>NC_138385.1:95825499-95859265 GCF_054177405.1 Leptonychotes weddellii | reverse complement strand
AAAAAAAAGAAGAGACAAAAGGACAGAGGGATAGAGAGAGAAAGCAATTAAAGCACATTTCTTCATTAAAAAAAAAAAAATACATGTTAAAGCCACTGGTTTTTGCACCCAGCTCTTTCCCCTTTTTACGATTCCTACCTTTCTATAGAATATAAGCATACTATTTAATATGTTAAATTAATGTTGTGGTTAAAAAATACAGTCTCCAAAATGCTTAGATTCACTTAAAAAAATCAGTGTAAGACTATAGGCTTGGGGAGGTAGTCCCCAAACTCTTCCAGATCTGTAGAATTACATTGGATTTGATTTCCATATGGTTTTATGGTTTCCCTGGAGTGAGTCAGGTGCCAAGGGAGCTGTGACAACAATGCAAGAAGTGATGGGAAAGTTCTGTCATTTCAAGGAGTAGAAGGGAGCAGTATTCACTGGGGAGGCCTTCCACTGGGGATAGGGGGTGTATGACCAGCAGTTCCAAGTACTGATAAAGGAGGTGTGAAAATTAAATCTGGCACCAGAAGCTCTTGAAAATCAATCTCAAGGTTGGGATGGACCCAGGTGCATCTCTGAACAAGGCCTCACTTCTTGTTTTGTCCCCTTTGAGAGTTCGTACCTAGTTCCATCTCTCATCCGCCACAAGGAAGCATTGCCAAGGTGAACGCTTCTACAGTTCTTTGTGGAGACATAACATTGGCCTTCACTGATAATTGTACCCATAAAGCATTTGCCTTTCCCATCAACGAATAAAAGATAATACTCCTAATCTTGATTATCCTGTGTTCTGCATTAAAAAAAGAAAAATCACTCCAGAAGATTCACCAGCTAATGTGAAATTCATAAGAATTTTGTTACAATAGAAAAATGGCAGAATTGGACAAAAGCATTTGGAATAGCTTCTTTATTCTCACTGGTATTTTCATGGCAGAAGATACACATTTTTTCCCTTCCAAGGAAAATGTGTAGTAATTTTGCCCCAGAAGCCTACATTCTAATTGTATTAGACAGACTATATCTCTAGCATTGTCATTCCATTAGAGTTTATTCCATTGCAATAAATCTTAATGATACATGCAAATACACCAATCTAATGGTCCATTATAAAAGAACTGACTGACTGTTACCATTCGTTTCCAGCAATTTATATGATTTCTCACCTCCTGCTGGTAAAAAGTTCCAGAAGGCAGGGAATTCTTTTTTTTTTTTTTTTTTAAGAGCAAAGCAGATCAGAGTGTAAAGTGAAGACGAAGAAAAAGTATTGCTCTTTTTTGTGTCTGCATTAAAAGTTTTATAGGCTTTCATAACCTGGCATAATTCTGAGCTTTTTGATTCAAAAACTACCTAAAAATAGTTATGTGTAGATATTTTTCTTTTGCTTACTTTGCTTTGGCATTCTTTTTCATGCCCTCTTCCATGGAGCTATCTATACAGAGTGCAGAAAAATAGGGGAGTTGGTAAAAATCAGGTCAGAGAGGAAAAAAAAAAAACCTTTGAAAGGATTTCCTTCTTCTAAGAAATCAATGGAATCATCTCCCCCTTCTCATCTTCCCCCTTGAGTCATCTTCCACCTGAGAGATCTGAACTCCCTCTTGCTAGAGATGACTTATGTGCATATATAATACTGGAGTTGGTTGAGAGTCACTTATGATAGCAAATTATAAATTCCTGGACAGGGTCCACGTCTTAATCATCTGCGCAGTCGCAAGACCTAGCACAGGGTAGAACCTCAATTGAACTCACTTTCTCAGATCGAATCTAACAAGCCAAACCAATAGCCCAACCCCTTTTCACTATCTTTATCCCTTGATAACCTGTGATAACGTATGGCAGGCAGGATGAATCTACTGGTGGGCAGTAATGATACCTACTCAAAGAAATATGCACTAGGAATAGGAATGGGGGAACACATTAAAAAAAATCAGCAAATTTCATGCTTTCATGTACCACATGGAAAGAGCACAGATGGAAAGGTTCGGGATTGTATTGGTTAGGTCATAATAGTAAAGGTAAGCCCTTGACACTAGGTATACCAGCTATTTATGGTCCTTCCAGTTCCTCTATTTGGATGTAATATTTGGGGAGATATCTGGAGACAGCACTGATCTGCAAAACAAGGGCTACACCATCCCTGCTTCCCTCTCCTCTGTCTGCAAACTGGCTCTCTTGGCATAAACATGGCAGAAGATGTCTGCCCCTATCATTTCTGAAGTTACATATCCTTTGTTCAAATGGCCAGTGGAGACTGACTTGTGAATTTGATTCCAGATCCAAACTGTCATAAGAAAGAAACAGGTCTGCTCAGCTTAGGTAAATTTCTATCCATGACCCAATATTCAAGGGCCAACGGGCAGGTTAGGTAGTCATAAATATGACTCAGGGACTGCTCTTGTCTGAGAGAGCAGTTCTCACAGAGGGGAGCTGGTGGGCTGGGCAGATAGCCTAGAAGGCCTCTAATATAATGAAAAAAATAATAATAATTTACTTTTGCCCAGAGAGGAAAGAAAGTACAAAATGAATAGGTTATATAGACAAGGCAATCAATAAACAATATGTGCAAATTTATGGAAGGCAATTGAATTCGATCAATAGCTCTCATAAATAGAACGCATTCATCTGGTAGCACAGGAAAAATCTCATCAGTCTTTTTTAATTAAAACTTTCTTTTCAGAACCAAACCTAAGAAATGGCTGTAACGAAGAATACCCACTTCTAAGGGAAGTATTTATCCCCTTCTTCTATTAAAACAGTTGGGGCATTTTCCTGCATAGCTAAAAGAACTCATTTCTCAGTCTTCTGTGTAGCAAGATGTTGCCAATGAGTTGTATGCTGAAATTGTCTGCATGCAGTAGGACTTCCCAGAGAAAGGTAGGGTTTTTTGTTTTTTGTTTTGTTTTTGTTGTTTACGAAAGGGGCACATAGCTAGTATATATACTTTATACTTTTCACTCCTTCCCTTTCATCCTGATTGGAACATTCTGATGACTGGATCCCCAGTGCCCATTGTGGAACATGAGGTGACCTTGACGATGGTAGTCATACTCTAATAATGAAGGAATAGAAATATAGTAGGTGACTGGGTCCAGGATGACAGCATGGAGTTGCACTGCTTAGCTACAGACTTCTTTTACGTGGAGAGGGAAATAGATGTCTGTCTTAGTTAAACCATTTTTATCTCTAGTCTCCATAACTAGCAGCTGAATGTAGATCCGAACTTGGTTAAGGAGCTTCTGTTCAAGGAGGGAGCACTGTGTCACCAATGATGGTGACTGATAAAAACAAAATTGGTAACAAGACCCATCACTGAGATTAGTTTGCTCTGGTCCTGACCCTTTATGTTTTCATAGTGGCTAAAATCTATTAAAACAAAATGATATACAGATAAGATGGATAAACTCATGTCACCTTAAAAAAAAAAACAACACTCTGGGGACACCTGGGTGGCTCAGTTGGTGAAGCATCTGTCTCTGGCTCAGGTTATGATCCCCGGGTCCTGGGATTAAGTCCCATATCAGGCTCCCTGCTCAGCTTCTCCCTCTCCCTCTGCCTCTCCCCCTGCTTGTGTGCTCGCTCTCTCTTGCTCTTTGACAAATAAATAAATAAAATCTTTAAAAAAAAAAAGTCTTTAGGTTTGGTAGTGTGCTATGCTCTGAAGCTTGAGATACCAAGAATGAGATATGATAATGCAGTCCCTCTTTGCTAGCTCTAATTTGGTTGAAAATATGAGAAAGTGGGGGCACCTGGGTGGCTCATCGGTGAGGTGTCCAACTCTTAATTTCAGCTCAGCTCATGATCTCAGGGTCCTGGGATCAAGCCCCACATTGGGCTCCATGCTCAGCAGGGAGTCTGCTTCAGGAATCTCTCTTCCTCTGCCCCTCCCCCTGCTCTCTCTCTCAAATAAAAAATCTTAAAAAGAGAAAATATGAGAAAGTGGAGAAAGAGAGGCTCTGCCCCACACAGTGTTCAGGAAACAAGGCAGACCTAGCTCTGCCATCTTCAACATGTGGGAGGAAAGAGGGTAGAGGATTACATGGGAGGATTTTATAGGCTGGGCCTAGAAATGGGGTGTAGGACTTCCTGTCTATATTCCATTGGTCAGGAGGCTGGGAAATGTAGTTTACTTGGGAGCCAAGGAGGAAATGGAAACGGGTTTGGGGAACAATTAACCAGTTCCTGCCCCAGCCACTTAGAAGAGGAAATGTAAGGAACAATGGGGCCTCGGTTTCCTCAGAAAGGGGAGTTTCTTTTTACAGGGACAGTTCCATATAGTACTTTCTCTTTATCAGTACTCTGGCTGCATCATTTCATTACAAAGTATACATTTTTAAGGGAATATAGAATATAATAAAATATTTTATGGTAGTTAAACTGCCTTAACGCCACTTAATTTACTTGGAGATTTGTTATGCAATCAAGTATTCCCAGACTGCTTTGAACAGATTGCAAAGCTGCCTGATCAAAATTCTCATTTCTTATTTATAGACAGATTATAGTTCAGATCCAGATGTTGAATGGGGGAGGAGGTAGGAAATTTTATCTTGTGCTTCATAGGCATGTCAAGTGAAAAGATAAATTGTATTTTCTTTTTAAATGCACAAATAGATGGTTATGAATTGGACCCTGAATGAAAATATATTTAGGATCTAATCAAATTTCTATGAATTTGAATACAATAAGGGTATTTTATAAATTCAAAATAAAACTATTTCAGTATCATAATGTTCCATATTAAACATCACTCAAAGATGGAAATTTTATTTTTAACAGTGCATTAAATCAAATCAACCCTTTACTTTGAATATTGCCAGTTTTGGGGTGGGATTGGGTGGGGTGGGGAAAGGAACACGTGTAAAATGCTCTCAGTAACATTTCATTTGTCAGCATATCTTTTTCTGACTTGTATTAGCTATCTGGCAATTCCAGCTGCTTGGTAACAGTTGTAGGGTACCACCTTCTCCAGATTGCTAACTACCGCACGAGACCACACAAAGTCAGAATTAGATTAAAACAAAAACAAAAACATTTGCAAAAGGATAGCAGAGTAACCAAAAGCATCAGTATTTAGTTTGGTTTCATGATACCTGCAGTTATATTTGCCAGTAACACTTTATTAATTCAGTGTTTTAAATTCAGAAAAGATCTTAAAGGTCAACTAGTCCAACCTTTTCATTTCACAGTTGAGAGAACTGAATCTCAAAAAAGCTGAAGGTTACATAGCTAATTAGTTACATGGCCAAGTTTCGAAGCCAAGTTCATCCATCCATCCAACCAACTAATATTTATTGAGTTCCTACTCTCCAGACGTTTGATTTTGAGGATTCAGTGGTGAACAAAACCAGACATAGTTTCTGTTCTCATGGGAGAGACAAACACTAATCAAATGGTTATAATAATATATTGCCACAAAGGAGTACTCCACTGTGTATTGAGAGCATATACCAGGGGCTGACCTTGTCTGGTAGGTGGGGATGGCAAGGAGGTCTTATTTTAGGTCCTAAGATTTAAGCTGGGAGCTGAAGTTTGAGTGTGCATGAACCAGGCAAAGAGGAGGAAGAATACACCATGGAAATCCATGTGCTCTGATAGAAGTAAGATGGCATATTTGATGAGCTTGAAATAGACCAATGGAAGTGGGTTGCAGAGAGCAAGTGACAACATGATTCAGGATGGGGCTGAAAGAGGCTAGAGAAAGAGAACATCTGTCATCCTAGTGAGTTGGTGTGAAGATGTGAGGTTTGGACTTGAGCTGCCCTTTTTTTTTTTTTAAAGATTTTATTTATTTATCTGACAGGGAGAGACACAGCGAGAGAGGGAACACAAGCTGGGGGAGTGGGAGAGGGAGAAGCAGGCTTCCTGCGGAGTGGGATCATGACCTGAGCCGAAGGCAGACGCTTAATGACTGAGCCACCCAGGCGCCCCTTGAGCTGCCCTTTTGCTACAATGAGGGGCAAGCCAAGGGATCAGTGTGAAAGCCCTGAGGATGGTGCCAACACCATGGAAGGCTGAGAAGAAACTAGAAGAAACCAGGTCCTTGGTGGCACTGCATGAGCTGAGTGGGTCGAGTTTCACCTGAACAAAGAAATACTGTGGGGCCACTTAGTTGTAGTTTTTATGATTTGAGTGAGTTTAAATTGGATTTTTTTTTTGTCAGTTGTAACCAAAAATGTCTCCCTCATATAAGGAGTCGGCCAAATTAAAATGGCAACCATTGTACTTGATGTGATGCTTGTTTTTTTTTTTTAAGTAATTAATGAATATTTGCTGAATTGCATGCACATTTCCATCACTGTGTGGATGTGTGGAATGCTTTCTGTGTCTATTTAAATCCTCCGCATCCTCAAAGCCCAGGTTAACCTCCCTACCTTTCAGGAGGCTGAACAGTCACCTTCATCCCCTTTTTGACTGCTTCTGCCCTTCCTCTTGGTCCATTAGTACTGTGACTCAGTCTATGTGTTCTTGTGTTTTACTTATTTCTTTAACAACTACCCCCTCCCTCTAACCATTTTTTTTTTTTTTAAGAATGCTCTTATATTTTAATGTCAGGGCTTCACCTGTGTCTTTTTCTCCTTTGTATCTTTTCAATTATTACTTCTCACACATAACAATCACCCGTGGACTTGTTAACAGGGCAGATTCTCTCATCTATCATAGGTGCACACATGGAGAAACACTGTACATTAGGTATTGTATAATATAGGCGCTCAGTGTATAATTCGTGAGTTGTACTGAATTAGAAGTCCAGGAGGGATTTGCTTTGGGAATTATCAGAAAGCCTTCTCCTGTAAGCCTCTAAAATTGGGCACCTCCTTCAGCTTGTCCCCAGTGATCTCATAACTGTGCTGATACCAAGGTTGAGATATTGCACACTTAAGAGGCAGCCAACATTTTTGATGACCTTAGCTAAAAGTGGTGAGAGAAGCCATATCTCATCCCTCAAATTCTGCATGAATAAGAATCAGTGTCAGGATTTCTTGACAAATAATGGATATTTCACCAGTTCCTCATTGATTTTTCTTTTCTGCCCAAGTGCCTTTACTTCCTTCACCTTTGAGCACTGGTCTTCTCCCACTGAATTTTAGTTTTTGTTCCAATAGGAAGCACTTTGGTGTAACAAGAAGCAGTGATGCTTTGACCTGGGCCACACCTTCGTCTCAGCATCAACTTGTTCGTTTTTTCTTTTCTCTCTCTGGCCCGAGCTGAGCCCTTCCTCATCCACCCCCTCTTCTCACACACATAGAGAGCCTCTTTCCTGTGTTTGCTACAGAGATAGTCTTCCAACTTCTCCTACCCTAATCTATCTTTCTTTCTTTCTTTCTTTCTTTCTTTCTTTCTTTCTTTCTTTCTTTCTTTCTTTCTTTTCTTTCTTTCTTTCTTTTTCTTTCTTTCTTTCTTTTCTTTCTTTCCTTCTCTTCCTTCCTTCCTTTCTTTTTTAAGATTTTATTTGTTTATTTGAGAGACATACAGAGAGAGAGAGAATACAAGCAGGGTGAGGGACAGAGGGAAAATCAGACTCCCTGCTGAGCAGGGGAGCCGACGTGGGACTCGATCCCAGGACCCAGGATCATGAGCCGAAGGCAGACGCTTAACTGACTGAGCCACTCAGGTACCCCATCTTTCCTTCTTTCTTTCTTTTACACACACACACATACACACACACACACACACACACACACCTTTTTTCGATTTCATATATGAAAATAAAAATTCTCCATTTGTCCAACAAAACAATGGCAAAGTTTAAAAAACTGTAAGAATTCTTACAAGCCCTGATAATGAGGGTCTGTTTTAATTGCCTCCTTTTCACCCCACTGGTGATGGAGGAATTTCCAACCTAGGGTTCTGGGGATGGCTGAACACACAATACCCGCCACTGGGTAGATGAGATGGACAACAGTTTATTGGTCACATATACTCACAGTCTGGCAGAGGAGAATACCACATGCCATGTAGGGTTACATGGGGATTGCATTCAGGAGCAGAGTGAAAAACCAGGGGCTGTGAGAGGCAGGCTTTATGGTATCAAGAAGGTGAGGTGACTCCTGGTTCCTGTGGGAGTATGTGACTGGCTCATTTGGATAGTTCTAACGGCTGGCAGGGAATGGCAACCCACCACTCAGGGATACTCAGGAGCTGTGCTCAATCCCTGTATAAGGAGAATTGTTTGGCTAGAGGACATTATCCTCCATAGCAGAGTGGGGAAACGAACTTGTATGTCAGCCACTTCCTGATTTTACCAGATGTCAAAGCAGCACATAATATTAATTTTAGGTGTTATACCACAGGGTCTCTAGTCTTATTTTTTTTTTTAAAGATTTTATTTATTTGACAGAGAGAGAGAAAGCACAAGCAGGGGAGCGGCAGGCAGAGGGAGAAGCAGGCTCCGCGCTGAGCAGGGAGCCCAATGTGGGGCTCGATCTCAGGATCCTGGGATCATGACCCGAGCCAAAGGCAGACACCCAACCGACTGAGCCACCCAGGTGCCCCCAGGGTCTCTAGTGTCAAAAAAAAAATCTAAGTAGGGCTAGTCTAGCTCTTTCTGGCTCCTGATTTATGTCCTCAGCGTTACATTGGGAGTAAGCTCACTCAAGTAATTTTCTTTCTTTTTGGGTTTTATATTGCCACTTTGCTATGTAAGCCTTCGGGTTGGATTAGAACATGTCAGAGGTCCTTTGATTTTGTGCTTGCCCTAAATTTTAATGATTAAGTAATAACAGTGAAAATGATTGACTCTTTATACACTTAACTTTGAAGCTCTTTGCCTCCTCTCTTAGCTTGGGTTCCTTAGAAGTAGAGCCTGAGGCAGAAAGTCAAGTGTATGGGATGTATTGCAGGAGTGTTCTTCAGGAATAACCTGTGAGAAGGGAGGAAAGCAAGAAGGGAAAGGAGTGAGGGAAGCTGAACAAGGAAGTGATCTCCTTTCCTTAAAGAGAGGCTCTGAAATGCAAGGCATACCTTTGAGTCATTCCTGCCTTGAGAGGAGAGGGTCTCTTTTGCACTCCATATCAGTTGGTCATTGGCTGTGGGCCATGGGGTGGGGGGTAACTTCAAGCAGGAGATGGCTACTCAACCCAGGGCAGTTCTGCAGAGGAGGGCAGCTGGGGTAGCCAACATTCTTTTCAGCTGGGAATCCAGCTGAAAGAAGATTGAGCCCCGCATGGAGCCAGGCAGAGCCCCAACTGCAGCTACTACATATACTGAACCTTGATTGATCTCCTCAACAACCCCTAAGAGACAGATATTATGATTATTTTTCAGGTGAGGAAATTGAAGCATAGAAAAATCGTGGCAAAGTTAAGTCAGTATTCCAACCCAGAGAGCCTAATGCTCATTTTTAGAGCATTACAGAGGAAACATGCTTGAGAATTCTAAAGACTCTTCTCATTCTTCATTTTAGCCTTTTAATTTGATTCGATTCATAAAATATGCATCGATCACCAATATTGTGTAGAGTTGTCTTACAGGAGTGTTTTGCTGAAGGGCCTGAGTTACACTGCATCCCTCTCCACTGGAGGCTTTGATGTTGAAAGACCCTCAGGCCCATTTTGTCCAACACTTCAAGTTATATAATTCACTACGCATACCTTCTTGGATTCAGTCTCAAACTGTCTGATGAATTGTTCTTCTTAATTCATCCATGTGAATTATCTGCTCATATGTCTTTAAATGAGGAAGTGTAACAATGGCTCTTCATTTAAGTCAGTAATTAAGGAATATCATGGAGAGCAACATTATTTCAACTGCCAGCATTGTACCTTTCTATCCTCAAGCAAATAGCTTGGAAGAGAGAGGCAGATGACTAAAGATATTTCTGGATAAGACTGGACAGTTGGGGGCCCCTGGGTGGCTCAGTGGGTTAAGCATCTGACTCTTGGTTTTGGCTCAGGTCATGATGTCAGGGTCATGAGATCGAGCCCCATGTTGGGCTCTGCACTCAGCATGGATGGAGTCTGCTTGAGGATTCTCTCTCTCCCTCTCCCTTTGCCCCTCCCCGTGCTCATGCTTGCTCTCTCTCTCTCTTTCTCTCTCTCTCTCAAATAAATAAACCTTAAAAAAAAAAAAAGACTGGACAGTTAACCTTCCTGTGTTTGTGGTACAAAAGGGAAATGGCATGAACCATGGGTTCTCTGTGAAAGAGGGAGATCCATCTTCTTAAGACTTTACCCTTTTGGTTTTTTTCTTTTTTAAAAGATTTTATTTATCTATCTGACAGAGAGAGAGCATAAGTAGGGGGAGCAACAGAGGGAGAGAGAGAAGCAGGCCCCCTGCTGAGCAGAGAGCTGGACACGGGGCTTGATCCCAGGACCCTGGGATCATGACCCAAGCTGAAGGCAGACGTCCAACTAACTGAGCCACCCAGGCACCCCAAGACTTTAGCCTTTTGTTTAAAAACATGGAGTGGGTTTCCATCAGCAGTGATCTGTGGGGAGAAGAGAGGAAGTTTGCTAGGTAGGTCAAGTTTGAGTCATACATTTTCTAAATTTTTATTTTGTTCTTTTTTTAAAAGATTTTATTTGAGAGAGAGAGCGAGCAAGAGAGAGAGAGAGAGAAGGACCAGTGGGAGGGGCAGAGGGAGAGGGAGAAGCAGACTCCCCACTGAGCGGGGAGCCCGACCTGGGGCTCGATCCCAGGACCTTGGGCTCATGACCTGAGACAAAGGCAGACGCTTAACCGACTGAGCCACCCAGGCGCCCTATGTATCACATGGTTTAAAAGTCAGAAGGGTGCGGGGGGGGAACGCCTGGGTGGCTCAGTCAGCTGAGTGGCTCCCTTTGGCTCAGGTCATGATCCTGGAGTCCCGGGATCGAGCCCGGCATCAGGCTCCCTACTCAGTGGGGAGTCTGCTTCTCCCTCTGCTCCTCACCCTGCTTTTGTCCTCTCTCTCACTCTCTCTCTCAAAAAAAAAAAAAAAATCTTTAAAATTCAGAAGGGTGGGGCACCTGGGTAGCTCAGGTGGTTAAGCTTCTGACTTTTGATTTTGGCTCAGGTCACAATCTCAGGGTCATGAGATCAAGCCCTGCGTGGAGCCCAAGCTCAGTATGGACTCTGCTTGAGATTCTCTCTCTTTATCTCCCTCTGCCCCTGCCCCCGCTCTCTCTTTCTTTCCCAATAAATAAATAAATAAATAAATAAATAAATAAAATCTTTAAAATCCAAAAGGGTATTATAGTAAAAAGTCTTTCTGCCTTGGGGCACCTGGGTGGCTCAGATGGTTAAGCGTCTGCCTTCAGCTCAGGTCATGATCCCAGGGTCCTGGGATCGAGCCCCGCATCTCCTAGCTCGGCGGGGGGCCTGCTTCTCCCCCTCCCTCTGCTTCTCCGCCTACTCATGTTCTGTCTCTCTCTCTGTATCTCTGTGTCTGGAATGAATAAATAAAAAAATCTTTAAAAAAAAAAAAAAGTCTTTCTGCCTTATCCTGCAGGTATCCATTTCATTTCTCAAAGGCAGCCAATGTTGTCAGTTTCTTTTCAGAGATGTTTTATGAATATTTAAGCAGATACATGTAAATATTTCCTAAGATCTTTGAAAATTCAGTGCTGAGGGTAGAAGTAGGAAAAGCCATGTATTAATTACCTAGGACTGCCATAAAAAATTACCAGAAACGGAGTGGCTTAAGACAATGGAAACTTGCTCTCTCACAGTCCTGGAGGCCAGAAGTCCAACATCAAGGTGTCAGCAGGGCCAGCTTTCTCTCAGGGCTCTAGGGAAGAATTTTTCTCTGCCACTTCCTAGCTTCTGGTTGTTGCCAGCAATCCTGGGCTTTCTCTGCCTTGTAGACACATTACTCCAATATCTGCCTCTGTAGTCCCCTGGTGTTCTCCCTATGTGTCTCTGTGTCCACATTTCCCTCTTGTTATGTAAGGATACCAGTCACTGTGTTGAGGTCCACCCTAATCCATTATGACCCCATTTTAACTTGATTACATCTGCAAAGACTGTATTTCCAAATAAAGTCACAGTCACGGGTACTGAGAGTTAGAACTTGAGCATATCTTTTTAGGGGACATAATTCTACCCACTTTAACCCATAATGTTATAATTTCAAAGCTTTAAGCAGCCTTTGTAGAGAAGTAGAGCTCAGTTCACCTTTAGGATGTGGAATGGAGTTGAGAGCTGTGTCATTTTGGGGAAAATAAATACCCAAATGGATCTTTCTCTTTCATAGACATGATATAAAACCCACAACAAGAAATGGAGATTTCTAAACCTCCAGTGACATCAAGAAGCCTGTATTAGAATGAGTGTTTAAATTGGTGAGGGTTTTTTCCCCCAACTTTTTTTTTAAAGACTTATTTATTTATTTTAGAGAGAGAGAGAGAGTGCACATGAGTTGGAGGGGCCGGGGGGGGGGGGAGAATCTCAAGCAGACTCCCTGCTGAGCACAGAGCCTGACTCAGGGCTCCATCCCATGATCCCAAAATCATGAGCTGAGCTGAAACCAGGAGTCGGATGCTCAACGGACCGTGCCACCCAGTCACCCCCCAACTTTTTTTTGATTCCTGCCCATAATAAGAAATATGTCATGACTCTAAACATCCAAATATTTGAATATACATATATATATGAAGGTATAACTGAAACAAAGACTTGCTCCATGAAACAATATGTACATTTGTTATTTGAAATGAATTTTGATCTTTTCTGATCTACCCCTTTTCATTAGTTTTTTTTCTCAGGACTACTAATGGGTTGCCACCTACAGTATGAATAACACTTCTTGGTGATTTGTTCTTCCCTAAGAAGGGGCTTATAGATTTCAGTGCCTGCATGTTAATTCTTATTCTCATGGAGATGTTTGTGTATGGCAGGAATAAAGTGGAGGACTAACCTTCACCTCCCCAAGGAGGAGTGAAAGGCTGTAAAAGGGAAATGAACTCTTTTACTCACGTTGGCTCAACTTAGATTGGACTGTTGGTGCCATCCATGCATATTACTCAATTTTATGTAAGTTGGACTTGGCCAAATGTACTAATGTGGAGCTTTTGTATTCCAGTGTCTTCTTGGAGTCCTAGGATCAAGATTAGGGAATAGGGCTGTCAATCATCTTGGAAACTCCTGGAATTGAAATAGGTTTGGGTGATGTCTTTAAGCGAGAAAGAAATGTCTCTGGGACCTCTGACTCCAGGGAGAGGAGCCAGCTCAAAGACATTTTTTTTGGTGGAGTGGAAAGAAAGTGGAAAAAGGATGAATAAGGTTAACTCAGTCAAGAACTGGTGAGGCCAGTGAGATGGGCAGAGGTGCTCTTCCGGGACCAGTTGTGAGCTCTGTTTTAGTCATTGTAATGGATGCTGTTGGTACCCACTCAGATCCCTGTCTCTTTAAGGGCCTGTGCCCCATTCCATAGCTGCTGTGAGTGTGGTGTGCTAACGGTTCATAGGTGCCTCTTTCTCTGGAAAATTGTCCTCAACACAACGGGAGTCTCCTCATCTGGGAAGTTATGTTACCCTATCCCCTGAGTGGCAATGGCCAGTGACTGACTGACACAGAGGTACACAAGGCCGACTCCTTTGCTTTCAAAGTACTACTGTCCTCTGGGACAATTGTACTCCAGGGTTCCCTGTGGGATCAGGTTGAAGCTAAATTCCCAGTGAGACCTCATGATTACTTCACTCCTTCCTCTGCTCCATCCTGCTTCCTTCACTCCTCTTCTCTCTCTCCCAAGAAATCACATGCCCAAGAATTCTTTTTTTTTTAAAGATTTTATTTATTTATTTGAGAGAGAGAGAATGAGAGACAGAGAGCATGAGAGGGAGGAGGGTCAGAGGGAGCAGCAGACTCCCTGCCAAGCAGGAAGCCCGATGCGGGACTCGATCCCGGGACTCCAGGATCATGACCTGAGCCGAAGGCAGTCGCTTAACCAACTGAGCCACCCAGGCGCCCCCAAGAATTCTTATCTTATGTTCTGCTTCTAGGGAACCCAGCCTAAGACAGTTACCTCTGTTTTGTACCTCCCTCAACTTGTAGTTTTATTATTATTTATTAATAGTTTCTGGTTGCCCCAAGCTGCCACCTTGCATTTCACTTTGGAAATTAAGGAAGGTGATCAGGACCATGCTTTGGGCAGAGCAGTACAAGGGAGTGATGCAGGAATGCAGGGTAAGGGAATCCTGGGAGAGGACAGTGACCAGCAGCAGGGTCCTCGGTGGCCCCAAGGGTGGAGGGAAGGAGTGGCTTTGAACCAGGAGGGGACTAAGTCAGAGGGAAACAACCAGGGCAAACTCCGAGAAGGAGTAAGCCTTCCCTTTTATTTGTGGAGAGAAGTCAAACAAAGCCTAGACTTCTAGTGACAAGTGAGATAGGATTTAAGTTATAATTTGGGGACCAGGAGTAAATCGATCTCATCTTGTCTGCATAGGCTGTTGACATATTAGTTTCCTATGGCTTCTGTAACAAATTACCACAAATTTAGTAAGTTACAACAACACGAATTTATTATCTTACAGTTCTGGAGGTCAGAAGTCCAAAATGGGTTTGCAGGACTGTGTTCCTTCTGGATGCTCTGGGGGTGAATCTGTTTCCTTGCGTTTTCCAGCTTCTAGAGGCCACCTGCATTCTTTGGCTCATGGCTCCTTTCCTTATCTTCAAAGCTAGCAGTGTAGCATCTTCCAGTTTCTCTCTGTTCCTCTGCCTCTGCTTTCACATCTCTTTCTCTCTCACTCTGACTCACTCCTCTTGTGTCCCTTTTACAAGGATCCTTGTGAATAGAAAGGGCACATCCAGATAATCCAGGATAGTCTTCCCATCTCAAGATTCTTAATTTCAGGGGCACCAGGGTGGCTCAGTCGGTTAAGCGTCTGCCTTCGGCTCAGGTCATGGTCCCAGGGTCTTGGGATCGATTCCCGTATCATCGGGCTCCCTGCTCAGTGGGGAGCCTGCTTCTCCCTCTGCCTGCAGCTCCCCCTGCTTGTGCTCTCTCTCCCTCTCTCTCTCTCTCTGACAAATAAATAAATAAAATATTTTTTAAAAGATTCTTAATTTCATAACATCCACAAAATCTCTTTTGTTATGTAAGGTAACATTCACAGGTTCTCTGTATGAAGTCATGGACATCTTTAGGGAGGGGCATTATTCAGCCTACCATGCAAGGGAGGCCTGGACACAAAAGTTATATTTGCCTTTCAACACTTGCTTCATGTTTAAGGCCTGGAATCAATTTTGCTGAGTTAATAATGTCTGCACCTACTCCTTGCTCTTTGAACATAAGAGTTAGTCTCTGTCAGGCCTTGGAGCTGGACCACCATAGGCCCTGCCTCCAATACTGGGGCCGTGGGGTCTGTGTCACACAGGCCCAGAGGGCACAGGGCTATGTGGTACTGGTGTGCCTCGACGTGGACAAGGCTTTCTCCTGGGACAATTTGACAAGGGCAGAACCATGAGTGGCATCTCCATATGGTCCGTCCAAAACCAACTCTTCGACTAGCTCTTTGGGGAACTCACTAAAACCCAAAAGGAAAGGATGGGCTGACTCTTCTCTTGCCACTAAGAGTATATATGGACGTTGGGCTGATAATTGAGAGCCACTAAGGAAGCAAGGGGACTTGAAGAAGAAATCATCATGAGTCTCACCCCAGCCTCATTCTCAATCTTTCTCTTTTCCCTAATTTGTCATGTATTAAACCTCTTTACAAAAGGCGTCAAAATCAGGCTCAGTGCTCCAGACAGAGTCCGTAGTACATGCAAATGAATCCCAGAACTACTGGTTAATAAAAGGCTAACATAAGGTGGCATATGCCTTCTTTCTTCATTAAATAAAAATGTCTTTATGGACAGTAACTCATGATTAATGTCAATCAAGGGAGGAATGGTGTCAGAAGGTGCTGTCATTTGATATCAGTTATTTTTCTTTTGTATTCTTCCAATTACTGTCAAAGACCATTGAGAGTGAAGTTAGGCATTATTTTGCCTAGTCAAATGTATCCGACTGAAACATTTCCTGTTTTCTGTCTTTGCGTTGCTGTCCTGATATGAAAGAAATACCTTGATCCCTTAGCAAGGGGTGCATGACATCTTCCACCCCTCATACTTCGAGTACATGCTTTTGAGTCTTCCCTTTCATTAATCTCTCTGGCTTTCTCTCCCTCTCCTTCTATCCTGTTCAGATCTTTTTTCATCCACTGTATTACTTATGTTCTTCATTCTAGCACTTCTTACCTGAGCAGGAGCCTGGTCATCATATGGGTAGTTTGGTGAGAGCTAAAGTTAGAAAGCTAGGCTACTCTACTTTTAAGATACTTGCAGTATGTCAAAAAATCATCTGAAGGTTTTGAGTTGCTTGCAATCGAATTTCTAAAACCCATCAGCAGTTTTCTCAGAATTTGGCTTGAGCCACATGCTGTTTATGACAACTCCCATTATTCCTAATATAATGCAGAAAAGAGATACTGACTAAAGGTCAAAATCATGCACATTGCCTAGTCACTTTTCACAGTCCAAGATGTGGAACCATGAACTTGATGAATTTTGGGTGTTGCTGACATGCTTCAGGAAACCAAGTGGCTGTTTCATGGATATTTCTTCAGTCTTCAATCTTTCTTGCCAGCTGACTGTGACAGTTTTGTACAGGGCAGGAATATCCTTTCTTAATATGTTTCCTTCAATCCCCAAGAATATAAATGAGCTGATGATTAGAGCTCTCAAGCATACAGGATTCCTTATCACTCTAATATGTTTCTGAGATTTGAGCTATTTATTTTGCCAGCTCAATGTTTCTCCAATGCCAGGAAGAAATCTAGCAAGAGTAGAAGCCCTGTGATATTCTTCACTTGGGTACGGCTGTAGAGAGGATAGAATAGAAGTCAATGCACAACCAACTTGTCTTAAGTAATAATAACAATAAAAAGAGGGGCACCTGGGTGGCTCACTCAATCATCTGCTTCGACTCAGGTCATGGTCCTGGGGTCCTGGAGTCCTGGGATTGAACCCCATATCGGGCTCCCTGCTCAGTGGGGAGTCTGCTTTTCCCCCTCCCTCCCCTGCCCCCTGCTCGTGCTCTCTCTCTCTTTCTCTCTCTCTCTCTAGCTCGCTCGCTCAAATAAATAAAATCTTTTTTTAAAATTTAAATAATAAAAAGAAATAATAATGATGGTAATAAAAAGAAAATTTTTTTACTTCAACAAAAGTAATAATGTGCTCTTAGGTGAAATAAGCAAAATTATTTCAGAACAAGTTCTGAACACTAAGGTATGTGACTGGCATTTTGAAAAGCATTAGGCAAAGGATTTTATGGGTACATTTGAATTGATTGTACTTTTGTATGGGACACTAATATGTATAAGACAAAGAGAAAATCCTTTCTCTGTTGAGAGCCATTGACCTAGAGGAAATATTTTTATTGACAACCCACAAGTAAGAATGAAATTTTATTAGTTTCTTTTAAAAAAAACAGATAAGTATACTGGGCACCTGGGTGGCTCAGTTGGTTAAGCGTCTGACTCTTGATTTCGGTTCAGGTCATGATCTCAGGGTTTTAAGTTCAAGCTCCACGCTTGGCTCCACTCTGGGCATGAGGCCTACTTAAAAATAAGTAAGTAAATAAATAAATATTTTACTATGAAAATTTCAAATATACATATAATTAGTGAGAACAGTATAATACATTGCCACATATCCATCATCCGGCATCAACAGTAATTGTAGTTTTTCCAGTCCTTCAACTTCTTTCAAAAGTAAGAAATACTTGAGTCATATCTTATAGAGGTCCTATTCGGTGTCTTGCCTGGTCATTGCTACTCCTTATGGACCTTAAGACATCTCATCTTAGTTTCAATAGATTTTCTTACCTCTTACTTCCCCTAGAAGATAGGCCATTCTACCATGTTTTCCCTCCTCTCCACTTCAATGTCCTGTCTGTCTCTGAATTCTGCTCTATTTCTCCCATCTTCTCTTTTTATTTCTTCCTGTTGCAGAAAAATAGAATTTCTCCTTGTGAAATTAAACCTCCACCGAGTATTTTGGTCATATCTGTCTCCTCCAGAATCTTGCCCTATGAATTTTCCCTCTTCCATTTTCTATCTTTACTCTTCCTCTTGGCTCCATTATCTCTGCCAGTAAACATGCTCAGATCTCCAAATTCAAAGGGCAGAGCTACTGGGAACATCTTTTGAAATAATCTTTCCCCCTAAACTAGCTCTGACTCAAACTTTCCTATTTGTGGTTATTCTTTTTTCCATCTAGACTTAAAATCTGAGAACATTCTTGATTTCTTCTTCTTCTTCCTCCAGCTGGGCTCTAAGAATCCATATTCCTTCATTGGCTTTGCATCTGCCCCAGAGAAGGTGGCTGTATTTTCCAGAGATGGCCACAACAATGTCTCCCATCCCACATGCTCTTCTTAGAGTGTGCTCTTGACACTCCCCTTATTAGGTGGTAGGGTCTATGTCCCTTCCTCTTGAACTGGATGAACCTTTGTGACTTCCTTAACCATTAAAGTATGGCAGAAGTGACATTATGTGACTTCTCGGATAGACCATAAATGTGCCATCCACTTTCCTCTTGCTCTCTTAGAGCCCAGCCACCATGCTGTGAATAAGCTCAGATTTGTCCACATGGAGAGACCATGAAGAGGCTATGTGTAAGTGTTTCAGCTAATAGCCAGCCTCAACTACCAGACATAGAAGTGAGGAAGACTTCAAGATAAATAAATGGAGCTCCCTGTCATGGAGTCACTCCCAGATTTGAAACTTCCCCAGCTGAAGTCCCAGACGTTTTAGAGCAGAGACAAGCTGTCCTCATGATCCCCTATTCAAACTTCTGACCTACAAAATCCATGTATATAATTAATGGCTGTTTTTTGCAAGTTTTCAGGTGGTTTGTCACCCAGCCATAGCCCTGGAAGACTCAGCCTCTCCTTCCTCAATATGCTAGTTCTAGTACACATATGCATCCTCTTGGCCTGATTTCTGGACTAGGCTTTTGCCCTGAAGGATCTCTTCAGCAGATTCAATGCTGCCTCCGTGTCTTGCCTGAACAGAGGGCTCTCCTGTTTTTGAAATACTTGTCACATTTTGTATTTGCTCTCCAACACTGGGGAATGGACAGGGCATATTCTAAGAATTATTCTGCAGATAAGGAGCTGAGATTTAAGTAAAGAGAGGTTTAATAGTCTCTCAAAGTAGCTTATAGAGCTAGGACTGGAGCTATACCAGGGGATTTACTCTAGAATGCAGAGTGTCTCAAACTTGTTTTTCCACAGAATCCTTTCTGGAAACATCTATCAGCATTTGAAGGACAGTGATTTCCCAAAGAGCACGGTTTGGGAAATTCCCTTCTAGTCCAGTTTCTTCTTTTTATGGATCAGGCTTGGGAGATTCCGTTTCCAAGAGATAATTAAATAAAAGATACAAAAGGGACAACTGGAGTGCAGGGTCATTCTGCCAAGTCTTTGTAGCTTACTGTGTGTAGTGAGAATTTTTGTACGCTTGTACCTTTGTAATATTTCTATCAGCCTGGCTCTTGGTGCTCCAGATGAGAGAGGAATAGATGTATTTGGAGGTGTCAATGCCCCTTAGCCAAAGACCACTGGAAGCACACTTAGTTAAATAAGTTGGGTTTATTACTTATTGCAGGGAACCATGAGGTACCCTCAGTAAGAGAGTGTTAGAAAGAATATATTATAGGATTGGGGCTTCAGTTGCTGAGTTAGTGGGGAGTCTAAGGAAGCAGAAGTTTAGGTTGGATGCTGTCAGCAAGCAAGGGTACTTTTATGATTGGGTGTTTTGTGGATGGCACAGTGACCTTGTTTTTGTTTGTGCTTAATCAAAATTATGAAGTGGCCTTGTTTTGTTTCATTTTATCATGATCTCAGAGAAACCTTGTTTGAGACTGATGTTCTGTCAGTTTGTTTATATCCAACAGGAGAAAAAAACGGCCTGGCTGTATTAGATGAGTGTGTAAAAATATTGAGGTCTAATCGTGATATCAGATTAGTTTTGGATATCGGAGGTTTTTTCTTTTTCTTTTTCAGAGGTCATTCTTTTTTTTTTTTTTTTTAAGATTTTATTTATTTATTTGACAGAGACATAGCGAGAGAGGGAACACAAGCAGGGGGAGTGGGAGAGGGAGAAGCAGGCCTCCCGCTGAGCAGGGAGCCCGATGCAGGGCTCGATCCCAGGACCCTGGAATCATGACCTGAGCCGAAGGCAGACGCTTAACGACTGAGCCACCCAGGTGCCCCAGAGGTCATTATTCTTAATCATCTTAGGTATTAAAGAGCAAAGCAGATCTCTTTGTCTGAGGCCAAGACTTATCCAAGGGAGCATGACCTGAGCCAAAACCAAGAGTCAGATGCTTAACTGACTGAGCCACCCAGGTGCCCCAGAATTCTGAACCTTTCAGTCACTGCCTTAGAAGAAACAGATTCTCCTGATTTGGGCCAAGAACACTCAAGAGGCATACTCACAGAATTGCATTAGAATGGAGAGAGAACATTTGTGAACTTAAAACCTAGCTCATGGGGGCGCCTGGGTGGCTCAGTCATTAAACATCTGCCTTCGGCTCAGGTCATGATTCCAGGGTCCTGGGATCGAGCCCCGCATCGGGCTCCCTGCTCCGTGGGAAGCCTGCTTCTTCCTCTCCCACTCCCTCTGCTTGTGTTCCCTCTCTCACTGTGTCCCTCTGTGTCAAATAAATAAATAAAATCTTAAAAAAAAACACAAATATAACACAAAAATAAAGCAGCATTTGCCCATTTTACACAACTGGTTAACATTAGATTGAGGACTAGATTTAAGGCCTCTGGCCCCTAATTCAGTGCTATTAAATCCCCAGTGCCTAGCACATGGCCTAGTACACAGTATACATCCAGGGAATGGTTATTGAATGGATAAATGAATTCATAATAGATATTTGGTTTGGAAATGGATTGGTCAAAGGTGACAGTGAAATTAATCACCATTTAACTGGCTGAATTTGGCCTCCCAGCTTTCCCTGCCCTGCACCTGCCATTCTCAGCCCTTCTATCCAGGACTCTTAGTCTTCAAAAGAAAGCATAAGTTTGAGTCATTCCTATTTCTTTCATAGTCTTGGATCTGTCTCTGAGGCAAACCAAAGTTCATTGTATTGGTTCTCCAGCAATAGGTCTCAGCAATAATCAGTAATCAAAGAAAACCCTTTGATAGGTCCTTTAATAGGTGAATTTTCTAAATATAAAAATGTTACAACATTCATTTTTCAACATCAATCAAATTGGCACTCATGTACATAGGCATTGACATTATTCATAATGTTATGTTGGCATCTAGCACCAATTGTTTTTGTCTCTTCATGGTCCTTTTCTGTTTTTTAAGATTTTATTTATTTATTTGACAGAGAGAGAGAGAGAGGGAGGAGCAGAGGGAGAGGGAGAAGCAGACTCCCCACTGAGCAGGGAACCCAACATGGGACTCGATCCCAGGACCCTGAGATCATGACCTGAGCCGAAGGCAGAAGCTTAACCGACTGAGCCACCCGGGCGCCCCAAGACTGGAATACTCTTAACAGTGGAATACTTAAGTAGATAGTTTTAGAAAGAAGAAATCCACTGTTTTCCTCAAATTATTTCTTTTCCTACTACAATGTTACATGTCTTTATTCTGCTTAGCAGCAGCAAAAAGTATTATGCAAGAGTACAATTTGTTATAATGTCATAGAGACATGATCAAGTGTGTAAAGGATGCTGCTGAGCCTTGCCTTTTTACAAACTTGTAGTGTAGACATCAGCATACAGGCAAGAGAATGAAAATGCCTAAATTAGGGGTCGGCAAACTTTTTCTGTAAAGGGCCAGAGAGTAAATATTTTAGGCTTTGTGGGTGACATGTTTTTTGTTTGTTTGTTTGGTTGGTTGGTTTTTGCCACTTTTCAAGTCCGCTGTTGGAGAGCTAAAGTAGTCATAGATAATACAGAAACAAATGGGCATGGCTGTGTTCCAGTAAAACTTTGTTTATGGACATTGAAATTCGCATTTTATATAATTTTCCCGTTTCATGAAATATTATCCTCCTTTTGATTTTTTTCAACCATTAAAAAATGCGGAAAAACCATTCTTCACTCACAGGTTGTACAAAAACATGCGGCAGGCTGGATTTGGCCCGTGGGCCACAGTTTGCAAACTGCTGGCCTAATTAGTACAGAATGGCTGTAAGGGATGGAGAAGGAAATGTGGGTTTAATTGGGAGAGGGGGAAAAGACATTAGGATGAAAACATGCCTGACTTCAGGTTTAGAGAGGGACAGAGGGGAGAAAGGTCTTCAGAGTGGGACCGACACCTCTTCTCTGCCACAGTAATGAGCCATGCCTGTTATTTTGAGGAATCATTCTGAATAGATTCACTCAGAATGACTCACTGGCTTGAACAAAGCTGGGGAAGATTTTCTGCCTTTTATTCAACGGGAGTAATTGGCCCACCTGCATCTCTTAAATTAAGATTGCCAGAGCTCAGGTCTTTAAGCCTCTTAACATGGTTTACTTCTTACACCTTTTATCAGCATAGAAGAATAGCTGCTTTTCTCATCTTTTCTTGTCAAACCCTGTTCCAAATGTACACGGCATTTTAGCCACATGACGTTTCATGGCTATTTCCAGGCTTATGATCACTGAAACACAAAAAGGTATAGAAAATTTAAATGGCACCCTGTTATGTTTGTGGGCAGCCTTTGACAAGACGTAGTTAATCTGGAGTTTCAGAAATGTGATTTGAATTTCTTGTCTGCCTTCCTCCCTGCCTTTTTTTTTTTTTCTTAACTGAGGAATAAGTTATATATGGGAAATTCATTCTTTCTGGTGTATAGGTCTATGTAATTTGACAAATACTTGTAACCACCATGACCTGTTACATTTAAGAGTTACGTAACTACTGTGACAAGCAAGATATGGAACATTTCCATTGACCTAAAAAATTTCCTGGTGCCCTTTTGTAATTATTCTGTACCCTAACCCCAGTCCCTGGTAAACATTTATCTGTTTTCCGTCCCTATAGTTTTGTCTTTTCCAGAATGGCATATAAATGGAATCATATAGGATGTAGCCTTTGGCGTCTGGCTTCTTTCATTTGGCATGATGCAGTTGATATTCATCCATGTTGTTATATGTTTTATCAGTAGTTTGTTCCATTTTATTGGTAAGTAGATTTCATTATATAAGGGTATCGGTTTGTTTCTATATTCTCCAATGGGGAATATTTGGGTTGTTTCCAGTTTTTGGTGATTATGAATAAGACCAGTATAAACATTTATGTAAGGTTTTTGTGTGAACATAAGTTTGTATTGCTCTTGGGTAAATTCCTAGAAGTGGGATTGCTGATTTGTGTGTTAAGTGTGTGTTTAACTTTATAAGAAACTGCCACACCGTCTTCCATGCCATTTTGTATCTCCTCCAGCAGGGTATGAGAGTTCTAGTAGCTCTGCATTCTTGCCAGTGCTTGGTACTATCAGTTTTTGTTTTTCAATTTTGGTCATTCAATAGGTGTATAGTAGTATGTCCTTGTGGTGTAATTTGCATATCATAGTCAAATGACTAACAATGTTGAGTATCTTTTCATATGCTTATTTGCCACCCGGGTATCTTTAGTGAAGTCTGTTCAAGTTCTTGGCCTATTTTTTAAAAAGATTTATTTAGTTATTTGAGAGAGAGAAAGGGAGTGTGCGCACACACACAAGTTGAGGGAGGGGCAGAGGGAGAGAATCTTAAGCCGACTCCCCTCTGAGCCTGTGCCCCCTTGGCCCATTTTTTAAATTGGGTTGTTTGTTTTCATACTATTGAGGTTTTTTTGTTTTGTTTTTTTAAGTAAACTCTACACCAATGTGGGGCTTGAACTCACGACCCTGAGATCAAGGGTTGCATGCTAGTACTGACTGAGCCGGCCAGGTGCCCCCTTACTATTAAATTTTGAGAAGTTTTAATAGTCTATGAACAAGTTCTTTATCAGATATATGTTTTAGAAATATTTTTATCCCAGTCTGTGGCTTGTCTTTTTATTTTCTTAACAGTACCTTTTGCAGAGCAAATAATAATAATAATAATTTTGATGAAGTTCAGTGACACCCCAGTATCCAGCAGCACATATAGTGCCCAAATCTTGGTTTTAAAAAATCATTCTGTAGAAAAAGGAACCAGGACTCCTTAGAGAAATGACTGATTCCAGGGCTGGGGCAGGGAAAATACAGGAAAGAACTTGTGGTATCAGAAAGTAAAAATGCTAAAAAATCATGGGGATGGGTTGAAAGGCCATGTGAGTCAACTTGGAGTTCTCAGTGGCCAAATCTGAGAAGATATGAGCAACAAAACAAATAATGATAGTAATGGATTATAACCTATAGAATAAGAGAAATATCCATGAATCCATACTGACATGAGTAATTAATTGAGTAAAATGATAAATGAAGGAGATGAAAAAGTTATTTTTTGATGAAATTTTAATAATAAATATGGAAAGAATGATGGAAATAGAAACTCACCATTTGGCAAAAGCTACAGTAATAATTGTTTTAAGCAAAAATTAATAATGGATATTAAAATTAGTGGAGAAAAGTTTAAGCAGATATAGTATGTGAATTATACTTCAATAAAGGTATTTTTAAAAACTTTTTGTTATGGAAATTTTGGAACACACACAAATACAATCATCTGCAAGTATTCATCACCCAGCTTCAAAAAAAAAAAGGCAAGTTTAACAAGAAATAAGATATTTGCGTAGTTTAAATGTATCTCCCCCCAAATATTCAGTAATTACAAAGGGAAAAATAATAACTTTACAGTGGAGAAACCTAGGCAGACACCACCTTAACCAAATTAAACTCATTGGTAATGGGGTTAATTGACATCATGTGCCTCCTGATGGTTTTCTTGCCCAAAATGCGTAACCTGAATTTAGCCATGAAGACCATCATTTAAACTCAAATCGAGGAACTTTACATAATCTAACTGACCAGTCCTTTTCTTTTTTTTTTTTTTAAAGGTTTTATTTATTTATTTGACAGAGAGAGACACAGTGAGAGAGGGAACACAAGCAGGGGGAGTGGGAGAGGGAGAAGCAGGCTTCACGCTGAGCAGGGAGCCCGATGCGGGGCTCGATCCCAGGACCCTGGGATCATGACCTGAGCCGAAGGCAGACGCTTAACGACTGAGCCACCCAGGCGCCCCCTGACCAGTCCTTTTCAAACGTGTCAAAATCATGAAAGGCAAAGAGAGATTGATAAACCATCTCAGATTGGAGAAGACTAAGGAGTCGTGACAACTAAATCTAGTTCAGGATCCTGGATGGGGTCCTGGCCCAGGAAAAGGACATCAGTGGGACAACAACAATATAATGAAATCTGAAAGAAGTTTGTAGTTTAGTCAATAATATTATACCAATGTTAATTTCTTAGTTTTGAGAAATTTCCATGGTTAAGTAAGATGTAACATTTGGGGAAACTGCATGAAAGCTATAGAACTCTCCATATTATCTTTGCAACTTTCTGTGAATCTAAAATTATTTTAAAAGAAAAGGAAAAAAAAGAACAATGGAAAAATAAGCCAAAAACTTTAAAAATAGCTACACATTGGAAGAAGGAGGAAACCAGGTAGAGGAGATAGGGATAGAAATTGGATTTTCTGATATATTATGTTTTGTAGATTTGACTTTGGAATCACGTCAGTATTTTACATAACTCTAAACAAAATTAAATTTAAAAAGAATTTCCTAAAAGTAAAAAGGCAAAATAAAACAAACAAGTCCAAAAGTATAATAAGTCAGTGGCAAAAGTACAGAGACAAGAAGTATTTCAAATGACTTTAAAACCACAGTGATTTGGGGTGCCTGGGTGGCTCAGTCGTTAAGCGTCTGCCTTCGGCTCAGGTCATGATCCCAGGGTCCTGGGATCGAGCCCCGCATCGGGCTCCCTGCTCAGTGGGAAGCCTGCTTCTCCCTCTCCCACTCCCCCTGCTTATGTTCTCTCTCTCACTGTCTCTCTCTCTCTGTCAAATAAATAAATAAAATCTTTAAAAATAAAAAAGAAATATTATAGGCCAATTATTTTGACATCCTGCAGGAGGTAGATAAATTGCAAAATATATGTTATAGTATGCACAGTAGCTTATTAACAAGATGTCTTTTGCTGGAAAATATTTTAGCAGAGAAACTATCCATCAGCACATTTCCAGCTCTGTCCTCCTCCTTTGACTTCACAGGCACATTTAGTAGCATGAAAAAAAGGGAGAAAGCCTTGGGTGTTTGGGTAGAGGCTTTAGGTAGTTTCATAAGCCTTGTCTCATTTGAAATATTTGAACCCTACCTCATTTTCCCATTTTATAGATTAACAAACTGATTAATGATTTAAGATCAACTGGGAGGCAAATTTGGATTACAGCCCTATATCTGATTAGTGTCTTTTGCATTGTAACATTTCTACCCTTCTTTCACTCTTCACTTTTCAGATTGAGATAGTTTGGGGTAATCAGGCACCCTCAGATGAGTGACCAGGCACACACAAGGGCCCTAGGATTATTGGTGCCGTGTCAACAGAGTGTAATGCTAAAGATAAAAGGTGTGTTTTTAGTTAATGCCTGTGTGGGAAAATGTTCAGTAGACAAAAACCAAACCTCCCAAGACCTCTGCTATCACTTCCATCATTCACCAGGTGGCTCTGGGGACAGTTTCCATATTCAGAAATGCACACTAATGGGCAAAGTGTCAGGGCGTCAAGGTACTGCAAATGTCAGGAGATTACTGGGTGACATAAGACAAATCACTTCACCTGTCTAGGCCTCAGAGTGGATTATTTCTCAGGCTCCTACATACTTCTAATATTTCATAATTCCTTGCTTGGACTTGCAGTGAAGACAGGGAAAGTTCTAAACCAGGGGAATGTTAAGAGCTGTTTATGCCATAGATTTCTTTCTTTCTTTCTTTTTTTTTAAAGATTTTATTTATTTATTGCGAATGGACAGAGCCTTAATGCCCAGGCCTGTGTCTTTGTTATCATCTCAGCAAGAAAGAGACATTCCATTTATTGTCCAAAAGCTGAGATTTGTCTTCTGAGGTTTGCCTTGTTTGCTTTTGTTATACTTGGTGAGGATCACATTAACCATCTTACTCCTCCCCAAATCCTTGAACACAGGAATAGAAGAGAGATTTCACAAGTTCTAAACCAGGGGAATGTTAAGAGCTGTTTATGCCATAGATTTCTTTCTTTTTTTTTTTTTTAAGATTTTATTTATTTATTGCGAATGGACAGAGAGAGACACAGTGAGAGAGGGAACACAAGCAGGGGGAGTGGGAGAGGGAGAAGCAGGCTTCACGCTGAGCAGGGAGCCCGATGTGGGGCTCAATCCCAGGACCCTGGGACCATGACCTGAGCCGAAGGCAGACGCTTAACGACTGAGCCACCCAGGCGCCCCTATGCCATAGATTTCTTCCTGGACATATGGGCCTCACCTGCAGAGTTTAAAGACTGACAAGAGAATTTTCAACCCCCATTAACAATGGCAGAATGCAGGAAAGCTGAATTAGTGAAGATAATAGCCTTGCTAGGAATTTTAAATGATGCACTTAGTGCTTTCTCTGTTGGCCTCTCAGAAGCTTCATGGGCGGTTTTATAAGAGCAAGGAATGACATGGTGAAATTGAGGACAAAGCTGGGAGTGGGTAGGAGAACAATACTCTGGCCGTCATGGTAGCCTGGTGGTAGCAGTTCTCAGTTCTGGCCATATATTAAGAATCACTTATAATTTTGAGATTTTAAAGGTTATTTGTAATTGAGATTTAAAATAAACAAATAAATAAATATACACACACACAGCAAAAATCTTAAGTAGACAACATAGTGAATTTTTACATATGTATCCACTTCTGTTACCATTACCCAGGTCAACATATAGATCATTCCCAGCACCTCAGAAGAACACCTCCCATTCATCACCTTCCCCCAAGGGTTACCCCTCTTCTGTCCTCTCTCACCATAGATGAATCCTGACTATTTTTGAACTTCATATAAATGGAATCATAGAGTGAGTACTCTTGTACCTGGCTTGTTTCACTCAATGTTACTAGTGCAATTCATCCATGTTGTTGTATCCATTGCTGTGTAGTATTCCATGGCATGTGTCTACTACATTGTCCATTCTACTACACATGTACATTTACGTTGTTTCCAATTTCTGTGTTACTATAAATGAAGCTGCCTTGAACATTCTTGTGCATGTCTTTTGGTGGACATGAGCACTCATTTCAGTTAAGTGTATACCTAGGAGTGAATTTTCTGGATCATAGGGCAGATGTACGTTTACTCTATAAGAAACTGTCAAACAGTACTCCAAAGTGGTTGTAATCCCAGCTATTGCCTCAGAATCTCTGAGAGTGGGGCCCTATCTGAATGATAGGTATCATTCAGAATCTCACTTGGTGGTTGTGACACACAGTGGAAATGAGAACCTCTGTGGCCCAGCCTTAATGCCCAGGCCTGTGTCTTTGTTATCATCTCAGCAACAAAGAAACATTCCATTTATTGTCCAAAAGCTGAGATTTGTCTTCTGAGGTTTGCCTTGTTTGCTTTTGTTATACTTGGTGAGGATCACATTAACCATCTTACTCCTCCCCAAATCCTTGAACACAGGAATGGAAGGCTTTGTCCTGTGCAAATGGGACTTTATGCGTCAGGAAATATGAAGTATGAGGATGAGGCAAAGAGCTCTTTCAGGGCTCTTGACAGCATCTGACCACATGGGTAACCACAGTCTTCTCACACTACAGAAACTTGCCTCCTTCTAGCATTTCTCTACCTAATTAGGCTGAGGAATTACCATTATCTTTTCCATCTGTCAGTGCTTTGAATTGACTTCACTTACTTTTACAAGCAACGTGGCCCATTTAGTTATGGTTCATCTGAATTAATAAGAACAGCTAATGTTTATTTAGTAGTTCCTATGGGCAAGGCACCCTGCTATGTGCATCCTTTATTTCTCAAAACAAGCCAACGAGCTTTAGGAGCTATTATCAAGCCCATTTGACAGATGAGGAAAATGAGGTTTGGAGAGCTCAAGTAACTTGCCCACTTTCATGTGCTGATATATTATGGAGCTGGTATTCAAACCCTTGCATTCTGACTTCAGAGATGGAACTCTTAGTCACTAATTACACCACCTATACTTAACCAATCTGAGGGTTTGAAAGCTATTTATGGCCTGGAATATGCAAAACAGACTATAGACCTCTCTGAGTTACAGGTCTTCTGGAAAGAAAATGCCAAGTAATGGTGGTGTCTTGAATAGTGGCATAGGATGAATGACTGAAGGGCCAAACCTGGCCTTTATGATCTCCTTAAAGAGTTGTTGGTCAGCCAGATGATTATTCAGGAGAGGAGGAGAAAACAAAAGGGAGCAGAAAAAGCAATAGGAGGGTTACAGAACTTTCCTTCTCATCTCCACTCTATGTAGATGATCTTAGCCGCAACTGGAACTAAAACTCTAAATGGGAATGAATCCAGAATTTTTATCCAGAATAATTCTAAGCCACTCCCATCTGCTTATTTGATCCCTTTACTTGGATGTCTTACAGGAGCCTCAGATGTAACATTGTCCAAAAGTGGAATTTTTTACTTCCTCTCTTCTCCCTGACAAACCGTTTCTCTTTTTTTTTTTTTAAAGATTTTATTTATTTATTTGACAGAGAGAGAGACACAGTGAGAGAGGCGACACAAGCAGGGGGAGCGGGAGAGGGAGAAGCAGGCTTCCTGCCAAGCAGGGAGCCCGATGTGGGGCTCGATCCCAGGACCCTGGGATCATGACCTGAGCCAAAGGGAGACGCTTAACCGACTGAGCCACCCAGGTGCCCCGACAATCCGTTCCTCTTACAGCATTATTTGCTCAGTAAATGTAACCTCCACCCACCATTACTTATACCCCAAACTGGAGTAACCTTTCCATTCCCCTTTGCCTTCTCCCACCTTACGCCATCACTAAGTCCTGTTGATTCTGGCTCCAAAATATATCCCATCTGCCTGTGCTTGAGTCCTGGCTCTCCCACTGGGGACAAGTCTCTTAAACTCTCTGTTCCTCAGTTTTCTCGTCCGTAACGGGGTGCTAAGAGTACCTACCAGATAGTCTGTTGTAAGGCAAGCTAGCAACTATGATTATTGTTCTCTCTCTCTCAAAACCACACACTAGTTTCAGTCACAATTCTTTCTTCCCTGGATTTCTGTAAGCACCTTCTAACCGGTCTCCCTACAACCTTTGATGTCCTTTGGACCCATCGTCTAAAGCAGTGGTTCTCAATTACAGCACTTCTGCCCCCCAGGGGACACTTAGACATGTTTGAAGACATTTTTGTTTGTCACAGTAGGGGAGGAGGCTGCTACTGGCGTCTAATGGGTACAGGCCAGGAATGCTGCTAGACGTCCTATGGTGCACAGAACAGCACCCACAACAGAGAATGATCTGACCCCAGATGACAATAATACCCATGTGGAGAAATCCTGCTCTAAAGTGATCTTTGTGAAACAGATCAGGTCAGGCCATGCCCTTGCTTCTGTTTACCCAGTAACTCCCCACAGCTCTAGGACGAAGCCCATGCACGTAGCGTGCGCCCCCGGATCCTGTGATCTGGCTTTAGCCCACTCCTCCAGCCTCATCTCACACCACTCTGAGCCATTTATCCTGGTCCAGCCACTTGGGTGTTCCACTAGTTTCTAAGTAGACTGAGTGCTTTATGGCCTTAAAATCCTCAAATCGACTCCTCCTGCGGCCAGGGTCTCTGTTTGCCCTCTGTCTGGATCCCCATCCTGCCCTTTTCTGACTTTCCTGAGAATCGGTGGAAGACACCCCTTGAGGTGGGGCGATCAATTGCACTTGCTACAAGGTAGTGAGCAGCGTGCTAGAGCGTCCTCTATTAGCCCCTCTACCTCTTGTCTCTAGTGCCATAGTGTACATTTAGTGGCACTTCTCTTCTGGGGCCTTTACTCTGAAGTGATTATAGAAGGTTCCTCTAAGAAGAAGAGGGTGAGGCGAGGGCTAGACTTCCCTGAAAGGCCCTGCCTGGAGATGGTGAACAGGAAGCCTGATGGATAAATCAGTTCTTCAGACTAGTCTCAGAGTCTTATGAAAAAAATTAAATTAGTTGCCAATTTTTAAAGATCCAGAAAATTACCATGGACATCAGAATTCCATTTATCTCTTTTATCAGAAAATCTGAGAGTGCATGGTTACTTCTTCATGAGGCAATACTCAGCAAGTCCTGATTCTGGATTCCCTTGAGATGGAGCTTCCAGAGTCCCCACTTGGCTTCCTTTATGCAAGTACTTTACCTGCCCACCGTTAGCTAGCCATCCTGTGTCTAAACCCCTGTGTCAGCCTAGAGCCCTCTAGTGCTGGAGGATTTTGTCTCTGTGGGGCCATCAGCCCATGCTGCTGAGCCCTTGCTACCTACACTTAGGAGGAATATAAACAGACCAGAGCCAGAGCCCACATCTTCTGCCTTTTGGAGTATTCTGTGGCTCCCTCCTGGCTGGGGTTAATTTCCTGGACCCCGCTAGGGAGACATTCTGTGCTTCTGTTTCTACTTGAAATCACTGTGAGACTAATTTGAGACTGGCTAGAAAGTACATTCATTCCGCCACCTCAGCCTGGATAGCTTGGCCAGTCGTTTTCAGAACTGCGTGGGTCTCATGAAGACCCATTCGTTGGGATTGCAAATTACAGTGTCATAGTTTGGACAGCTACAACAGAATACCATAGACTCAGTGGCTTAGACAAAAACATGTATTTCTCACATTTCTGGATGTGGAAGTCCAAGATCAGCATGCCAGCATGGTCTGGTTCTTGGTAAGGGCCCTCTTCCTGGTTTATAGGTGACTGCCTTCTTGCTGTGTGCTCACATGGTGGAGAGAGAGAGAGAGAGAGAGCATGCACTCTGGTCTCTTCATCTCCTTATCAGGGCATCAGTCTCATCATGGAGGCTCCACCCTCATGACATCATCTAAACCTAATTTCCTCTCAAAGGCCCCGCCTCCAAATACTATCACATTGGAGATTAGGGTTTCAACATGTGAATTTGGAGGACACATATTCAGTCTATAGCACACAGCATCAATATTTCTAGCAAATATTAGTGGTCAACAGCCATGGATCCCTAAATTGATTCCAAGGGTCAAATTCCTTTAGCTTCTCTGGCTTGTAGATTCTTGACCTTCAGAACAATTCTAATACTGCAGCTCCCCTGCCATCCAGGCAGGAAGAAGATGAACCTATGTGTCCTGGATCACCTCAAATCCATCTCCAGCTCTGGGAGATTAATGTGGCTGGGACCCCACAGTTGCACAGCTTGAGCAAATGTGGGGCTCTTCCCACTGTGTTCTCAGTTCCAGGCTGTACTTCCACAGGGTCCCCTCCATCTCCATGGTTGAATTCATGTCGGTCATCTTGATTCTGCCCTGAAGTTACCAGAGTTCAAGGTTCCTCTGCCTGTTGTTTTGTTTGTTTGTTTGTTTGTTTTGTTTTTGTTGTTTTTAATCCATATATGGGCTGGTTAGCATGGAGATTTAATCCAGCTTTGGGGCTCTCATAGAGGAAGACTTTCAACTGCCTCCTGAACTTTCCATTATCTTAGCAGCTCTAAGCTGACTTTCTCTCCCTCCTCACCCCCACTTACTCTCCCCTCATGTTTCTCCCTTCACCTTCCAAGTTCTCCAACAAGGGGCAAGCTTCCTGAGCCTTCCTGCTGTTTGCAGCTTCACTAGGAACTCTTGTGAGTAAAATTTTCTTCATCTCATCCATTGTTCAGAAAGACAAATAGTACGGAAAGTGGCATTACCTTTCAGCACGTGTGTCAAGTCTTTCTAAAATTCACTGACTTGTATCAAACTACAGATTTCATCAGTTCCAAAGCATACATTTTCCTCCCACATTTTAACATCTGTGAAATTGGGATGTGTATTATGCCTGCTAGTGGGTCATGATTTAATTGTCAGTGGGGTTTTCTTTCTTAGTGGTATAATGGTTGTGTGTCTTAGAGTTAATAACATCTAAGATTTGCTCAACTACAACTAACATGAGCATCTTGCTTAGAAAATGTTTTCTTGAGACAGAAACAAAAGGGTGGATGCCTGAACTGTGGGAAAGGGCTTGGGGTCCAGAGAGAGGCCATAATATTCACAGGCACCTGGGTGGGAAGAGAATGGCCTGTCCAACAAATCAAAAGTGGTTTAGGGAGGCAGGCGTGCAGAGAACAGAGAGGATAATGAGCCACTTTAAATGGTTGTGAGGATTGCACAGAAATATTTATGGAAAGTGCTTGGGACTTATAGGCACTCTATAAATGATACTTTGCTTTGGTTTGTTTTCTGGACAAATGAATAAGGAAATTTATGATATTTTATCAGTTCTCTGCCATTCTTTTTTTCCCCCAGATTTTAACACCTCTGAAATTGGGATGCATTTTACAGCTAAGGTGTTTCATTATTTAATTGGCAGCATTTCCCCACATAAATGGTATCTTAGAGTTGATGAAACATGGTATATAAAATCAGTTGCTAGAATTGATACACTGTCCCTCTGTTCCTGAGTTCTTTTTTTTTTTTTAAGATTTTATTTATTTATTTGAGAGGAAGAGAGAGAGAATGCAAGCACATGAGTAGCAGTGAGGGGCAGAGGAAGAGGGAGAAGCAGACTCCCCACTGAGAAGGGAGCCCAATGCAGGGCTCTATCCCAGGACCTGGAGATCATGACCTGAGCCGAAGGCAGATGCTTAACCGACTGAGCCACCCAGGCGTCCCTGTTCCTGAGTTCTTAACCTGAATTCCTGATCTCTCACAAATTCTGATGTGTATACTTGGAA
>NC_138385.1:95763924-95825399 GCF_054177405.1 Leptonychotes weddellii | reverse complement strand
TTTTTTTTTTTAAAGATTTTATTTATTTATATGACAGAGAGAGACAGCGAGAACAGGAACACAAGCAGGGGGAGTGGGAGAGGGAGAAGCAGGCTTCCCGCTGAGCAGGGAGCCCGATGTGGGACTCGATCCCAGGACCCTGGGATCATGACCTGAGCCGAAGGCAGACGCTTAACGACTGAGCCACCCAGGCGCCCTACTTGGAACTTTCTTAACTGCTTTTCCTAATCCAGGCTTAGATTATGGGTCTCATGGCCTGATCTCTTTGTACCTCAATTCTTGATGTCCATGAGATCCTGTGGGACTGACCTGAATGTCAGTTTGAGCTTCTCTAAATCTGTGTGGAAAGGAACAGATGAGCATTTGAGGGAATGAAAGCTCATACAAGTATTCATTTATAGTTTCTTCTTCAAATTCCAGGCTTTAAAAATTCATCCATTTGGGGTGCCTGGGTGCCTCAGTCTGTTGGGTGTCTGACTCTTGATTTTGGCTCAGGTCATGATCTTAGGGTCGTGGGATTGAGCCCCTTGTTGGGCTCTGCAGTCATCGGGGAGTCTGTTTGAGATTCTCTCTCTTCCTCTCCCTCTGCCCCTCCCCCCTGCTCGTGCTCTAGCCCTCTCCCTCTAAAATAAATAAATAAATCTTAAAAAAAAAATCCGTTCAACCAGTATTTATTTGAGCATCTATTATCTGCTAGGCCAGGGGTTGGCAACCTATGGTCTACAAGCCAAATCAGGACCAATGCCTGTTTTTGTAAATAAAATTTTATTGGAACACAGTCATGCCCATTTATTTATGAATGGTCTATAGCTACTTTAGGGCTATAAACAGTAGAGTTGAGTAGTTGCAACAGATAGTATGGTTTGCAAAGCCAGAAATACTTACTATCTGGCTCTTTAGAGCACCAGTTTATCCTCCTGGGGGGATCAAGAAGGGCCCTATCTTAAATGAACAGTCAAAGAAAAGACAGTCTCATAAGAAAAATGTTCCATTTTATATTGAAAAGTGCACATCTAACCCAGGAGAACAAGGGCCTTGTACGTCTTTGTCTCTATAGAATTCCCACCAACTAGAACAGTGCATGGCACAAGGTAGGTGCTTGCAGTAGATCAAACATGGCTTCTTTCTTTGTGACTCCTCCCATTGAGAGGTGAAATCTATTTCTCCTCCCCTTGGTTTGGGACTAGACTTAGTGACTTGCTTAATCAATAGCTTATGGCAAAAGTGATATTCGGGAGCTCCGAGGCTAGGACATAATACACCTTGCAGCTTACCAAGCCTCTTAGAATGCTCACCTTGAGGGAAACCAGCCACCTGCTAAGAATTTTGACTCCACCATGCTAGAGGAGCCAGCTACAGGCACTCTACTCAAAAGTCTTAACTGAGGCTAGCCTCGCAGCCATCACTGCAGACATGTGAAAAAAGCCATCTTGGACTCTCCAGATCTGCCCATCCACCAGCTGAATACCACTGAGGAATCCCAGTTGATAACATGGGGATCAGAAGAATCACTCAGTGGAGTCCTGACCAAACTCCTGCCTCACAAAATCATGAGATATAACAAAATGATTGTTGCTCTCTTAAGACACTAATTTTGGGGTACTTTGTTACTAAGAAGTAGATAACCAGAACAATGCTCAATAAATATTGGTGGCTTTGTTTGTTTTATATAGCCAGACAAGTACATAGTCAGGACTAGAACCCAAGTCTCTTAATTCACAGTGTCTGTGATATTTTTGTTTCTATTGATAGTTGCCCAAGGTTAGCAGGGCAGTCTGATTCTTCTTAGACCTCTTCTGGTCTCTCCCAGAGTCTGATTCAGGTAGAGGCCAAATAGCTATATTAGGAGTTTTGTGAAAGGTGATACCTAAAGGCTGGGAAGTGTTTCCAGGCCAGATGCTGGGTAGCACGATGGCACTAGAGTGAGCTTCACAACATACTGGGCCTAGGGTGCACCTTCAAGTTTTGAGGGGCCCCTCAGAAAGTTTTAGTAGCTCTGCAGAATCTCAGATATAGTACATTTATATAGGAGGCCAAAAACAATAATGAAGTTCAGTTTCTCCAGAAAGACTGCTTGGGTTTGAATCTCAGATCTTGCCCTTACTAGTTAGAAGGCCTTGGATGATTTATTAAATTGTTGTGTTTCACTTACCTCATTTGTAAAATGGTGATAATATTGACATACAGATTGTTGTGAAGATTGAACGAATTAATCCATGCAAAGCAAGTGGGAGATTTGTAGCACTTAGTAAACACTCCTACAAAGAGAGTCAATTTCTTTTATTTTTTCAAAAGATTTATTTATTTATTTGAGAGAGCGAGAATGAGAGAGAAAGAGTGTACATGAGAGGGGGGAGGGTCAGAGGGAGAAGCAGACACCCCGCTGAGCAGGGAGCCCGATGTGGGACTCGATCCCAGGACCCTGGGATCATGACCTGAGCTGAAGGCAGACGCTTAATGACTGAGCCACCCAGGTGCCCCAAAGAGAGTCTTTCTTATTAGTGGTACTAAAGATCCAACTTTCATTAAGCCTCAGACTTTTACCTAGAATTTTTTTTAACACATGACATACCCAGTTGTCCTGCAGGGACTAATATATTGGCATATGTTTTTTATTTATGGATTAGTTGGAATGATTCACGTTTAGTCACCTACCTTTGGTGTGTTGTTCCATTGTGCATTTATCATTTCTTTATGTTCTTGACACACTGAATATGTGTATTCTATCACCTCATTAAAGGCACTGGAACCTTACCATGAATTTTTTTAAAACTCCATCTTTAGCTTTCCAGTTTACTCAGCTGTTAGGCATACTTCGCAAGCTCTGAAGAGCAGACGCATCTGAAATATATTCTCCATATATCCCCAAGTTTTCTGGAACTGCTGTTTTGTACCCTAAGTAGCTCACTGGAAAGGTGAGATGTTCTGTCTTCACTGAACCACACTGAGGGATGGTGCTAGATGTGGTGGCGGGGGTTGGTGCAGAGGGAAACTTAGGAGCTTTGGCTGCAGTTGAAAAGCTATGTTAGAACAAGAAGGTGCGCAGTAAGAGATGGCTCTATACGCTGTTCCTTATTCTCAGGCTTCTCATGGGAAATGGCAAGGAATCAAACCTTGTTGAAAGGCTAAAGTAGGTACTGGGAAGGGTTTAAAACCAGCAATATCTGGTGCTAGGGTCTGCAAATGTTTGAAGGAATATAGGCAGTCATGAAAGTCTGTTCCGGGAATCTATGAATTGTTAGCTCAGTAGACTGGGCAGTCTACTGAGTAGTAAAGAAGGTCAGGGTCTTAGATGTCATTCCTAGGAAGATTAATGAGCTTTGCTCTGGTCCCTGAATTCTGTGTTTCTGTGAAGCCTGGCCAGGCTTAGTTACTTAACATAGGCTAGTTATTTTGTCCCACTCACTGATACCCTGAACACAATGGGGAGTGGATGAGCAATGCATGAATTAGATGGCTCCCTCTCCCCTAGTTGGTTAACAAAGCATGGCTTAAAAAAAAAAAAAATGTAGCTGTGAGGTCAAATTACTTTGACCAGTTCCAGGGAGGAGAGCTAAAGCTGACCAAATATTAGACCTGGAAAATGGCTGAACTGCTTTTCTCAAAGGATGACTCTTTGCAGTGGACTTTTGAAACATGTCATATGGGGAGGGGGGCAGGCTGTGGGCATAGGGCAATGTGTTGGCATGGAAGGAGTTTTTCTTTCTACCCTAAGTATAAAATTCAACTGGGTGTTATTCTAGCAGGCAACAGAAGGCTTCCAAGCATGAGACTTTTGAACTCTTTCTGGTGAAATTTGGATTGTTGAGTGGATCACATGCTTTGAGACTCTAAGTGGTAGGAGTGGAGGTGGGGAAGAGGAAAGGACAGGAAATTCCATTTCTTTCAAAGCGATCTAACTTGAGGCTGCTTCTCAGGGCCAGCTTATAAGCAACCACTCTAAATTGACCGTGATTTTGATCCTTGCCTCTCCTTGTAAAGATTTCTTTTTCAGAATTTTCAGCCAACAGCTTCCAAACTGTCATTTACAATTTACGGAAGGACAGAAAGTAGAATAGTTGTCAGCAAGCCAGGAAATGACATGGCAAATAGTGTAGCCTGGCAAGTGCTAGACGGCTCTTTCCCTATCTTCTAGCTTCAGGCAGGAGCAGAACTGTAATATCTGCTGATCTTTTTGTGACTTATTTTACACTTGGAGTGCAGATTACTAAGGAGTATTTGGTCTGGAGATCAGGCAGAAATTTATTTTTTAAAAAGCAAAGCAGTGGGGAAACAAGAACTCAGAAAGTAGGATCCGACGTTAAGTTACGTTGTGTTATGTTACAAAATGCTGTTGTGTAATCCAGTGGTTCTTAAAGTGTCGCTCCCGATGCAGCAGCTGCATCACGTGGACACTTGTTAGAAATGCAATTTCTTGTGCCATCCAAGACCTACTGAATTAGAAACCCTGGGGCTGGAGCCCAGAAATCTGAATTTTACTTTAATTTAATTTATTTGGTTATTTTTTTAAGTATGCTCCAATGCGGGGCTCAAACTCAGAACCCTGAGATCAAGACCTGAGCTGAAACCAAGAGTTGGACACTTAACTGACTGAGCCACCCAGGCACCCCAAATCTGAATATTAATAAGTCTTCCAGATGATTCTGATCTATGCTCTAGTTCGAGAGTCACTAACGTCTAACAGTGTGTAAATGCTGCCTTGTTTTACTTGTTTATCAGTTACAAATACAATTAGCTGCCAAAAACTGCCCCCCAAACCTAGAAAACCTAGCAAATAGTGGCTGTGTAAGTAAGAATTTATATTCTCACAAAACAAGAAATACCAAGGGAGACAGTCCAGGTTGTTATCCAGGGCTCAAGGATACTGTCTAAGGATCCAGGCTCTTTCTAGCTTCCCATTCTGCCACACTTAGCAAGTGGCTTTTGTCACCAGGGTTGCAAGATGGCTGCAATGCGTCCAGGCATTACTTCTATGTTCCAGGCAGGGAGAAGAAGGAAGGACAAAGGGCTTCTCCTATTTTTATTCAGGTAAAGTAACTCTGCTCAGGGATTTCTGCCACATCTCACGGCCAGAACCACATCATATGGCCAACTTGAACAACATTTGAAGTTAAATCAACTTTAGCTTTTTAGTCTTTATGATAGAGAAAGTCAAGGGAGACGGGATAGAGGTGAGAACAGTTTGTGGGAGGCCAATCCATACTGTCTCCTTTAACTTGCAACTTGTAGCTAATTCTGTTGCTTTTTTGTTGTTATTGAAATTCTTGGCATAGGTCATTATGAAAAAAAAATCATCATCTTAATGTTTAATAGGGAAATAGGATCAACAAATTACCTTTCTATTTGCACTTTAATTCTGAAATCTAATGCAGTAAGGAAAACTCAGTTTTTATGGCTGAGCAGTTATTTTACATTAGGTTAAGGGTTTGGCTGAGCTTGCCTTCTTGAGATTTAATGGAGGATCTGTAAAAAAAAGGCAAAATAAGAAATAGTGTGAACTACTGCACAACTACACATATTTGGACTAATTATAGTTGAGAGTCTGAAAATTTGAATATTTCAAAACACTCATCTATTAGTTCTTTAAAATATGAATAACAATTAGAATTAGGCTCCAGGGTTGTCACATAGAATTTCTTTTTATTACAATGCATAAACAATAATGATTATTGACTTAGTTATAGTACGAATTGTTTCCAAATTAGTATAGCAGTGTTAAACCTATTTATTAGTCTCTGCAATCCTATACATTTCTCAACAGAGCCATTCCTTTTGTATTTTAAATGGTAAATTTGTGCAGACTCGGTTCAAAATATTACCAATTTTGATTTAACACAGTGTGAGTACATGAGCTATTGTTGGACTGCTTAAGGTTGCCATGGTAATTATTTAGCTGGCAGGAAGAAGCTGAGGACCAGAGAAGATCAATGATATGACCAAGGTACGAGAACTTATCCATGTCAGAATTAGGGTCAAAACAGTGATGGCTGGCCACTAAGTCCTATGTTCTTTTTACATTCTTTTTCTCTAGCTTCCAAAGTTCTAGTTTTTAGTTTTCAACAAATATCTGTAAGTAAAACAACCTCTTAGCATTCCCTTCCTTCATCCCCATCCTGTAGGTCAGGGGTTGGAAAACTATAGCCAATGGGCCAAATCTGGCCTACCACCTGGTTTGATAGGGCTCATGAGCTAAGAATGGTTTTTCCATTTTGAACTGTTTGAAAAAAAAATTTTATGACATGTGAAAATTACATGAAATTCAAATTTTAGTGCCCCTAAATAAAGTGTTATTAGAATATAACCATACCCACTTGTTGAATGTGTCTATGGCTGCTTTCATGCTGCATCAGCAGAGTTGGGTGGTTGCAACAGAGACTGTATGGCCAGCAGTGCCTAAAATATTTACTATCTGGTCCTTTACAGAAAAGTTTGCTGATGCTCTAGCTCAATCCTGATCAAGAGGCCTTTTGGACAGAGAGAGAGAAAGGGAAGCCCTCTTGTCTGAAAGGCTAACTTAGGCATGTCTGATCAGTCTTTCCTGCTTTTCTGACATTTTTCATAGTAAATTCTCTTCCTGCAATCTTCAGTCTTGCTTGGACGTAAAAGGTGATGGTTTGGACCTGAGCTATCAGATATGATAGATACTAGCCACACGTGGCTATGCGCACTTGAAATGTGGCCAGTGCAAATTGAGATGTGTTCTTAGTGTAAAATATATACCAGATTTTTGAAGAATCAGTACAAAAAAAATGTAAAATCTCTCATTAATATTTTTATATTGATTATCCGTTGAAATGACAATATTTAGGACATATTAGATTAAATTAAATATATTATTAAAATGAATTTCACCTGCTTTTTCTGACTTTTTAATGTGGCTATTAGAAAAATTAAAATTACACATATAGCTCACGTTTTATTCCTTTTGGACAGGGCTGGTTTGAATCCTTTTGCTTCTTCCCTCCCTCCTCACCGCCCCTGGAAATAGAATTTTCTTTCTTTTGGTAAAATTTGCATTTTATTTTTTCCAGCTTTACTGAGATATAATTGACAAATAACACTGTGGAAGTTTAAAGTATGCAATGTGATGATTTGATATGTATGTGTTGTGAAATGAGGTTAGTTAACACATCTATCACTTCATATAGTTACCATTTTTGTGTGTGAAAACATTTAAGATCTACTCTCTTAGCAAATTTCAAGTATACAGTACGGTACTGTTAATTATAGTCATCATTGCTGTGCCTTAGATCTCCAGAATGTATTCATCTTATAACTGAACCAGTTTTCCATTAGCAAACAAACCTCTATCAAGTCAATAGAAAAACCATAACAGGTGCTTTCTCAGAGTTTACCACCTTCTTGTTTTTCCATAAGCCATTTCTGACACTTTGGGCAGAAAGTTGTCTTCTTAACCAGGCGGGTAGAAAGAACTATTTAATGGTGGACAAGTATTTCCAAATTTGCTGAGTTACTGGTAAAATTTGTTATGTACTGCTGTAGTTTGAAAAATGTTATTTTTCTAAAGAATGAAAAGTGTTTAACAAAACCATTTTCAAAATTGCATCAGTTAAAAATATCAAACCATTTTATCAACGTGAGTTTTCCCCCTGGCATTTGTGTATTTTGTGAACTTTATAAATTATAGCATGGGATATAGAAACAAATGTAGGTTAGGGGGTTCTTTTTACAAACTTCAACATGGCAAATTAATGGTAAAAGATTTGTAGTTAGCAAAAATTTAGAATTTACTGCAAGTACCTAGAGAATGTCATTTTACCTTGCTATTGTACTTTCAAATCACAATTGGTGTAACATGCTAATTTAAAAAAAATAGACTTTTTTTTTTAAAGATTTTATTTATTTATTTGACAGAGAGAGACACAGCGAGAGAGAGAACACAAGCAGGGGGAGTGGGAGAGGGAGAAGCAGGCCTCCCGCTGAGCAGGGGGCCCAATGCGGGGCTCGATCCCAGGACCCCAGGACCATGACCCAAGCCGAAGGCAGACCCTTAACGACTGAGCCACCCAGACACCCCTAGACTTTATTTTTTATTTTATTTTACTTATTGATTGATTTGAGAAAGAGAGAGAGAGAGTGCATGAGCAGGGGGAGGAGAAGAGGGAGAAGGAGGGGAAAGAATTTCAAACAGACTCTGCACTGAGCATGGAGCCCAACACAGGGCTTGATCCCATGACCCTGAGATCATGACCTGAGCCGAAACCAAGAGTCAGACACTTAACAAACTGAGCCACCCAGACGCCCCAAAATAGATTTTAGTTTTTAGAGCAGTTTTAAGTTCATAGTGAAATTGAGTAGAAGGTACAGAGATTTCTTATATACTCCCCAGTCTCTCCTACCTCTAATATGCACAGCCTCCCCCATTGTCAACATCCCTTACCAGAGTGGTATATTATAGTTGACAACCTACACTGACACATCATTCTCACCCAGAGTCCATAGTTCACATTATGGTTCACTCTTAGAGTTATACATTCTGTGGGTTTGGACAAAGGTGTAATGACATGTATCCATCATTATAGTATTGTACAGAATAGTTTGCCCTAAAAATCCTCTGTGCCCTGTCTACTCGTTTCTCTTATTTGATTTTTAAATCTGCATGACTCTTCTCAATAATTTCGTTTCTCAGCCACCTTCTTTTAAGCTTAATTTTTCTTTTTTATTGGTTATTTTTTTGTGTGTAATTTAAAGAGTCAAATACTTTCCAAGATTTATTATGACTAAATATCAGTTCCTTCTCCCCACCCCTCACTTTACCCCTTTTCCTGCTTTAGAGGCAACATTTTCAACTTCTTAATTTTTGCTTTTTTGGTGTTTATCTCTATAGCTTTACATAACATGCTTATATTTCAACTTTTTTTTTTAATTTGTAGGAATTATCTGATTATTTTCCACTACCCCTAGATCAGGACTTAGCTCTTTCAGATCTCTTCACCCCCACTACACACAAACATTTCTTTTTTTTTTTTAAGATTTTTATTTATTTATTTGACAGAGACAGAGCGAGAGAGGGAACACAAGCAGGGGGAGTGGGAGAGGGAGAAGAAGGCTTCCTGTGGAGCAGGGACCCCGATGTGGGGCTCGATCCAGGACCCTGGGATCATGACCTGAGCCGAAGGCAGACACTTAACAACTGAGCCATCCAGGCGCCCCACACATGAATATTTCTTATAACCTCTTTCCCCAGCATAGTTTCATTATAATTTTAGTTAGCTCAATAATTTGACTATATAAATGCTATTTGTAGCTGAGCCAGATTGAACCACTGAAAAGACAACTAAAGAAATACTTAGGGAATTGGAATATAGATTTAAATATTTACCCAGAATTCAGCTTACATAGATAAAAAGAAGAGAAATTGTGAAATAGAGGTTAAAGGGACATGAAGGATAGAAAAAGAATGCTCAACATATGCTAATGTGAGTTTAGAAAAGAGATAAATAAAAGAATGAGGGAGAATTAAGTGTCAGATAACGTAGACTAAGGAAGAACAATCAAATGGCTAGCAGGAACATTTTTAAAAAATCATACTACTGTTGGGGTGCCTGGGTGGTTCAGCTGGTTAAGTGCCTGATCTTGATTTCAGCTCAGGTCATGATCTTAGGGTCATGGGATTGAGCCCTGCGTTGGGCTCCATGCTCAGCAGGGAGTCCACTAGGGATTCTCTCTCCTTCTCCCTCTGCCCCTCCCTGCACTTGCATGCTCTCTCTCTCTCGCTCTCTCTCAAATAATAAATAAATAAATAAATAAATAAATAAATAAATAAATCTTTAAAAAAAAATACTACTATTTACTGAAACTAAAGGTGAAATAAAGATTTTTCCTAATGAAGTCTGAGAGAGTTGACCATTCACAAACCCTTAATATTAAAGGATGTACTTCTGGAAGAAGGAAATAGAACCTAGAAAGAAGTCATGTTGAGCAAATAAATTGGCAAACATGTTGGTGATTTTATTTTATTTTTAAAAATTTTTTAAAGATTTATTTATTTTAGAGAGAGAGAGAGAGCGGGAGGAGGAGCAGCGGAAGAGGGAGAGAATCCCCAAGCAGCCCCTCCCACCCTCTCCCTGAGCACAGAGCCCGACCCCGGGCTCCATCCCAGGACCCCAAGATCATGACTTGAGCTGAAATCAAGAGCCAGATGCTTAACCGACTAAGCCACCCAGGCACCCCAAACATGTTGGTGATTTTAAATAACTGAGGACTGTTTAAAAAAAAAAAAAACCCACAATCATAAGAGCAATAATGACTATGGGGGGAAGGGAAGGTTCAAAATAAAGTGGAATTAAATATTTTATGACCTAGCATGGAACAATGGGGATGTGTCCATATGGAGTAAAAGGGGTCTAAGTACCTTGAATTGTCAGGAGGAGTCTAAACATGAGATTATAGTCAAAATTTTAAGGTCAAGTAAGTATATTAAATCTTTTTACTAAAATAATAGAAATAATATGCACATCTCCCAAGTAAATGGAAAACAAAGGAAAAAAAGAAGCAAAGAAGACTCTAGATAGATAGAACACTCAATAAAAAGAAATCACATATGTTTGTAGTAACAACAGACATAAATGGTTCAACATCCCTCATTAAAGACAGAGCTTCTTAGAGTAAATAAACCCCAAATCTAACCATGTTCTGTTTATAAGAGACACATGTAAAGCATAAAGACACAGAAAGGTGGAATGCAAAAGGATAGAAAAAGAAAAACTAAGTGACTATTCGTTGAACAAATAATTAAAGCTTCTGGATGGCAGAAACTGGTTTTTTTCCTCTTATTAAGACTTCATTTTTTAGAGCAGTTGTAGATTCATAGCAAAAGTGAGTCTAAAGTATGGAGAGTTCCCACATACCCCCTCCCTCCCTTCCTACAGTCTACCCCACCACCAACACGGCCCACCAGAGTAGCACATCTGTTACAATCAGTGAACCAACATTGACACATAATTATCATTCAAAGTCCGTAGTTTACCTTAGGGGTCACTTGGTGTTGTACATTCTATAGGTTTTAACAAAAGTATCCATCATCATAGTATCACACAGAAGAATAGTTTCACTTCCCTAAAAATCCCCTGTGCTCCATCTCCCTATTCATTGAGACTGTGTTTTATATTTATCTTTTTTTATTTGCTATAGAGCCATGCTTATATTAGGGGTTTGAAAGTCTATGCTTGGATTTAACTGTTTTACCAAGTCTCTTCTGATCAAACTCATGATAATTAGAGAAAATGAAAACCTCTTTGGCAGTTCCAAATACTAGATCTTTAAGGACAATGCCACCATTACCAAGTACCTCAGGTCTTTTCCAGACAATTCAGAAAATGGTGTTTCTTCCATAAACAGAAAATAAACCTCTTCAATTTTATCTTCTAGAACTAGGAATGCTTAGCCCAGCTGTATGGAAAACTACCCACTGACGTGTTAGTTGTGGTAATAAAATAATTTGAATGTTCTGTGAAGGATTATCAAATAATCTTAAATTTTGTGAGTTTGTGGTCATTATTAAAAGGAGTTTCACAAGCCAGAGCTTTACGTGACAATCATCAAAAATCCTTGGACAGAAAGAACATTATCCATTAAGTTAATGATTCATCAATTGATTTTAATAAGTGAGTTCTAAGATATTTATAGACTTAAAGTATACTAAAATCCTCTGTATTAGTTTTCTGTTTTGCATCATAAGTTACTCCAAAACTTAATGGCTTAAAACAACATTTATTATCTCAGTTTCTGTGGGTTGAGAATTTGAGAGCATCTTAGCTGTGCAGTTCTGGCTCAGGACCTCTCAAGATTTCATCCAAGAGCGTAACTGTGACTGGAGGATTCACTTCCAAGATGGCACACGCATATGGCTGTTGGCAGGAGGCCTCAGTTCCTTGCCACATGGGCCTCTCCAATTGCTGCTTGAGTGTCATGATGCATGGCAGCTGGCTTCCATCAGAGTGAGTGATCTAAGAGAGAGCAAGACAGAAGCTACAATGTCTTTATGACCCGACTTTTGATGTCATACTCTATTATTTTCATATCTTGTTGATTATGTAGGTCAGCCCTATTCAGAGTGGGCGGGGACTATATAAGAACATGAACAAGGAGACAGGGATTCCTAGGGGATCATTTTGGAGGTTGGCAATCACATTCTCAGATATAGATATCAAACTAGTGTTTGGAAAGGGTTTTTAGGCAATAATTCAGAATTTTATCCCTACTTTCATTTTTTTCTATCTTACATAATGGCATTTTTTATTTAAATCAACATTTGACTTTTCCTTAATTCCTACCTTTTGTAGATTTATTAAGCCTGGAGCTCTTAAAAGTTATGGAAACTGGTAAAATTTAGAGGTTTGTCCATTCTTATTGTGTAGAAATAATAAGGTTACTCTGAGGTTATCTGGTTACTCTGGCATGAATATCTCAATACATGTATGTCTCATTTGAAGTGAAAACTGCCTTCCACCCCTACAACAATTATCTTCTTTTTATATGTAGCTTTTCCTAAAGTTAGAGGTTATCCATTTTGTCAACATTTTAGCTGTTTTCATGCAATTGAGGCCACATTAAGTATAAGGAAAATGTTTTCTTTTTTTAACCTTTTTATCATCTTCTAATCTGAAATTTTCTGAAAATTTTCCTCTAATTTCCATGCAATTAATGCCTAATATTTTCCATCCAGGGGTGCCTGGATGGCACAGTTAAGCATCCCACTCTTGGTTTTGGCTCAGGTCCTGATCTCAGGGTCCTGCTCTTAGGGTCAAGAGATCAAGCCCTGGCTCTGTGCTCAGTGCGGGGTCTGCTTAAGACTCTCTCCCTTAGCTCCCCCCGCCCCTGTCAAATAAATAAATAAATTAATCTTTAAAAAAAAAAACAAAACATTTTCCATCTATACTAGAACCATAGTAGAAAGTGCTTTTGTAATATTTTTAAGGAAACGATATATGAAAACCTACCTATAATTGGCTAAATGGGAATATTAGAGAATCAAATACTTCATCCCTTTCCAGAGGGCTACTTCCATGGGGTGATATGAGCTTTGCAAAGTGGATGCAATTTTATGAAATTGGTGGCTTATGATGCATTAAAATCTAGAAGGTCTGCATTTCATTTCAAATTGAGATCTGGAAAGTAATACTCTTTACTTACAGCTGTGTTATTTTAATAAAACTTCAGGGATAGTTATTTTAAAACCACCATCATCCTATGCTTAAATAAAAATCACAGAAACTTGATTTAAAACTTTAGAACTTAAAGTATGAAAGTTTCTAGAGTCTATTTCATATAATTTTAAAAGGGATTTGAAATAAATGAATAGCTGCCACCACCACCAAATCTCATTCCAGATAATCTTGTGCGGGTCCCTTGTCTCTTAACCTTGAACTCCAAGTCCCCAGAGGTCTGCACATGACCATTTTTATTTTGTCTGGGATCTTCGTGGCTATGCACTCTTCTGGGTCAGAGAACAAAGGAGAGGGCATTGTTTTCAGAAGGTATTGTTTGCACATTTTGTGTCTCACTGGTGTGTAAGTTCATCCCTGGACTCCTGATTTGGAACCCAATTGCCAGACGGACAGGATCTTCTTGTACTTTCCTAAAAGCAGGCTGGTAGGATAAAGTGTGTCCCACAAGAAATCAGAGCTGATGTCCTTGAACCTCTTGTCTTTCTAGCGGGAGTGTTCTCCTCTCTCTGACCTGAAGCTCAGCTGTTCTGCTGGGACCCAGTGAGGAAAACCCTTGCCTGCTGATCTCCATTACTTTCCTTGGGATTCCATGGGCTACTGGGAACGCATCTCTCTCTCTCTCTCTGATGGTAGGGTTAAGGAGGTAGGATTTGGTCTCAGAGCTGTGGATGGTCATGTTTGTCACCACTTGGAGAGAACTGTTAGAAAATAAAACCAACACAGAAGAAGAAAGGGGCAAGAAATGGAAAGAGACTCTCCTGGGCTCTTGCCAGATGACTCTTGGATTTGTTGATGAAATAAGCCCCCAAATTCCCTCTTCCTGTGCTTAAGTAAATTTGAACTGAGTTTTGATCACTTGAGAGCAAAAAGATCCTTATTATAGCAGCAATTATGAGATGAAAGTATTGTTTATAAAAACAAATGTTATCTCTTGAGGAAAGAATTTGATTGTGTTTTTCATTGAAGAGTGGCCAAGAAAAAACAAACTAAGTCCTTAGTATGGCTTTTTGAGTTGCTACAAAAATAATACAAATAATATTATACCTAAAAATTGGGAAAACACGGTGGAGTAAACAAAGACTATTGGTAATATAAAGAGGTTTGAATTGGCTCAATGGCTGAATTAAGAGCAAGGGGAAAGCTAGTGATTTTAGCCCACAGATGCTTTGAGGCAAGACTAAATAGGAGAGAGATTTTCTTCTGTTAACAGAATTTTAAGACAGCCATTTGGAGAAATGAGAGTAGTGGATAAGATAAGGACCTGTTGCCTGGTCAGTTTTAGGATGTGAATTGTAGTGTGGGGATTGGTAGGGATAAAGGGCATTTGTCCTATGACTTTGTCCTATGTCTTATTGTCCTATGACTTGAGACACCAAGTCTCAAGATTCTGTGACCTGGCAGGCCAGATAGAGATAAAAGAATCAGACTAATATAAAAGGAAAGTTTGAGTTCTGAGCCTGATTTTTCCTTTGTCTCATGGAGCAACATCTCCTTATTTATGGTCTCTGCTCATATGTTAGAGCCAGTGATGTGGAGAAACCCTCCGGACAAACATAGGAAAAGCATCTGTGTGGGGTGTGTGTGTGTGTGTGTTTGTGTGTGTTGTATCTTATCAGGGGTTAAGAACTGTCTATATTGTACTTTAGTTATCATTCTCTTTGTCTGTTGGAGGGCACTTTAGTGAATTGAGGGAGAGAGGGAGAAGCTGGTTGCTGGGCTCATACAGTAGACACCAGGTAGTGTTTCAGAGAAGCAGCAGAGAAGGTTGGCTTCATTGCCTAGGAGATGAAAATATTCAAAATTTGAATTTAGAGAAGCCACAAATATTGCTTGCCCCACCTATGTTCACCTCTGAAGCAAACATTGACAAGTATCTCTCCCCAGTTCCATTTCTATCTATAAAATAACCCTTTTTGTCACATTTTCCCCCCTTCAAAGCTACCCTGATTCTTAGGGGAGAGAGAAGAAATTAAAGGAAAGATGGTAAAGATAAAATTCAAGGCACTTCTCCTCCAGGCCCTTGAAGGAAAAAGAAATGTTTTAGTCAGGTTTTGGAATAATAGAAGCTTTGAGGGCTAATTTGGGCAAAACAGGGAGTAAGACCATCCCCAAGGAAAAAGAAGAGGAAAATGAGTCATGAAGCCTAAATACATTTCAGAGCACCCGGTGCTGCTTGAGAGTGAGTGTCAAGCAAGGGCTTCAAATTCTCTGGTTGGCAAATTGTCACTTCCGTCTCTTCAGCCATGATCCTTAGCATCTAAATTGCTCGGAGTCACGTTTGGTGTTGTGATGTGAATTAGAGCAGTACGTACCTGGCATTATTTCTGATTCCCGACTTAAAACTTTGCTTTTGCATCTGAGAGAAGCAGTGGATTCAGAGACCAGAATTATTTTGCTACAAAAACGTCCATCAGTGTTTGAGCTCCGCCTCAAGATGTAACTTGACCCACAGTGGAAAATCATGTATTTTAAAATATGTATCTAATAAATCCAGTGTCATTCAGGGAAACAAGCCCTGTTATTAGGCTGAGGCACTGGCTGGCTATTCATTTTCCTGGTCTAGATCTCCAGGCACGGCAATTTAAAGTTTAGCTCTGAAACAAACAGCGCTCTTGCCTTGGAAACCCCTTTCTCCCCCCTGTTGCTAGGTCCTCCAGCCCTGTGCAAGCACTGTGCGTAATAGCTTCTGGTGAGGAAATGACATTTAGAGCTCTTGATCTGTCAGCATAATACCCGCACTTTAAAAATCGTATGTTTGTGAGGCCCTCTCTTTCTTTAAGTTTCAATTTTTCTGCTTCCAAGTTTGAAAATATGTTCAAGGAACAGTTTAAAATTGACACCCGCATTTGTGCTATTATTTTCTATTTAACAGTATTGATTTTCCATGTTGAAAATAGCTTCTCTGATGGGCAAAATGTAACATAAGAGAATAGCTGTGAATGAAGGGTTTTCTTGTCACAGCTCATTTCCCCAAAGCATTCCTTTACAAGTAGGTTACTGTGGATAAAAGTAGGTAATTATTTAGTTGAGTGGACTGTTCTGCATTTTCACTTTCTTTCAGGTGCCTGGCACATAGTAGATGCTCAATAAATAACTGTTTAATGTTTGACTGAATTAATGAGTTCCTGATAAATCAGACCTGCCTTATTATTTTATATCAAACTCCAGATCAATATACAACTACTGTACTTTTTGGGAAAAAAAACTTAATTATCTTGAAGGAATATTAGCATTGCTATGTATAGGCTCTTAATTTTTAAAATGATTTTATTTTGAAAATTTTCAAACATACTGCGAAGTTGAAAGAATTTTATGGTGATGATTTGTATACTGTCACCTAGATCATACCACTTAAATTGTTTTATCACCTGTATGAAGTCATCTTATTTGTTGATGCTTTTCAAAGTAAATTGAAAACATCTGTGCGCTCCCTCCATCTCCTGCAGCGTTCATACTAACAATTAGAGTTCGGTATTTGTCTAAAGTTTTCCTTTTGATGTAAATTTTACATGCAATGAAATGCACAAATTGTAAGCATACATCCACTGAGTTTTTGATGCATACAGACCCCCATCAAGGTATAGAACACTGTCATCACTCCAAAAAGTTCCTTCATGCCTTTTCCTAGGAAAACACCAATCCCACCTTATACCTACTTCTCTGCCAGGAAACCACTGTCCTGATTATTTTCCCTATAGATAAGATTTGCCTGTTCTAGAACTTTATATAAATGGAATCATACAATATGTATTCCTTTGTGTAAGGCTTCTTTCACTCAGCATAATGTCTTTGGGATTCGTGCATATTGTAATGTGTATTGGTAGCTCAATCCTTCTATTGCTGAGTTGTATTCCATTATATGAATATATCATAGTTTGCTTATCTATTCTCTTATTGATGGACACCTGGGCTGTTTCTAATTTCAACCATTTTTTTTAAAGATTTTATTTATTCATTTGACAGAAAGAGAGCCAGAGATCACAAGCGGCGGCGGGGTGTTGGGGATGTGTGTGGCAGAGGCAGAGGGAGAAGCAGGCTCCCCACTGAGCAGGAAGCCCCATGAGGGGCTCGATCCCAGAACCCTGGGCTCATGACCTGAGCTGAAGGCAGGCACTTAACCAACTGAGCCACCCAGGCGCCCTGGAATCAATTTTTAAGTATCATTTCCCAACTGTTTGTGACACTAACAGGCTTTCTAAATTAACATTATATCCTGTGACTTCACTAAATTCATGTATTTGTTCTAGCATTTATTTTGTGATTCCTTGGGCTTTTGTACATAGTTTTGTCATCAGCCAATATATTCCTTTCTAATCTTTCTACCTCTTGTTTCTTTTAATTTTTAAATTTTGCCATATTGAATTGACTGAAACTTCCTGTACAATATGGGGTAGAAGTGATGACAGTGAACAGCCTTCCTTTTCTTAGTCTTGAGGAAAAAAATTCAGACTTTCACCATTAAATATGAAGTTAGTTGCAGGTTTTTTTTTTTTTGTTTGTTTGTTTGTTTTTAAAGATTTTATTTATTTATTGAGAGAGAGAGAGAATGAGAGAGAGCACATGAGAGGGGGGAGGGCCAGAGGAAGAAGCAGACTCCCCGCCGAGCAGGGAGCCCGATGCGGGACTTGATCCAGGGACTCCAGGATCATGACCTGAGCCAAAGGCAGTCGCTTAACCAACTGAGCCACCCAGGTGCCCTAGTTGCAGGTTTTTAAGTTATTTTTTATCAGGTTGAATAAATTCCTTTTTATTCCTAGTTTGCTACGAGTTTGTATGAATGGATTTTTTTTTCTGCATCTATTCAAATTGGTATAGTTTTTCTCCCTTATTCTGTTAATATGGTGGATTGCCTTGACATTAAATGTTAAACAACCTTGTATTCCTGCAATAAACCCTACTTGGTCATCGTGTATTATCCTTTTGATATACTGTTAGATTCCATTTGCTAATATTTTGTTAAGGACATTTTTGCATCTATGTTCATGAAGGGTTATTGGTCTATAAACTTCTTTTTTGGACTGCCTTTATCAGGTTTTAGAATTAGGGTGATGCTGACCACACAAAATGAATTGGGCAGGATTCTTTCATCCTTTGTTTTCTGAAAGTTTTGGTAAGAGTGGTGTGATTTCTTCCATAAATATGATATAATTTACAAATGAAACCAAATGAGTTTGAAGTTTCCTTTTCAGAAATCTGTTTAACTAGGAATTTAATTTTTCTAATAAATATAGAGCTATTCTCTTTTACACCCTACATCCAGTCCATCAACAACTCCTATTGACCTTCAGAATATATCCAGGATCTCACTTTTTACCATGTCCTTGGCTACGCTCTTCGACCGAGCATCTATGGCCTCTTTCTGGATTACTGTGATGACTGCTTTGCTGGATTTGTTGCTTCTGCCCTTGCTCCCTATAGTCTATTTTCTATACAGCAGCTAGTGTGCTGCTTAATATTAAGTCGGATTGTGTCACTCCACAAAACCCACACCCAGAGTAAAAGTTAAAATCCTTACAGTAGCCTATAAGATTTCACGAGGCCTGACACTACATTACCCCATCACCTCTCATTTTTCTACTCTCCCTCTTGGTTACTCCTCTCCACACTGGCCTCTTTTCTGTTCCTTCAGCAGGCTGAGCATACTTTGCCCCAGAGCCTTTACACATGCCCCCCACCCCCTCAGGACACATCCCACCTAAATATCCACAAGTCTTTTTCCCTCATCTTTAAGTCTTTTGCAAATGTCATCTTCTAAATGGAGCCATCCCTGACCACCTAATTTAAAATTCCCAAGGGCACCTGGGTGGCTCAGTCGGTTAAGCATCCGACTCTTGATCTCACTCAGATCTTGATCTCAAGGTTGTGAGTTTAAGCCCCGAACTGGGCTCCATGCTGAGCATGGAGCCTACTTTAAAAAAAAAAAAAAAAATCCCCAATGTCCCCTGGCACTCTCTGACCTTCTTTCCTTTTCTCTTGTTCTCTATACACTTATGACTTTCTAATGTGCTATGCCATTTACTTATTTTGTTTATTGTTTGTCTCTCCTTTCTATAAGCTCTAAGAGAGCATAGATTTTTGCTTATTTTTTGTCCCATTGCATCTGGGAATCTAAAACAGTACCTGATAAATAGAAACTACTCAATAAATAATTTGTATAAAGAATGAACTGTGCTCCTAGATTCACAACCTTGTCTAAATCATATAGTATTTTCAAGAGAGAAAAACTAATATGTAGAAGCGTTCCAAAACCAGCTCTAATGACAGTACCTTTTCCCTGATACTCTGAATTTTCATCATTTAAGAAAGTTGGATGTTTTTTTCAGTCTGGATCTTTTGTCTATAAATGGTAATCATAAAACAGTGATTTCAAGGCTCAACAGAACTTATCCTCAGGAGCAATGCATTATTTTACAACAGTTGACAGAATTGAGAGGCGAGGTTGCTAAATGAAAATTGCTATCAATGCCACAATCCCTTACCCACACTACAATATTTTTTTAATATAGAACATCCCAACATGAGTCTTACTGTCCTTCTCATTCAATAAAAATATGTATAAGAAAGAGACAAATCCTACTGTGAGTTTATGGTGATTTAAATAAATGAAGTTTGCAAACACCAATATTTAAACTATTCCTTTGTTTGTGTGCCCCTGAAGTTTTCACACTCTGGGATAAGGCATAATGGTAAGATTTGGGAATTCATAGAACTATGCCTTTGTCTGAAACATGGAAAAGGATGCTTGTGAAAGGAGAGGTAAGAAAGAAGACCATATATCATGTGTATCTCAGGCAGATCACTTTAGGAAGTATTGCATAAATATAGAAGTTGAGTTGAAATTGATTTCCTCAAAACTATTTACGCCCATGTGCGTCTTGAAAAGTCTTTGTATAATCCCAGTTTGAAGACTGCTCATGCTATAGTCTTAACTCCATTCTTCTGCAGTTTTGGTTCTCTTAAATCATTTTGGTAAACATGGATTTTTTGTGTGTGTGTGGAGGGGACAGGATATTTATAATATAGATTTTTAATAACTGTAGGCTTGCCTAAGATTTTTTTTTGGTCTGAAATGATGAATATAGAGCCTGAGTTTAAGGATGCTTGTGACATTCTCCAACATGGAAGATTACTCTCCACTGAGAGAGATGTTTTCTCACTCCTCACAGGGTCTTCTAATGGCTACAGAGCTTTTTTTATTGTGACTGGCAGAAAATTACAGCTTCTTCTCACTGCATTATAACCCAGAAAATGTGGAAGCTTTAAAAGAATGTTATTGTAAGCTTCTAAGTCAAATCTCTCATTTCTTTTTAAATTTCTTTGAAAATTTCCCATGTATACTTAAAAGAGAATCATATTGTACTTGTCTTTGCAGCTGTATTTTTCCTGTTAGGCCAGAGTATTATCTATCTATTTCTGTATAACAATTACCCCAAAACTTACTGGCCTAAAACAACAAAAGTTTATCACTCCACAGTTTCTGTGGGTCAGAAATTTAAAAATGGTTTAGCTGGATGTGTTTGGCTCAGATTGGCTCATGAAGTTACAGTTAAGACATGCGCTACAGTCATGTGAAGGCTTGACTAGGGTGGGAGAATCCATTGCCAAGGTCATGCAATGACTGTAGGAAGAAGGCCTCAGTTCCTTGCTGGTTGTTGGTTGAAGGTCCCAGTTTCTTGCCATGTGGGATTCTTCATGGGGCTGCTTGAGTATCTACATGACATGGCTTCTCAGAGGGGTTGATCAAAGGAAGAGAGCAAGGAGGAAGTCACAGTGCCTTTTATATCTTAAGTTCAGATGTCATAGACTGTCACTTGTACCATTCTACTCATTACAAGCAAGTCACTAGGGGGCGCCTGGGTGGCTCAGTCAGTTGGGTATCCAACTCTTGATTTTGGCTCAGGTCATGATCTCAGGGTCATGAGATTGAGCCTTGCATCAGTCTCCACACCCAGTGCAGAGTCTGCTTGGAATTCTCTCTCCCTCTCCCTCTGCCCCTCCTGCTCATGCTCTCTCTCTCTGAAAATAAATAAATAAATAAATAAATAAATAAATAAATAAATAAATAAATAAATACTGTCTCTGTTTTTCAGAGGAGGCTCAGATACAATGAATGACAGACCCACTTACACAGTTATAAAATGATGGTCTGAGATTAGCTCAGGTCTTCTGACTACAATAACTCCTACTGTTTGATAGTGGTTTTCAACCAATTATGTCAAAAAAACACTTGAGAATAAGCCTTTCTGTTTGTTTGTTTGTTTTTAATTTTTTTATTTTTTTGACAGTGAGAGAGGGAACACAAGTAAGGGGAGTGGGAGAGGGAGAAGCAGGCTCCCCGCAGAGCAGGAAGCCCGATGCGGGGCTCCATCCCAGGACCCTGGGATCATGACCTGAGCCGAAGGCAGATGCTTAACGACTGAGCCACCCAGGTGCCCCAAGCCTTTCTGTTAATAACTCAATAGTGTATGATTGAAAACTGACCATGCAATAATATACTGTATATTTCTTGTACTTCTTTGAGTCCCATTAAAAAATTTCCTTGGGGGTGCCTGGGTGGCTCAGTCATTGGGCATCTGCCTTTGGCTCAGGTCGTGACCCCAGGGTCCTGGGATCAAGCCCCACATTGGGCTCCCTGCTCTGCGGGAGGCCTGCTTCTCCCTCTCCCACTCCTCCTGCTTGTGTCCCTGCTCTCACTATCTCTGTCTCTGTCAAATAAATAAATAAAGTCTTTAAAAAAAAAATTCCTTGGGATAATATCCCCATTAACTAAAGAAGAAACAGATAATCTGTGAAAGAACCATTTCCTTGGAAACGATTTTCACTTCTTCAGAGTATCTTTCAAAATATTTGGTGTGTTTACTGAAAATGGCACATTGGAAAATAAAAGTTTGTTTTGTTTACTTTTAATGGCTTGAACTTTTTTTGCATTAGTATACAGAGATTTTTCAATTAACAAGTTTGTAGCTATGAGTTGGCAGAATGACAGTGTGTATACTCTTTTTTTTTTTTTAAAGATTTTATTTATTTATTTGTGAGAGAGAGAATGAGAGACAGAGAGCACGAGAGGGAGGAGGGTCAGAGGGAGAAGCAGACTCCGCGCTGAGCAGGGAGCCCCATGCGGGACTCGATCCCGGGACTCCAGGATCATGACCTGAGCCGAAGGCAGTCACTTAACCAACTGAGCCACCCAGGCGCCCAGTGTGTATACTCTTTACTGTCTTTAGAACATCATTACACTAGCCTAAAAGGTCACAGATTGTGGGAGGTGCTGATAATTTGGGTCCTTATTAACAGCAAAGACAGGAAAACAATTGAAGTCATTATTTCTCAACTGTTTGCAAAATAGTTGAAATTTGATATCAGGGACTCAATATTATAGTAGATTTTTCTGTTTGTTTATAAACAATAGTTGAACTTGGCTCTGGAAAAGCTCATGCAGTTTTTGAGTAGATAATGCTCCTTGTATATCACTAGCAAATTTTCTGAATCAGTCCCTTTAAAAATAATGGTCTGGTGGGAATGTCATAAAACCACACAGTGTATGCTGCCACAGAGGGCTCCCCATATTTGTCATTGGCTTTGTTATAATGGCTCAACAAGAAAGTTATTCTCTTTTGTCATGCCATTGGTTCTTCATCCTAGACATATGACTACAAGCATTATACTTTTGTGGCAAGTCCCCCAAATTATAACATTCTCAGCCAATCTTCTAAAGTGAAAGAATCCCTTTGTGAATGGGGGAAGCACTTAGGGAAGGCACTTGGGTGAGACACTTTATTGAACTTTTAGGCAACAAAGTGCAAGTATCTTTATGTCTTTTGGTTTCTCCCCTAAGTTATCTATACTATTAGTCACCTCATGGTGTATTACAAAATGAGCATACCTGCTCCTCAGCTATATTTCTTTTCTTTTTTTTTCTCGTCTACATTTCTATTGGAATTTTACAAGTGTTTGTCTTTAGCAGGGGGAGGATGCAACAATAACACATCATTTGCTGGTACTGATTGGTGTATGGTCTTTGGAGAAGGCTGAGTTAGGGGAAAAAGAGATGCAAGATCTTAATGTTGAGGTTTATTGTTGGAACCGTGCTCTCTAGTCTCAGTGCAGTATCTAGGCACTTTGTGACGTGATAGGCTCACTCTCTCACTGGTCTCACTCCAAATTTGCTACCCTTTGTTAGGGGTAGAGCTGGTGGAACAAGGATTAGACATAGAGCGAATGACCCAAGAGAAGCAGGAAGTAGCAGCATTAGAAGGCAAGGGGGTAGGGGGATTGGTTGGCCAGGTTCATTTCTGAGCTCCAGGTTTAGACTGTGGCAACAGTCAGACTGTTGACTTTTTGGGAGGCAGGGAGTGTCTATTTGTTGTTATTTTAAAATAACACTAATTCTTGAGAAAACACAGACAAATAAAAAGAAGGGGAAAAAAACACAAACAAAAAAGATCATATTCTCGGGGCACCTGGGTGGCTCAGTCAGTTAAGCGTCTGCCTTCAGCTCAGGTCATGATCTCAGGGTCCTGGGATCGAGCCCCGCATCGGGCTCCCTGTTCAGCAGGGAGTCTGCTTCTCCCGCTCCCTCTGCTGCTCCTCCCTGTTCGTGCTCACTCTCTCCCTCTCTCTCTCTCTCAAAATAAATAAATAAAATCTTTTTTTTAAAAAAAAGGTCATATTCTCACTGCTCAGAGAATCCATGTTAACACTTAAAATGTACCAAAATTCACATCCATACACGTTTAGAAAATTTAAGTAAAAAGGAATGATACAAACAAATAGCACAGGCATCTTTTACTGCTCACTTTCCCAACCCAATTTATTTTTCCAGAGGTGACTACTGTTAACAGTTTCTTACTATTCCTTAAGAAAGAGTAAAAACCTATCTGGGATTGAAAGAGTGAAAAATCAGCTCAGACTTGGGAGGAAAAAAAGCAAGCCCTTCTATCATTAAAGCTAGGGGGATAGACACATGAAATGAGATGCAAAGTTAATAGAAAACATTCTTTCTCCAATGATTGTGCAGCAGCTATAAAATGCCATAATGGTGCCCCCTGTGAGTGACTCCTGCTTTCTTACTGATGACAGCCCCCAGCCCCACTTCACTACATTCATCTGTTATCAAGAGACCCAATCCTGCTAAAGTCCCCTAACTTCAAGACAGCACTCAATCCCTAGCTGAACTCCCAATACTGCCTCGGTGAAGCAACCAACCCAGAACTGATCTCCACTCTCTTAAGTCCTCCTCATAATCCTTCAGTGAGAACCCAAACCTTATAAAAGATGTTTCTCTCTTCCCTCTTGTTGCTGAGCAGCACTCCATAGTTCTCCTGGAGGGCCCTCCCTCACTGCATAGGCAGAATAAATCGAACCTTGTCATATTTCAAGCTTATCCTTCCTTAGTAGTCTTTGGCTGATTAGGCTTTAACACAACAAATTTTGTATTCGTCTACCTGCTTTTTAATTTACATAAGTGATTTACCTTCCACACTGTATTACACATGCCTTTTTTTGTTTAATGATATATTTTGGAGGCCCATCTACATCAGAAGCATAAAGATTCACCACTGCAAAGGATCCATAATAAGAATACTGTCCATAATAAATACTGTCCTCCAGAATGGCTGTACCAATTTGCAAAAGATTTCTCTCTTAAAAAAATAATCTGTGCTATAGTTACCCATATCTTACAAATTTAAAATTTGTTTAAATTTAAGTCACCTATTGACATATACTTCAGATATTCCTAGATTTTTGCTATTGTAAAAAAGGTTGCAATTAACACACATATCTTGACGCACATATCACTATACATTTGTGGTTGAACTACCCAGCATCCACTTCCAGCTTCTCCCTTCTCAATAGTACCCAGCTTTTCTTTTCTATCTAGGGAAGACAGCCCATCCTTATCTTTGGGGGTTGATTCTGATCGATTTAAATCATGTAGCAAAATCAGAGGTATGCCTGTGCTTTAATTCAGCCCTTTTGGGCTAAACATAAGCATTGTTTCTTGGAACATGGACACTGAAGTGCTTTCTATATCCTACAATATCTTTAGCCCCAATTGGGACTGATAATCATTTAATGAACACTATGGAAAACATTGGTCGGATAAAATTAACCCTGGAAATCAGAGCGGAGAGAATCTTTATGATGTTGTTGAGCTGCTGGATCACCCAACCCTGAAGTCCATCGGAGGCAGATGTTATCGGTGCCCTAGCCATATCCACTTGTCTTTACCACTTCAGTGCACACTGGCCTGACTTCTAACTGTCAGTACTGAATTCTCTGCCTGAGGGGTTTCTCTTACTACTGGAGTCCCCTTTGCCATCCACTCAGCAGAATGGAATGGATGTCCCTCAAGGACGACTCTCAACCAGTGACTCACTAAGTACCTCTCCCCTGTAGGATGGATTACCTCTGAGACATATGTTTTATGCTGGCTCTCAGGGTTTCCTCAGTGGAATTAAAGATTTTTTTTTTTAATTTATTTATTTGACAGAGAGAGAGCACAGGTAGGCAGAGCAGCAGGCAGAGGGAAAGGGAGAAGCAGGCTCTCTGCTGAGCAGGGAGCCCGATGCGGGGCTTGATCCCAGGACCCTGGGATCATGACCTGGGCCGAAGACAGCCTCTTAACCGACTGAGCCACCCAGGCGCCCCTCCTCAGTGGAATTAAACTCTAGTTGTCCACATTGGAAATTAGCTTGATACTGTACCCTGTATTGGCTCTCTACTCACTGGTCTTACTTCTCTACTCTTCTATTGGTGTTTCCTTCACCTCCCAAAAAAACAGCCCAAGCTATGAACCATGTTGCGCTCAAATTTTCCAAGCCTGTGAGCCAACAAACCCCCTTTATTGTTTAAGCTGGAGTGCATTGATTTTGTGTTACTTGCTAGAAAAGGGTTCTAACAATACATATCTTTTCGTGAGCCTATCTGAGAAATCATTTTTGGAGACATATCTGAGCAGTGAGTATATGGGGGCTAAAAGGTACACACGTTTTACATTTGGATAAATACTGTCCTCCAGAATGGCTGTACCAATTTGCAAAAGATTTCTCTCTTAAAAAAATAATCTGTGCTATAGTTACCCAGATCTTACTCTTTTCTTTGCAAAATTGCCCAAATTTACTGAGCACTAAAGTGAATTTGAATAACCTGAAGCTTTTTAGGATTGTTGTAACCTGTTCCAGAAACTTCCAGAAATCGATTATGCTTTGCACATACCTGAGGATTTTCTGTAGCCACCCAAAAGAGAAATATCGTTTGGAGCAACCTGATCGGGTGGAGGCCGGCGGCATGGGTGGTAAAATAATTCGCCAGAGGCAGAACAAAGGGGATAGAAGTTTATTGGATACATGGCAAGGGGGTGGGGGGCAGGACCGCAGAGGAGAGACTGTCTGCCAGGAGGCAGTGGTAAGGGGCTGTATTTAAGGGGGGGGCAGGTAGGGAGATATGGGAACATATGGAATTTTCCTTTTTTGGTACCTGTGCCTGGTTGTAAATAGCCCATTGGTCAGCGAGGGTCTATGGTTATTTCAAGGTGGATCGCCTAATGAGCCTGTTTGCATTCAGCCCAGTGGCCGCTGTGGGCCCTTTAACCTTACTCAGGTCTCCGTCGCTTAAGCCGGTTGCCCAAAAGCAGCCTCTACACATCGTTTTTCCTTTTTATGCAGTTTCTCATTTGTTCACTATCGGTGTGACTTTGTGTGAATTATCTTCCCATTAATAGCTTTGGTTTTATAGCTAGTCATCAATTCAACATTGTAGCAGTATTGAATTGGACTATTGATTGATTTCACATAGGGTGAGCAAGTAAAATTATATAGCATCATCTTAAATTCTCTTGCAGGCCAAATTATTTTCCCACCCCTGGACACAGTAATGTCACTGTGAAAGATACTGATAGAAATATCTCTCCCAGTGAGATACTGGGTTTCTTGGAGGTTTTTGTTTATTACTCTTACAGTATTACTAATGATCTAAATGCCATCTTATATGAACAAACTTTTGGAATATACATAATGTCTTTGAGCCAAAAGTAACTAGGCTTCAACCTTTTTGGTAACAGAAGACTTACTCTGTTATGAGCATAGATTAGTCCAGACCACTTGGAGTTCTATTCAGAACACACCATGTTTAAAGCCTCTAACTCAGCTGACTCTTAGAACTCTGAGGAAGGTGAACTAGTGTCCCCTCAACCTCCATCTTATCTGCCTCTTGAAAGTCTTCCTTTCCCAAAGCAAGCATCTGGCACACTTTATATTAGAGATTTGCCTGGCTCATCATCCTGCCCATGAAATCCCATTGACAATTTCAGTGATTAAGTTTAAGGATAGAGATAGAAATTTTAGCACCTATAATTTAAGAATACCACCAAGAAAGAGACAAAAGATTTGTTTGGTGGGCCAGAATATGCTCTGTTTTGGTAAATGTTCTCTGTGCACTTGAAAAAAAATGTGTATTTTGCAATATTTTGAAGTGTTGTACAAATGTTAATTAGGCATTTGGTTGATAGTGGTGTTCAACTCTTCTATATCCTTATTTGTTTTCTGTCTATTTGTTTTTTCAATTATTGAGAAAAGGTAAATCTCTGAGTATAATTATGGATTTGTCTATTTCTCCTTATACTTCTGTCAGTTTTTAATTCATGTAATAATTCTGTTATTAGGTGCATACAAATTTAAGATTGTCATGTCCTCTTGCTGAATTGGGCTCTTTATGAAATGACCCTCTATTCCTGTTAATATTTACTCTGAAATCTACTTTGCCTTATATTAATGTAGCAACTCCTGCTTTTTTTTTTTTTAGATCAAAATAGCATGGTATATCTTTCTCCATCTTTTAATTTTTAATCTACTTGTGTCTATATTTAAAGTACATTTCTTAAAAGTAGCGTATAGTTGGGTACGCCTGGGTGGCTCAGTTGGTTAAGCGACTGCCTTCAGCTCAGGTCATGATCCTGGAGTCCCTGGATCGAGTCCCGCATCGGGCTCCCTGCTCAGCAGGGGGTCTGCTTCTCCCTCTGACCCTCTCCCCTCTCATGTGCTCTCTGTCTCTCTCATTCTCTCTGTCTCAGATAAATAAATAAAATCTTTAAAAAAAAAAAAGTAGCATATAGTGGGTCTTTTTTTTTCTTAATCCAATTTGATGATCTCCATTTTAATTGGGTGTTTAAACCATTTACATTTAATGTTTTATTATTTATTGCTGCAGAATAATATTGTCACAAACTTAGCAGCTTGAAACAAAACACATTTATTATCTCACTGTTTCTGTGAGTCAGAAATTCAGGCATAGCCTAGCAGAGTCCTCTGCTTCAGGATATCTCACAAGGTTGCAGTCGAAGTGTTGGGCAGGGCTGGGGTCTCATCTGAGACTCAACTGAAGAAGAGTCTATTTCCAAACAAATGTGATTGTTGCTGGCAGAATTCAGTTCCTTGCATGCTGTCAATTTCAGTTCCTTGCCACATGGACTTCTTCATATGATGGTTTACTTCATCAAAGCTAGCAAAGGGAATAGTCAATAGAGAGAATCTGCTTGCAAGATGGAAGTTCTAGTCTTATATAACAATCATGAGGGTAACATCCCATATTCCCTTGGTTAGAAGCGAATCACGAGTTCCATCTACACACAAGAGGAGGCTATTGCACAGGGCATAAATACAAGGAAACGGGGATAATTGGGGGCCATCTTAGAGTCTTACCACCACATGTGTGATTATAGATATGGTTGCACTCATATCTACCATCTTTTTTTTTATACGTTTTTTTTTTTTTAATAATTTATTTACTTGACAGAGAGAGACACAGCGAGAGAGGGAACACAAGCAGGGGGAGTGGGAGAGGGAGAAGCAGGCTTCCCGCAGAGCAGGGAGCCCGATACGGGGCTTGATCCCAGGACCCTGGGATCATGACCTGAGCCGAAGGCAGACGCTTAACAACTAAGCCACCCAGGGGCCCCTATATCTACCGTCTTCTTATTTATTTTCTATTTTTACCATCTTTTATCTGCTCCTTTTTTCTCTTCTTCTCTCATCTTTTGGATTAATTGAGTAATTTTTATGATTCCATTTTGTCTCTTTTGGGGCTTTTTGTCTTTTAACTTTTTGTGTTATTTATAATAACACAAACTTTGTAATAATTTATAATAACAAAAAGTTACCCATAGGGGTAACACAAAATGTTACCCCAGTCTGCTTTCAAGTGATATTATACTACTTCCTATATAGTTAAAGACCTTACTACAATGTACCATTTGTCCCCTCCTGACTTTCATGCTATTGTTTTCTTATATTTTACTTCTACATATTATATGAACCCCAAATACATTTTTATTATTTTTGCTTTAAATGGCTGATTATCTTTTAAACAGACTTACATAATGACAAAATTACTTTTAATTTACCCATATGGTTACCTTTTCCAGTATTCTTTTTTATGTGTGTAGATCAAGATTTTCATCTATTATTATTTTTCTTATTTACTATTTCTTATATACAAGGCCTACTTGTAATGATTTCTTTCATCTTTTGTACACCTGAAAAAAATCTTTATTTTTGCCTCCATTTTTTTTAAAGATACTTTGCTGGGTATAGAATTCTAGGTTGACAGTTTTTTCTTTCAGAACTTCAGAAATAGCATTTCAGTGTCCTCCAGCTTGCATTGTTTATGATGAGAAAACTGTTATCATTGTTATCTTTGTTCTCCTGTACTTAAAATGTATTTTTTACTCTGGCTGCTTTTAATATTTTCTTTTTATCACTGATTTTTAAAATTTTGATTATAATGTGTCTTGTGTGGTTTTATTCATTTTTGCACTTGGGGGTTTGTTTAGCTTCTTGAATCTGTCAGCTTAAAGTCCATCAAATTTGAAAATTTTTGTCCATTATTTCTTCAGATGTTTTGTCTTGTCCATTCCCCTTCTCTTTTGGAGATGACAATTACATATATATATTTGTCCTTTTTTTTTTTTTTTAAGATTTTTTTATTTATTTGACAGAGAGAGAGAGACAGCGAGAGAGGGAACACAAGCAGGGGGAGTGGGAGAGGGAGAAGCAGGCTCTCCTCCGAGCAGAGAGCCCGATATGGGGCTCGATCCCAGGACCCTGGGATCATGACCTGAGCCAAAGGCAGACGCTCAACAACTGAGCCACCCAGGTGCCCCTGTATTTGTCCATTTGAAGTTGTTTCACAGACCACTGATTCTCTGTCCCCCTGCCCCCCGCCCCAATCTCTAACTCTGGGTTTTTCATTTTGGATTGTTCCTAAGTATTCAAGTTTACTAATATTTTCTTCTGCAGTAGCTAACCTGCCATTAATTCCATCAAGTGTATTTTTCATCTCAGACAGTATAATTTTAATCTTTAGGGATTTGGACTGGGTCTTTTTGCAGTCTTCCATATCTCTGTTTAACACATTCAATCTTTCCTCTATATTTTGAACATATGGAATACAGTTATAAATTTTTTTAATCCTTGTGTTTGTATTATTTCTGAATCAGTTTTAATTGATTGATTTTTTTTTTTTTTTTGGTGGGAGGGTCATTTCTTTTCATGCTTGGTAATTTTTTACTAGATGTCAAACATTGTAAATTTTACCTTGTAGAGTGCTATATATTTCCGGATTCCTATAAATATTCTTGAGCTTTGTTCTGGGGTGCAGTTAAGTCACTTAGAAATAGTTTGATACTTTTGAGTATTGATTTTAAGTGTTGTTAGGTGAGATCAGAGCATTGTTGAGTAGTCTAGTGCTGTTTTTCTGCTTCTACTGAGGCAAAACCCTTTTTAGTATTCTACCCAATGCCTTGTGAATTATAAGTTTTCCACACAGCCAGCTAGGAATGAGCACTATTCCTGGTCCTGTGTGATCTTCAGGGATTTCTCCCTTTAAACTTCTCTGGTGTTCCTTTCCTCATGTGTATGTACTGACCTATACTCAGTTGAATAGTCAGGGGGACCCTCTGCAGATCTCCAGAGTTCTCTTTCTGTGTAGCCTTTTCTTCTTTAGTAACTCTGGCCTTGGCTTCCATGGCCTCCCAGCTCTATACTCTCAACTTGGGAGTCTGCCAGGACAGTCCTGGGTTTTTTTTCTTCATGTAGTAAGCTTGAGCAACCTTAGGGTACATCTCATTTGTTTGTTTGTTTTGTCTTTTAGAGATCATTGTCTTTTGTTACCTGGTATTAATGTCATAAAACCATTTTCCATACATTTTGTCCTTTTTTTTTTTGGTGTATCTGTCAAGAAATTACACCTGGCACCTATTATTCTGTCTTAGTTGGGAATGGACATATCCTCTAAATCCCCTTTTATTTTTAATCCTCTACATGCAATCAGTGGCCAATTAATAGTTGAGCTAACTTTTAGATATGGCTTATAGTCTTGAAAAAAAGAGTGCAAGTCTGTTTTAAGTTGGATACTTCAGAAGTAGAACCTGAGATGTGGACTTTTTTGCAAATACTGTATTGGGGAAATTTTCTCAGAAGGGAATTGAGGGGAGCAGTACAGGGCAAGGGAAGGAATCAAGCAAGGTTGTGATCTCAGCTGGAGACTCTCTCAGTCTGATCCTTTGGGGAACTCTAGAGCACAAACTGCACCACAAAGTTGGTTCCACCTTTAGGCAAATGTGGGCATGGGAGGACTTTTGTACATCCTTGTCACTAAGTTAATGGGAATAAGCTGCTTCTTGCAGGGAATGACCTCCCCAGTGACACGACTCCCAGTTAGACAATGACAGTTTTTTTAGAGAAGGAGGCAGCTGCAAGCTATTAACAGCCAACACTCACTGGTGTGTGGGGGTTGGATATATGGACTGAGTAAAGGGTTCTGGGAAGAACAACAGCAACATTCCCTATATTGTTTTATGAGTCTTTATCTCCAAAATGCCTTGTACTCCAATAGGCATTCTATATGTTAGTACCTTAATGTATAGAACTACAGCAATACCACATTTCCAAGGAATAAATTATTTCATATGAGTAATTTTTAATTTATTATTTATTTTTTAAAAGATTTTATTTATTTATTTGAGAGAGAGAAAGAGAGCACGAGCAGGGGGAGGGGCAGAGGCAGAGAGAGAGGGATAAGCAGACTCCTCGCTGAGCAGGGAGCCTGACACGGGGCAGATCCCAGGACCCTGAGATCATGATTTGAGCCAAAGTCAGACACTTAACCAACTGAGCCACCCAGGCACCCCTAAATTTTTTAGCTATTAAAGACTGTACTTTTAAAAACTTTAAAAAATTTTATTTATTTATTTATTTGATAGAGTGGGGTGGGGGGAGAATGAGAGCACAAGCAGGGGGAGTGGCAGGCAGAGGGAGAGGGAGAAGCAGGCTCCCTGCTGAGCAGAGAGCCCGACACGACACTTGGCTCAATCCCAGGACCCCGGGATCATGACCTGAGCCAAAGGCAGATGCTTAACCTACTGAGCCACCCAGGTGCCCCTAAAACTTCTTGATGAGAATGTTTCTAAAATAAATATTTTCTTTACATCACACAGAAGATAATAAGATCAAAATGGTCTTTCCATGATGACTCAGGATGACAATTTAGGAACCTTAAACGCTTTTCTGGGGTGCAAGTCAGTAGGAGCTTCCTTTCTAAATCTTTAGGTGAATTTTGGGAGCTACTGTACAAGGCAGGGCGGTCAGATATCAACTGACATTACTCCTACTAGCACACTGGGTTTTGAAAGTTTCTTCAACATCACATCTCTGAGGTCGGAGAAGTCTGATGATCAAAGATGTCAGGCTTGTGAGAAAATACGGTGTCAATTATGTCCTGAGAGTTTTCTCCTAGAATGGATTACAGGGCTTTAACGCTTTGGCAATTGATAGAAGATGTATCAGGTGTTAAAGCATGCTCATGCTTGGTTCTCATTTGTAGCCCTGCTCTGAACCCTGGGGCACTCTAAACTTCAGCATCTATGGGAACACTGTATTCAGAGTTCATCCACGATTAAATTGATGATTGACAAATTTCATTCTTATGGGAATTAAGGAATTGAAAAGACAGAATTTGCTTTTGCTAATTTTCTCACTTAGAACCTTTAGAAGTCATGTGTGGCTTTTATAGTCTGAGATTAAGGAATGTTTTAAAGTAGGCGAAGAATTAAAATGGAGTGTAAGAAAAGGAGATTGAGTGTGCAGTGCAGTATTTCGTCTCCAAAACCTTTTTTTCCAAACTGATGGTGAATTTAGTGGTACATTTTGTGTGGTAAACAAGGGTTTATTTATGTCTGTGTCCTAAACTGAAGCTGAAAATACAAAGTATCCTGATACCTGGAGCTGTTTTTCCTTGTGATGTTCTTACTGCTCAGGAACTGAATGTGAACTGAGGGGTGAGCAGGGCAATCCAGCGGGTTTGGCACAGGAATGTGCTGGAGCCAGCTCCACGAAAGCCAGTTGGGTATATCTCTTTCCTAGTCCACCTTTAGTGATGTCTCACTGATAGCTTGAAATTGGCCATGATGGGAATGTTTATACCATGGAAATTGACAAACGCTCTAAATCAGGGATTTTGTTTTTGTTTTTGTTTTTCCAGAGAGCCAACATTAGTAAACGTTTAGCAGCATACCACTGGTCTCGAGACCATTGGCCTCAGCATAAGCCGCTAATAAATGCTTTATTAAGGCAACTTTTTTTTTAAAAAACTGAGGTATAATGATGGATAACATTATATTAGTTTCAGGTGTACAATGTAAATGAATTGTTATTTCTATATATTGCAAAATAATCAACATAATAATTAACATTAACATCTGTCACCATACATAGTTACAAATTTTTTCTTGTGATGAGAATTTTTAAGATTTACTCTTTTTTTTTTTTTTTTAAGATTTACTCTTTTAGCAACTTTCAAATATACAAAACAGTATTATTATTTTTATTTAATTTTAAAAAGATTTTACTTATTTGACAGAGAGAGAGAGCACAAGCAGGGGGAGTGGGAGAGGGAGAAGCAGGCTCCCCACTGAGCAGGGAGCCCAATGCGGGACTTGATTCCAGGACCCTGGGATCATGACCTGAGCCGAAGGCAGACACTTAACTGACTGAGCCACCCAGGCACCCTGCAAAACAGTATTATTAATTATAGTCACCCTGCTGTACATTACATCCCTATGGCCTATTTATTTTCTAACTGGAAGTTTGTACCTTTAGACCCCCTTCACCCATTTTGCCCACCCCAACCTCCCTGTCTCTGGCAACCACCATCTTCTCTGTTTCTATGAGCTCAGCTTTTTTTTTTTTTTTTTTTGATTCTACATATAAGTAAGATCATACAGTATTTATCTTTCTCTGACTTATTTCACTTAGCATAGCACCTTCAAGGCCCATCTATGTTGTCACAAATGGCAAGATTTCCTTCTTTTTTGTGGCTGTATAATATTCCAGTATGTGTATATGTGTCTGTGTGTGTGTACCATAATGTCTTTATCCATTCATGCATTGATACTTAGGTTGGTTCCATAACCTGGCTATTGTAAATAATGCTGCAGTGAACATGGGGATGCATATATCTTTTTGAACTAATGTTTTTCTTTTCTTCAGTTAAATACCCAGAAATGGAATTGTTGGATCAAAAGGAAGTTCTGTTTTTAATTTTTTGAGGAGTCTTCATGCTGTTTTTCATGGTGTGAGCACCAATATACATTCCCACCAACAGTGCACAAGGGTTCCCTTATCTCCACATGCTCACCAACACTTCTTATTTCTTGTCTTCTTGTTGATAGCCATTCTAACAGGTGTGAGGTGATATCTCATTGTGGTTTTGACTCGCATTTCCCTGATAATTAGTTATGTTAAGCATCTTTTCCTGTCCTTGTTGGCCATCTGTATGTCCTCTTTGGAAAAATGTCTATTCGGATCCTCTTCCCATTTTTTAATCACAATATTGTTTTTTTGCTATTGAGTTATATAAGTTCTTTATATATTTTGGATATTAACCCCTTATGAGATATACGACTTGCAAATATTTTCTTTCATTCAGTAGCTTGTTTTTTCATTTTGTTGGTTTCCTTGCTGTGCAGAAACTTTTTAGTTTAATGTAGTCCCACTTGTTAATTTTTGCTTTTGTTGCTCAAGTCAACCTTCTTGGACAAAGGAAACAAATTAGACTCAGATGAACTTAGAGTCATCAACTGCTAAAATGTCTGTGTCAGGAGACACAATATCAGCAAATCCAAACCCACCCTTCCTTCCTTCCTTCCTTCCTCTTTCTTTCTTTCTTTCTCTCTTTCTCCCTTTCTCCCTTTCTCTCTTTCTTTCCAAAAGTAAACTGGAACTCATAAACAAAAGCATCTTGGCCAGATCATATATTGTCCAAAGAGCAGAGTTGGGAAGAGCACCAGGTCTCTTGACTCTTTGACCAGAGAGTTTTTAAAAAGTATTTTAAATAATACATATTATTAATAGTATAATGTTCCAAAATGGAAAAATAGAATAAAACTTAATAAGAAATATTAGCAATTAATTGTATTAGTATTTGATGTATATAATTAAGAATTTAATATTTCATGTGTTCTAAGTTCAAAACTGCCAATTTACAGTATTTTTTTTTACTGTTTTTAATTTTAATACCAGTATAGGTAACACACAGTGTTACATTAGTTTCAGGTGTACAATATGGTGATTCAACAATTCTATCCATTGTTACTCAATGCTCATCATGAGAAGTGTGCTCTTAATCCCCTTCACCTATTTCACCCATCCCCCCACCCACGTCCCCTCTGATATGCTTTATCGTAGACAAGTACCCTCAGGACACACGGTAGGCACTGGAGAATCTCCTGGTTACAGTATTCTCTCCTTTAACCCCTACCACAACCGTGTGCCTCATAATCCCCGTTTTATTGAAAAAGAAGCAAAGATCAGAGAGGTTATACCCCTGACGTGAGTGTACACAGCAAGTGGGTGGCAGGAGCAGGAAAGCAGAAGGCCCTGCTGTTTTGAGAGCCTACTCTTCTCCATGTGCCAGATTGCTTTTATAAACGTGACATTAGCGGACTGAGATTGCACCCCAATGAGGGACACATTTATTCCCTTCAAAAGCACTTTGGAACATAAAGAAGAGCGAAGCACAAAAATGAGAATTTTCGCTTAAACTGTGTTGCTTCGTTCTATAGCTCTCTTCTTCATCTCCTCATAGAGACCTGTACAGGGGAACAGACTGCCATCGACAGCAGTTAGCTTCGTGCCTCTGCAGTGCTCCCTTGAGTTTGTCAGATACCTGCTGTGGTACATTGGATTTGGTCCTGTTGGGAAAGTTTACTGAGTAAGCCTTGATTTCTCCAGTGATAACCTACCATTTATCAAGTGGTTGATGTGTGTCTTATTCATGTCTGTAGTCTCCTGGAGGGAAATTTGGCATAGCTTCCGTTCGGCTTTCAGGAAAGCCAGTTTTTGTGGTTGTTAAGTTTTGTATAGTCTTGTATGCGTCTATGTGTGTCTGTGTGTTTAATACCCTAGCTTATAACAGAAATTCTTCTTTGAAGCTAAAATAATTCTTCATGGTTCCAATGTAACCTTAAACTCTCCTAGCATATATGAACACTTCCTTGAAGCTAAGAAATCCATCTCCTTGAGCTAGTGGATTAGTTTTTCATTTGGGATGTTTTCTTAAAAGATAAAATATTCTGCATTTTTTGGGGGGGGTGAAGTAATAGTTTTAGAATGTGTTCCCAGATTGCATTGCCAATTCAAGTCTGGCAGTAGTTCAAGTGGGCTGTAGTAAACAGATGAAAAGGTTTGGAAGTGTATATTGCTGTTAAGGGCATTGGGGCTGGAAGGGCTCTAAGTAAAGAGTTTTAGAACAGCTATATGTCTGCGAGTAACATCTTGGAATCCAAGGTGAAATGCTGACTAGACTGCTCATGTGATGCTGTATTGGATAAACACGGGCAGCCAGGTACTTGGGAAGGCGAGTGCAGCTACATTCATCATTAACCTGAAAACAGTGCTCTTCTCTCTAGCAAGGTTGTCTTGGTGGGCTCAACGTGCAGCTAAAATAGGAATATACAGTGAGTGCTGGAGGTGGAGGTTAGGATGTGGCTGCCAAACAGTTCGTATCTTTGAGATGACCAGAAAAATGGTGCCATGGCAGAAGACCCAGGCAGATGTTCTTCTAATTCAAAGACTATCCTGGCTATCTCTTGCTGGCTATCAAACCACCCCGCCACACGGGCTTAAAAAATAGCCATCATTTATTTTGCTTACCAGTACGGGGGTTGACTGGGCATAGCCAGGCAGTTTCTCTTGGGACCTGTCAGATGGTTTCAGTCACAGTGGCTGAAGTTGGGGCCATCTGAAAGACTCCTTCTCTCTTACGTCTCGTGCTTGTGCTGGGGAAATTCAAACAGTTGGGGGCAGAACAGATGGGGATCCCTGGGCATCTCTGTGTCTCTGTGATCTCTCCAACGTGGTGGTATAGGCAACCAGATTTATTTCATGGAGGAGGAAGGCCCTCCAAGAAAGTGTTTCAAGAGATAACATTTGAAAGGTGCCAGACATATAGTAGAGTACCTAATGGTAAATATTACATTCATCCAAAGGGATATTGAGTTTAGAATTTCAGGCAAGCTGATTTCAGGTGAAACACATTATTCTCTTTATAGTGGAATAGATAAAGCTCAACTGTGGGATTGGAGAACGTGGGGGGTATAGAGGTGTGCTCGTGTGTCAGTGTATGTGTGTGTTTTGGGGCACGTAAACAATTTTATGATTCCTAGAATCTCCCAGTGGTTCCTCTCTTGCTCCTGGCTAGAGAGAAGAGAGAGGAATTCACAACATCCTTTCCTTCTCCAACTCCAGCTTCTTTGTCATTTGAGATTTTTGTGTGGCCTGGATCACCGTCAGTCCTCCATGAGAGAACATGTCTAACTACCAAGTTGCACAGCAAAAATTGGACATACCATAGATGAGGCTATGCATTTTACTTGGGTCTAACCATGCTTAAGTGGCTCAGCCTTAAAAGCTTATGAATTTAGTTCAACTCAAACACAGGAAAGTATTTTGTTTATTGCTAATTGGTATGAGATATAATTACGATAAAAGTAAAAAGCATGTTGTGAATCAAGCAAGGACTCCTTGGTCTAAATATGTTTCATTTGGAGGACAGGGAAGGCTTTTTTCCAGAAATATAAGAAGGGTAAGCATTTTGCTAGGGAAAATGAACCTTGAGAGACCAGAGTTTAAATATATCATGTACTTATTCGATTAACCCTTTTTTAATTTTTTATTTTTTTAAGGTTTTTTTTATTTATTTATTTGCAAGACAGAGAATGAGAGACAGAGAGCATGAGAGGGAGGAGGGTCAGAGGGAGAAGCAGACTCCCTGCTGAGCAGGGAGCCCGATGTGGGACTCGATCCAGGGACTCCAGGATCATGACCTGAGCCGAAGGCAGTTGCTTAACCAACTGAGCCACCCAGGCGCCCTAACCCTCTTAATATCCAATTAAAGGTTAATTTGTACATTCATCTCTAGAAGCTTGTTTTATTTACTCATTTTTAGTGTAAGCTGGTATTTGTTTAGTTTTAAAAGCACCTTGGATGCTGTTCTTTGAGCTTTCTTTGTGGTAATTATTAAGTTAATTGAGAGAAGTCAGGCCTAAGTGTTCAAGAAATGAAATCATATGGCCATTAATTTGTGAAGTTCCTGATTATCTTCTCATTTAGGGAGTTTAAAGTTCATTTCAGAATCATAAATAAAGGAGAGATGACAAGTCTAGTTTTATGAACTAGGCACTGGCTTCAACCACTTAAGAAAATTATCCTAAGTCCAGTTTCTAATTGCCTTGATCCAGTTGTGCAAATTACCCCCATTTGTTTTTGCTTTTTCATAATAATAATGGGACACACATTTCTTGTAAAGAATAGATGACTTATTAAGAATATGTTCTGTGCTATATGACCAAAGGTAATGTTCTGGGGAATTTATTTAGATAAATCCCTTGGTTTATTCCATCCTCTTGGCCTGGTGTCTTCTTCCTGTACCTCTTTATCTCTATGACTCTCATCTGTCCTTGAAGATTCTACCTAGGCTCTGAAGGACATCCCCACTCCTCAGGTTGGATTAGTTGCCTTGTTGCAGCGGGCACAGCCTGCGATGCACACATTCCTTTATGGTTTCTATCACTTGAAATGGAAGTAGTTATTATCTGTTTAGATGTCTGTCACCTCACTAGATATTAGCCCTCTGAGGGGAAGAACTTTCTTTTTCAACAGTGTGCCCCCCATACCCAAAGAAAATTATATACGCTAGGGAGAAATTGTGCCTCAAACTCACATGATATACACACCCAATAAGTGCTTATGGAATGAATGTGTACAAATACCCTGGATTTTTAATTGGTGCTTTTCAGAAGCCCAAATCAATGCAAAGTTGACTTGATAAAGTGAGCTTTGAGCCATTTTGATCAACGAAAAGCACAGTTTTGAATTTGGAAGAATAATTTGCTGATACATATTGCAAACCAATAATTACACTTAAAAATTCAGCAAACTGGGCACTTTGTTGTTGGGTTTTATCATCTGTGAACCCTAGCTGATTGATAAATAATGTATTAGTTATCTATAGCTGCATACAAATTACCCAACACTTAGTGGCTTACAACAACACACATTTATGACCTCCCAGTTTCTGTAGGTCAGGAATCTGGGCGTGGCTTAGCTGGATCCCCTGCTTCAGCATCTCACTGGCTGCGGTCATCTCAAGGCCCCAACCGGAAAGGATCTACTTTTCAAGCTCAAACTCGTGTGGTTGTTGGCACGATTCAGTTCCTCATGAGTTGCTGGACTGAGCCCTCCGTTCCTCACCAGGCCTCCCTTGGCTCCTTGCCATGTGGGCCTCTCCATAGAGCATCTCATACATGGTGACTGGCCTTATCAGGGGGAGCAAGCAGATGGACAGGAGAGGGTGCTAGCAAGAGAACGTGCACAAGTCACAGTGTTTTGTAAACTAATCTTGGAAGTGAGATCCCATCGCTTTTACTATATTCTGTTGGTTGCTAGGTCCAACCTACACTCAGAGGGAGGGGATTACACAAGAGTATGCATGCAGGAGGTGGGAATCATTGGGAGCTGTATCCGAAGCTTCCTGTTACAAATAATAAGTAAGGATTTAAGAAAATTATAAAATGTATAACACAATATTGGGGGCACAAAAATAAAACACACCAGTGTGAACTACTAACAGAATGGGTATATAGGGGAGACAAGAAAATTTAAGCCCACATTTTTTAATGCTTTATTCTTTATAAGCATTAATTTACTGTCTACTTGGTGCCAAGCATCACAATACACTCATGGCACCCCAGAAAGGAGTAAAACTTCGGTAATGACTGAAGAAGCTTAAAGATTAGTGAAGGAAATAAGCACAGAGAAAAAAATCATTAAGGAAAATTTCATAATATAAGTACTTCCATACTGTTTTTGGAGTATAGTAGTAGAGTAGATTTCAGGAAAATTTACTGAGAGTTGCTGAAAGTTGTCTGGGGAAGTGAGTGAGGTGAAGAATTTCCTAAGCAGAGAGTGGTGAGAGGAAGAAGAGCTTGTGTAAAGGAAGAAATATTGCTTATTTGAGATTAATGAAATCCAGATTTTGTTGACCATATAAATACATAGAAAACAAAGCACTAAGGATCTGGAAGAGAAATTATTCTAACTGTCCCCCAAGTCTCAACCTCAGTGCCAAGGGAAGCAGAGGTGGTTCAATTCCCAGAGTCGGTAGAGATGACTTTGTGAAGTTAATCTTTGGCAACCACTCTAGTCTCCTTAGAGATTAGTTGTGCTGGATTTTTCTGAATTCATGACTGGTCCTTGATGAAACTTTGAAACATGCACATTTTGTCATTTGGGACACAGTTGGAGCCCCTCTCCGGCTCTGTGGTATTTCTCTAACCCCAGGAACTTTGTCAGTTCTGGGTGGCTTCTTGACCTGGTTCCACCAGACCAATCTTGATAGGCAGTGTGCTCACCGGGCTCTCTAGAAAGGTCTCCCTCCTCTTACCCATCGGAACCTACTTAACATGTTTCCTCTCCAGAGGGAAATATAGGAGGAGACTTGGGGTCGGCATCCAAACTGGCTAAGAAAATGATACCCATGTCACCTGATTTTAAGGCCAGTATCTAAGGTAGTAGCAGGAATTACCCAAAGTGATGTGGGGTGGGAGATGTGCTTGACTGTAGAATATATAGCTGACCCTTGAACAACATGGGTTTGAACTGTGCGGGTCTACTTATATGCAGGTTTTTTCCGATAAATACAGTATATTACTGTAAATTTATTTTCTCTTCCTTGTGATTGTCTTTTTTTTCTTTCTTTCTTTGAGAGAGAGAGTGTGTGAGCTGGAGGGAGAGGGAGAAAGAGTCTGAAGCAGACACTACCCTGAGTACAAAGCCCGACTTGGGGCTCAATCTGACAACTGCGAGATCATGACCTAAGCCAAAACCAAGAGTCAGCTGCTTAACCGACTGAGCCATCTAGGCACCCCTTCCTTATGATTTTCTTAATAATATTTTCTTTTCTCCAGCTCACTTTATTGTAAGAATATAGTATGTAATACATATAACATACAATGTAGGTGGGGTCACCCAGGCACCCCTTCCTTGTGATTTTCTTTCTTTTTTTTAAGATTTTTTTTTTTCCATTTGAAAGAGAGAGAGCACAGAGGTAGAGTAGGAGGGAGAAGCAGACTCACCACTGAGCAGGGAGCCTGATGCAGGGCTCCATCCCAGGACCCCAAGATCATGACCTGAGCCAAGGGCAGATGCTTATCTGACTGAACCACCCAGCGCCCTCCTTGTGATTCTTAACATTTTCTTTTCTCTAGCTTACTTTATTATAAGAATATAGTATATAATACATATAACATACAATATAGGTAGGGTGCCTGGGTGGCTCTGTTGCTTAAGCATCTGACTCTTAATTTCAGCTCAGGTCATGAACTCAGGATCGCCATCTCAGGGTCATGAGATTGAGCCCCACATTGAGCCCTGCATCGAGCCCCTCATTGGGCTCCGCACTGGGCATGGAACCTACTTAAGATTCTCTCTCTCTCCCTCTCTCCTCCTCCCCCTACTCTCACACACTCTCTCTCTCTAAGAAAGAAAGAAAGAAAGATAAAAAACAGGTGTTAATTGATTGTTTATATTATCAGGAAGGCTTCAGGTCAAAAGTAGGCTATTAGTAATTAAGTTTTTGGGTAATCAAAAGTTATATGCCGATTTTTGACTGCACCGGGGGTCAGCGCCCCTGACCCCCATGTTGTTCAAGGGTCAACTCTAATTGTGTTGTTTGCTCTTAATTATCTTATTTTTTGCTTTTGCTGTCACCTCAATTACATTTGTACAAATATACCTCTTTTCTTGTGACAGGAGCATGTATTTATTTCTGAGTTTAATTGTTTTGAGCATCATTCAATTTCACATTCTGCAAAATAATAATTCTGGGATGCCATTATCTAATGATTGATGAATTCTCTACTCTGCCAAGTCATTGTCTCATATTTAGGTTTTTGGGTTTTTTCAAGATTAGGTTATATATAAAAAAATTCTGTCTACTAGGGAGAAACTGTACATCAGAGAGGGTGACAGAGCTGACATATGAACCTAAAGCCTGTGTTCTTTACACCAAGCCAAGCAAAAGAGCCAATAGATGAAATTATTGTCTGGCATTTTTGAGAAATATGCATTGTCAGCAGAACTGGGTGGTGAGAGTTAGGCAAATGGTCTTACTCTTTTCCAATAAGGAGGAGCACTCTTCAAACTATATGTTGATTATCTTGCTGTCAATCATTGGAATGAGTAGATGAATAAAATAAGCTAGGAGAACTTATGAAAGAGAATGACATTGACCTTCTGATCCTCTGTACTCCCACAACTATCAACACTCCTTTCTGTAGCTTTTTGAATTTGCCTATTTATGACACCAGAATCCCTTTGCCTACTCAATGGTCATGAAGACCCTCTTCTGTGTCAATCACAACGCAGTTCTCAGAAGGCATCTTATTTTATATATGAATATAAAAGAAGGCCTTAAATTTCAGTGTTTTTAGGAACTAGGATGGGTTAACCTCAGCCTCTGATTGGTAAAATATTTCCCTTTTGTTTTTCCCCGCTAAATCTCGAAGGGCTGTAGTCTGATTTTTAAATCCTGAGTCACAACAGCCACATGTGTGAAATTAGACTATAAGTATGTGCTTACATATCTGTCTTTCCTACTAAAATGGGAACTCTCTGAAACTTGGAGTCCTGGACCTTCATCTATATATACATTTATTTATTCAATACATTCATCTGTGTATTGAAAATATATATAGCAATGCCTGGCACCTAGCAAACTGTAACAAATGCTTGTCCACACAAAGTCATCATTCATTCATTCACTCATTTAGATTATTCAGTCTCCCTGAACTTTACTTTCTTTGTTCTTATTAGGATAACAGTACAAATAAATCACCCGGCAAATGATACATAGTGGATACTCAATAAATAAAGCGATATTCTTTCCTCCTACTCAAAAATGCAATCATGAAACCCAAAGAGTAGATATTATTTAGAGCAGTCAAGTGTTCTGGGACCATGTTCTTATCTCTCCTAAACTCATCCATGTTAGCTTCAAGTTTATCAGCCAATACTTAGCAGGAGAACAGAAGAAAAAATGCTTCCTGGGCATCGTGCTTTCTCCATCTTACATGAACACAATTTGTGTACAGACTGTGAGTCTTGTTCCTTTTGCTGTGTGAACACAGCTATAAATAAAGCCTAATCATCCAGACATGATTTGATCTGGCCAAGGTCCCTTTTATATTCATCCTTGATTAAACATCCTGCCTTCTAATGTTTGTATGTGATCTTTTTTTATCTGAATTCATCAATGACTTTATCATTCATTTTCCACTTTGATCATGAGAGCTCAGAAATGTTTAATGCTCACAAAATGGAAACATGGTAAAATATTACACATCATTATTATAGTCAAATTAGTACATGTGATTTGAAATCTTATCAATGTATTAAAGAACTTCATTTTGGCCGTGTCTATTTTTAAAAGAGGCCAAACTCACTAACAAAAGGTCTTTGAAAAGTTGTTTTGTTTTTGTTTCATAATGGTCCTGCTTATCAGGATGCTGAGGGCCTAAATCTTGAACCTGATGAATGTTCTTGGAGGCTAATTAAATTATTGGTTTGCTAGAGTACTGATAAGTTCAATATGATTAACTGAAATCTCTATAGGTTAAGTAACCCCAACTGTGAAAGTTGGGAATGTTGGGGAATGGTAGAAAATGATTTTTCAGAAGCACTGTAAACATATCACACATATATGTAGATATACACATCATAATATACATATCACATATATATCAGCAAAATAGAGGTAAAGGAAACTTCATTTATCTGCAAGTCCTTTTATTCGCATGAATTGTAATCAGACTGTCAAAAGAAATCTTGAAAATCATGCTAATGTAGGTGTTTTTAGCAAATATATGTTTTAAAAATATATATACTTTAGTAAAACATAAATACATTCCTCTTCTAAAAACAGAGGTGTCTAGACTAAAAAATGAATGTCTTATTCCCCACAGAGCAAGCACCATGCCCTTTCCATTTTCCCACTTGCCTCTAGAGAGGTAATTACTGTTAACAGTTTGGTGTGTATTCTTTCAAGCTAGTCTTTATAAATTTACATACATTAATATGTAAAAGTACAAATATAGTTTTAAAAAGCATAAATGGGATTATACTCCGCATACTTTAATATATCCTGCCTTTTTCACATGAATGTTTCTTGGAGATATTTCAATTTCAATATGTATAAAACTATTTCCATTTTTGAAATGGTTGCATAGCATTCCATGGAGTGGATGTATCATATTTGAAGTTTCCAATCTAAGCTCATCTTTCACTGCTGCTAAGAATTTTTCATTGTTATTATGAACACATATCACTATTGCATTCTTATCAAGTAAGTTTCACAGTCTAGTTCCTGCCCTCCCGAGTCTGTATAATCTAAGACAACTTCAATACAAACAGGTAGCAAGAAGACAATTTCTGTACATGTCAAGAATTTTGAGACTATTTTTATTTTTTGTTAACATACAGTGTTTGTTAGTTCCAGATGTACAATATAGTGATTCAACAATTCCATACATCACCCAGTGCTCATCTGACAAGTGCACTCCTTAATCCCCATCACCTATTTAGCCCATTCCCCCATCTACCTCCCCACTGGTAACATCTGTTTTTTCTCTAGAGTTAAGAGTCTCTTTCTTGGTTTGCCTCTCTCTCTCTCTCTCATTTTTTTCCTTCTTTTGTTTGTTTTGTTTTTACAATTCCATATATGAGTAAAATAATATGGTAATTGTCTTTCTCTGACTGACTTATTTTGCTTAACATTATACTTTCTACCTCCATCCATGTTATTGCAAATGGCAAGATTTCATTCTTTTTATGGCTAAATAATGTTCCACTGTATATACATACCACTTCTTTATCCATTCATCTATTGATGGATATGTGGGCTGCTTCCACAATTTGGCTATTGTAAATGATGATACTATACACATAGGGATGCATGTATTCCTTTGAATTTGTATTTTTGGGGTATATACCCAGTAGTGTGATTACTGAATGATAGGGTAGTACTACTTTTAACTTTTTGAGGAAACTCCATATTGTCTTCCACAGTGGCTATATCAGTTTGCATTCTCACCAACAGTGCACCAGGGTTGCTTTTTCTCCACATCCTCGCCAACACTTGTTGTCTCTTGTGTTTTTGATTTTAGCCATTCTGACAGGTGTGAGGTTATATCTCATTGTGGTTTTGATTTGCATTTCCCTGATGATGAGTGATGTTGAACATCTTTTCATGTGTCTGTTGGCCATCTGGAAGTCTTCTTTGGAGAAATGCCTGTTCATGTCTTCTGCCCATCTTTTAAGTGGTTTTTTTTGGGGGGGGTGTTGAGTTTTATAAGTTCTTTATATATTTTGTATGCTAACCCTTTATCAGATATGTCACTTGCAAATGCCTTCTTCCATTCCATAGGTTGTCTTTTAGTTTTGTTGATTGTTTCCTTTGCTGTGCAGAAGCGTTTTATTTTGATGTACTCCCAATAGTTTATTTTTACTTTTATTTCCCTTGCCTCCGAGACGTATCTAGTAAAATGTTGCTATGGCCCATGTCAGAGATATTACCACTTGTGTTTTCTTCTAGGATTTTAATGGTTGCAAGTCTCACACTTAGGTCTTTAATCCATTTTCAGTTTATTTTTGTGTATGGTGTGAGAAACTGATCCAGTTTCATTCATTTGCATGTAGCTGACCAGTTTCCCCAGAACCATTTGTTGAAGAGACTGTCTTTTTTCCATTGCATATTCTTTATTGCTTTGTTGAAGATTAATTGTTCATATAATTGTAGGCTTATTTCTGGGTTTTCTATTCCATTCCACTGATCTATGTGTCTATTTTTGTGCCAGTACCAATACTGTTTTGATTACTACAGCTTTGTAATATAACTTAAAGTCTAGAATTGTGATACCTCCAGTTTTGTTCTTCTTTTTCAAAATTGCTTTGGCTATTTGGGGTCTTTTGTGGTTCCATATAAATTTTAGAATTTTTTGTTCTAGTTCTGTGAAAAATGCTGTTGGTATTTTGATAGGGATTGCATTAAATCTGTAGATTGCTTTGAGTAGTATAGACATTTTAACAATATTTGTTCTTCCAATCCATGAACATGGAATGTCTTTCCATTTCTTTGTGTTGTTGAGACTATTTTTTAAATTGTGAGGCTTATTTTAAATTCTCTTGCTAAATCAAGGAGAAAGGGAGCTTAATGAGGAATAGGGTATTTACATAGTCTCAAAGTATCTCCTCATTAATTCCTTATAAGTTACGAAAGAAAAAAACCTATATACAGTGAAGGAAGCAGACTTTAACCAAATGACCCAAATCAACATCACCAATAAGGCCAAATGGGCATCATGTGCCTCCAGATATGAGACCCAGAGAAAGACACAACATCACTTACGTACTATTCCAGCCAGATATGCATTACTTGAATCAAATCATGAGAAAATATTAGGCCTACCCATATCAAGGGATATTTTGTAAAATAATTGGCCCATACTCTTTACAAATACTGAGTTAAATAAAAATACTTATGATTTTGGGGCACTTGGGTGGCTCAGTTGGTTAAGCATCTGCCTTTGGCTCGGGTCATGATCCCGGGGTCCTGGGATCGAGCCCTGTGTCGGACTCCCTGCTCAGCAGAGAGTCTGCTTCTCCCCCTCCCACTGCCCCTTCACCCCCCACTCATGCTTTCTCTCTCAAATAAATAAATAATTTTAAAAAATATTTATGATCTTGATGAACACTGAGAAGTGTATAGAATTGTTGAATCACCATATTGTATACCTTAAATTAATGTAATGCTGTATGTTAATTATCCTTCAATAAAAAAATAAAAATAAAAAAATACTAAAAAAGTATTGATGAAAGACAAAAATAAAAATGAAAGTCTTAGGAATTGTTCCAGAGTGGAGGAGACTAAATATACATGACAACTAAATGCAGTGTGTGATACTGGACTAGATCCTGTACTAAAAAAAATTGCTGTAAAGTACATTGTTGAAACAATCAGTAAAATTAGAGCATGGACATAGATAAGATAAAATACTGCATCAATGCTAATTTTTCCAGTTTCAACAACTGTAGTGTAGTTATATAAGATTATATGTTAGGATACATAGGAAATCCACACTGAAGGATTAAGGGGTAAATGTGCATGCTATCTGCAAGGTTCAGGAAAAAAAGTGGGGGGGGGTGGAAGGAAAGAGAGAGATTATGATTAAAGCAAATGTGACAAATTATTTAAAATTAGTAAATATGGACATGGATAATGGGTACATGGAAATTCTTTTAATATTTTTTTGCAACTTTTCTCTAAATTTGAAATTATTTCAAACTGAAAATTAACATGTCTTGGTTTCCAGAGTATACAGTGACCCGAAGTAGATAAGTCACATGTTCAAGTGATGGTCATGCTGCCCGTTCAACCTCTTGCCTGCTTGGAGTGAGCTCTGGTTCTAAGATTTTATGGAATAGTTCTTTTTCTTTCCTTTTTTTTTTTTTAAAGATTTTATTTATTTATTAGAGAGAGTGCGTGCATGAGTTGGGGGGAGAGGGCAGAGGGATAGGAAGAAGCAGACTCCCAACTGAGCAGGGAGCCTGATGCAGTGCTGAATCCCAGGATCCTGGGATCATGACATGAGCCAAAGGCAGACGTTCAACTGACTGAGCCACCCAGGTACCCCTGGAATAGTTCTTTTTCAATAGATTTTCTTGAGATATTTATTCCATATATCTCACAATTAGGAACTGTCAAAACACTTTAGTTTCAGAAATACAAATAGCTGAATAGCTTTTAATTTTCAGAGGCAAGAGAGGAACTTGTATTTTAAAGGGTATGTTATTATTATTTTTTTTTTAAGATTTTTTATTTATTTGACAGAGAGAGATACAGCGAGAGAGGGAACACGAGCAAAGGGAGTGAGGGAGGGAGAAGCAGGCTCCCCGCCGAGCAGGGAGCCCGACGTGGGGCTCGATCCCAGGACCCTGGGATCATGACCCGAGCCAAGGCAGACGCTTAACAACTGAGCCAACCAGGCGCCCCTGGTATGTTATTATTTTTAATAAAACATAGTCTTGCATCAACCTGTTGTACTAATTTTTCGCTTTAGGCATTTCACTAAGCTGTGCTTATGCAGATAAAATCGCTCTCAGTTTTAATCCTTTACTTTTTGTAACGCTAGTGGAGTTAGTGAACAGTGGGTCATAGCTTTAAGTTTAGAGATGCATAAAAACAAATTATTTTAACAATTTTATTGAGGGGCGCCTGCGTAGCTCAGTCGTTAGGTGTCTGCCTTCAGCTCAGGTCATGATCCTGGGGTCCTGGGATCGAGCCCCGCATTGGGCTCCCTGCTCGGCGGGAGGACTGCTTCTCCCTCTCCCACTCCCCCTGCTTGTGTTCCCTCTCTCGCTGTGTCTCTCTCTGTCAAATAAATAAATAAAAAATCTTAAAAAACAAAACAAAACAATTTTATTGAGATATAATTCACATACATACATTTTACCCATTTAAAATGTACAGTTCAAATTTTTTTATATATTCACAGAGGTGTAGCTGTCACCACAATATAATATTAGAACATCTTCATCCCTCCATAAAGAAATGTTGTGCCTATTAGCAGTCACTCCCCATTCCCTCCTCCTCTCAGCCCCTGGCAACCACTAATCTATTTTCTGTGTCTATGGATTTACCTATTCTGGACATTTCATATAAATGGAATCATACAATATGTGATCCCTTGTGACTGGCTTCTCTCACTTAGCATAATATTTGAAAGGTTCATCCATGTTACAGCATGTATTAGTACTTCATTTCCTTTTATTGCTAAATAATATTTTATTATTTTGATATATCACATTTCATTTATCCATTCATTCATCATTTGTCTCTTTGTGGACATTAGGGTTGTTTCTATTTTTAACAATTTAGAACAACACTGCTATGAACATTTGTGTGGATGTATGTTTTAATTTCTCTTGCATATGTATGTAAGAGTGCAATTGCTAGGCCCTGTGGTAACTCTGTGTTTAACATTCCGAGGGACTACCAAACTGTTTTCTAAAATGGCTGCACCATTTTACATTCCCTCCAGCAATATATGAGGGTTCCAATTTCTTCACTTGTTATTGTCTATCTTTTTGATTATAACCATCCTAGTGGGTATAAAGTGGAATCTCATTGTAATTTGGATTTGCATTTCCCTAATGACTAATGATTTTAAACATATTTTCATGTGCTTATCGGCCATTTTTATGTCTTCTTTGGAGAAATGTCTAGATCCTTTGCCAATTTTTTAATAGGGTTATTTGTCTTTTTATAAATGAGTTGTAAGACTTCTTTGTATATTCCAAATACAAGTTTCTCATTGGATATAAAATTGGCAATAGCAATTTACACAGGTTGACCATATTTGGCTGCTTTTTTCACTTAAAATCTCTTGGATATATTTCACTTTCAGTATGTGTGAACAAGTCTCAATTTTCATTTTATTTTAACATTTTTTTTAGAGAGAGAGCACGCGCATGCACTAGCATGGGGGGGAGGGCAGAAGGAGAGGGAGAATCTTAAGCAGACTCCGCACTGAGCTTGGAGCCTGACACAGGGCTCGATCTCACAATCCTGAGATCATGACCCTGAGATCACAACCTGAGCCGAAACCAAGAGTTTGGCACTACCCAGGCGCCCCGCAAGTCTCAATTGTTTAAAAAAACTGCTGAATAGCCTTCCGTATTTAAAATATCCCCTAATAATTGCTACCTGAAGGAGATCTTCTGTCTGTATATTCTTATAGGACATATTCTGAACCACACTCTTCTCTCTTCCTCATTTTGGAGGTATTGGTCAAATCCACCCTACTAGATTTATGCTAATATTGAGGAACATGTATTCTGCATCTTTTTAAATGTATATGTGGTTCCTCACCACAGCACTTAGCATATACCACTCTTCTGGTTGGTAAATTTAGAGTAAATGACTTTCACTGGCTCATTATTAACTCTCAAGGGAGAAGACTTTGCCCCTTTGGGTTTTGATTATAATGCTACAGAATATATAATCTTTGGGCGCCTGGGTGGCTCAGTTGGTTAAGCGACTGCCTTCGGCTCAGGTCCTGATCCCAGGGTCCTGGGATCAAGCCCCACATTGGGCTCCCCCTGCTCTGCAGGGAGCCTGCTTCTCCTTCTGCCTCTGCCTGCCACTCCCCCTGCTTGTGCTCTCTCTCTCTCTGTGTCAAATAAATAAATAAAATCTTTAAAAAAAAAAAAAAGAAAATATAGTTTTCAAATTGGAAGAGACCCCATGGGTCCTCTAATCCAGTGGAACTCAAAGTGCAATTCACGGACTGGTGCCAGTCCACAATCTCTTACTGGACCGTAACGATTGAGTACAGAAATAGAGAGTAAGTGTTTAGAAACTTTTATTGTATTTGATATTGCTGTGAAAACCAAGTATGTGGTGTTGTATTAGACAAAAATATGAGACCACAATTGATAGGAAATTTTTTAAAGTTCTACCCAAAGGCAACTAACTGAGAAATACTTCTGTAGTCCAATCTATCACCCACAGCCAAAATCCCTTTTGCATTCAATCAACTAGAATTTACTTAATCCGTTTAGTTTATTAATTCAAGAAAGATTTGATTAGGCCTTACAACATGTTGTGAACTGGTTAAGCTTGCATGTCCATATCCTGGTTTTTCACTTACTAGGTGTGTGAACATGGGGAGGGTTCTTAATCTCTCTGGGCCTTAGTTTCCCAATTTCTACCTCTATAAAATGGGAGAAATAAGAGTACCTATTCTCATAGGGTTGTTTTGAGGAGTATATATTAATATATATACACACATATACATGTATATATGTGTGTATATATATTTATGGTACTAGAACAGTCCCTGGTACATGGTAATCATTCAATAGATGTTAGTGAAGTTAAAGATGATGCTAATGATATAATCATTAGAAGTTGATGGTTTGAATTGAGGTAGTATCAGTGGGAATGGAAAAAATTAGATGGATCTGGAGAGTGTCCTCAGGACTTGCAGACTGACGGGCTAGGAAGAAATGGTAAGGATGAGAGTGAGGACCAGGATGACATCTTGCCAACCATTCTCTGAAATGGGGAGCCTGAAGGAGGAGAGTTTGGGTCGGGGGTGGGCCAAGGTGGGGGATTATTATGATTGCAAGTTTGGCCACAATGAGTTTCAGGTGACTCTGGGGTTTTCCAGTGAAGCCCTCCAGTTGGTCTTTGCTGATAGAGACATAAATTTCTGAAAAGAGAGAGTTACCCTGGAAGTAAGGTCTCACAAGGTATAAATGGCAATTAGAACACTAGGAGTCACTGAAACAGCAAAGGATACCATGTAAAAAGAGAACAGAGTAGACCCAGGACAGAGCCTGGTGGAACATCAGTGCACATCAGTGTACGTTAGATGTGAGGGAGACCACAAAGGAGGCTTAGAAGAGTGGCCAGAGGGGTCTGAGAAGTGGCAAGAAAGTATAATATCGGAGAAACCAAGGAAAGATTATTTCAAAAGGGAGGATGTGGTCAATAATGTCATGCAAGAGAAATTGCAAAGAGCATTTATCCACAGTGACATTACAAAGATTTGTTTGGGTGGCTTGGCGGGGCTAAAGCCAGACTGGGTGGACTGATAGAGGAGTGAAGGCTATGGAGGGCAGATCACAAGCACATACCACTCTCTCAGAAGGCCAGGCTTCAAAGGGGATGGGAGAAGGAGGGAGTAGTTGGTGGAATGTGAGGCCAAAGACGTTTACTTTATGTATGTGATGGGGAAAACCTATGTGTGATCACCAATGAGAAGATGGGTTGGGTAAAGGTAAAGTGAGAAAGGACATAATTAATGGAGGTAGGAAAGGAATCAAGAGCATCCGTGGATGGGATTAGCTTTGAATATTAGTTCTCTTTCCCACAAGTTATTTCCTTTGTATACAACTCTACATAGTAGAACTATATTTCTTTTTTTTTTTTTTTAAGATTTTATTTATTTATTTGACAGAGAGAGACACAGCGAGAGAGGGAACACAAGCAGAGTGAGTGGGAGAGGGAGAAGCAGGCTTCCCGCGGAGCAGGGAGCCCGATGTGGGGCTCGATCCCAGGACCCCGGGATCATGACCTGAGCTGAAAGCAGACGCTTAACCCCGGGATCATGACCTGAACCGAAGGCAGACGCTTAACGACTGAGCCACCCAGGCGCCCCTAGAACTATATTTCTTATACTGAAGTAAAATATGTTTTCTTGTAACTCTCATCTATGAGTCTTACTTCTGTTTCCTCAACTTGTACACAGTTGCAGTTCTGTTTCCTCTTCAGTTTCTTTTATAAACATCCATAGTTCCTTCAAACATTTTTCATATGATTTGATTTCAAGGTTTCCTTTGAGTAACGTTCAGCTTAAAATGTCAAACCTGGAACTGCCAAAAAAATTTTCCAGATGCAGTTTGGTACGTGTGATACCATGCTCACTGTTTATGTTTTCTTTCTTGATCTGGACGCTATATATTTATTATTGCTCTGTAATTACATTTTGAGCTTTAAAAAAAATCACACTATGCAAACATTACTTATTGCACTTATAAACAATTAAAACCCAAGTCTTTTTTCCAGGAACTGCTTTTAAGCTAGTTCTCCTGTGTTAAAAGCTAAGTATGGGTCTCAAGTTTCTTTGTGCTACTTTTGACTTATTATTCTAAGCTGTCATCCTATTGGATTGGATATGAATTCTGATGTCCGACATATATACACTCTTTCTCAGTCAGTGCAGTCAGCTTCAACCGGCACAAGTCTGTTGTGGGAGGCAGTGTTGTAAGGTGATTCTCCTGATTCCCACCCCCTGGAATCCACACCTTGGTGTAATCCTCTCCCTTGAGTGTGGGTATGGCCAAGGTGAAAGGATTTTGCAGATGTAACGAATGTCCCCAAGCAGTTGTCTCTGAGTTAATCAAAAGGGAGAAAATCCCGGCTGGTCTTGATCTAATCTGGGGAGCCCTATAAAAGAGGGTGCAGACCTTGCCTGAAAGAGGAGACTTGAAGCAGGCACTCCTCCTAGCCTTGAAGAAGCAAACAGCCATATTGTGAACAACTATGGAAAGGGATGTCCTCTAGGAGTTGAGAGCCTCTGTCCTCCAACTACAAGGACCTGAATTCAGCCAACAACCTGAGTGAGCTTGGAAGAAGTCCATGAGCCTCTGATGAGACCCCTCTTCCCACCAACACTTTGATTGCAGGAGAGCCAGCTAAGGACCCATGAAAACTGTGGGATAATAAATGTATGTTGTTCTAAGCCACTAAGTTTGTGGTAATTTGTTCTGCATCATAGAAAATAAATGCACTTGTCTTTAGCATTTTACCCTCAATGTCTTGGGTAAGAGAGTTGGACTACACAGGGAGACAGAGCATCTATCCTCCATCCTCACCTGTGGCTTCCATAGCATCCTTAATGCTCCTTGCCCACCAGGTTAATGCACTTTGCTTGGTGAGGGGTAGAAAACATCATCAGAGTGGACCACATATCAGCTTCTGAGCCAAAAGAAAACTGCTTCCATGAAAACAGAGAGCACATTGAAAGCCAGTATTGTTCATGCTGTATACTATTGCAGTACTTTTTAACAGCTCTGCTGATTCATTCTGTGACAAAGCATCTGAATCAGACATTAGTGGATCATCTCTGTTGTTGTGAGAGAGCCATTTGCCTCCAAATAAAAAATGTCTGTTAATATTCTGGGCACGCTTGAGACTGTTGACTAAGAGGCCAATCCTGCCCCCTCATTAGTACCTTGTGGGTGTCAGGGCCTTCATTAAGATTCCACTTCTTTTAATGTGGTCACCTTGGCATGTTTTTTGAATGACCTTAGTGGCTTAGGGAGGACTGGTTTTTCCAAATAGTAGGCAAGAATGCAGAAAGTAATTGGATTTGGCATACTTTGTAGCATCTTACTGGATTGCTTTTAGAAGAGCCCTTTTAAAGAGGCTTTATTTAAATCAGAACAAAGAGGAAGGTTTGGCTGGAGACACTGATGAGCTTCTGTGAGATTCAATGACTAATGCTGCATATCAACACCGGGCTTCCATGTAGAGGGATATTATGACATCAGTGTATATAGACTTATTAATGCTGAGGGAGGAGGGGAAGACAAAGCCCCCTCACTCTGTTCCAGAAAGTTAGGAAGAATATAGTGGGAATCTACGAGACTGAGAGGACTTTATGTTGGTTGATGGACAAAGGAGCAGAAAACTTCAGTTTCTGGGGTGATTCTGGAGCTCAGAGATACCCTCGGTAACAGCTCTGAACCTGACCTAAAGCAGGCTTTCTCAACCTCGGCACTGTTGACATTTGGAACAGAATAATTTTTTGTTGTCTATGTGTGTGTGGCAGGGGATACTGTCCTGTGCATTGCAAGATGTTCAGCAACATCACTGGCCTATACTCACTAGATGCCAACACCACCATCTCTGCCCCCACCCCCTCTAAAAGTTGTGACAACAACAAATGTCTCTGGACTTTAGCAAATGTCCCCTGAGGGCAAAATCACTTCCAGTTGAGAATCATTGCTGTAAAATAACCAAACCCTTAGTTTTTTGTCCAAAGTCTGTTTCTTTCTTTCTTTCTTTTAAGATTTTGTTTATTTATTTGTCAGAGAGAGAGAGAGAGTGGGAGAGAGAGAGAGCACGTGCACAAGAAGGGGGAGTGGCAGGCAGAGGGAAAAGCAGGCTCCCTGCCGAGCAAGGAGCCCAACATAGGACTTGATTCCAGGACCCTGGGATCACAACCCGAGCCGAAGGCAGACACTTAATTGACTGAGCCACCCAGGCATCCCTAATGTCTGTTTCTTGTGACGCTTTAATTTTCTCAAGTCAGTTTAACCAAAATGGATTAAACACTTGCCATGAACAAGTGCACAGGAGTGTGCTGCATGCTGGGAAGAGGTTCTGCCCTCACTTCCTTCTCATCTAGAACTAACTGCAGGCCAGAGCTGTTTTAGTTTCTTTTTTCTCTTCTGCCAGAATGTTTAATGGGGTAGTCAAGACTAACATACAAATGCTCACCTACAGAGGACAGGACCCCAAATTCATAAATTATCACATTGTGACCTTTTCCAATCCTGTTATTAAAACCATATTATATTGAATAACTACAGGCATATCTAAGCCTTTAAAGGAAAGGGGCACCCAATAAATGTTTAATTCCTATCACTTGTAAGAACTTGATGAATTGATCAGAAAGCCACAGGCTACCTCTTCTTGTTTAGGGTATGAGTGGTATTTCAAAGTTTGAGAACAGTTCCCCCCAGGGAATTACCTAATCACAGAATAATTTGCTTTTAATCTGGGTCAGTTTTCTTTCACAGAAAACCCTTTTCCTCCTCACTCATAAGCAAATACATTCACTAAACCAATATGAAAAACATAGAAAAGTATAAAAAAGAAAGTAAAAAATACTTGTGGGCCCATGTTACCCTGTGTACCAGTCATTGCTTCTCCTTTCCTTCTAGGCACATGTTGGATAGTATTTCCCTACCCCCTTGAAGTTAGGCACTTGCATTAGCCAATGAAATGTGAGTGGAAGTTCATGTATCACTGATAAGTAAGAGCATTTAATTGCCAGTGTCTGAATCCCCACCTCTCTCTACCCCACCTCAGTGATCATGGAAACCCACGCTGGTATTGCCATGTAACACTGAGCCTTCAGAAAGAGGATAGCTGTCTAAGAGAGTCACCTAGAACCATCAACAGAACCTGGATGATGAAAAATAAACCTTTGCTGTTTAAAGCCCCTGAAATAGTAAAGTTATTTGTTACTGCAGCAAGACCTAGCCTATACTATCTGAAATGATATCCATAATCCCACAACTCAGAGATAATTTTTATTAATATTAAAACATTTTCTTCAAGGATATTTTAAATGTATGATTTTATGTAGTTGGGATCTTAATGTTTTATAGTCTAACTTTTACCACTAAACATATTATGAAAAGACATTTCTTTGCTTTCTAATCCTTCCAGAACATCACATTTTTTCCTTCTTAGCACTTACTGCTTTGTGAAATTATCTTTATTCATTTATCTATTTACTTGGCTTTTGCTGTTTTTCTCCTTTGGAATGTAAGTTCCAAGAGGGCAGGGATTAGAGATCCTTTTGGTGTTATTTCACTTTTGTTTTCCCCAGTATCTGAAAAGTGCTTGGCACATAACACGTGCCTCATAAACATTTGTTGAAAGAATAATGAATGAATATTCCGTATGAATTTGCTGTAAGTTATCTAACAATTTCCCTATTGCTGGACATTTTCATTGTTTTTGTTTTTTCCTTTGAAGACCAAACTTTTACAGAAAGCTTTGTGTTCTACCTTCTTGTGGGAGAGATGTGATTAAGAGCATGGTTGCTCAAGAGTTGCTACCTCACAAAAAAACAGGGGATTGAATTGTCATTGAACCAATAAATCAAATACATAGAGAGAAGGCTGGAAAGCAAGATCTTTCCAATTTGCCCATGGATGTTCAATTAATTATTTGCTATGAGAGGTAATTTTAAATTCTTCCAAAAGCACTATATATGTTCAAAAGGATATTCCTCTAGAGGTCGTGAAGCACCACGTTCTAACTGAGGAAACCAGCCTGGCTAAGCTAGCAGATGGAAGTAAGAGGCCAAATCCGTTTAAAGAACTTAGTTTCCTACTGTTCATTCCACGTTGCCCGAGCTTCCTGATAGTAATGAAATTATCTTCAAGTGAAAGACCAAGACTTAGAAGAGAAATTGAGCACGGAAAATCAATACTAAGTTTCAGTGGTTCCTGACCAGAACATTAAGCTTCTTTTTATAGCACAGAGAGAGACAGATCCCGGTGACTCAGTCCTACCTCCGGTTGGTGGGCAACATGACAAACAATATTAGATTTGGGTTTCTTTAAAAACTATAAAAAAAATCAGTCAAGTCTGAGAGGTTAGCCTTTTTCCAATGGTGTCAATACTAACTTGAGATTTTCATCTTTAATTGAGTTGGCATTTAAATTAGGTATTAACTTGCTCTGTGAAAATGAAGATGAAAGGAATTATTTGGGCTGCAGCTTTTTGAAAAGAGAACACTTGTCAATAACATCGGAGAATGCTGGCAGTGAGGAAGATCAGAAATGATCCCCTGGTCTTTTCTTATGGGGTGTGCTTTGAATCTGATGTTGTTAAATATAAAAGAGAAACGAATGTAGTATAGTTTAGAAAAGCTTTTATTTCAGTCAGTCTTGTAAGAATATGATCTTGATCTTTTTTCTTCCTCAAAATTGCTAAAATGAGTTTTATAACTTGTACATATCTATATATTATTTACATGTATGCCTATATATACTTATGTTTATATGACTCTATAGCAGAGATTGGCAACCTACAGCCTGAGGGTCAAATACAGCCTGCTTCCTGCTTTTACAATAAAGTTTTACTGAAACATGACCATGTATTTTTACATGTTTATGTATTGTCTGTGGCCGCTTTTGTGCCACAATGACTGTTGAGTAGTTTTGACAGAGACTGTATGGGCCTTTATAGAAAATCGTTTACTGATCCCTATTCTAAAGCTGGATCTTTGTATTTGGCACATGTTTGAATCAGAAGAGAATAAATATTCCCATAAGAATACCTATTTATGGAGCATATGCTATGCAAAGAAAGTGCTTGTTGACATGGAGGTAAAAATGTGTAGAAGAAAGTATAGAAACTCAAGAAGAGGATCTTAGAATGTTATTAGAGACCTCTAATGAAAAGGAAAGAAAAGCAATTTGCATTTGTCAACCTGAAATTAATTAAAACTTTACCAAAAATGTATCTATCAGAAGATTCAATGTAATTCAAGGAAAGAAATTAAGCAGTTATTATGTGGCAGGCACTGTACCAAGCTACAGAGATTACAAGATGAATAACTAATGGGCCTACCACATGAAGAACAAAGAAATAGGGGCCCCTGGGTGGCTCAGTGGGTTAAGCGTCCAACTCTTGGTTTTAGTTCAGGTCATGATCTCAGGGTTGTTAGACTGAGCCCTGCGTTGGGCTTCTGTGCTCAGCAGGGCATCTGCTTGAGATTCTCTCTCTCCCTCTGCCCCTTCCCCTGCTTGTGCGCTCTCTCTAAAATAAATAAATAAAATTTAAAAAAAAAAGAACGAAGAAATATTTTTGTCGGTTTCGTTTTCCAGAACTAGAGCATTGATCAGTTAGTTATATCATTGAACTGGTACATAGTGCAAAGGCAGCGAAAATGATCAAAATTAAACTCCCCATCAAACCTGTTTCCCTTCATGTACTCTCGGTTCAGAGAGAGACATCACGACCCAACTGACTAACTTGGTTGTCAACTGGTCTGCTCTCTCTGTTCTATGCTCGAATTTGCTTCCCACTTTGCTTTACCTGGTTCGCTGAGGTGCCAGCACCTCTTGGAAGATTCCCTGACCCCATCTCTTCTTCTTTCCACAGCAGTGCCAGTCTGGGTTCTGCACTGCGATGTGTATTCCCACAGATCCCAGTACTTCTTACGCCACTGTGTTTTTTTGATTTTTTTTTTTAAGATTTTATTTATTTACTTGACAGAGACAGAGATAGCAAGAGCAGGAACACAAGCAGGGGGAATGGGAGAGGGAGAAGCAGGCTTCCTGCCAAGCAGGGAGCCCGATGTGGGGCTCGATCCCAGGACCCTGGGACCATGACCAGAGCCGAAGGCAGACACTTAACGACTGAGCCACCCAGGTGCCCCACACCACTGTGTTTTGATGATTTCTTTATTTGGGAAGAGTTCATTTTTCATCAGATAAAAGTAGGAAATGATAACAGTTGTATGGAACATGGGTAAATGGATGTGGCCAGGTAGTGAACCCAGGTTTTCCAGCTGCCCCAGGGTCAGTGCATATGTAAGTATATACCCGTTGACTTATGAATTCATCAATTAAATAATTTTGTTAATGCTTATTAAACATTATCTTAATGCTGGACACTATTACATATACTGGGGGTATAGAAGTGAGCAAGACAGACAAAGTTTGTGTCCTCATGGAACTTGCATTCTAGTGAGGACAGATAAACAATGAAGATTTTCAAACTAAGTTCACCACCACCACTGCCATTTTGAAGATAAAAGAAAACTGAGACCCTATTATTTTTTTTCCCACAATTTCTTTCTTTTTCTTTTTTTTTCTTTTTAAGTAATCTCTGCACCCAACATGGGGCTTGAACTCACAGCCCCGAGATCAAGAGTTGCATGCTCTACCGACTGAGCCAGCCAGGTACCCCAAACTGAGACCTGTTATTTACTTTAAATTCTTATTGGAACCATTAAAATTTTATTCGTGTTTTAGGAAACATTATAAATAGACTTTTCTAAGCTGTCACACAATAAACTTTGCAATCAAGAATATAGTAATATATTCATGAGAAGAAAACCCACCATAAATATATAAGGTGAATGACAAGTATTATGGGAAAAAAAGGCAGGAAGAGATGGACACTGAGTGGGGCAGCTGGTAGCTGTTTCAGGTGAGGTGGTCAGGGACAGCATCTCTGAAGGCACAGTATTTGACACTTATAGAGACCAAGATGAAGACTGGGTGGGTGGGGGGTAGCCAGAGCAGAACGAGCGAGAGTCAGAGAGAAAAGCATGGACCAAATTATATAAAACTGTTCGGCTTTGGGAAGGAGTTTGGATTTTATTCTGACTATGACAGGGACGGCCATTGGAGGATTATGAGCAGGAGACTGACGTGGTTTGATTTGGTTTTACAAAGTTCTTTAAGGCTACTCTGTGGAGAACAGACTGGGGAGCTATAGGAAGAGAAAGTGGAGAAACCAGCTAGGAGGCTCTGGCAGGTGGGGGAGTTGATAGGCTTGGACAATGATGGTAGCAGTGGCAGCAGTGAGAAGTGGTCAAATGTGGGATCTGCTTTGAAGACAGAGTTGCCATGATTCATTGAAGAATTGATTTTGGAGATGAGGAAAATGGAGGAGGCAGTCATGGATTACTCCAAGGGTCTGGTCTGAAAAGCTGGATGTATGAAGTAATTATGTATACATACACACACCCCATACATGTCACTGAGCTAACTGACTTTCATGAAAACTACCTATTAAAGAATTTAAATAGGGGCGCCTGGGTGGCTCAGTTGGTCAAGCATCCAACTCTTGATCTCGGCTCAGGTCTTGATCTCACAGTCTTGAATTTGAGCCCCACGTTGGGCTCCACACTGGTTGTGGAGCCTACTTAAAAAAATAAAAAGAATTTAAATAATAGTATACACAAATTTTTCAATAAAGGTAAAAATTTCCTCAACTACTTGGCTTTTATTTTATGAAATACAAGTATCTGAAGAAAAAGTTGGTCCTTAGACCTTTCTTTTAATTTAATTTAACCTCTTCCTATCATAGTGATGCAGAGGGAGGTTCAGAGGTTCATCCTGGGTCTCAGTGTCGATGTTTCCAGGAAAAAGCAGAAGAACCCCCTGCTTGTATTTCCTTTACAAATTTGGTCATAAATTACCTTGCCTTTTATAAAAGCACTATTTTCTTTTTGTGTCTATTTAAAATAGTATTTGAAGCTCAGCATGAGAAATCAACTTTGGGGAGTTGTTTTATTTTTTTTTTAAGATTTTATTTATTTATTTGACAGAGAGAGAGATAGCGAGAGCA
>NC_138385.1:95743090-95763824 GCF_054177405.1 Leptonychotes weddellii | reverse complement strand
GCGCCCCTGGGGAGTTGTTTTAAAGTAGTGACTTAATAGTTTAAAATTTTTCTTGGGGCGCCTGGGTGGCTCAGTCTTTGAGCGTCTGCCTTTGGCTCAGGTCATGATCCCGGGGTCCTGGGATCGAGTCCCACATCAGGCTCCCTGCTCCGTGGGAAGCCTGCTTCTCCCTCTCCCTTGCTCCCCCTGCTTGTGTTCCCTCTCTCCCTGTCTCTCTCTATATCAAATAAATAAATAAAATCTTTAAAAAAATAAAATAAAATAAAATTTTTCTCCATTCATATACACATACTTTTTAAGCTTTTCCATAGCTCCATACCTGTCAAGGTTATGCGTTCAATTTTCCTTCCCCTCCCCCCCAAAAAAAGTAAAATCTGATCAGTCCTACTTTGTTTAAATTTTTCTTTCTCTTCTGCTTTTATTTATTCTATATGGAAACCATTTACTGAATTTCATTTTTCCCTTTATGATAGTGATTATCAAGGTTTTTTTCAAGTTTTTATTAATTAATTTAATTATTATTAATTTTTTTATTTAAAGATTTTATTTATTTATTTATTTGACAGAGAGCCAGAGAGAGAGGGAACACAAGCAGGGGGAGCGGCAGACAGAGGGAGAGGGAGAGGGAGAAGCAGGCTCCCCGCTGAGCAGGGAGCCCGATGCAGGGCTCGATCCCAGGACCCTGGGATCATGACCTGAGCCGAAGGCAGCTGCTTAGCCAACTGAGCCACCCAGGCACCCCTATTATTAAATTTTACTTAAATTCCAGCTAGTTAACATACAGTGTAATATTAGTTTCAGGTGTACAATTTTGTGATTCAACACTTACATACAATACCTGGTGCTCATCACAAGTGCCCTCCCCAATCCTCATCACCTATTTCACCCATCCCCCCATCCCCCTCCCCTCTGGTAACCATTTGCAATGATGTGGTTGGAGCTAGAGAGTATTATACTAAGTGAATTACTTTTAAATTATATATATAATTTTTTTCCTCTATAGAATACCTTTAGCCCCAAGTTTATAATCTTCAAGCACACAGATGGAACAAAATGTACCTGAATATATTAAATTTTTTTTCCTCAGAGATGAAGGGAAGAAGTTTAAACTGTGAGGGTCTTTTTTTTTTTTTTTGGCTAAACTGAACATAATGTGGTCTTATTAATAATTCTCTTCCTTGTCACTAAGCACATCTTGTGATACTGAACAGTCTTTTATACTGTTTTTTGTTTTGTGAATTTCTAATATTTTTACTGTATTCTGTAATGTGTGGTTTATTAACTGTGTAACGACTTAGAAAAGTCTACCTCTTTGTAATGTTTCCTATCAGGAATAAAAGTTGAGTGATTTAAGTGATACATTGTAAAAAGGCAGTGGTGATGGTTAAGTTGATTTAAAAAATCTTCAAGGTTCTTCCTCACTTGAAGAAACTATGACTCTCATCTCTATGATGTTTGGGTTGTTCTAGACTAGAAGGAATATTATTTGGCACTAAAAGTTAAATGTTATGTCCTTGCATAAGACCCTATATCTTTTTTGAAAAAAGATATTATTTATTTATTTGAGAGAGAGAGACACAGAGAGAGAGGGAACATAAGCAGGGGGAGTGGGAGAGGGAGAAGCAGGCTTCCCACCGAGCAGGGAGCCCGATGCGGGGCTCGATCCCAGGGCCCTGGGATCACGACCTGAGCCGAAGGCAGTCGCTTAACGACTGAGCCACCCAGGTGCCCCAAGACCCTATATCTTTAATTGTGGCCTTTAGGAAGATGCCCCCCGCCCAAATTAATACAATTCATATTGCACTAAATTAAGGTATAACATATAAACATTTGTATAAATAAGTTCTCCTCAGTTCTAAAAGAGTGAGATAAATGTACCATGTAACCATCTTTTTTCTGAGATGTCTTCTCTTATAAATAAGCCTCTAGTCACTGTCCAAAACTCAGCCCCCATTGTTCTTAAATAAGGATAATCACTCTTGTTGCCCAAAGCAGCAACAAGTATATTTCTGAGATGAAGCTATTTAACAATAGTTAGTCTCCGTTTTTTATTACTTTGATTTTTTTCAGATTGCTTATTTCAAGAGCCCTGACACCTACCTACATTTCACTTGTTCCTACTTTAATCATCTCATTCTTACTTGGTTTTAATTCTGGAATTCTTAGCCCACAACCCCATCAAACTCCCCCTGCCACACACATAAATACCAATGCACAGTTTTAATTGACATTTCCCCCTTACTCAGGCAAGGCTCCTATCTAGACTCTAGAGACAGGACTACAAGCATTTGCATCTGTTTTGGGGATAAGCTCAGAGGAAGCAGTTTGCCATGATCCTATCTTTATATTAAAATCTACCATCATAGCCTCTGATTGCTCATAAACAAACTGGGATATTTTTTATGTCCAACCCCTTTCTCTCTGCCATTTCCCCTCATAGACTCAGTTGGACCACCTGTTTGCAGTTCACTCCATGGTCTGTCTCTCTTTACTTGGGCCTTATTCTTTTCTATAACTATACCAAACAAGTCATTGTTTTTAAAATAATTGTGTATTTAAAATAATCTGAGTTTTGTAAGACTATTGCATTATCAATTTCTATCTGACTTGGAAGAAACATAGGGAACATTTTAGTTTTTTTTTTAAACCCTTTCTAACTAAGTAACTAATTCACTAAATGTTATTTGATCCTAATGACTAATAAAGATTTTTTATGGTGTTGATTAAATAAAAGGTTATTTAATGATATTTCATATCAGCCCTAAATAAATATACCTAGAGGCGCCTAGGTGGTGCAGTTGGTTAAGCATCCGACTCTTGGTTTCGGCTCAGGTCTTGATCTCAGGGTCCTGTGATCGAGCCCAGAGTTGGGCTCTGTGCTCAGACTCTCTCCCTCTCCCTCTGCCCCTCCCCCGGCTCTCTCTCTCTCTCTAAAATGAATAAAAATAAATCTTTAAAAAATTAAAATAAAATAAATATACCTAGAGCAATTGATCTGAGGGTCCCCATGTGGTTTGTCAATCTGTCCACCTAGAATTTACAAATATCCTGGAGAATGCTTGACTTCCCCAAAGCACTTCTGGAGGACTGGTAAATGGAACATGGGAACCAGAAGCAAAATGAGAGGTGACAGCTGGCCTCCCAGAATGAAAACTACATTTGTCCCAGCCTCCCTAATTGTTAGTTGTGGTCATGTGATTAAGCTCTGGCCAGTGAGATGGCCAGAAAGACAGAAACTTAGGCAAACCATCCATAAAAGGAAGGAGGCATGCTTTTATCCACTCTCTACCCTCCTTTCTTCATCTTATTGATTAGACTGTGATCATGGTATCAAATCATCTTAGACCATGATAATAAGGACAGCATAGTGTCAGATATGATAGCTGGAAGAGACCTGGTTATTGGGTGCCCTCATGGAATAGGTCTGCTACACTATCCTTGGGCCTCCTACCTACCTCTGGACTATTTCATGAGAAGGGAAAAAACTCCTATTGTGTAAGCCACTACATGCATCCAAACCTATCTACTAACTGATATAGGTATTTTAGGTATAGGGAATAATATGAACAAAAGCTCAGAACTATGAAAACAGGAGCCAGGGGAAAAGAAGAGTGAGATTTCTGGTTCCAAGTTCTTCCTTGATACTTCATGTATTACCCAGGGTGATTTCTTAACAATCCAAATCTGATCAGGCCATTCTCCTATTTACAACCTTTTGGTCACTTCCACTCCATAACATGGATTCTGAAAAGGGGGAAAATGGGCTTTCCTCCAAAGAAGAGCACAAAGGTACCCAAAGGTCAAATCGCTCTGGACAATAGAACAAATCCCCATAAATAGAGAATGACAATTATGATTGTTGGGGAAAATACTAGTTTTAAGAATTGTAAAACTCCTGCTCTAGATATTTGAGTTTGAACAGCTCAAGATAGTTTGTGCATTCCAACCTTCTCTTTCCAAGCAGCACTGTTTGTTTTTCATTTGATGGTCTGCTTGGCCATCCTCTGTCCTTTATATCAGAATGCCTTCACTGCTGACTCTTTCATCAAGTTTACTGCATGTCTACTGTATGCTGGGCACTGTTCTATGTCCCAGAAATACCGTGGTGAGCAAAAAAGACATCACCCTGCCGTCACAGAACTTTCGGTCAGAGGGGCTTGACAAACTTTACACAAATAATTACATAATCACTTCATTGATTACATTTAAGATAAGTGCTTCAAAGGCGAAGTTGTGGGAGCATGCCTAATGCTCATTTTTACTTTTTCATTCTCGAATGACCTGTTGTATAGTGTTCTCTTATATCTCCTTAGAGAACCTATTTGGAAACTGTGGTTGTTGTCATGAGGGGCTCCTCTGGTTTCTCTCTCTCTACAAACCCCATCTTTTGCACTACACACAGGACTTGGTACCAGCTCACTTCACAGAAGCCCTGGGTTGCTCTTGGAAGGCAAGATGTAAAGGCCCTAGTGCATGGAACGGGACACTGAAAAAAAATAAATGTTGGTTTCATAGGAGGTCTCCAATGCCAAAGGATAGACTTCTGTCCCACTCATCTTTAGAAATAGCCAAACCACTTAGGTCAGACTACTGACAAAAGGAACTTTTTCACGAGTCCGAGTATACATTTATTAATCTCTAACTTGATGTTAATCTCATCAGTAGTTATATATATATAACTACTTGATATATATATAAGTATTTGATATATATACACACACACACAGTACCTCACCTAGCACTCTCGAAATCATCAGCAAACTAAAAAAGTCAACCAGAGACAACCAGAAAACATAATATTTTTTAAGTAATAAAAAACCTAAAGCAAATATAAAATTAACCAGTGAAAATATACCAGACATTACATTTAAACAGCTCTCACACACAGTTTTGGATGGACAATTTTTATAAGACCATCTTCCCAATAGTCATATTTCATGAATCACTAAGAATTAGATCTTAAAATTGCATTAAATCCCAAACTGAAAGCCTGTTCTTTCTGAAATGAGAATTCATAGTGCAGTTGCAATCAGGGTGCTAGTGCGGGCCACTGGACGCACTAGACAGCAACTTCTCCTTCACATATTCCAGAAATCATCCCATACCATTGTAAGTAATTCCCAGCCATCCTTGGTTGTCATAATTCTCATGCATTCCTAGAAAATATCCAGCATCTTTTCAAAGCAAAGCAAAACTGGAAAAATACTGAGTTCTGATCCAGTAACATGCATACTCAATTCCTTTTTCATCTAGGCACAAGGTGTGCAAATTATTTGCATGAAATAAATGTCCCATGTCAATGTCCTATGTCTTTATCCCTGAGATTCATGTTGACGGACACTTTCATTTCAAGGAGCAAGGAGATTTTGTTTTCAGTTCGAGAGATTAGAATCTCATATCTTTTCCCCTAATGCTGCTATCCCCCTTTCCCTCCCCACACTGTCATCTTATGACATCTCATACTTAATTGAGAAAACTGAAGTCATTAGACAGAAGGCCATCTTTTCCATATTTGCCATTCTTCACACTGCTATGATGGAAATTATATGCCTTCTTCTATCAAAGGTGCTCTGCCTCCATCCCCAAGGACTGCTTCCTCCATTATCCTTTCTCTTTTGTACATCACTTTTTTCTTCTCCACTGGATTTCTACCATAAGCATACAAACCCTCCCTAGTATCCCCAACTTCCCCAAATTAAAATCTTCTTGACCCTATATCTCCCTTTACTCCTCCAACATTTTTGTTGCAAGAGCTGTCTCTGTGCTGTCTTCACTTTCTCACCTCCCATTCTCTTCCCAGCTTACTCCAAATGGACTGCCAACCCCCCCCCACCAATTGCTATTGTCAGTGTCACCATTGGTCATAATTTATGAAATCCTATAGTTATTGTTTGGTCTTCATGTGACTAGATCTCTCAGTAGCATTTTAAAGAGTTGAATACTGCTCTATTCTAGAAATACTCTGTCTTTTGGCTTCTGTGAACTCCAGTGAGTCTCAAAGTGTAGTCCCTGGACCAGCAGCAATAGCATTATTTGAGAACTTGTTAGAAATGAAAATTCTTAAACCTTAACCCAGATCAACTGAATCAGAAGCTCTGCAGGTAGGGCTCAGCAATCTGTGTTTTAATCAGTCTTCCACGTGATTCTAATCCAAGGTAAAGTTTGAGAACCACTGCTCTATTGATTTTCTACATACCTCAATTATAGTTTTTTCTTGGTTCTTTTTATTTTTTGAATTATATCAATTAGCTTTTGTTGTATAACCATAACACTCCAAAACTTTGTGCCTTAAAACCACCATGATTTATTTAGCTGATGAATAGATCTCCCAGTTGCTTTGTATATTTCCTTAGGTCAGGCTCCCCAGAAGTAGGTTATAAGGTGAGGATTTGAGTACAAGTGGTTTATTTGGGAGAATACCAGGAAGTACTGGAAGGGGTACAGGAAAGGAAGGGAGCTAATATGATGTGTATTAATGAGCAGATTATTCCCATGGACAACTGGCTCTATCCCTTAGGGGGCTCCCAAGGCATTATGACCTCATCCAAGGGTGAAGAAGTTGGGATATTTATCCACAAGATCCCATTCTCCATTGGTTGAGGGCTGCTTCTCACAGCTGTAACCCCCTTGTTCTCCCCCACCTATCTGGTGTGAGGGACAAGCTTGCTCTTGTGGATCGAGAGGGCCCTGAAGCAGAAAGTCTAGGTACTTGCACAAAGAGACCGCCTACATAGGATGACGACCAATGGATGTGGGTGGGGTACCATGATAACTGCTTTAGGAATCCCTGTTTGGAACTCAGCGGTCTCAGATCTTGGGAAGCTTCCCCTGACACAAAGGCAGAGATAGAGTCTCTCTTCCCTGCCTCCCTATCCTCTTAAGTGCATTCTGCTAAGCTTCTGTTCCCTTGTCTGCCCCCTTGGACTTGACTTACAAGTTCCTTGAAAGTAGTGATGGCATTCAGAACATACTACCACAAAATACGGTGCTTTGGCATATTGAATATTTTAATTCAAAAGAGTATGAGAAATGGCAGGTGCAAGAAGGACTCTCTGACCTCCCCCTTCTACTCTGAGGTAGATAATAAGACTCTCAAGTGAGAGGAGGCCTCTCAATACCTGGAGGAAGGGAGCATCCTTATCTCAAAGATGGAAGACACTAAGAGGAATCTGAATGAAGAGGCCTTGCTAAGTTCCCCCCAATTTACTACCCTTAGTTCATGCCCTTTTGTCCTGTCACATTTTCTCACAACTCTCCACTCTTCATCAAACCTAGTACAAAAACACTCAACTTTAACTGTTTCTTCCTGTCTTCATTTCCTTATGAAGGTTCTCATGTCATATGAAACTTTTATTACATAAATTTGTGTGCTTTTCTTTTGTTAATCTGTCTTTTGTCAGTCCAGTTTATACGGCCCCAGCCAGAGAACCTAGGAGGGTAGTAGTAAGAAGAATTTTTCCTTTTCTACAGTGGATTACACATACTTGTTTTCTTCACCCTTTATTCCAATCTCAGTGCCTGGCACAGAGATAATATATGTTGAATGGATGCATGAGTGGATGCCTTATCTTTTTATCCCTTAAAAGACCTCAAACTTGGGGAGAGTCAAAAAATATGTATTGAATTGAATAAAGAGGCCTTGTGATTGATGTGAGTATAAATTGGACCATTATTATATTTAAACTAATTCTACTGTCATAAATAATGCCTGAAATATTAAAAATTCCCTTTTAAAAAAATAGCCTTATCTAAAAAATTACATTAAATGAGTAGACCTAAGATGACTCTTACTCAAGTTTCCAGGAAAACAAATATTTTGCCTTCCATATTCTGTTCTTCCTTGGCACCAAAGAACAATATTTTATTAGACTCTCCTTTTTCAATGTGTAGACTTGGTTGTGTGATTTAAATTTGTTATATATTTGCCTTATAAAAAGTCATGAGAAAATTTAAATATAAATAAGGCATTGTTTTTTGGAAATTTTATAATTCAAGCTTATTTAAAATCATGTAAACCTCCATATATTACACCCTCTTCCTTCAAAACATTTGTGTGTGTGTGTCTGTGTGTGTGTGGTCTTCTGACAGTAATATTTTTTAGCTCAATTCTCTTATTTTTAATGAAGTACATTTTGATGTTTGAGGGGAACTCCACTAGTTCACTTAACTTTGAAGGAATATGCAATCAGTGTCATGTTGAAGGAGTTATGTTGGGTGGAAAATTTTATTTTCCCCCTTTTCCATTAGCCATTTCCAATTCCTAAATGAATAAGCAGACATCCTTCATGGAAAAAGGTAATATGCTATATTCTTCCATTTTAAAAGTAGAAAAATGGGCTATTATTTGTATTTAGATACTGCTCTTTCCAGTGGAAAGAATACTGGGTTGGATGACAGATTTGTGTTCTCATCCTGGCCTTTTTCCTTGCAAGCCCTGGGAATTGTCTGGGCACAGAACTCCCCAGAGCCAAGCTTCTTCTCCTGTAATATGAGGAATTGGAAGAGCGGTGTCAATTAGCTTTGAAACTTTTTGATTCTATATTCCATTCCACCACTGGAGCTCTGACTACAACATGGAAATACTAAGTTTTATTACACTTTTACTAATACCCTCAGCTTTCCTCTTTAAAAAATTATACTTTTGGGTATAATTGTAAATGAAGGGCATTACTAGATAAATGGCTTCATACTATTGCTGTCAATGATTGAATGTGGCTTGCCCTCAGGAATAATCATCCTTTTTAATATGGAGGATGGAAGATGTATAAGGACTCAGGTAGCTGTTAATTCTCATCTGTCCATGATCCTTCCATATTCCCCTTCTGGTTCAGCATTCTCTTCCCTTTGGGGAATTTCTCTTCCCCACCCACCCACCTCCCCATTCCATGCATTCTGGTAGGATTTTCAGTTACAGTGCCTTGTTTTCCCTTGCCACAGGAATGGGCATTTGACACAGTGGTCACAGTGATTGGTCCAGGGGATAACCATGTGACCCAAGCTAGGCCAATTAGAGTTGTTGTTGTTGTTTTAGAATTCTCTAGATTCAAAGTGTGTGCACGGGAGATGTCTCTTCCTTTTGGATTTTGTGTTGGGATGTATGTCAGGGACTGCTGAAAGGTGTTTAATTTACCATATATAGCAAGACTATTTCTAATAGAGAACAATACACAAGTAGAAGCAGAAATCAGTAGAGATGAGGGATAGATGGAAAGCTAGAGGGCATTGAGTTCCTCATGCTAGCCCCTGATTCTGGACTTCTTCCAGACTCTTTTCATCTGCCTTTTGGATCATGTTCCTTTTCATTTCATCATCCCTGGTTCTTTGACTTTGTAACTCTCAACCCTTGCTTTACATTCCCTGGCTCTGACAGCCTACCTTGGGGTTGGCTTTTGTATCTCCTCATTCGGTTCTGTGAGCTATCTTCAGAACTTTCTTAGCTAGGTGAGCTAATAAATCCCTTTCTTTGTTTATGACAGTTTGATTTGGATTTTAGTTTTTTGCAACAAAGGGAGTTTTGACTAATACCCAATATGGATGCATAAATGGTCTTGAAACAACTGAAACTGAAGCAAACACATTTTTATGAGCTACTAATTAGGAGACTAGTTTGTTTAGCCACCACTACATAACTACTCATGTATTCATGAAATTACCTCATCATCATGTTTAGGAAATAAAGAGGGGGTCGGGAACTTGTTCCTAGAATGATTCATGAATAAGGGTTGTTAAAAAAGAGACAACAGGCCCAAAGTGGAGTCAACTTGTGCTAAGCTCATGTCACCAAACCAAAACTTAATATCTAACCTAACTGCAGTTTCAACCTCTTTCAGGAATGTAATTTTAAACTAGTAAATCTGGAATTTCCTGGTAATGTAATCCACCTGATAGACCCCTTCCATCCCCCAAAGAAAGAAGAGGTAATCCAGTCTTTCCTTATTCTGTACCCCCTTCTGCCTATAAGTCTTCCATTTTGTTTAGCTCTTCAGTGTTCCTTTCTATCTACTAGACGGTAGTGATTTACTACTCAGGGATTCATGAATCACTGAATAAAGCCAATAAGATCTTTAAGGTTTACTCATTTGAATTTTGTTTTATAACAATCTCTTGATGTTGTTGATACCCTCAATTCCTAAGTTCCATTGTCTTTTTATGTCATCTTTTGAACCCAACTAGAATGAGCAACTATCCACATAGACTTTCAGAGTCCTGTTAGGTTTTCTATTTATCATCAAATGGAGCTGTTCCACCCATTCAAACAGGAGGGCCCAACTATGGCATTCTAAACCTCTTTCTGGACTTCCAGACTCTTCTCATTTGCCTATGGGATCATTATCCCTGCTTCCTGAGTTCTTGTTTTGGGTACCCTGGCTTTGACAAACTATTCTGGACATGTTTCTCTAGGCTGACACTGATATTTACCTCACTTACTGGCCTCATAATAGATAAGAAACATCCCCCTTTTCCATTAGCCATCCACACTGAAGGAGGGTCATCTGATAGTAGAAGGGATGGTACCTTATTGGGTTGGACTTTACTGGCTTAAATTAAAACTACTTATCAAGACCCAGGAACTTTCTCAGGCCTTCCAGAAAATATTAAGTAATCCTTAAGATCACACCATGAGACCATTTATCTACTCTCTTCTGCTGTCTTTTTGCCCAAGAACTCAGCCTGGCTTCTGATTCCTTCAACGTCTTCTACTTCTCTGTTCCTATGTTGAGGGTGACCTTATTCCTGGTCCATAAATACCCTGACTCAGGGCCACAGTAAAAATGGACAGTTAGGTGGGGAGATAAATAATGAGGAAAAAAGTAGAAAGAAAGTAAGCCTGTCTGTAGAATGTGTACCTGTAAGACATGGCACCTTTTGCTTGGGGATGGAGGGAAGGCTCTTGATTCTGAGATTCTTAATTATGGAATTTTTTCCAATGTAGAAGCTTTTTAAAGAGAGTTGTAAAAACTGAATAAAAGATCTCAAACGTAACACCGGAAACTAATGTAACATTGTGTGTCAACTATACTTCAATTAAGGAAAAAAAAAGATCTCAAACACATTCAGCAGAGTTGAAAGATCCTAAATTGTTCTTCCAGTTTTCTCTGAGGTAAAAAGAAAACAAAACCAAAAAACCTTAGTTATAGAACTATGTGGAAGGGGGTGGTTTGCAAATGTTCCTTTCTTCTCCCACATTAGTTCAGATGTTAATCCACTGATCCATTGGTCAAAAACAAATAGCCTTTCACTTTCAAAACAGAAGATGTTAGTAATTTGAGAATGTCATATTAGTTCTTTTGCTCTTTCAAATCCCCCCCAAGGCTCTCTCCTAACTCTTCCTAAATTAAGCAGAACAGTGCCAATCTGGTGGCTGTGAGTATTATGTTTTTGGAAACATGCTAGGCCATCCACTTTGCTAAAGCTTCTCAAGTTTAAGGATATTGCTTATTAGTGAAGGGGAGCAAAACATACCACCCCAAAATATGCCTTTTGGCATAAGGATTATTTTAGGCTGATTATTTTTAAGAAACAGCTGACACGGGAGAAGCTCTGAAAGCAGTGGATGTTACTGTTTTGTAAAAGACATTGACATTTGTAAGGCAAATCCTCATTTGTAAGGATGTCTCCCTCTCAGTACCAGGAAGAGAAGGAAGACTTTAAATCTCTTGAAACTCTTATCAATGGAGAAGGCAAGGACTTAAATTTGCCTAACAACCATACCCTTGTTTACTGTGCTTTGACTGATAACCTCCCTTAACTGGCTGCCTCACCCCCCAACGTGTTCTTTGTCTTTAGCTGGAGATATTTAAAGTGGCAGCTTGGGACATTATAGGGAGACACTCAGTTTTCCTGGGTGTTTCCCATGTATACAGGAAGTATACATGTTGTTAAACTTTTGTTTGTTTTTCTCCTGTTAATTTGTCTTTTTATTACAGGGGTGTCTCAGCCAAAAACCTAGAAGGGTGAAGGGAAAATGATTTTTCCTTCCCCACCTTAGTCAAAAAAGAAAATAAATGGGTGCCTGGGTGGCTCAGTCGTTAAGCGTCTGCCTTTGGCTCAGGTCATGATCCCAGGGTCCTGGGATCGATCTCCCACTCTCCCTGCTTGTGTTCCTGCTCTCGCTATCTCTCCTCTGTCAAATAAATAAATAAAATCTTTAAAAAAAGAAAAGAAAATTCTTAAACGTTGGCTAGATTCCCAGCAAATGATATATAAGAGACACTCAGGAGAATCAGTAAGCCAATTAAGAATATCTCAAAATGAAGCTTAAACAAAAATCTGTGCTAGAAAATAGCATGATTATTTGAGTATGGAGAATTCTCATATAAACTGTAGTAATTTAAGGAACTAGCTTTATGGGTATTCTGTAACATGCAGAACTTATCACTTGCAAAGCTGTCTTTTATACTCACAATTCCTCTGTATAATGTCTTGAGAAAGCAGTTATGAAATTTCCAACTGGGATCCCCATGGCTCCAACAATTGTTCCTGGGAACTTTTGATTTTCCATCTTAATGATGCTGATGGGACTGTTGGGGAGGAAGAATTTCCTCTGCCTTTCAAGAGCCTTCCAGCCGGACTAATAAATTGATATGAAACACATTAACAGGAGAATATCAAATTTATTTCCATAAGTATGAGGAATCCACACAGAAATGAAATTCTAAAGACACTGAGGCAACAAGAGGCTTCTATGGGCTAAAGAGAGGGGTAAGAGTCTGGGGATTTTTTTTTTTTAATATTTTATTTATTTATTTGTCAGAGAGAAAGAGAAAGCACGAGCAGGGGGAGCGGCAGGCAGAGGGAAAAGCAGGTTCCCTGCTGAGCAAGGAGCCCAATGTGGGACTCGATCCCAGGACCCCAAGATCATGACCTGAGCCAAAGGCAGACACTTAAAGGACTGAGCCACCCAGGCATCCCAAGAGTCTGGGGATTGTAAGGGGAGAAAGACTATTGGCAGGAAGGTGAAAGGAGATGTTTGGAAAACAAAGGTTGCCCTATGAGGCAGATGAGTTCCCTAGGTGAAAAGGACTCTCTCTGTGAATAGCTGTCTTCTTGGTCCAAGCAGGTAGTTGAGGGGTAGGTTAAGAGCTTATCCTGAATCTGCTGGGTTTTGATTGCTTTTAACTCAAAATAATCTTCATGCCAAAGTGGCCCATCTTGGGGTGGCCTGCCCTTGGCCCCACAGTACAATGAGGGAAAAAACCTTTTCTTCTGCTTGGCACTTCAGAAGACATTTTTGCTCTTATAGCATATGTATTTGTTTTTACATTTTTATAATTTATCTTTCAGAAAAGAATAAGGCTTTTTTGAGGCTTTTTAAATTAAAAGATAATATAGTATTAAAAGGTTATTGAAAAATTTTAAAACTCCTTATAAATCACAATAGTAACAAAACAGTCTGGTTCTCCTTTGTGAATTTTGTTTTTGTCTTTGTTCTTATTTATACACACATATTTTACACAGTCCTTCAGAATGCACTTGAAAAAAAGAAGAAGAAAAGAATGCACTTGAAATTTGCATGTCTACCCTTTTAACTTAACCTTCTAGTGTAAATTTTCAAAATAATACATAGTTAATATGCAGATCTATACTGAACATTTTTAAATCCCTGTTGTCAGACATTTTGGATGTTTGTAATTTTACTCTTCTAGATATATTTAGTAGAAGCTCTTAAAGATTTGGAGCCAGCCGAGATGGAGGGAGAGCTAGGATCCAGCATCCTTGATATTTCTGCTAAACTAACCCTGCTTCTCACCTGCATCTTTCCTAAATATTTTAGACAATGTCTTTTTACCTATTGGTGATCATCCATAGTCATTTTGTACAGGCTACTGCTACACATCACAGCCACACTAACTGTAAATATTTACTAGGTAGTGGTTTTCAAACTGGGCTCTGAATCCCCCAGCTCCAACCAGAGCAGTTCGGTTTTATTGAAATCTAGTATTAAACAAAAGTTTGAATTACAACTAGACTAGGTCAATGAGGGGCAGTGTGGTAACAAGTGCATACAAGTTAGCATCACTGAAGTGTTTGAAGATTCAAAGACCTTGGTGGTAAGTTAGGGTGTGCATCACAAAGGCAAACTCGGATGTCTGTGATGGGCATGGTCTTTCCTAAAGACCCAAGGCCCTGAGGAGATTTTATGTCTCAGAGTCTCAGAGATATGGAACATCTCCACATGCCCCGAGTTGGAGAGAGAGCATGCTCATTAGTCTCCCATTTTTGCTTCCTCCAGGCTGTTCTCCAAAGTGCAGGCAGACAGATCTTACTGAAGACAGGACATAATAGCTATCTATAAGAGTCACAATATCCATGGGCACCTGGGTGGGTCAGTCAGTTAAGTGTCTGCCTTTGGCTCATGTCATGATCTCAGGGTCCTGGGATTGAGCCCCACATTGGTCTCCCTGCTCAGCAGAGAGTCTGCTTCTCCCTCTCCCACTCCCTCTGCCTTTCCCCTCTCCCTGCTTGTGCTCTCACTCATTCTCTCTGTCTCTCTCAAATAAATAAATAAAATTTTAAAAAAAGAGTTACAATATCCCAAGAACTAGTTCTAACTTTCCCTTGTAAATCTGAATTTTGGAAAAATCTCTTCTAGAAAGGAGAAGGAGAGGCTCCTGCTGCCCTCATTTGACTGGACCTGAGCAGAGATTTGGGAGAAAAGTGCACAGTTTTATTAAATTATCACAAAGTAAATACACTCATGTAACCACATCCAGGTCAAGAAACAGAACATTAAACAATATCATCAAGAAAGTGAAAAGACAACCCACAGAATGGTGAAAAATATTTGCAAATCACTTATCTGATGAGGAACTTGTATGTAGAATATATAAAGAATATACATATATATGTATATATAAGGAATATATAAAGAACACTACAACTAAATAATAAAAGGACAGCACAATTAAAATACGGGCAAAGGATTTGTATAGACATTTCTCCAAAGAAGATATACAAATGGCCAATAATCACATAAAAGATGCTTACCAGCATTAGCCATTAGGTGAATACACATCAAAGCACAGTGAGATACAACTTCACTCCCACTAGGATGGCTATAATAATAATTTAAAAAGTGGATAATAACAAGTGTTGGTAAGGATGTGGGGAAATTGGAGCCCCCATATGGGGCTGGTGGGAATGTAAAATGGTATAGCCACTTGGGAAAAAGAGTTTGAGTTTAAACTTTGGAAAAGTTTAAAGTAAGTCACCATGTGACTCAGAAATTCCACTCTTAGGCATATGTCCATGAGAAATGAAAACATATGTCCACGTAAGGGACTTATACATGAATGCTTATAGCAGCATCATTTCTAATAACTAAAAAACGAAAACAACCCAGATGTCTATTATCAGGTGAACGGATAAATAAAATATCGTATATGCATAGAATAGAATATTATCCAGCAATACAAAGAAATGAAGTGCGGATACATGCTGCAACATGGATGAACCTTGACCACAACTGTTACTGTCAACAACAACATCACTGTCCACTTTTTTTTTTATAGCCATTATGCTATGTGGAAGAAGCCAGTCACAAAAGATGACATATTATAATGACACTTACATAAAATGTCCAGAATAGGCAACATCAGTAGAGATACAAAGTAGATTAGTGGTTGCTTAGGGCTGGGTGGGGAGGGGTGTTTGGGAATGAGGAGTGACAGCTAATGGGTACCAGGTTTCTTTTAGGGGGGAAGAAAATGTTGCAAAGTGAAATGGTGATGATGGATGCACAGTCCTCTGAAAATGTGAAAAAATACTGAATTGTACACTTTACATATATGAATTGTGTGGTACGTAAATTATATTTCATAAAGCTGTCAAATGAGAAAAAAAAAAGGAAATAGAACATTGCCAACATCCAAGAAGCTCTTCTGTCTTAGATTAGGTTTTCCTGGAAAAAGAACCTGAGATGGTGATTCTTGTGCAAGAGGTTTCCTGAAGCAGGGCTCTTAGGAGATGAGTGGGGAAAGCAGGAAAAACCTAAATGTGGTCTCAGCTAAGGACCAGCCTTAGTGTGATCCAACAGGGACCTCTGGAACATGAGTAGCACCACAGTGTGGTCCCATATACCCATATAGTAGCAAAGGACTTGCCTTTTTTTTTCTTTTTTTTTTTATTCTTATGTTAATCCCTATACATTACATCATTAGTTTTAGATGTAGTATTCCATGATTCATTGTTTGTGCATAACAACCAGTGCTCCATGCAGAATGTGCCCTCCTCAATACCCACCACCAGGCTAACCCATCCTCCCACCCAGGACTTGCCTTTTTAAAAATAGAACCATGTCAGTGACAATCATTGGTTGTGGGCTGTCTCTCCTTCATGTGTGTGTGTGTGTGTGTAAAAATGTCCTGGGTAAGTTAGCTTCCTTTTGACTAAAACCAATTCTCGAAGGGGGAGGCTGTGACCTATTAGCAGCTGATAGTCATAACTGCTGGAGGACTGATGCTCCAGCCAGTACCTGGGATCTGGGCGGGGCCGCTAAAGATGTCCACTCCATCCCTTCAGGCCCCCTCCCGTTATTACCATCTTTATCCTCCCAAAGTTCTGCCTTTGGCTGGATTGTTACTTCAGCACATGATTTACAGGCAATCTGATTTATCTCATTGTTTTACTTCTTAGAAAACTCTGCGCTTCATGCTGGGGCTATTGTGTGCCTGTTCTGTGTCAAACAATGTATCAGATAAACTCTAGTCTTCATTGGAAATGAATTAACACTGGCCTATTTACTTAGCATCAACATAGGTGATTTCAGACATGATTTCCTTTGAGAAAACCAAGAGAGCCATCAAAGCAGAGAGCATGAAGATAAGAAAGAAGAAAAGAACATTCTCATAGAAGAATGCTGAAATCTAGATACTGTCTCCCACTTCTATCATCAGTGTTCCTCAATGATAATTTCTCTATGGCAGTAGGAATATTCACCAGGAAACGGGGGGTTATGAGAAGCCAAGAGGGTTTTTGATGCTGAACTGGTTAATGTTCCTGAGCTCATGAACAAGCCCCAAGAGAAAACTGGCTCCAGGAAGGCTGGAAAAACAGTTTTACTTAAACTTAAGGAGAAAACCAAGGTTAGAGTGTGCATTCGCTTTCCATTGCTGTAACAAAATACCACAAACATAGGGACTTAAAACAAGTCACATTTATTATCTCAGTTCCCGAAGGTTAGTAGTCCAGGTCCTACCTAGTTTCTCTGCTCAGCATCTCACTAGGCTGCAATCAAGGTATCAGTTGGTGCAGAACTCCTTGGTAAGAAAAACACCTGGAGTTTGGGGTCCTATTCCAAACTCATGTATTGTTGGCAGAATTCAGATCTTTGTGGTGGTAGGACTGAGACCCTCAGCTTCTTACTATCAGCTGGAGACTGGCTTCAGTTCCTAAAGGCCTCCCACAGTTCCCTGCCCCATGGCCCTCTCCATAGGCGGGTCACAAGGTGACTGCTTCTTCACGGCCAGCAGGAGAGTCTCTCTGTCCACTCTGCTAAGATGGAAACTTATGTAACAAAAAGTAGTCATAAGAGTGACATCCCAGCACATTTGTCAGATTCAGTTTAGTAGAAGCAAGTGACAGTTCCCACTTATACTCAGTGGGGTGGTGGTAGAGGGATTATACAAGGGTGTGACTCATTGGGAGTCACCTTAGGATGTGTGGACACAGGTGGAAAACACTAAGTTTCTACAGTTTAAAACTTTCTCTAAACATTATTATCTTAAAAAGAATTTAATCAGGGGAACATGGGTGGCTCAGTGGTTAAGTATCTGCCTTTGGCTCAGATCATGATCACAGGGTCCTGGATCAAGCCCCACGTCAGGCTCCCTGCTCAGTGTGGAGTCGGCTTCTCCCTCTGCTTCTCCCCCTGGCTCATGCTCTCTCTCTCTCTCTCTCTGTCAAATAAATAAATAAAATCTTTAAAATAATTTAATCATTTTATGTTTTACCTTAAAAATAAAAAGCTTTTTCTTTTCTTTTTTTGTAAAAAGGTAATTGAATATGGCTTCTTACCTCACTCTGAGTAGCCATGGACTAGAAGTAGGCCCTACATGGTCTGGCTTCCTGGTACTTTCTGCTCCCTCTACCTGAAAGGACTCTTACATCAGATACCAGCATGTCATTGATTCCAGGTGCATAGTAGGTGCTCAGTAAATACCCGTTGACTAAATAAACAAATGCATGAAAAGGAATATTTTTCATGCATATAGTAGATACTTGGCCATTTTTTTTTTCCCTATACCAAAGATACCTTGTGTGTGGTCTCAGCCTACCTTCCGTGGTGATGGAGGATCCAGGAGGAAAGCAATAGCCTCTTGAGTGCAAAAGTGGCAGTTGTGTCAAGAGTCATATTTTGGTTGTAGTTTGTGGCATGCACAGTGGGATTCAAGGTCAGCTACCTACTCTTCTAAAAAAATTAAGTAACATTGATTTACAAAAGCATAGGCAATATTAGTGCCCAGAGTGTTACTTCTCTGAGTTACCACTTCTTGGATTGAGATCTCTGTGTGGTTTATATCAGGTTGATTGCTGTTGGAATGTAACATGCACGTATGGGTACACTCCTACTGGGGCCAACTGAAAACACAGATGAACGTCTTAGGCCAGTGAGCACATTTCCAAGTTATTACTCAAGGCAAAATATGTTTGAATTCAATTAATTTTTCACTCCTGCAAAAAGGATGGCCAGCATAGTGAAAGAAAAAAAATTTTATCATCAGACTCTTTCAGTGACCATATCCAAGGGTTTTATTATTCATAATATCTCACTATGAGTGAAACAAAGTAATGGGGCATTCAACTATCTATTCTGATGCGTTACTCCTTGGTAAGAAAAATATGCATGTCCATAATTGTGATGGTTAAATGTATGTGTCAGTTTGGGCCACAGGGTGCCCAGATATTTGCGTGTGTCTGTGAAGAGATTTCTTGATGAGATTAACGTTAGAACTGACAGACTGACTGAAGCAGATTGTGCTTCATATATGAGTGGGCCTCATCTAATCAGCTGAAGGTCTGAATAGAGCAAAGAGGCTGACTCTCACACAAGTAAGAGGGGACTCCTACCTGACTGTTTTGAGCTGGGAAGTTCCTTCTAGCCTTTGGACTTGAATTAAAATATCCAGTTTTTTGGCTCTTGAGTATGCCAGCTTTCAGACTGGAATTTACACCATCAGCTGTACTAGTTCTCAGGCCTTCAAACTCAGACTGGAACTAGACATTGATCTCTAGTTTGCCAACTATAGATCTTGGGACTTCTCAACCTCCATAATCACATGAGCCAATTCCTTATAATAAAATTTTCTATACATGCATATATCCTATTGAATCTGTTTCTCTGAAGATTCCCAACAAATACAATCATATAATGTTTGTGAGATTTATTACTGCTTAAAAGATGATAACAAATGTGTTTGGTAATTATTTACTTTTCCTAGAATGACTCCTTGTAAAATCTTACCCTGCCTCATAAATTTCCTTCCAGTGGCTCTTCCAAACTTTACAATTCCTCTCATGCCCCCGGACTACTTTTGATCAATTTCAGACAATGAACCAGAGCCCAGTTTCAATGAATTCCATGTCTTAGCTCACTTGACATCTCTTGTCTCAAGGTCACAGCACCTGTCAGATAGCCCTTTTCATACAGCTTGTGTTCATTCTCTCTCTCTCTCTCCCCCCCTCCTCACCCCCACTCCCAATGACTCCTCTTGTTATTTCAGGCCTGGGAGTGGGAAACTGGGCCCAACTGTTGAGTTCTGGGTTGCTACAGCATCCCTTGTGTGATTTTCCTGCTCCTCACTTACATCCCCATATATGGTCTCTCTTTTTAACACTTTATTTTGGAAAAATTATAGACTCACAAGAACTTGAAGAAATAGTACAGAGAGAGTCTGTGTACCTTCCCCCAGCTTCCCCCAGTGATAATATCTTACGAAGGAAAGAGTATCAAAATAAGGAAATTTACATTGATATCATACTATGGACTGGACTGTAGATTTTACTGGGATTACATTAGTTTTCAAATTTACTGATTTTTTTATATAGTCCTATAAAATTCTATCACATGTGTAGATTCTCATGTAATCGCCACCACAACCAAGATATGAATGGTTCCATCTGTATGCAACCTCTTTATTAAACTTTTCTCAAATGACTCAATTTGAGCATGCCTTCTGTTTTCTGCCAGCATCCCTATTGAGGGACCCTTAAAAAATTTTCAGCATTCTGAGAATGGAAAGGATTTGTCCTTTTGTTTGTGGGTGAAAGCCAAGAAAGCAGCAAGCCTCAGAGAGGAGGGTGGCAGCTGCAAAATAAAAATGGCAGTTGGGCCCCTCTTGGCAAAGAATATCTGGAATAGTTTCCAGAGTGGGGATAATCTAAAGATTTTATTTTGTGGCAGTTTTCTCAAGTCTAACCATGTATCAGAATCACCCATAGAGCATTAAAAAAGTATTAATCAATCACCCAAACAAAAAACAAAACAAAAACAGATTTGGGCCCCATCCCCAGAGGTCCTGAATCATTTAATTTGGGGTGGAGTTCAAGGATTGAAAAGTTTTTACAAGTTCCTCAGCTGATTCTAATGTGTGGCCAAGGTTGAAGGCCACTGTTTTTTGACACCTAGGTTTTGCATCTTAATTAGAAAATACATTCCTACTCAAGATTATACTCTTTAAGACAACTTTGAGTTTTCCTGTATATTTGCTTTAATTTTTATTAAATTTAAATCTTT
>NC_138385.1:95701105-95742990 GCF_054177405.1 Leptonychotes weddellii | reverse complement strand
GCCTGGGTGGCTCAGTTGGTTAAGCGACTGCCTTCGGCTCAGGTCATGATCCTGGAGTCCCGGGATCGAGTCCCGCATCGGGCTCCCTGCTCGGCAGGGAGTCTGCTTCTCCCTCTGACCCTCCTCCCTCTCATGCTCTCTGTCTCTCATTCTCTCTCTCTCAAATAAATAAATAAAAATCTTTAAAAAAAAAAAAAAATCTTTAATATAGGGCGCCCCTATATTGATCTTTCTTTTAAGTGCCAAAATCAAACTATTTTCATTATAGTCATTTTATCATGCTTTAATTTCTGATAAAGTTAGTAGAAAAGTGATAGTTTTAAGATATTGACTCTTTCCATTGAAAAATCAGATATATTTTTAAGTTGATTCCAATTCTCTCTCCTTTGTTGTGCTCTGCAGTGGAGTTTTAAAGTTTTCTTCATATAGACTCTGTAGTATGTATAAGTTACAACTATATTTAAAGAAATGGATCAGGGTGCCTGGGTGGCTCAGTTGGTTAAGCATCTGCCTTCGGCTTAGATCATGATCTTGGGGTCCTGGGATTGAGTCCTGCATTGGGCTCCCTGTGCCATGGGGAATCTGCTTCTCCCTCTTCTTCTGCCTGTCCCCCCTGCTTGTGCCCCCCCCTCAAATAAATAAATAAAATTTTAATTAAAAAAATTTAAGGGGCACCTGGGTGGCTCAGTCATTAAGCATCTGCCTTCGGTTCAGGTCATGATCCCAGGGTCCGGGGATTGAGCCCTGCATCGGGCTCCCTGCTCTGCGGGAAGCCTGCTTCTTTCTCTCCCACTCCCCCTGCTTGTGTTCCCTCTCTCCCTGTATCTCTCTCTGTCAAATAAATAAATAAAATCTTTAAAAAAAAAATTAAAAAAATGGATCAGCTCCCCATCCACTAAAATTAATTTTGAGCCAGAGTAAAAAAAAAAATTTAGCCTGTATAACTTACCCTTGATCATAAATGATGGAAATGAGTGCTGTCATGTGTAATTTCTTATGGGAATAGAACACTCCTTTATTATCTGGCATGATTAGCAAATGTGTGCTACATTATCAAGAATTCTGGTATATCATACATGGAATAGTAATTTTCAAAGCCTAAAATCCAATAAAATACTAAACACCTAACACAGTAAAATTTTTTTTAAAAAAAATTTTTAAGACTCAGAAGCTACATGTCTTTATAATGAGCACCATGGATGGTAGATATTAATGGAAAGTTTAGATAAGAAAATGCCAGATAAAAATGACTTTTCAGAAAGCAGAGACTCCCTGCTCAGGTCAGAGACTCAGGATAAAAGCTGTTCATTTTTACAAGCTTCTTTCCTGAAAGATAAAACTTCTATCACTAGGATGGCCAACCATGAAATACATAGAAACTTGGATTTCTGAAATAAATGATGGGATGAATCCATCTCAAGGTCTAAATGCTCTAATATTTTCTAAAGTTTTAAATATTCAAAACTGACTGATTTAAATCCATTTGCTGAGTCTTCCTCCATATCCAAAGCTGTACTAAAGGAAATTCCAGACTACCTTTTGTCAGCTAAGGCTTTTAATTAGTTAAATGGACACTATTTGTGCTTTCAGAAAGAAATTAACATTTTAAGGTAAATGGTAAAAAATCTGGAATAGGAGGAAGGGAAACACCCATATAAATTTTAGAAATGCTACTTACGGGGGCGCCTGAGTGGCTCAGTCGGTTAAGTGGCTGCCTTTGACTCAGGTCATGATCCCAGGCTCCTGGATAGAGCCCCACATCGGGCTCCCTGCTCAGCAGAGAGCCTGCTTCTCCCTCTCCCTCTGCTGCTCCCCCTGCTCGTGCTCTCTCTCTCTGTCAAATAAATAAAGAAAATCTTTAAAAAAAAGGCTAATTATGGATATTCATATGGCAAACGGTGGGAATATAAATTGTAAAGAAACAGCTATAACTGAGAAATGCTTTTTATATAACATGGTCAGGAAAAATTAAAATATTCACAGCTACTATGTGTGTGCATATGTGTGTGTATATTTTATGAATGTGTGTATATATATTTGTGCATTTATGCATATGTACATATTTGTATACAGTTTCTGTAATTAGGTTAGATCATTCTTCTCATAAGTAGCACAGAGTGAATCTTGGGTTAAAATTTCTAGGGCTACCTCACCCTCAAATATTGGCTTACCTGACTGTAGAAACTTAATTTTAAACAACTTTTGTTATGACTAACACACTATTGAAGTCATATTGTTTTTCTTCCCTTGACTTGTAAGCTACTTATAAAAAGTGGATTGGTTCATTGTATCTAAATATGCTTTCTTTGAAGAGAGTGTTTTATCCCCATTATAAATAAAAAGTAGCTCTCCCTTTAAAGGAAACAACGCAGTTCTCTGTTTACTTTTGAATACCTAATTGTAGAGTGCTGGAAACTGGTCAGTGTGATTTAGAAACCAAAGGCAGACCCCTGAAATCTTGCTGCTACTCTTAGGCAATGCCTGTGTCCCACTAGCAGCTTCCTCTCTTCTTCTAAAATAGACAGCAGTCGTCGTTCACACTTACTTTCTGGGCAAATGCAATCAACTGATGCTCCTCTGTGTGCTGGACAGTATCAGTAAAATACTGAAGCATTTGTTGGGGAGGAAAAATTTTTCCTTTACCTTTCTAGGTTCTTTATCTGGTAAACTGATGTAAAACTGATTAACAGGAGAAAAATTAATTGCATATGTATGGGAGCCCCATAAGAATATGAGACCCAAGGACAAGTCAGCCAGTTGAGGCTTAGAATGAGGCTTAGTCATTTGAGCTAAAGAATGGCATAGGAGCCTGGGGCTTCAAAGGGAAGGAGGATAATTCACAGACTGATAAGAAGAGCAGATGTTTGTTAATTAGGTGTTTGCCCTGCCATACAGATCTTTCAGATAAAAAGTTACCTCTTGTGGGGTGCCTGGGTGGCTCAGTTGTTAAGCATCTGCCTTCTGCTCAGGTCATGATCCCAGGGTCCTGGGATCGAGCCCCACATTGGGCTCCCTGCTCAGCAGGGAGCCTGCTTCTCCTTCTCCCACTCCCCCTGCTTGTGTTCACTCTCTCTCTGTATCTCTCTGTCAAATAGATAAATAAAATCTTAAAAAAAAAAGTTATCTCTGGTAATAGCTCTCTTTCCAGGGCAGGCCCCCTATCTAAATTCTTTTAGGTAGTTACGGGAGAGGTAAAAATTTCTTGAGTCTTCTGGGTATTGATCACCTTAAACTCAATATAATCCACATGCCAAAATGGCATATTTTAGGGTTACATATGTTGGGAAGCAAGAATTCCTGTCTCCTCAAAGGTCCTTCTAGCTGGACTAAGAAACAAATTGACATGAGACAGATTAACAGGAGAAAAATCCAATTTAATAGGTGTAGGTATGGGGAATCCACATATATGGAAATTCCAAAGACAGGCAAAATGAGGTATGTACATCATTCTGAACTAAGGAGAGGGGGTAGGGGTCTTGGATTTCAGAGGAAAGGAATGCACTTCACAGGATGATAAGAAGAGCAGATGTTTGGTAATTAGATGTTTGCCCTATGATACAGATGGGTCATTCTGATAAAATTTATCTCTGTTAATAGCCCTTATTCTGGAAAAGACCCCCAGTTTGCTGCTTCTGTGTGGTTAAGAGAGGGCAAAAGTTTCTCTTGAGCTTGCAGGGTCTCAAGTGCCTTCTGCTCAAAGTAATCCACATGCCAAAGTGGCACATTCTGAGGGGGGTCTGTCCCTCACATTCAAACCAGCACCCTCTTGTTTTCTATGTGAATAGCAAGGTGAATTCCTAGGAAGAGTTTAACTTAATACTTTAAAAGTATGTCTTTGCATTTTGACCACAAAATAACTAAGTTATTTATAACTATGCAAATAGTATATAATTATGACTTGATTTTAAGTTCTCAATACTATCATAACAGGAAAAAAAATTTTTTTAAAGATTTTATTTATTTATCTGACAGACAGCGAGAGAAGGAACACAAGCAGGGGGAGTGGGAGAGGGAGAAGCAGGCTTCCCGCTGAGCAGGGAGCCTGATGTGGGGCTCGATCCCAGGACCCTGGGATCATGACCTAAGCCGAAGGCAGACGCTTAACGACTGAGCCACCCAGGTGTCCCTATAACAGGAAAAATATTAAGATTACCTTATGGATCAAGTATTTTTATACTTGGACAAAGGACAAAAATAACCTTTAATATGTATAACTAAGCATCTGTAATCTGTTATTTTATTTCTGCCAATTTGGGGGGCTCTGTAAACCTAACATAAAGAGCTTTCCTTCTTTTCATTGAGGTGGACTAGACTCAAGAGATAAAAGAATACAGGAAACATTTCTGTAGAGCTATACATACAAATAGAGGTCATTTAAGTTTTCTTATCATCAAACATTTTGTGGCTTGAAGGTGTTACAAATGTGGAATGGGAAATTAATTTTTCTTCCTGGTGTATAAGAGTAGGACTAGCTACATAATTTGTGAAAATACAGGGCCCCTTGTTCAAAAATTAAGAATTTAAAGACAGAAACAATAGAACATTAAACCAGTGAGGGGTGCAGAATTTGCCACCCAGAAATATGCCTCTTTGGCATAAGGATTATCTTCAGCTGCTTCTTTTTTTTTTTAATTCTTATGTTAATCCCCATACATTACATCATTAATTTTAGATGAAGTGTTCCATGATTCATTGTTTGTGCATAACACCCAGTGCTCCATGCAGAATGTGCCCTCCTCAATACCCACCACCATGCTAACCCATCCTCCCACCCCCCTCCCCTCAGCTGCTTATTTTCAATAAACAAAAAATGCAGGAAAAGCTCTGAAGCTGAGTAAAAGTTACCCATTTGTAAGATACATTTACATTTATAAGGTAAATTTCCATTTGTAAGGGTGTCTCTCTGCCAGTACCAGGAAAAGGATGACCAAATCTCTAGAAACTCTTTTCAATGGAGAAGGCAAGGACTTAGATCTGCATAATTGATGTGGTTTTGGAATATAGGTGAGGTTCAGTGGGGTGGAGTCCGGACCCGATGACCAAGAAAGAATTCTTGAGACGTCTTTGGTGCAAAATGGTGGTTTATTAAAGCACGGGGACGGGACCAGTGGCCAGACAGAGCTGCTGCATGGGGGTTGTGAGCGGCGGCTGATTATATACTATGGGGTTGGGGTAGGTAAGGAAAAGGGAGGTTTTCAAAAGAACTTTCATATGCTAAAGACTCACAGGATACTGGAGGCCTTGCCTTTGTCAAGTTAAGGTTGTTTTCCCTCTAGCAAGGCATTAACATAAAGATAGTTGGGAACTTCTTGGAGGAACATTACACTCTGCCTGCTTCAAGTATCTGTCAATGGGCTGCAGGTTATAAGGACATTTATTTGTATCTACATTTCCTTCTGGAAGCTAGGCCATTGATAGAAATGCTTTGTTCTTGTAAATTGCTAAGACATTTGTAAACTGAGGGAGACTCAAGTCTTGCAGGATTGTGATCTCTACAAGTTAACTATTTGTTTTTCCTTTCCTTAGCTTTAGGGCAGCCAGGAGTGCCTGAGGAATGTCACACATATCCCATGGCGGGGGGAGTTGTGGGGTGTCAGCTTCTGCTTTGTCCTCAGCTTGCCTTTTGTTCCCTCATCATAATGACCTTACCCTTGTCCACTGTCCTTTGCCTGGTCACCTCCTGAAACCAGCTTCCCCCTCCCTTTGTCTTTATCTGGAGATGATGTTTAAAGTGGTGACTTGAGCCATTTTGGGGAAGTATTGAGTTTTTCTGGGTCTCTCCCATATATACAGGAAGTATATATGGTATTAAACTTCTGTTTGTTTTTCTCTTGTTAATCAGTCTTTTATTACAGGGGGTCTCAGCAAAGAACCTGGAGGGTAGAGAGAAAATTATTTTTCCTCCCCCATACCAAACATGGGGTCCTTCTATGCATAAGGGTCTGTGTGACTGCATAGCTCTACAAATTATAAAAATGGGAATAATCCAGGAATGATCTGAAGAGGATAACTTTTTTTTTTATGGATGACTTTTATTTATTTATTTTTTTAAAGATTTTATTTATTTAACAGAGAGAGACACACAGCAAGAGAGGGAACACAAGCAGGGGGAGTGGGAGAGGGAGAAGCAGGCTTCCCGCCGAGCAGGGAGCCCGATGCGGGGCTCGATCCCAGGACCCTGGAATCATGACCTGAGCCGAAGGCAGACGCTTAATGACTGAGCCACCCAGGCGCCCCACTAATCTTTTATGATAAATGATGCTATAGTGACTGTTCTTTTTTTTTTAAGATTTTATTTTTTCATTTAACAGAGAGAGAGAGCAAAAGCAGGGGAGTGGCAGGCAGAGGGAGAGAGAGAAGCAGGCTCCCCACTGAGCAAAGAGCCCTATGCCAGGCTCAATGTGGGGCTCGATCCCAGGACCCTGGGATCAAGGCCCGAGCCAAAGGCAGTTGCTTAACCAACTGAGCCACCCAGGCGCCCCTATAGTGACTATTCTTAAATAGCAACTTTTAACACTTTCGAGGTTCTTACCTCCCCCATAGAATTATTCGGGAAGTGTAATGTATGGATCAAATAGTATGCACTTCGTAGCAGTCTTGAGTAGTTGAGTACTCATAGAAGTGGACGAAGTTGTACGATTTGGCAAAATTCTGCAGGATGGCCATAGAGAACAGGTTCACCAGGTCACTCCATCGGCAGTGCATGTGGATCCCTGTATCCTACTTTTCTGGGCATTATCCAGTTTCTTTATTGTTGCTGGTGATTGTCAAGCCATAGAGCATTGTCCTATTGATTTGCATTTCTCTGGTTACTAATGGATTTATACATCTCTTCATATTGTTTGTTGGTCCTTGGCTTTTGATTTCTGTAAGTTGCTTCCTTTTTATAATTCATTTTTAGGAGTTTCTTGAAAAAGTTGGATATTCCTTCCTTGTCAGTGTTCGACATTGCACATATCTCCCATTTTGTCATTTGTTGATTGATGTTGTTCATGCTGTTCTTCATTGAACGGATACCCTTAAATGAAATTAACTTGTTTTGTCTTATGCCTTATGCTTTTTAGGTTTTATTTAAGAAGCTCTCTACTCTTAATTCACAAAGATTTCCTCTTACTTTTTCATCTATTAGGTTTATAGTTGAACATTTCATGTTTGTTTATCAATCTTTGTGTGTGTATTAGTACAGTTTTATTTTTCTTAATCAGTGAGCCATTTTTCCCTGTGTCATCTATTAAACAGCTTTCCTTTTCCCATTTACTTGTGGTGCCACCTTTATTATATATTGTCTTTATATGTGCCTTTGTTGAATATTAAATTCCATCCTTAGCCCATTTTCCTTCTCATTCTGAAATTTCTACCTTGGGAATCTTAGCTTCTCCCACAGTTTTGACCCCCTTTAATATCCTGATGCGTTATACATCTGTATCTCTAACTTGACCCGTCCTTCAAATTTCACACTCATGTATTTATACCTGCCTGCTGGCTATTTCCCCTGCATGTACCACAGGTACCACAAACTCAAAGTATTCTAAAACAAACTCATGATCATCTGTACTACAAACCTGCTCCTGTATTCGCTGTTTCAATGGGTGACATCACCATCACTCATCGCCCGTTCTGGTCGATAGCCTTGATTCTTCCCTTACCCTAATCCCCAGTGTCCCATAAATTGCCTGCTGCTTTTATTTCTTGATTCCACACCCTCCTCTCTGAATCTACAATGGCTGCCCTAGGTCAAGCCCCGATCATCTCTTGCCTGGAACACAAATGCATCCTAATTAAGCTTTCTGCCTCCAATCTGCCCTTAATTCTGTTTGCCAGATGAGTCGTTCTAAGAGGAAAATGTGGTCATGCCACTCCCCTGCTTAAACCCTGAAATGGCTCCACAAAATCAGCAAGAAAAGGCCCCAATTCATGGGGATGGCTTTCATAGCTGTCCTTGATCTAGCCCCTGCCTACTGCTTCAGCCTCTGTTTTTGCTTCTCCTTGCCTTACATTTGACACTCCAACAACACCAAACTGTTTATCGTTTTCTCCACATGGCATCGCATTGACTTCTCCTTCTATGTCTTTATTCCCGCTGTTCTCTGGAGTGAAGCCTCCTCCTCCTCCTTTGCCTGCCAACACTTGATGTTTCCATAGAAACCTTCTCTACCCAACCCCCTCCTCCTGTCGACTCTAGGTTCCCTTTGGCCTCCTGCTGCTCCATGAACTTACCTCGATCATTAACTTACTGCCCATATTAGCAACTATGGCGTATGTATCTGCATGTGAAACCCAACTGAATCCCCCCAGGCAATACCTTCCTTCTAGCTTTTCTTTTCTTTTTTTTTTTTTTAAAGATTTTATTTATTTATTTGACAGAGAGAGACACAGCGAGAGAGGGAACACAAGCAGGGGGAGTGGGAGAAGAAGAAGCAGGCTTCCCGCAGAGCAGGGAGCCCGATGCGGGGCTCGATCCCAGGACCCTGGGATCATGACCTGAGCCGAAGGCAGACGCTTAACGACTGAGCCACCCAGGCGCCCCCCTTCTAGCTTTTCTTATTTCTGAACTTTATTACTCATTGGTTTTCTAATTTTCCCTATCTTCAGTTTCAGTTTTTACTTCCAATGTATATCCCTGTCATGGGTTGAAATGTGCACCCCCCCCATTCATGTCCATCTGGAACCTCAGAATGTGACCTTATTTGGAAATAGGGTTGAGGATCTTGAGATAACCTCATACTAGCTTTGAAGTGGGCCCTAAGTCTAACGGCTGGTGTCCTTGTAAGAAGAGAAGAGAGCACAAAAACAGAGGGAAAAATGATATGAGACGGAGGCAGAGATTGGAGTGATGTGTCCAGCCAAGGAATATCTGGAGCCACTGGGAACTGGAAGAGGCAAGGAAGGATTCTTTCCTCAAGCCTTTGCAGTGAGTGTGGCCCTGCCAGAACCTTGGTTTTGGACTTGTGGCCTCAACAACTGTGAGAGAATAGATGTGTGTTGTTTTAAGTTATGAAGTTTGTGCTAATTTTTTTATGGCAGCCCTAGGAAACTAATACAACCCACAACACACACAAAATTGATCCACATTGCAACAAGGGTATTTTCTTTCTTTTTTCTTATTTCCCTCCTTCCTTTTATATTTTTCTTTTCTGTATTTGTTTATTTTTTATTATATACAAAGGTTAAAAACATATACAAAAGGGGCGCCTGGGTGGCTCAGTTGGTTAAGCGACTGCCTTCGGCTCAGGTCATGATCCTGGAGTCCCGCATCGGGCTCCCTGCTCAGCGGGGAGTCTGCTTCTCCCTCTGCCCTCTTCCCTCTCGTGCTCTCTGTCTCTCATTCTCTCTCTCTCAAATAAATAAATAAAATCTTAAAAAAAAAAACATATACAAAAGAAGACAGCATATCTAGTGAACCCCATGTACCCCATTGCCCCAGCTTCAACAATGATCAGACTCATTGCCAATCTTGTTTCATCTCTACTTCCATCAACTTCCCCTATCTCTGGCCTTATTTTGAGGAAGATTACAAACATTGTATCATTTCATCCATAAATATTTGAGAATATCTCTCTAAAAGGCACAGACTCTTTTTTGTTTTAAGTGAGCCACAATAAAGGGTGGTCTTTCTGAAAGAGTTTCCTACTTTTATTCTTCTCCTTAAAAGACTTAATGTCTCCTCCAGTATAAAAAGCAATCTAATTAGCTTGACATCAAGAAGCCTTGGTTTTTGTTTTTGAATCTGAAATGGCCTGGTCATCTTTTCCAACCTATTGTCCAATATTCTGCCTGTTCACACTGTGTCCTAGATAGACCAAACTATTAGGTGAAACTGTAAGAAATGACCATATTTGTAGATCAAAACCAGTTGAACCTTGGCAACTTCCTCTCATTCAACCTAATTTTATGGACACCAGGCTCTTTCTTCTTTCAGCCTGCTTCACTGGGCCTACACTTTGGTTTTTGGATTTATCACATAGTAATGTAATTGTCTACCTGCCTGTCTCTTCACCTAGCAGGTAAACAAACTCCTTGATGGCAGGGGTGGGGGCTTTTTTGGTGTGTGTCTCCAGATTTCTAGCACAAGGTCAATACTCAATATGTTAAACAAATCAATGGCTCTGTCTCTGTCAATCTTCCACAGGTGTTTTTTTCCTGAGGCCATCTTTGAAGTTATGTAATTCTGACACTTCAACGTGCCCTCTTCTTTTTGTCAATGAACCTAATAAGGGCTCTTGGGGCTGCTGCTTTTCTTTCCAGTGCTGCTGACAACCAGCCCTGCAGCAGAGCTGTGAGGATGTGTTCTCTGCTAGGGGCTAAAATCTAGTGTCTTCATTTACTAGATTAGAGGAGATAAGGAAAAGTGAAGTCAAATTTAGCTACAAAGGCAATAATTCTCCTAATATTAATTTACTAGTCTACAGGAAAAAAAAATCCAGTTTGTACTTAATTTCCCCTCACTTTCAAAAGTTAATTTAAAGCTGAGCTTTCAGTAATGCAAAAGGAATCATCTCTTAGTTTATCCATTTGTTTTAGCAAACCACTCTAAAACTGAGAGGTTTAAAACAACCATTTTATTTTGATGACGATTTTATGGGTCAGGAATTGAGAAAGGGCTTAGCAGGACAACTCCTTTGTGCTTTTTGTGTCCTGCCAATGAGGCAGGAGGGAGTGGGAGTGGGGGAGGGGGATGGAGGGTAGAGTCCACTCCCAAGAGAGCTTCTTCATTCACATGTCTTGTATATTGGGGCTCATCTGGCCCCTTTTTTATATAGTGTCTCATCCTTTGGGGTTTCTCCATGTGGCTGGGGATTATCAGAGCGTGATGGGCTCAGGGTGGTCCTACTTCTTACATGGCAGCTAGCTTTCAAGAGAGATAGCCAAGCTGCCAAGTGTCTTAAAGGCTTAAGTCTGGAATGGGTACAGCATCATTTCTGCTATAATCTGTTATTCTGTTGGTAAAGCAGTTCCAGCCCAATGCAGATCTGCGGGTGGGGGTGGGGGCAAAATAAACTCTGCTTCTAGGTGGGAGTGGTGGAAAGAATGCTTGTCCATTGTGAACTTGACGCATCATCTGTCAGTTACTGTTTGCACATATGAGGCCTGAATCACATTTCTAGAGCCATTATGAGTCCCTGATGAAACCCTGCTGAGCTTATATTTGTTGGCTGTGTAATTATCTTATTTTGGCTTAAGATCCTTGCTGAGTGCACACAAATATTGAGCATTTTGGAAAATAATAGCTAATGAAAATTACATCACCTTTTATTTGAATGAAAAGGCCCATTTATTAATTGCGCAAAACCCATTTTTCCTCTTAGTACACCAAAATATTCACTGGAAGAAGGCTAGGAAATAACTATTTAGTAGAAGTGTTGATTTGAGAATTAGTAGGATGAAATCTTACAAAAAGCAAAATTTAGCAGAAACCGGGTTCTTCTTGGGAGATGTATATATGTCGTATATATCATATATACATGTATATATTTTTTTCGTTTAACCCATGGGTACCATGGGTTGCTATGGTAAGTCTGTTTCACCTGTGAGTTATCTTAATATATACCTTAGGTCTGTAGGTAAGCCTTAGGAGTATTTGATATCATATATGATCGAGATAAAAGTGACTTTAATTTTGGCATTTTTACATCTCTGGGTAAAAGCTAAGATTGCTTGAAGCTAAGGCAAGTCCCCATTTATATCAGAACCTGGGAGACAGAAGGAGACCTACCATGCCTGCGTGTTTTTCTGATATTTAACATTTGGAATATTATTTAATATTAAAAACTTTTTTTTTTAAAGATTTTATTTATTTGGGGTGCCTGGGTGGCTCAGTCAGTTGAGCGTCTGCCTTCAGCTCAGGTCATGATCTCGGGGTCCTGGGATCGAGCCCTGCATGGGGCTCCCTGCTTAGCAGGGTGTCTGCTTCTCCCTCTCCCTCTTCCCCTCCCTGCCCCGTGTTCTCTCTCACACGCTCTGCTTGCTCTCTCTCTCTCAAATAAATAAATACATTTTTAAAAATCTTTTAAAAAAAGATTTTATTTATTTATTTATTTATTTGAGAGATAGCATGAGGGCTGTGAGGGGCGGGGGAGGGAGGGGCAGAGGGAGAAGCAGATTCCCCACTGAGCAGGGAGCCTGACTCCAGCTGGATCGGAGGACCCTGGGTCCCAGGACCCCGGGATCATGACCTGAGCCGAAGGCAGATGCTCTACCGACTGAGCCACCCAGGCACCCCTAAAAACCTTTTTCTGTTCCTGATTATTTTTTGACAATTGCAATCTCATTGTAGGCTCATTTCCTCCAGTTAGTCAATGTGATTATAACAGCATGCCTCAGTTTTAGGGATTACAGTCCACAGAGGGTAGAATAGTGTTAGAACTTTCAACAATTAATTACATATATATTGAGTTTGGTTTTTGTTTTTGCTTTTGTTTTGTTTATTTTTAGTCTACAAGACCTTTAATAAATCAGTATCTATTTCTACTACAGAGGAGAAGGTAGGATTTTTTTTCCTATCTTAATTTTCTACCACATTTTAATTTAATGGATGTGTACTACCTTCAAAATGAACACACCCAACCAAGTGTAGGTGAACCAAAGTTAATTTCATTTGCTAATTTCTTAAAAGCTTTCATGACACACCTTGAAGCAGTTGGAAAAAAATAGGAAGATTCAAAAATCGAGGACTAAGAATCACTAAGTCTACTTATTAGATAAGGCAAAGGTTCTATGTTAGAAAGCTTTATAGATCACTTATCTTTTCTCGAAAACAGCAAATGGACATGGCCTCTCCCCTGATGTCAGCCAGCTGACAGGCATACCTGTATATCTTTATCAGAAAGGGGACCAACCAACTGTTTGGCGGGACAGTATATATGCATTATATATATGTACTGATGGTGAATCAGCAGCATGGTATTGAAAAACAAACAATTGCATCTTTTGTAGGGACTGTAGTTAGATGTCTTGGATATTTCTTTTTTTTAAATTTTTTTAAAGATTTTATTTATTTATTTAATTGACAGAGAAAGAGAGACCGCGAGAGAGGGTACATAAGCAGGGGGAGTGGGAAAGGGAGAAGCAGGCTTCCCACTGAGCAGGGAGCCCAATGCGGGGCTCGATCCCAGGACCCTGGGATCATGACCTGAGCTGAAGGCAGACGCTTAACGACTGAGCCACTCAGGCACCCCTCTTTTTTTTTTTTTTAAGATTTTATTTATTTATTTTGTGGGGGGGAGGAGCAGTGGGAGAGAGAGAATCTCAAGCAGACTCCCCACTGAGCAGGGAGCCTGATGCGGGGCTCAATCTCATGACCTGAGCCGAAATCAAGAGTCAGACGCTTAACCAACAACCACCCAAGCACACCTGTCTTGGATATTTCCGGCATAATACTAGGAAGGGACTTAGCAACCGAACACCCTCACATACGGTAATTTTGGTAAAACAGAAGATACAAATAATCCCTTAACAAAAGGCAAGCAACACCTTGGTGTTTATCAGTAGTAATATGAAATTATAACTAATTTCCTGTTGGGATTCTTTGCTTACAATCAAACTAAATGCTTTCTTTTTAGAACCTTTGTTTTTTATGTGTGTTGAGAAGTGAGAGTCCTCAGCAAGAAGGAAATATCCCATCCATAAAGGGAAAAGGGAAAGAAATCTAGGAGAAAATCTAAAGAAATCTGAGGAAGAAGTGGATGCATTTCTAATAGGTAAACAGTCTGAAAAATGAATCTGCCTTAATTTGTCAATTGATACATTTCAAAACTAAAGCAACTGAAGAAGATTTTGGCTCTAAGATATATCACATTAAAAGATGTAGAAAAAAATTTTAACAGCAAAATTTGTGTTTTAGGAAAAAAAGAATAACTTGATAAATTATTGTTAATAGTTCTATAAACTTTAAATTTTGCTAGAGTATTTTGCTTATTTAGTACAACAGTTAAATGTCACATGGAATCTAGATGAACTTCATGGAACTAAAAATAATTCGGTTTCTCTCAACCTGCTTTCTCTAATATTCTATAACAGCTACACCTGTTAGAACCTTTCATTGCATGGGTGGGAACACCGGCGTTTAGCAATGATCTGAGAAGAAAGGAATTAATGAAGAAAAGCAGAGCAACCATTGAAAAGGAAATAAAAAGATAAATAATGGTAGCAGAGCAACTATGCAGGGTGTCTGAGGACACATGCTTTTATAATACACAGTTAAGGGACTCACATGAGCACCCAGGTATGCAAGTCATCATGTGCCATTAAGTCTGTTCCTTGATAAAATGATGCTACAGTGAGGCTTATGGAAAAAGGGTCCTAGAAGGGAAAGGGCACGATCTAGCTGGTCCAGAAGGCAGAAATCTTCAGGAGAAAAAAAAATAGGAGAATCTGGTTAAGGTGGCAAGACTCAGCCTACCAATCTTGTCTCTCTCCAATTACTTACTGAGATATATACGAGCCAGCAATTTTGACTGCCACTACATACTTCTGGTGGGATGTTATCCAAATAGGGATAATTCCTATTCCTGGGAAATATTATCTAATGTGACTGACTGGCCATTTTTAGTCAGCACGATGAATGAATCACCCACTAGGAAAATTGAATTACTTTCGGAAGATACTCAGCACTCTTTATTGAACCCCTGTACTCAGAAGCTTTTCTGTTATTGAACTTAAAGACACACACTATGATACATATCAATGCAGCTGTGCTAGAACCAAAGCAAGTTAATTATGCCTACTCCCAACACATGCCAATTGCTACCCTTGGTGTAGCTTTGCAAACAAAGTTGACCGACTGCTTTTGAAACCCTATGTGTTTGCCTGAAGAGGAGCTACTAATCCATCCTCTGGTCTGTTTCTCTATTTTTTTTTATCCCATTTTTAAACATCTCAGTGTGGCTCTAGCCATGAACAAGCACTGTGATTGGCCCACCTGCAGTTTCCCTCAGTCAGTTCATTTATTATGTACTTAATATATGCTGGGCACTTTTCTGCATGCTTTAAAATTTTTGCTCATTTAATCCTTATAAGGACCTTCAGGTGAGGTGTCTCTTTATTTCCATTTTACAGATGAGGAAACTAAAGCACAGAGAGGTTGAGTAACTTGCTCAAGGTCACACCACTAGTAAGTCATGAAGGCAGGATTTGAACTCAGGACGTCTAGTTCTAGAATCCGAGCCTAAACACTGTATCCATTCTCCTTTTCTTGTCTCTTCATTCATTTACTCACTTTCTCACTCCCACACTTGACTGAGCCAGTCTGCCTTTGGTAACACTGTCGTTAGTCTACTATTTTAGTTAGAGCAGTTTCATCCGCATGTTGGCTCTTCGCTTCTGGCCCTACTGGGAGGGTGGAGGTAAGAAGAGACACACACTAAACGTGACATCCCGGAAGAGCCACAGTCATGTGGTCAGCGCAGCAGGATTTCTTCTCTAGATTTCTCTTCGATGTGGAGTCAGAGGCCTGGATCCAAATCCTTGTGCCACCACTTACCAACTCTGTGACCTTGTCTTTATTGCTTCTCTCTTCATTTCACAGACTCCTCTTCTACAAAATGGAAATAAATTGCAGTGCTTACTTCATAAGGTTGTCTTGGGGCTTGAAGGGGACAATACATGTAAACTACACACAATATTGCCTGGTGCATAATAATTGCTCAGTAAACATTAGCTAGGATTGTGATTATTGTGGTGGCTATATCAATTTGGAGCATGATCTGTCATGTAAGACCCAAGCATCAGAGAATAGGTGTGTTCAGTTTTCAGCTGATGCTACCCTCAGACCAAATTTTCTAGAAAAATTTGGCATCTGATGGTGGCTTCTTTTTTTTTTTTTTTTTTTAAGATTTTATTTATTTATTTGACAGAGAGATAGAGAGAACAAGTAGGCAGAGAGGCAGGCAGAGGGAGAGGGAGAAGCAGGCTCCCTGCCGAGCAGGGAGCCCGACGCGGGGCTCGATCCCAGGACCCTGGGATCACGACCTGAGCCGAAGGCAGCCACTTAACCAACTGAGCCACCCAGGCGCCCCGAGATGGTGGCTTCTTGATAAGGAAAATGGAAGGCATATAATCTTAGGAGAAGGAATACTCTGCCTCTATATTTTGTTTTATTATTTTATTTTATTTTTAAGATTTTGTTTATTTGAGAGAGAGCGAGTGAGTGGGAGTGAGAGAGAGCGCAAGCGGGTTGAAGGGCAGAGGGAGAAGCAGGCTCCCCACTGAGCAGGGAGCCCGATGCGGGACTCGATCCCAGGACCCTGAGATCATGACCTGAGCCGAAGGCAGACACTTAAGTGACTGAGCCACCCAGGCACCATGCCTCTATATTTTAATTTTGAAAGGTCTCTCTCTAGCATGTTGACATGGGGAATAAGGAATAATATTTGAAATTGGCATTGCAAAATGAGTGTCAAAAGTACCCGACACATAGTAGGTACTTGACAAATGCTACCTTCTACTTACGTCATATAACCCAAACCCCCTGCTTGTCACTCTTAATTCTCACATCCCCAAACCTTGGTTCTAGTCAAGCCACAGTAACTGCATTCTTGTTCTCACTCTATGCCTTTGCTCACCTTATTATTCCTGCATGGAATGCCTTCAACTCTTCTTTCCATGCTTCCAAGTCCTACACATACTCCCAAGGGCAATGTCAGGTATGGCCTCCTCCATGAAGTATTTCTGAGCCACACAAACCTGCTTAGGGTGTGAAGGTGAATTGAGAGAAGGTACTATGTGAGCAGAAACTGAATGTACAACCTTCCACAGCCCCCAAGGTCAATTATCCTTTTAGGAAGAACAGATGACAAGACATCAACAGTGAACGCAGAGGAACTTAAGGCAGAGTGACTCTAAGGTAGATCGTATCCTCGCTCTGAAGACACTTGGCTGTAGTTTTTCACCGCATCCTCCAGTCTTTGGATTCGGTGGCAGGAAAGAGAGGGGAGGGAGCTTGGAATTAGATTGGGATTCAGTTAGTACCAAATTTGACGACGGAGTCACAGAATTGGAATGAGTTTACCTGACGCCATCTAGAATAAGTTGATTTCCGGGAGTGGGGTTGGAAGTCCAGAGTCATAAATCAAAGTAGGTTCTCCCAAGAATACTTTTGCCCATGAGAATTTTGAAGACTGAAACTGAAATTCCATGCCTATTGCTAATGAAATACTTTGTAGATATAAAATTTGCTTGGAAAAATTATCTAAAACTTGGACATAAGGCAAAAGATTGACTGCATGTCCCTTAAGTGACATGTGGGAGCTTTTCCTAACAGGATCATCCCAGGATTATTGCATTCCAGAGTGAAGCATGAAGCATACCTTTATTTGATTTACTATTTGCTCTTAATTAGGGCTCCGCCTCTGAGAGGTTATGTGATAACTTGAACCTTTTTTTGTATCTGGTTGAGATGTAAATAATTTTTGTCCAATAAAATACATAACCCCAAAGATCACATTTTTGTTGCTCTGTAGGACACTCCTTTTACATCTGATTTAGTAATCTTACTCCTTCATTCCTTCTCTCAGGGCCTGTATATACTCGGTCTCTCAAATTCTCCTTCGAACCAGCTTTACTACCTTGCTATTCTCTGATTTCCTGAGATAAATAAGTCTGTGATTCGTGCTCACTTTATATTTGTAGGAGAGTCATGTTTTCAATATTTAAAATATTATATACTTTGATAAACCCTAAGATGAGAGTCAGAATCTTTATGGAGAAATATTAAGGCCTTTGAGAAAGAATTTTAAAAATAAAACTCAGTGTGAAAGTCTTTCTGACCTCTCTTAGCAAATTTGGAAGAACCAGCGGTAAAGAGCAGGAACACTCAGTTGCTGATGAGAGACAGTGAGTCCAGGCAGTGCTGCTCAGAATGACACGAACATGGTCATCAGAAAGATGCACTAGGAATAAAATAATACATAACAAAGATCTCAACTCAGTGATTCACCTGCCGGCTATTTTTTCCTCCTTAGTTTGGGTTCATTTAACTTTAAAGTCTGTGTCAGTTTTGAATTTAAAATAAACTATTACTTGATAATTCTTCTGACTTAACAGAAACCCAGAAAAATGGATTAAAATGAAAATGGTATAGCTCTTTTGTTCTATTTTCAGTAGAGCTTGTAATTTTTAACAATCCTCTTGATTCCTTTTATTGTTTGCTGTGCAGCCATGGGCAGGCGTAAAGGTCGAAAACTTACTTGAGATACTACTTTCTTTTGCTCTGACAGATTTGACAATTGGGGCTATATTTCTCCTTGCAAACCTTTGGAAGAGACATTGGTGTGTTGGAGATGTGTTGGGGTTTGGGGTTTGGGGCCTGGGGGGAGTATAATGTGGTGATGGAAAGTTCAGGCTCACTGGGTAAACTGTCTGGGTTCCAATCCCAGCCCTACTATTGACAATTCCAATTATATAACCTCTCTAATCCGCAGGTTCCTCTCCTATAAAATAGGGATAATAATAGGACTTATCAGACAGTGTCCTGTGAGGCACTTGGCATAGCAACCGGCAAATAGTAAGCATTCAGTAAGTGGCTGCTATTACTATTTTAGGGGTAGGGGACATGCACCTGTGCAAATCTTTCCCATTTGTACATGGCTCACCTTTTGGGTATCTCTTTAACCACTTCCCTCTTTTCTCCTCCTTACCCAGTGGGGCCATAGTCTTAGAACTTAGAACTTAGGATTTTAGGGGTGCCTGGGTGGCTCAGTCTTTAAGGGTCTGCCTTTGGCTCAGGTCATGATCCCAGGGTCCTGAGATCGAGCCCCACATCGGGCTCCCTGCTTAGCAGAAAGCCTGCTCCTCCCTCTCCCACTCGCCCTGCTTGTGTTCCTGCTCTCGCTATGTCTCTCTGTCAAATAAATAAATCTTTAAAAAAAAAAAAAGAACTTAGGATTTTAATATCTATTTGTGTGTATCCAGGGAAGTTTTCCCCATCTTGTTTGAAAACAAAACCAAAAAAAAGAAAAATTCAAAAAGTGAAACATTCCATATTTCTGAAGCAGAGGATTGATTAAATCACATTATTTCCCAAGAGCGTATTTGTATTATTCCCGCCCCCCCTTTTTTTCCTTGCGGCCAACAGTGCTCCCCCACCTCCCCTCATGGGATTGTTTGACTTTTCCTGGACCTTCCAGTCCAGGCATGAGGAGGTCACTGCTCCGCCTCCTTTCCCAGCAGCAGTCTGGGCACAGCCTCGTGCTGTAACGTTGCGTGAGGCCGGAAGCGAACCGCCACGTCAGCCACGACCTGTGCTGTGTTCCCAACCCTGGTTTCAAGTCTGACAGCCTGATTATAAGGCTTCCTACACCAGATACGTAGGCAACCAGGATCCTCCGCCGGCTTTCCTGTTCTTGTGCTGTAATGCCTCTCTTTCCTGGCGAATTCACAGAATGTGTTTATGTGCGACTAATCTTTCAAGGGTCCTGGGATAGTTTCACCCCAAATTTCCTAAAATTGCCTAAGATAATCTACTTATAATGACAACTCTAGGGGCCATGGGTGGTGATACGGAGAAGGAATTCTAAAGGCCCTGGAGAACTGTTGCTTAGTGTAAATACGAGTTATGCTAAGGTGAACAACTGCATGAGAGCTTCCGGGGTTGACAAGAGTCCACGCGAGAAGTCCTAGCCAGTCGGGGCAAAAAGTTTAGTTAAACTACAAGCCCAACATGAGACAGCAGTGTGATTCAGCTGAGGGTGCTGGAAAATGGAAAAGACTGGGCTGTGGTTTTGTGTTTTCTCTAGTTGAAGTTTAGTGGTCATCTACTTGTGCTGCTGTATAGAATTTTCTGGCATCAAAATAGAGGAAATTAAGGTGAAATGATCTTTAGGATCCCTTACAATTGTAAGTTTGGATGCTGCTATGTTTTCTTTTACTCAATATTCTTTTTTTTTCAAGTAAAGTATAATTTACCTCTAATGAAACACACAGATAATAAGTGTTGTGTTTGATTAGTTTTGACAAAGATATACCCCCATGTACCTCCTTCCCCATTCAAGACATAGAACATTTCCATCACCCCATGAAGTTCTTTGTAATCCTTTACAATCAAGGATTGTAATCAGTCAATCCATAGGTAATCATTGTTCTGATTTCTATGAACACAGATCCTAGGTCTTCATATAAATGAACCTCTGTAATATGTACTTATTTATATCTGGCTTCTTTCACTTAACATGTTTTTGAGATTCATCCATGTTGTGTATATCAGTGGTTCATCCTGTTTTGTTGCTGAGTTGTAATCCATTATACACATAGACCACAAACTGTTTATTACTCTCTTGTTGGATGTTTGAGTTTTGGCTAGTACGAATAAAGCAGAATAAATATTCTTGTGCAAATTTTCAGTGGACATATGGTTTTGTTCCTCTTGAGTAAATACCTAGGAGTGGAATTGCTTGGGCATAGGATAGGTGGATTTTAACTTTATAAGGAACTACCAAAAGTTTTCCAAAGTAACTGTACCATTTTACACCACCACCAGCCCTATATGAGAATTCAATGTGCTCCACACCCTGACCACTCTGTTTTTCTTTTCATCATATGCATTCATTTCCCGTCAGTGTGTTCCTAAGGAAACCAAAGAGATGATCGCTGTTACTAGCAAAGGTTCACTTGAAAAGCTACCCTAAGTTAATAGGATTACCAAAAAACAGAACGCATTGATCACATTGGAGGTGACTTTTGATTAAGGATTAGCCATAGGGGCGCCTGGGTGGCTCAGTCGGTTGGGCGTCGGACTCTTGATTTCAGCTCGGGTCTTGATCTTGGGGTCGTGGGTTTGGGCCCTACGTTGGGCTTCACACTGGGCGTGGAGCCTACTTAAAGAAAAAAAAAAAAAGGATTAGCCATAAATCATCTTAAAGGAACCTGAAGCTACAGTGTGATTTACAAAGAACTATGTAGGGAAAAACACACATGATAGTTTATCATTTCCTCATAGCTCCTTAAAATGGCCAGAAAGCTCTAGTTTCTGGTGTTACGTTAAAAACTTTGGCAGTTTGTCCTGGCAATGGGCAGTCAGGAGGAAAGTAGTGATTTGCTCTCCATCAAATTTTGAAGTACTTTTGGAAAAAGAATCCTTGGCAAACTAGTAGTTTGTGTTAGGGACCCTAGGAGTAACAAAGCAGGGCTGAATGGACAAATAAGTGAAGGGGATTAAGAGGTACAACCTTCCAGTTATAAAATAAATAAGACACAGGAATATAATGAATAGTATTGTAACAATTTTGTAAAGCGACAGATGGTAACTAGACCATTTATTTCCTAATGTGTGTAAATATCGAATCACTATGTTGTACACTTAAAACTAATACAATATTGTATGTCAATTATTCTTCAAAAAAAAAGAAGGGTTGGACAAAATATCATGGATTTAGTATGTATGGAAAATGTTGCACAGGGTGGCTCTCTTACATGCTGAGTGAAGAGGTATTATGCATGGTAGATTAATAATTTGCCATCATTTATTAAATGCATAATACTATACACCAGGCACTGAACTAAGTATTTAAATATATTGATTCATTTAAACCTTGCAACAACCTTACATAAAATAGGCAACATTAATTTCCCAATATTATGGAAGAGAAAACTGAAGTTCATAGAGGTTAAATAAATTACCTAAAGATACAACTATTATTCAATAGAGCTAGAATTTGAACCCAATGGTGCCATGCCTCAGCTATATTTTGGTGAGAAAGTTGAACTGGATGGTCACATGGAAAAAAGTGTGTGCGTGCACATGCGCACACACGTGTGTGTGTGTTATAGAATGACAGGGTCTTTTAAACATAAAAATAAACATCATTAGGATAAAATGTTGTGGGAGAAGTGGAATGGAAATATGAGATTGAGGAGGAAAAGAAATACTGTAAAATTTCTATATTTAAAAAATGGTGATAGGTATCAAATGGTATTTAGATCCTGTTGGATACTTTATTTATTTAAAGATTTTATTTATTTATTTTTTAAGATTTTATTTATTTGAGAGAGACAGAGAACATGAGCAGGGAGGAGGGACAGAGGCAGAGGGAGAAGCAGGCTCCCCGCTGAGCAGGGAGCCCGACGCGGGGCTCAATCCTGGGACCCTGGGATCATGACCTGAGCCAAAGGCAGACGTTTAACTGACTGAGCCACCCAGGCACCCCTTAAAGATTTTATTTTTAAGTAATCTCTACACCCAACGTGGGGCTTGAACTCACAACCCGAGATCAAGAGTTGCACTCTCTTCTGATTGAACCAGCCAGGTGCCCCCGTTGGGTACTTTTAAATGTTCATATTTATAATACATTGGTAATTCTAACCTTTATAAATATTTATTTTCGATAAAAAATTTGAGATGTCAACTTAAAAATGGGTGAGGAAGTTAGTTGGGTTTTTAAACTTCTTTTAAGTGACAGGGCAGTTAAATTTTGAATACCATGACTTGTGAAGGGTAGGGGTCCTGACTACTTAGTCACATTTTTTTTTCAGATTTTTAAAAATTTATTTATTTGACAGAGAGCCAGCTAGAGAGGGATCACAAGCAGGGGGAGCGGGGGAGGGAGAAGCAGGCTTCCCGCTGAGCAGGGAGCCTGATGCGGGGCTCGATTCCAGGACCCTCAATCCCAGGACCCTCGATCTCAGGGTTAGGACCCTGGGATCATGACCTGAGCTGAAGGCGGAAGCTTAACGACTGAGACGCCCAGGCGCCCCCTACTTAGTCACTTTTTTTTTAAAAGATTTTATTTATTTATTTGACAGAGAGAGACAACAAGAGAGGGAAGACAAGTAAGGGGAGTGGGAGAGGGAGAAGCAGGCTTCCCGCGGAGCAGGAAGCCCGATGCGGGGCTCCATCCCAGGACCCTGGGATCATGACCTGAGCCGAAGGCAGATGCTTAACGACTGAGCCACCCAGGCGACCCCCTTAGTCACTTTTTAACCCTTGCACTCTCCACAGTGCCCAGAATACTTGAATTCATAGTCCTCAGTCTGTGTTTGGGGAATGAAGAGGCAATGGCTTGTGAGAGACTGTGCACAAAAGGCCAGGGGTGCAGAAAAGCTGGCAGAGATCATTGGTGCCACGCACAGAACTTTCCAACCTTCCAACCTTAGCTCCTCTGCTCAGAAAATAGCATTTTGAAAGAGTTACCTGATGCTGACAAACTGAAATAATTTTAATGACGATAATTGTTGTGATCATGGTATTTTACAGCTGAGAAAGCCCTCTATAGACATCAGCTCATTATAATCCCGGATAGGGAGGGTGGCATTTCCTTACTTTTCTTTTCTTTTAAAAATTGAGGTATAATTGGCATATAACATTATATTAGTTTCAGGTGTATAACATAATGATTCGATATTTGTATATATTGTGAAATGATCACCATAAGTTTAGTTAATATCCATCACCACGCAGTTACAGTTTCTTTTTGTTGTGATGAGAATTTTTAAGATCTATTCTTTTAGCAACTTTCAAAAACACAATACAGTACTGTGAACTATAGTCAACCATGTTGTACATGACATTGTGGACTTATTTATATTATAACTGCAAGTTTGTACCTTTTGACTACCTTCACCCATTTTGCCCACCCAGTATCCCCTGACTCTGGCAATCACCAATCGGTTCTCTGTATCTATGAGCTTGAGTTTTTTATGATTCCACATGTAAATGAGATCGTATGGTATTCGTCTTTCTCTTGATTTATTTCACTTAGCATTACGTCCTCTAGGTCCATGCACGTTGTTGCAGATGGCAAGATTTCATTCTTTTTAATGGTTGGATAATATTCCACTATATATATATGTATATATATATACATATATACATATATGTATACACACACACACACACACACACCACATCTTCTTTATCCATTTATCCATCAATGGACACTGTTAAAACCACAGGCCCAAGACGGCATCACTTAGGCTGAGTCCCCAAACTAGGGTTTAATACCTAATCTAATTGTGGTTTCACTCTCCCCCAAAAATGTAGTCATAACTGGTCACTTAGGAATTTTCTGATCAGCGTCAATGAGTCTGCCACTTGGGCCCTCTCTATCCCCCAAAGGAAGATGAGGTCATCTGCATGATAAGACCCACTTCTCTTGCCCCTGAGGGAAAGGGACCTTGCCTAGAACAGCCCTTTTCTTTTACTAATAACTTTCTTAGTAGTGTGCCCCCCCTTTTTAATAAAAACCTTCCATTTTGTACAGCTCATCGGAGCTCCCCTCTACTTTGTTGGATGGGATGCTGTCCTATTTATGAATCAGTTAATAAAGCCACATCAATCTTCAGATTTACCCATTGAATTCTGTTTTTTAACAACACTTAGGTTGTTTCCATGTCTTAGCTATTGTAAATAATGCTGCAGTGAACTTGGAGGTGCAGATCTCTTTTTGTTTTCTTCAGATAAATACCCAGTGGAATTTGCTGGATCATGTGGTAGTTCTATTTACATTTCCTTTCTTTGGGTTGCTATTGGCCATAGACTTTCATCAAGTTGAGATCTCTGTGTCCAACAAGCAGCGTAGTGCTGGAATGCTACAATGTCTTGTGTAGAACTGACAGTTCGGTGAAGGAAGTAAGGACAGGGGTGGGAGGGAGAGAAAGAGACTTTCCAGCTCAAGTATTCTTCAGTGCCAAGACTGTTATGGGGTACAGCATGGGGTCATCAATTTCTGTCCATACTGAGGAACAGTGGAATTTCTCTGTGGTTCATCCATCCATCCGTTCATTCAATAAATATGTATTCATCATCCACTTTGTGCAAGATCTTGGGATAGAGAGATAAATAATACTCACACTCTGAAAGTGGGAAACAGGTCAAAAAATAAATGCATATAAGTGGGAGGAGCCCATTTTTGCCTTACTATCTCCCAGCCCTAAGATAAATGCTCTGCCATTTTCATGAGAAGGAGGGAGAATACAGGGTCAGAGCCTTTCCTTTCCTCACCTGCCCAAATGAATCATGAAGGGCCCCAGCATTCTCTAAAGGATATGCTGTCTGATCATATAGGCTAAGGAATGAGATAAAACTTGATTGGATTAATGTGAGCCAGACTCCTGGACTTTTTCCATTTGCTTTAAAAGGTCAACTAGTCTAATGTGGAATACGTGTGGGGAAAGGTGAGCTTTGGGCTTTGCAAGGGTGAAGGGAAGATTCAGATAATATCCAAGGTGAATAAAATGAACTAGCTGTGTTTTATCTTCAAAGAGGCCACATAACGGGGGTCAGCAATCATAACAGGTGGGCATGGTATGTCTGCCAGCCATACACATCTGTTTAGTGAACAATTTGAATTCTAATGACATTCAAACTGGATAAGACAATTGTACTTCTTCCCAGTGTGGTTATTAATAGCATTCCCTTTTGCTTTCAAAAGTGTCCGAGGTTAGAAGATAAATTATATGGCCATGGTAGTAACTCAAGAAGAGCAAGTCAAGCCCCATCTGCATTCCCCATGGAAAAGTATGACCAAAATATGGTTGTTATTAAAATCTTTCATGTTAACATTTTGCTGGTGTGGGAAGTTATAAATCTCCTGGAAAGAATACGGTTCAACAAACATTGTTTCTGCAGGGCTTGGGTTAAGAGAATAAAAGAGACAGAAGAATGAATAGGACAGAGGCCTCTTCTGGAAGAGTTTATGACCCGATAGAGGTGACACATAAAAAATAACATATGTCTAAAGCCTTACGTCCCTGAAACTCGGATGCTAGAGCATGAAGGGGCCTGGGGCTAATTTTATCACCTCATTTTATAGAGGAGGAGGTTGCTTGCCCAGGTTCACATAACCCGTGGGTGCTGAGACTAGGGGCTTTGCCTGGGACTATCCCAGTTTATGTGTCTCGTCCTGGCCTAACTACTAACAGCATACCCTCTTAATCTCAAGTTCCCCTACTATAGGGAGCTGGGCCTCCCAACTTAGACCAATAGTTCTCCATTGTGGCACTACTCACATCTAGTGCTCGGTAACTCTTCATTATGGGAGGCGGGCAGCTGAGTCTTGTGCATTGAAGGATGTTTAGCAGCATCCCACCAGAGGCAAGTAGCAGCCCCACTCCTGGTTGTGATAGCCAAACTGCCTCCAGACATTGCCAGATGTCCCTTGGGAAGCATAATCATCCTGGTTGAGAACCTCTGCACTAGACAATGACCTTGACAATGGTCGGCCAGACTTTACCAGGCTGCCACCTAACTCCAAAATATAACCAACCAAGAATACTTTCATTCGCTTCCCCCTTTTTTTGAACTCTTAATATGACAGTCTCAAGAACACCATTTAAGGCAAAGACTTCAATGGGAAAATATTTATTTCAAAAAGCTGTCAGGTAGAATTATTGTTTTCCATGTAAATTAATATTTTCTGTGAACAGAATACCCCCTAAGAAAGGGTATTAAATCTGAAATGTTGGTCCACAGTTTCATGGCCGGTTACAAATTGTATGGATTGCTATTTCAACCTGTTGCCCAAGTGAAAAACAAAAAGGAGAGAGGCTATTAAAATTATTTCTGGGGCGCCTGGGTGGGTCAGTTGGTTGGGCGACTGCCTTCAGCTCAGGTCATGATCCTGGAGTCCCGGGATCGAGTCCTGCATCGGGCTCCCTGCTCAGTGGGGAGTCTGCTTCTCCCTCTCCCGCTCCCCCCTCTCGTGCTCACTCTCTCTCTCTCTCTCTCAAATAAATAAATAAAATCTTAAAAAAAAATTATTTCTGTAATACTTGGAACCTTTTATTTTTTTTTAAGTTTTTATTTAAATTCCAGTTAGTTGAGGGGAGAGGGGAGGGAAAAAAATAAATTCCAGTTAGTTAACATATAGTGTAATATTAGTTTTGGGCGTACAATATAGTGATTCAACACTTCCATACGTCAGCCTGTGCTCATCACAACAAGTGCGCTCCCTAATCCCCACAATGTACTTCACCCATCCCCCACCCACCTCCCTTCTGGTAACCAATGGAACCTACTTTTAAAGTGATATTTCTGAGTATGCTTTGCTGTTTGTTTGTTTGTTTGTTTGTTTAAACAGGAAGAGACAATGCTGGCCCAAACCGTGAAATTGGTATTCTTCTCACACACCCCACTTTCAACATTTCCTTCTTTATTCTTTCCAACTTGGCATTACTATATTAAATTGTGCTGTCATGAAAAAGACCTACCTATTCCCAAATAAGAATAATTTATTGATTTAAGCAATATATACTAAGTGGCTCCATGCCACCCTGCTCCAGGGCTGGAGATGGATTGGTGATCCCTGGTCTTGGCCCTTGAGATGCCCATGGTCCAATGGGAGCTCATTCGCGCCAATTCACTCATTCGCTGACCCCCATTATGTGGCCTCTTTGAAGATAAAACTCATTCGCACATCACTGATAACACTTAGTGCACAGTGGTTCTCAAACTTAAGTGTACATCAGCATCACCTACAGGGGTTGTTTCTGATTCAGTGGGGCTGCAGTAGGGCCCAGACAAGTTCTTTAGTGATGCTGATAGTGCTGGTCTGCACATGACACTTTGAGAACCATTGGTTTCATCTCAGGGATATTTATGCGTTAGGACTGAGGAGTGTTTAGGCAGAGAGGTAACATGACTTCATTGAATTCATCTCCCTGCAGTTGCCCTGTCTTTGCCCCTTTCCTTCCTCTTCTCATTCCCCATTTCACTTCATGTACCCAACATCCTCATGCTTCCTTGACCCTCCTCTATCAGACACTGCTCTTAAGGAAGAATTTTATATCAAACACTAGCAGGGCATTAAGGTGATGTCTTACCTTTTCCAGTGTAATTGGTATTTGGACATATCCCTGCTTGTGGAATGGGACACAACATCTATGTCAACTTTTTAGGACTGATTTAGGTAAATCTCCTCTCTATACGCATTCTTACTACACCAGACCTATCGGTGTAGGTGTTGCACACAGATCGTCTCTGCCGTATTGTGTAACCTGTACACAAACATCAAACAAACCATCTGTATGATGAAAGTATGATTGTTAAGGCACCTTTAAGCCCTGATCTTTTATGATGATTTAAGCAAATCCAGGGTCTAGGTAAACCTTACTGAAGTGTCACAATTGTCCTTTCTCTTGTTGAGGGGCTAATGTCACTGAGAAGACACCGCCACTACCGCTTTCTTCTCATTTGGCCAAAGTACAAAAGAGGTATACAGACTCCTATTTATTGGGGTTATGAAAACTCATCTAAACAGGGCAGTATGGGGCGCCTGGGTGGCTCAGTCGTTAAGCGTCTGCCTTCGGCGCAGGTCATGGTCCCAGGGTCCTGGGATCGAGCCCCGCATCAGGCTCCCTGCTCAGCAGGAGGCCTGCTTCTCCCTCTCCCACTCCCTCTGCTTGTGTTCCTGCTCTCACTATGTCTCTCTCTGTCAAATAAGTAAATAAAATCTTTAAAAAAAACAACAACAGGGCAGTATGTGCAGAATGAAAAATTTTAAATGACACCTTTAACTTGAGAACTGTTATTAAAGTTAAACCCTCTCACATTCAAAGTAATCACTAGGTATTAAACAATAGGAAGAACTACTTCCTTTGAACAATTTTGATGGCTGCTTTCTATTCAACCCCACATTACTGGGGTTAATCTTTTATGAATGAAGGGAGAGAACCTATGATTACTTCTAGTGTGTGAAGTCGAGGGAAATTCAACATGAACACTCAACCTCCCAATGAGTTTGTAACAGGTCATGTGTCTATTCATCTGGGTTAATGTCACGTGCAATTAATGACTAAATAATCTAATCGATAATTGATCTAGTTAACTTTTTAGCTGAGTGGTTGGACCTGAATCCCAATGAGAGCAGTGAGTGGAAAATAACATCTGTGTAAGTGTTACAACCAGTGAATTTGAGGAAAAAGAAGGTGGTGCAGGCAGAAACTGTCTTGCTTTTTTCCAATGCCCTACCTCCATCCTAAGGAGGAGTGGAGATGAGCCTTAGTGATGAGGGGACAGGAAAGGAAGGAGGAAAACAATTTCCATGTGGTCTACAGATTTTATCTCAGGAAAGATATTTTGATATTACTCTCCATTTTCCCTTCATATTTTAAAGAGTCCCACCCACTCATCCTCTTACCATTAGACCATTTTAGAAGCCCGGCACATAATGATGATGCAGATTTAGCAGTCTGATGAAAGCTATACTGGGTACAGTTCCAGACATATTATTGGTAGCCTTTTCATGCTTTGAAACTGTTTGCAAAGTTACCAAATATTTAAATGAGGATGAACTGTCCAATCAGAATGAGTTGAAGTATCCAAGAACAAATAATGGTAATTGTATCAGCTGCTAATTTTAAGACTTCACAATGTATTCCCTTTTTGACAAGTATTTATTTTACCCCTTTGGTTCATCAGAGTATTACATCAAAACACTGTGATAGGGGCACCTGGGTGGCTCAGTCCTTTAAGTGTCTGCCTTAGGCACAGGTCATGATCTCAGGGTCCTGGGATCGAGCCCTGTCTTGGGCTCCCTGCTCAGTGGGGAGTCTGCTTCTCCCTCTCCCTCTTCCCCTCGCCCCTGCTCATGTTCTCTCTCTCTCAAATAAATAAATAAAATCTTTAAAAAAAAAAAAAAGAACACTGTGATAGATGGTGATGCTGAAAGCATAGTGAGTATACCAATTAGGAATGTGTTTGGCTGTAAGTAACAGAACTCAACTTCTACATGCCAGGCAAATTGTGAAGTTCTTTTCTTTTCTTTTCCTTTTTTAAAGATTTAATTTATTTATTTGAGAAAGAGAGAGTCAGAGAGAGAGAGTACAAGTGGAGGGGAGGGGCAGAGGGAGAAGCTGGCTCCCCACTGAGCAGGGAGCCCAACTCGGGGCTCTATCCCAGGACCCTAGGATCATGACCTGAGCCAAAGGCAGACGCTTAACTAACTGAGCCATTCAGGTGCCCCTTTTTTCAGGCATAATGTATTATCTTTACAGCAACCCTGAAAGATAGTTACTAAAGAAAAAAAAATAAGCCCAGAGTAGTGAAGTAACTTGCCTAAGGACACAATCTTAAAATAATAGCTTTTCCTAGAATTTTTCAAATCAGTAAAAGATATAGCATTGCTTGAGAATATCAGAACTTCTAAATCAATCAAGAAAACTCAGGATCAATTTCTGTGTGGCCTGATGAAAAGCTCAAATGGGCAAGTTCCTAAGTGGAACAGAGGCCCCAGGGCAAGGTTATTGTTTAGTCAGGGGGTACCCATGGGATGTATATTTTGTATTTGTGTTACAAGCGGATACGTGAAGGTAAGGATTGCTTAGAGATAGGTAGGGGTGGTTGGGTTTGGGGATCATGTGTATCCTCTTGTGGTAGGTACTATAGATTGTCTCAACACCCCTTTCCAAAGGCTTCCACCCTTGCCTTCTTTTGTTTTAAAGGCTATAAAGCTTGAAACCTTATTTTTGAATGAGATATAGGTGGGCATCTACTGAGGGTGGTTCTGGGAAAGTTTTGCTTTCTGAATGCGAGGGGAGACTGTCAGCTGCCACAGTCCTCTGTCCTTTCTCTCTGCTTGGAATGTAAACTTGACATGTAGAGTTGCACCAGACATCTTACAACCATGGTGGCAAAAGCCAATGTAACTTACTCCATTCATGGAGCAGAAAGAACTGGGTGTCTGATGATATCATTCACCCAAGATTATCTGCTTTTGAGCAGCTTGTCACGAGAAAATAAACTATTTGCTTCAGCAACTGTAAGTTGAGTTTCAGTTATTTACTGTTGAATGCATTCCCAAGTGACACCCCCTCCTTGGTATAAGCCTCACCACCCCCCATAATGTTTTAATATGATAGCCTGATGGACCAAAGGGAAAAATATTGTACCTGTCAGCAAAGTGATAGAAAGTGAAGCCTTGTAATACATGTAATCAACTTTGTAAATTGTGAAACATAAGTTTGTATTTGTCTACAGTGGTATAAGAAGGATAAAATATACAGACAAGAAGAAAACCAAAAAACAGCCTGTAGATTAGACTGTTGTTCAGCCTATATTCATTCCTTTTACCCCATTTCCCCAAAACTTCATGGGAGGAGTATATTTCCCTTCCCTACTAATGTTGGGCTTGGCCGTGAGACTTGTTTTGGCCAATGGGATGTGGGCGGAAGTGACAGTCATAGTCTAGGTCTTAAGAGATACCATGTGTTTCCTTCTGCTCACACTCTTGCACTTCTGCCATAGCCATAAGAAGAGCAGGCCTTGGGTAAACTGCTGGTCTAAGGAGGATGAGGGACGTGTAAAGCAGAGATGAACTGAACCCACATCCTGGAGCCGCGCCCAGCCAAGATCAGCCAAACTCTAGCTGAAATGAAGTCATCCGATGGCTTGACAGGGGCTAGAGGATCCACTTCCAGGATGGCTTTCTCATGAGTCTCTTGCCATGTAGACCTCTCCTAAGGCTGCTGAGTGTCCTCATGGCATGGCAGCTAGGTTCCCTAGAGCAAGTAATCTAAGAGAGCAGTGTTTCTTATGACCTAGCTTAAAAGATCACACTCTGTCAGTTTCACAATATCCAATTAGTTACACAGGTCAGTTCTATTCACTGGAAGCCATCTTGGAGGCTGGCTACCACACTTTCTAATAGATGTTTTCAACACAATCTCTCTGACTGCTCCAGGCACCTTCTCAAAATGGATTTATAATTTCAACTGGTGGTTCTTAACCCCCACTCCCTGGGGACATTTGACAATGTCTAGAGACATTTTTGGTTGTCCCAAATGGGAGAGGGGAGCGCTACTGGCATTTAGTGAGTAGAAGCCAAGGGTGCTGCTACACATTCAATGATGCACAGGATATTCTCCCCACAACGAAGAATTATTCAGCCCCAAATGTCAAACAGTGATAAGGCAAAGAAACTCTGCATTTAAACTATTATAGTCTGTGAAAATTTTATTTTATTTTATTATTTTATTTTATTTATTTGACAGAGAGAGACAGCACGAGAGGGAACACAAGCAGGGGGTAGTTGGAGAGGGAGAAGCAGGCTCCCCGCGGAGCAGGGAGCCCGATGTGGGGCTCGATCCCAGGACGCCAGGATCATGACCTGAGCCGAATGCAGACACTCAACGACTGAGCCACCCAGGTGCCCCAGTCTGCTAAAATTTTAAAGTTTCCTCTTACAGATCCTTCAATATGTCATATAAACACTGCTTTTCATTTTCAGTCAGGTATAGTCAGATTAAGCAAGATTGAGTTATTATAGTGCATGATCAGATTGCAGGTGCACAACCAAAAGGCAGTGAGCAGGAGAAATGAATTTGGATAAGAAAACACACAAATGCCTTCCCAGAAGGGCTCTGTGTGTGTGTGTGTGTGTGTGTATGGGGGAGTGCCCTTTTGCGTGATATACTTGCTGACTTTGCAAAAGCAGCACCAAATAATTGCTATTTCATTGAGAACTCCCTGCATACAACTAGAAACAGCCCTAGTGAGGTGACACTGTGAATTGTGAAAAAAAAAAAATCAATTGGGGATTTTAAAGACAAGCAGAAGAAGAATGAGAAAGTGAATTCAATAGAGTTTTATTGACAACTTATAGCTTATAGAGCTTTCTCTATAACCCCTGACAAGTCTTCTTTGCATCCAAGGTTTATTTGAGTGCTTAAAGGGGGCTAAGATAATAAATCCATAACACAGTAGCTGGTTCTGTCAGAGACTGAGCTCCTCCTTTCTTAGAAGTGCTTAGAAGCCAAGGAGGAGTGATTATCAAACAGACTGCTAGATTTGGGGCCAACCTCAGGACTCTCTGTGCCTTCTAACAATTAGGGAGATAAAGAAGATCAGCGTGAACTCTAATCTTCCTTGCACAAACCAGGAACAACTGAATTGGCTTCTGGGCAGTGTTCAGAACCACTGGAACAATGAGAAAAGTCAGATAACACTGGATTTCCTGAGTGTCTCTAGGCTAGGACATGGGTAACAGTTCTCCAAAAGAGGAAAAGTATCAATGTATCTTTGTATCGAAAGTTCCACTTGTTGATGAATATATATGCCTCTATTCTTAAACTTGTTTTAGAAAATATGACTTAATAAATAACTATAATATATAGATTATATATAGACTATATTATTCTCTGTATAATATGTATTATATAAGTGTATAAAATTATTTTTTTTCTTTCACATGGGAAGCCATGGGAGGAATAAAACCATTCTTAGAGAATGTGGAGGCTACAATGAGGAGAAGCCATTATCTCATTCCCCAATTTAGCATCTGCTTGGGCAGTAGGAAGTTGGTGGGGGGAGGGGGATGGAGAGAGAGAGAGATGTTACTTTATATGGAAGCAGGATCTTTGCTTGACCTAAGGATCTTGACAGTGTCACTGGGCTGAAATCAAGGTGTCAGCAGGGCTAGACTCCCTCAGGAGGCTCTAAGGATGGTCCATTCCTTGCCTCTTCCAGCTTCTGGTGGCTGCTGGCTTCCATGGTTTGTGGCTCTGTCACTCCAATCTCTGCCTCTATGGCTACACTGCCTTCTTTCTTTTGTCAAGTTTCCCTCTGCCTCCCTCTTACAAGGATACATATGATTGCATTTAGTGCCCACCCTGATAATCCTGGATAATCTCTCCATCTCAGGATTCTTAACCACATGGGCAAAGACCTTATTTCTGTATAAGGTAACATTTATAGGTTTCAGAGATTAGAACCTGATGTATTTTGGGGGGACATTTTCAGCCTACCACACCCAATATCTTGTTCCACCCCTAGTTCTTCCAGGGCTCAGCTCTGCCCTACACCCTATTTACCTATTTATCACACACATACCCCACACACACCCACATGCACACACCTCTTTCTCTTTTTTTTTTTTTAAGATTTTTTTATTCATTTGAGACACAGAGATACAGAGAGAGAGAGAGCATGAGCAGGGGGAGAGGCAGAGGGAGAGGGAGAAGCAGGCTCCCTGCCGAGCCAGGAGCCCGATGTGGGGCTCGATCCCAGGACCCTGGGATCAAGAGCTGAGCCGAAGGCAGAGGCCCAACCATCTGAGCCATCCGGGTGCCCCTCTCTTTTTTTTCTTAATAAAGCTTGGTAAACCAAATCTTTAGCAACTTGAAACTTATTAGCCTGGAGGGCTCTATGTTTGCATTCTACCTGTAGCAGCAGTGTTGGTGGTGAAGTAGGTTTTTGTAGATACTTCTAATGCAGCAAAGAAAAGGAAGAAAAACAAAGGGGAAAGTTAACTTTCTATACAGAAAGAGGCTGAATACTGTTATTTTGCCCTGTGATGAAATCATATGGTATAGTCAAGAATTTGTTATAAAAAATGAGTATAGAAATATCTTACCAGAGAGGAAGCTAATGATTGCTGGTCCCTAAAGGTAAACCATGACTGAAACTTTTGGTTGGAATTCTATAAGCCAAAAATGTCAATTGTTCCCAGGAGTCTGGGAGATGCTGAGTCTTCTTCCCCTCACACCTGTCTGTCCAGGAGACATACTTCTTTTCAGTCAATAAAGAAACAAGGAGCTCTTTCTGAAACTTTTACTTCGAAGGTCAGAAATTAAATGTACACTGTGTATCTGAGGCTCAATCTCTGCACATTTCATGTGGCTCTTTAGCTACATGGTTGAAAGACTTGCTATGGCCCAGTGAGTTTCATTAATACAAAACTGACATATCCAGCCACAGGAGCAGCACTCCCTGAAATCAATGCACTTTAGAAGTGCAAGAAAAGATAAGGAAAAATATTCAGCTATATAGAAAGGAAGAGGAGTTTATTTTAGGAAAAAAGTTAAAGCTAGAAGAGACCTGAGGTTATATAGTTCACAGATGAGGAAACTGAAGCCCAGAAAGATCACAAGATGTATCAGTCAGTTATGGCTGCGTAACAAACAACTACAGGATCTTAGCAGCTTACAATAAGCATGTATTTAGCTAATGCATTTCTGGGCATTTGCTGATTCAGGGTTTGGCTGATCTAGGTTTTTTGTGGCTAGAGCAGTTCTGTCTTCACATTTTATGTCCTTGGGTTTACTCCAAATGACTCTCACCTTCCTTGAACCAGTGGCCAACTGGAGGAGGTTTTCCTTTGGTAATGGTAGATGCACCAGAGAGTGAGTAGATGCACAGGAGGTCTTTTAAGGCCTAGACTTGGAACTGAAAGACTGTTATTTCCACCCACATGTTATTGGTCAACATAAGTCACATGGCCAAGCCCAAAGTAAAGGGCAGGGAAATAATCTCTGCCCACGATGAGGCCCTGCCAAGGGTATGGACTGAGGAAGGGATGAAGAGTTAGAGCCAACCATTTAATCATCCATGCAAAATTTGCCTGTGATCAAAGAGCTATACAATGGCTCATTCGGGACACTAGAATTCAGGTCTCCTGACCCACCCCCCACCCATCCAGGGCTTTTCCCAGTAACCAGGCAGGCACTCAGTGGAGCATACAATAGATGTATTTAAAATATCTCTCTGGAGGGGCGCGTGGGTGGCTCAGTCGTTAACCGTACATGTTTTCATTCATTGTCAAGCCAAGTTTCTCCAGCCTGTGGGTACTACAGTGGTCATGTTAGAAAGAAAAGTTCAGATTTCACTGGTTTTGCAAAATCCTTTCTAGTGGCTCAGGAGAAGCCTTCTCATCTTCCCCTCAAGCTCCTCAAGAACATCTGCTACTTGGAGCTATTCATCATTACAGCCAGACTCTCCGGGACGCCCAGGTGCCCCAGAGCTGTGAATCCTCGAGTTCCCTGCAGCCTTCCTCCATATCCTCAGCAGAGCGACAGTACAAGGCATCCTAGACCTGAATATTCAGACTTTCTCATGCAAATGAGTTCCTAAGTTTTTCCTGTTATCCTGTTTCTCCAGAGAGTTCAGACATGAGTATACAGAGCCAAGCCAGGGACCTGTATGTTCAAAAGACCATTTTTGACTCTTCCCTAAGGTGCTAGACCATCTTCCTCTTCATTCAGCCAAGGGCGTTTATGCAGATCAGTTTATAGATATAAATTCACCAGACATATCTGAATCACAGTTAAGGCCTAAACTGAGATTGTTTTCATGTATTTCATTTGAAGAATGGGCCCGCAGATTAGCATAAAAAAAATTGTTGCCCAAAATGGAATTCAGCAAAGGTGTGAGTCAGTCATTTCCATTAGGAAACGGAAATTAATGATAAATGGCTGATTTTAGTGACTTGCTTTGTAGTTCTCTTATTTTTTTCTCCCTTAGAGATTATGACTTGACATTTTTAAATGGTTTCTAAAATGCGATTTACAGAAAACTTCTCAGTTTCATGGGGCATAGCTAAGTTGAATTGGAACATGGCAAACCTATTTAATTTTGCTGAGAATGCATTTAGAAACTGAGTCTTTCTGCTAAATGCTTGTGCATATTCCCAAAGGTCATTTTTTTTCTCTCTTGAGATAAACTCTCAACATGGCCCTAAAGATGTAGATGAAATGGGGATTTAAATCTCAGCTTTCTGTTTCAGTTGGGAGATCTGTGCCTTCTTTCCCTATGGCTAGAAAAACAAAAAGGAAAGCTCACATTAGCAAATGCTTTCCTCCTTAGGTACCACTTTGCCATGAGGAATCTGGCTTAGCCCTTCTCAAACATTTTAAACCAAAAGACACTTCTGAGACTTATTTGTCTCAATGCTATACTTTTATGCTGAACTCCCTTGAAAATTACTATCTTCTGTATATATTCACCAACCAAAGAGACAAAAGCAAAAATATATTTTTTATTTTCTAAATATAAAATCATCTTCTATTAAGTATGGTTTTACAAACTGTACACGCCTCCCAGGTATTCTGATTCGCCCATGTGGAAAAGCACTGCCCACTCCCCTCAGTCATTTTTTTTTTTTTAAAGATTTTATTCATTTATTTGAGAGAGAGAATGAGACAGAGAGAGAGCATGAGAGGGGGGAGGGTCAGAGGGAGAAGCAGACTCCCTGCTGAGCAGGGAGCCCGATGCGGGACTCGATCCCGGGACTCCAGGATCATGACCTGAGCCGAGGGCAGTCGCTTAACCAACTGAGCCACCCAGGCGCCCTCCCCTCAGTCATTTTTTAAGTCCTGTCCCAGACTGCCAGTGAAGCAGTTACTGTCTGTGCCTCACCCATATCTAGTTTGGTCTTACCAGTTTAGTGGGCAGATCTGATTTCTAGCTGACAAAATCTCATCTCTTTTCCTAAGAATTTTCTCTGGCCACTGAAGCCCTCTCTGACAGTTCACAAGGTGGGCCAAGAAATTAACATCCCTCCAGCTCCCCTAACGGTCTGAACTGGTGTGTAAATACCCCAGCTCCCTTGCCCCTCCAGTAAGATAATTCTGAGCCACGTGTTCTATACTGGGTCCCAGACCTCCCAGTGTGTTTGGTAGTGCACCCTTTATTCATTCCTTCCCTTTCTTGACACACTTCCCCACTCACCTGCCAGAACTTCCTTAATTATCTCACAAATAAATGATCTGCACTAAAATTCATGTCTTCCAGGCCTGCTTCTGGGGAAATTAAACCAGTCGGGTAAGATCAAGAAACACACTACATCCTGATAACAGCATCAGGTAGAATACTCTGGACACTGGGAATACAAAGATGTGTAGGATACGATCCCTACTCTTAGGTTCTTTAGAGTCAGTTTGGAGAAAGATGGGCTGAAGCAGGTAAACACAGTGTCCTTTGATATGTATTAATAGAGGTGCTACAGAGGGTTTATGGGCAGTTTCATCACTTTTCAGCTCTGTGACCTCAGTTTCACCATCTGAAAAATGGGGCATTGTGAGGTTTAAATGAAACAGTATATATAAAATGCCTATGGCAGTACCTGGTAATTAAATATTGAATTCCCAAGTCATGCACTGAGGTACTCTGGAGCACTGCAGGAAATTCACAATGAGTGCAGCAGCATATTCTATTTATGTGTTTGTCTATTTGTTTCCAACTTTATTGAGGATTAATTGCCAAATGTAATTGTATATATTTAAGGTGTACAATGTGATGATTTGATATACATATACATTGTAGCAGGATTACAGAGATCAAGAGAATTAACACATTCCTCACCTCACATAGTTAACTCTTTTGTGTATGTTTGTGTGTGAGTGCTGAGAATGCCTAATATCTATTCTCCACAACTTTCAAGTCTACAGTACCATTTATTAACTATAGTCATCATGCTGTATATTAGATCCTCCAAACTTACTCATCTTATAACTGGAAGTTTGTACCCTCTGACCAACATCTCTCCATTTCCCCCACCCCAAGGCCCCTGGCACCTTCCATTCTATTCTCTGTTTCTATGAAATTAACCTCTTCTTTTTTTGGTTCTACATATAAGTGATACCATATAGTATTTGTCTTTCACTGTCTGGCTTATTTCACTTAGCATAATACCTTCCAGTTTCATCCATTCTGTCACAACTAGCAGGCTTTCCTTCTGTTTTATGGCTGAATCATATTTTGTTGTGTGTATGTGTATGTGCATTTGTGTGAGTATGTAGTGTGTAAATACATTATATATAATCACATTTTCTTTATCCATTTTTCTGTGTAAGGACTTTCAGATTGTTTCCATAGCTTCATTCCTGTGAATAATGCTGCAATAAACATGAGAGTGCAGATATCTCTTTGAGATACTGATTCCTTTTCCTTTGGATATATACCCAAGAGTGAGATTAGCAGGGTATTTTAAATTTTTGAGGGAAACTCAGAGCTATGCAACATCTTTTGGACACTATGGAAACTACTAGCTTGAGGTAGTTCACAGTTTCAACATTAGATCTGGTGACATTACTTTTTTTTTTTTTTTAAAGATTTATTTATTTATTTGACAGAGAGAGACACAGCGACAGAGGGAACACAAGCAGGGGGAGTGGGAGAGGGAGAAGCAGGCTTCCCGCCGAGCAGAGAGCCCAATGCGGGGCTCAATCCCAGGACCCTGGGATCATGACCTGAGCCGAAGGCAGATGCTTAAAGACTGAGCCACCCAGGCGCCCCGAGGTGACATTACTTTTGATAACATGATGTCTTTGCAAGCCTGGAGTTCAGCAGTTGTTGTAGTAAAAACCAAATACCAAGCAAAAATCAATGCAGAACAGGAAATGGGGGAGGGGGGCAGCGGGTAGCCGATCTGATTCCAAGGTTTAAGAAATTGTACAGTGCCCAGCAGGTGCACACATCCCACTGGGAAGTAACTGTGGTTATTGAAGACTGAAATTAAAATTTTTTTTATTTATATGCATTATTTTTTCCAAATGGCTGCTAAATTGTTAGGATATAAATATTTAATAAGTTATTTGGACTTAATTACTTAACAAATGGAATTGTTAAGTGTTTCTTTTGGCCTAGAAATCCCATGAAGAAACTACAGAGACACAGAGTTCTGTGAACTGAGGAAGTTTTGGAACCTCAGGTTTATTATGTTTTAGCTATTTAAATAGCTACTTGAAAATTGAAATTAATTAAAAATATTTGGCACATACAACTTTGACTATATCAGTCTACTACTTAAAAATGTCAGGGCGCCTGGGTGGCTCAGTTGGTTAAGCGACTGCCTTCGGCTCAGGTCATGATCCTGGAGTCCTGGGATCGAGTCCCGCATCGGGCTCCCTGCTCGGCAGGGAGTCTGCTTCGTCCTCTGACCCTATCCCCTCTCATGTGTTCTCTCTCTCTCAAATAAATAAATAAAATCTTAAAAAAAAAAAAATGTCAGTGTCCTTGCATGCTTACCAAGAAGACACCAAATTTCTCAGACTGTTATTGTAGACTTTCCATGTTCCCCACCCACCCACCCAATGTACCTTTTAGGTTTAATCTTCTATCGCTATCATCTGGCTAAAGCAAAATATTCACCATTCCCAGAGTTATGACTTGCCCTCTCTACCACCTTCATGGCCAAAAATGCACTCTCCTACTGGTATCCTACTAATTCTTCAAGAATCTTCAAAACCCAAAATAAATTCTGTCTCTTCCATTGAAGAAATTTGTCTTTCTGTTCTGTCAGATGTGATTTCTCCTGCTTGGAACATCTGTTGACTTATTATACAACTCTTGGGAACATTTATCTCATATTTCCCCTTCTTTTCTTTTCTCCCTATTAAATGGAAAGTTCCCATATGGTAAGGCTCATTTCTTACATGGGTTTCTGTGCACTGCAATGTTACTACCTTGAATGGATCATTGGAATGGATTGGTGAATGGAAGGATGGATGCATGGGTAGATGAATGGCTGGATAATAAACTGATGGATGGGTAAAAATATCAATGCATGGATGGAGGACAGGTGACTAATGGATGTGTAGATGAAGAGATACATGGATGAGTTAGTGGTTGTGTGAATGAATGTTACAGCAGTTTGAAAACCCATTTTTCCTAATATTTTAGTCCCTCATAGTCATAAATTACTGAGGGGTTAAATCCAATTAACAATCCTTTTACCATTCCATGCCTTATTAGAATTCTAACATCCCTTCTTATCTTATCATGAATTAGAACAAAATCTCCTACTCACCAATAAGATCTGCTTCTCCCAGTCAGTTTTATATATCAGTTTCCTTACCAAATCATTTGATTTGCCTGTCCAAAAAAATAAGTATATTGATTATGACATATAATTTTTATTATATATATTTTGTGTTCTATAGTCACATAAAGGCAGCATGCTTATAGCGAAAAATCAGGTCTCCCCATAAAATGTGGGAATTAGCTAATTTTATACAGATATGGTTCAAGAGAATATAATGGAGTGGACTATGAAGATCAAACACAAAATTTGACAGTGATCTTGAGAAAGGGAACTACTGTTCATTGAGCATTGCTATGTGTCATTTAATTTTCCCAACTACCTTGTGAATTAGAGATTATTATTCCTATTTCCTAAATGATAAAACAGAAATATATAGAAGTTGTGAATCTAGCCCAAGGTTGCACATTTCATATATGGGGGAAACAGTATTGAGAGTCGCACAGTTGTTATCAATTTAACGTGGCTCAGACCCATGCTTTTGGCTCCTCGCCACATTGGGGTGCATACGTGGACACCCAGCAGTGAGAACTAGGAAGAAAACTTTAGACAGAGAAAAATTGGCCTAGGTTTGTCCTCTACTGCCCAATCTGCTGACCCTAATAACATCAATAGCTTGAACCCAGGAGCCATAACAATTATAGTTGTCCACTTCACATTTCAGAGAATCAAGGAGTAAAAAGGAGAGGAAACTCAGGAGAGAGGAACATGAAGGGAATGGAAGACAAGAGGGCCCTGGGAAATCTGCAGAATTAACTTTATCAATGGCAGAAGCAAAGAATCTTTCCCTGTCTCTCTTTCCCCCACCAGGCCTGTTGAGTATATTGATCAGACTTCATTCCACGGCCCCAGCTCAGAAGTTAAAGTGGATCTTGAAGGCACTTAACGGCTGGAGCTTCTCAGCTAACCGTACTCCTTGTAGCTAAACAACACATTTTGTCTGGAAGGAAGATCTGAGAAGTGCTTCTCCATGGATACCATGGTTCTTCTGATGAAATGTCTCCTAGGAGAAAACCATGGGTGGGAGATGGAAGAAGAGAAAGAGGTAAGCTCACAGGAGACCTGATTACTGACTGACCCCCACTCAATGTTAGTTTACTGTGACCATCTCTTAACCACTCTGGGTCTCTGTTTCCTCAGCTAAGAAAGGGAGAGGGGTTCTATTGGAAATCTAAGAAATACTTGATTCCAGATAGCATGAATTCTTATCTAGAAATCCCATGGAACTAACAGGGTATTAAGAGCATGGAGTCTAGGGCAGATTGCCTGAGTTTGAAATCTGGCTTTAGCACTAATCTTGGGTAAATTATAAAAATCTCTCTGGACTTTGGTTTCCTCCTCTTTAAGATGGGACTAATAATAGTCCATACCTACCTAATAGGGGTGAAAATCAAAAGAGAAGGAAGCATTTAGAAAAGTGCCTGGCAC
>NC_138385.1:95689220-95701005 GCF_054177405.1 Leptonychotes weddellii | reverse complement strand
GCGCCTGGGTGGCTCAGTTGGTTAAGCGACTGCCTTCGGCTCAGGTCATGATCCTGGAGTCCCGGGATCGAGTCCCGCATCGGGCTCCCTGCTCGGCAGGGAGTCTGCTTCTCCCTCTGATCCTCCCCCTCTCATGCTCTCTGTCTCCCATTCTCTCTCTCAGATAAATAAATAAAAAATCTTTAAAAAAAAAAAAAAAAAGAAAAGTGCCTGGCACACAGTGAATAGTCAGCAAATGCTAGTTACAACTCCCAGCCTCTGGCGGCACATGTTCCCACATACAAATACTCTTGAAAGGACCCCAAGCTTAGAGTGAGAATTTAAGGGGCAAATGGTCCAGGTTAGGCTGGGCAGCAGCTGCATCGAAGGAAGAACGTTAGCCCTGCTTTTTGAATATCCTCGTTTCTGAGAAAGGGTAGAAGGCATTTTTCTTCCCAGAGTACAGTGTGTGGTTGCTTCTGTCTCTGATCTGATTGTTCGCACCTCAATGATTTTTTAATCGAAGGTTTTTAAAAGTTGTTAATTGAGTTCTGCTCCTCTAACCGTTTGAAGTCACTGAGTCTCAAACAAAATGCTTCAGAAGCCCATAAACATCATCGTCTGCTACAACCTGCTCAGAGCTATTAACTTTCTATTCTTTTATTTTTGGGATGCTTGACAACTAGGCTTCCTTTGCTATGCCGTAATGAGGCATCACCTGTAAGTCAGCCTCACAGCCTGGGGTAGGCGGTGGGGTGTGGTGGGGATTCTGGCCAATCGCTTATCAAAAGCAAGGTTCCCATGTTTTCAGGCCTTTGATTAAGGAAAGAGAATGTGCTTCAGAAATTGATTCCAGTGATGATCCAGACCCCAAAGAGCAAGACTGTTGTCAATCATAATCATCAAAGGTGGAGCTTACAAGTGAATGAAGAGGAGTGCATGTTTGGATGATCAGTAGATCATCTTTCTTTTTTTTTTTTTTTTTTTTTTTTTAAAGATTTTATTTATTTATTCATGAGAGACAGAGAGAGAGAGAGAGACAGAGGCAGAGGGAGAAGCAGGCTCCCCGCGGAGCAGGGAGCCCGATGCGGGACTCGATCCCGGGACTCCAGGATCATGACCTGAGCCGAAGGCAGTCGCCCAACCAACTGAGCCACCCAGGCGCCCCAGTAGATCATCTTTCTAATCGCAGTAGAACAGCTGAGCTGTTCCTTTTGAAAAGTGGCATCCTCACTGTTGGCAAAGGGATGCAGAGATGGAATTAGGACAGGGAAGAGGGTGTGTGAGGGGGAAATAAAAAACAACACATCAAGTCTTGCTCTGATCCTACAAGTAGCCTCTTTGCCATGGGATCAGAAATGGTGAATGTTCACGCTTATTAAGAGTCAACCCAGGGGCACCTGGCTGGCTCAGTCAGCACAGCGTGTGACACTTGATTTCAGGGTTGTAAGTTTGAGCCCTACGTTGAGTGTAGAGATTACTTAAAAATAAAATCTTTTAAAAAAAAGAGAGAGTCACCCGGAAGCATAGCAGTGCCTTCAGAAAAATGGTGCATAATTTGCTTTATGTTTCCATAAAGATGTTTCATTTTGTTTATTGAACGAGGGAGTACAGTTGTGAGGTCCTATCACCACTGGGAACCGGTGAGCTTCTTCTCTCTACATCTTAAATTACTTTGATATTAAAGAAATGTGACTGTAGACATGAGACAGGAACTGAGCATCCTGTTTATTTCCCTAGAGGCAAAAAAACAAACAAAACAAAAAAAAGAAAAATAGAAAAACAAAAAATACAGGATGCCATTGCTGAGGAAGAAATAGAAACCACAGCTGCTGGACTCTGTGTTTTTTCCCATCTGTTTTTCAGCTCCCTAATTATTTATCCCTAGTTTCTACTTACTTGTGTTTCAACACACTTTTTTCCTCCTTCCTATCAGTCCATTTCACGTCCCAGGAGAACCCCGAGATCTCTTCAGTTCTACCGTTTGTCCCGTGAGAGGCATGCAGTCTGGTGCTTAAGTACCCAGTTATCAGAATACACTTCCTAGCCCATGTAAGTTCAGGCAAATTGCTTCCCCTCCTCATACCTCGTGTCCTCATCTGTAAAAAGGATGTAAAGAGTCCTGTATCATAACGCGGTTGTAAGGATTCCATGGGGGCACACATATAAAGCATCTAAATCACTGTTAGCTCTTTCTATTATATATCCTCTGGCCTCACTCCTTCCCATAAATCCGGTATCACTCATTAACTAACAATTTAGAGGAAAAGGAAGGGAAAACTGGCTAAAAGAAACAGAAAGGTGAATGCTGATATAATAGCTTTCAAGTAGGGGGAGTGGGAAATGGAGTGTTAGCTGTCATTGAAGTATGAGAAGGCACTCTAGAATTTTTGCATAAGGGTATAGAACAATCATTTGAGCCCATATAATTCATATAGGAAAATAGGCATATAGGCAAAGCCATATCTAGTTTCTCTGACCCTATGATAGAGAGCATTTAGCATACCTACTTAGAAAAGAATTTGGACTAACAATTGATCTCCCTCTTCTAGCTTTTGTAGGACACAAGCAGAATTTAAAATACATTAATACAGCTGTGGGGAGGAATGGGAAAGGATGAGAGAGAGAGGGTAGTAAAAAAAAGCAAATAGTCCCTTTCCCCACTGTATCGAAGAAGCATTTTCCTAGGCTGACCATCTGCTGGCCAATCTGAAGTCAGTTCCATCCCAAATCATGTGCGCTCCATGGCACTTCAATCTTGGGCCTCCAGATTGATGTAGACCAGAAGAAAGGCATATCTGAATGGCCAGAATGATGCTGCCACCCTTCTGGGAAGCTCCAATGTATGCCACAAGCCAAGGCCTCAAAGACATGTGCAGAATTACTTGGTTGGCATTATTAATCTTGTTAATACTAGATTCTATTTTAGATATCGTACAAGCTTTTAACAGTGGAGGATTTAAAACCTATATAAAACAGACATGTGCATAACACGAGCTGCCCTGTACCCTTCATCTATCATTATCATCTCGGGACCTGTCCTGTTTCATTTTGACCCCGACCCACTTCTCCACTTCCCATATGATTTTGAAGCAATTCCAGGCTATCATATCATTTCACCCCTAAGTATTTGAGTAAGTTTCTCTGGAACAGAGGTTAGCAAACTCTGGCCCATGGATCAGCCTCCTGTTTTATCAATAAGGTTTACTGGAATGCGGCCATGCCCATTCATTTACCTCTTTTCCATTGCCTGCTTCCCCAGAGACCCTATGGGCCATAAAGCCTAAAATATATACTATTTGGCCCTTTAAGAAAAAGTTTGATAACCCACCCCCCTCCCTGCTCTAAAAGATAAGGACTTTATTTATTTATTTATTTATTTTGTTTTATTTTATTATGTTAGTCACCATACAGTACATCATTAGTTTTTGATGTAGTGTTCCATGATTCATTGTTTTCATATAAGATAAGGACTTTAAAAAACATAACTAGAATACTATTATCACACCTCAAAAATTACCAGTAATGTACTACACAGTAACTTGAAATTGTTTAGGACTCTATACCTTATTAAGTGCCTTCATATTTGTTACTTCATTTGAATCTGCAACAACTCTCTGAGATAAAGCTGGAAAACTTTAATGTCATCTAAATCCCTTTTATATATGAAGAAACATGGAAGCATAGAGAATTTAAAGGCGATTTCATCAAAGCCAGGCAGCTAATAGCAGTTTGAATAAGCCTCGGCCTCTCCTCTGATATATTGTGGTAGGTCAAGGGGAAGTTTGAATTCTGCAGTATGTGAATGATAAACTGTGTACTTCTCAGTTCTATTTCACGAGTATGTGACTTGAAGGACCTGGGGTGGAATATATATTTCAGACATGACTTGGAGATAATTTAAGGTGAACCTCCTTCAAGCAGTAAAAATAAGCAAGTTTTTATCCCGAGTGTGAGTTCCCATGGAACCACTCTGAGTTTGAAGAGCTGCAGTGGCGTCTGGAGAAAAATCTAGGGGTAATCCTGTTTCCTAGCATCTTCCTTAGAGAAGAACATGGTGTATTATTTTACAGGCCAAAGAAAAAGGGTGAAATGTGAGGGGTGGAAATTCACTTTAGTTACACGAGCACCCAGAGTCTGGGGTGCATCCCAACTTTTTCTCTCCCATAAAGCTGGCTGGAAACATAATAAAAACCAGACTTTCTCATGAGAAACCTGATGGCATTTTTATTGGTTTGTCTGTGAGATAATACTCCACCTTTGGGAAGAAAATCCAAGAGAGCTTGTAAGAGTGGTAAATAGTCACAGAAAGTCCAGTTGTATTTCAGAAACCATAAGAAAATTAGTTTCCATTTTCACATAACCTGAAACTCAATATAATCAAAGGTCATCACCCAAGCAGTGTCTGGATTATTTAAAATAAAAGCTTGATTATGTTTACAAACTAGCTTTCTTTAAGAAATTGAAAACGTGGGGCGCCTGGGTGGCTCAGTTGGTTAAATGTCTGCCTTCAGCTCAGGTCATGATCCCGGGGTCCTGGGATCGAGCCCCGCATCGGGCTCTCTGCTCCGCGGGAAGCCTGCCTCTCCCTCTCCCACTCCCCCTGCTTGTGTTCCCTCTCTCGCTGTGTCTCTCTCTGTCAAATAAATAAATAAATAAATAAATAGAAAGAAAGAAACTGAAAATGTTGTCCTAATTAGGCAATTGGCTCCCTGAGAGTAGGGACCACTGCAGGGCCTAATACTGGGTCTGCCAGGGTGTGGTACTTCATCTAAGTGGTGTTGAATGGCTACCCAGTGTCAACATCATTACTTTAGGTATGGGCCTAAAGTATGACCAGATCATACTTCTGGTCATTAAAAGGAACCTATCTCCCCAAATAATAACTCTATAGTGGAGAGAATCCTGATAGGATACCACCTTAACCAAGTGATCAAGGTTAACATCGCCACTGATAAGTCATGTGGATATCACATAGCCTGTGGTAGGTCAAATAATGGCCCCCGATGATATCCAAGTTCTGATCCCTGGACCCTGTGGCTATGTTATATGGCAAACTTTATGTAACAAAAGGGACTTTGCAGTTGCAATTGAGATGGGGAAATTATCCTGGATTATCTGGGTGGGCCCAGTGTAATCTTTTTTTTTTTTTAAGTTTTTTTTTATTTTATTTTTTTGATAGAGAGAGACACAGTGAGAGAAGGAACACAAGCAGGGGGAGTGGGAGAGGGAGAAGTAGGCTTCCCGCAGAGCAGGGAGCCCGATGCGGGGCTCGATCCCAGGACCCTGGGATCATGACCTGAGCCGAAGGCAGACGCTTCACCGACTGAGCCACTCAGGCACCCCAGGGCCCAGTGTAATCTTAAGAGTCCTTATAGGGGCGCCTGGGTGGCTCAGTCGGTGAAGCATCTGCCTTTGGCTGAGGTCATGATCCCGGGGTCCTGGGATTGAGCCCCATGTCGGGCTCTCTGCTTAGCTGGGAGCGTGCTTCTCCCTCTCCCTCTGCCTGCCGCCCCCCTGCTTGTGCTCTCTCTCTGTCAAATAAATAAATAAAATCTTTAAAAAAAAAAAAGAAAGAGTCCTTATAAGAGGGAGGCAGAGAGAGATCTGACTATGGAAGAAGAGAAGGCAATGTGATGACAGAAGCAGAGACTGGAGTGCTGTACCACCTGCCAAGGAATGCTGGGAGCCTCCAGAGGCTGGAAGAAGCAAGGAACAATTCTCCCTGGAGCGTCCCGTAGGAAGCAGGCCTGGCAACATTGATTTTAGCCCCATAAGACTCATTTCAGACTTCTGGCCTTCAGAATTATAAGAGAATAAATTTCTGTCATTTTCAGCCACTAAATTCATGGTAATTTATTACAGCAGCAACTAAGACATACTCTCAGATATAATGTGATGAGAAGAGCACCTCGCCTCTGTGGTTTCTCTCCCCTGTCTTATAATGAAAAGACATCAGACAAACCCAAATGGAGGGATGCGCTACACAATACCTGACTAGTGCTCTTCAAAAGTGTCAAGGTCAGGACAAACAGGAAAGTCGGAGAAAGTGCCACAGAAAACAGGAAACTAAGGAATCATAAGGACTGAATGGAGTGTGGTATCTTGGCCTGGATCCTGGAACAGAGAATGACAGTAATAGAAAGACTGGTGCGATCTGAATAAAGTCTGTAGTTCAGATAGTCGTATTGTACCCATGCTAATTGCTTCGTTTTGTAGACATCGACAATAGAGGAGACTGGGGGAAGGGTCTATGGGAACTCTTTGCACTGTTGTTGCAAATCTCTGTAAACCTAAAGTCATTTCAAAATAAAATGTTTGAAAAGGAATCCTTCCCAGTAACATTTGTCTCGTCAGATCTGTTATTGGAGGTGGAAATGATACAGGGATGTGTTTTAGGGATTCTGGGGCTGCACTGATTGGATTCTCCTGGAAGAAAGGAAGAAAGAGCTGGAAAGAGAGATGACTGAGGGTAGAGGGAAGCTGCCACTCTCCATCGCATTAGGTGCCACTGGGTGGTACTAATACCTCATGTTGTCCTGGAACCATAGGCAAGGGGGAAATGCCCCTGTATTTTATGGAGGGACATTTAATGGCACAGAACAGTTCAGTGGCAAATAATGTTCATTGAATTAATTTGATTTGCCCAAGCTCACCGAGCAAAGAGGGGGAAAGAAAACTTCACTCTCGAGGGCAAAAGTACCAAGAACTGGTGGATATATTTTCAAACCACCATACCAGGTGTTCTCTTAGCCTTGGCTCTGATGGAGAATTTGATCTTCTATGCTAGGCTTTCTCTGGGCAACCACATTTCCTCCCACAGTTTCGTGTGGCTCAAAGTGAAACCTGGCTTTCTTTCAGAAGACTCCCGCCATCTCTCTTCTAAGTTTCCAAGCCCCGTGAAAAGTCACAGCATGTTAAGAAAAGAGAAGGGAACTTGAAATGATCCCAACCTTTCAGGATCTGGTTATAGTCATCTGTCTCTTTTGTTCTTGCTGTAGCACTAAAATGTGACATCTCTGATTCTTCTCAAGCAAGGGTTGCTGCAACCTTCAGCAGCTTCTCCACGATGCTGCCACTGTATGACACTGACGTTCTGTTCGGTACCCACTGACTGTCACCACATGACCTTGTCCTTGAAGCCTGACTTTACTTGATCCTTGGCAAGTCTTTTTCTATACATTTGTATAGAAAAAGCATGCAGTGTGCTCGTTCTCAGGCAGTCCTCTTAATTATTTACCTCTTTGGCTTCAGACTTCAGCTCTCATTTCTGTCGACTTCCTTACTTTCCCTTGTTCAAATAGTGAACTCAGTATACCTAAAACCGGATTCAGCATTTTTCTCCACAGTGGCCTCTTCCTTGCCCTTGCTCTTCATTCTCTGAGTCATGAGCCTAACAATAAAAATTCACCATCTTCGGCTTCTTTGTTGCCTATACTCCCTATATTTGTAATGAGATTCTTGCCCCTGTATTGTATCAAAAAGAGCTCATCTGCCACTCAGTCTGGGATAGTTCCCGGCCATTATTGGGGATAGCAAAAAGCCTCAGTTTCTTCATTCAGCTTCAGATTGGTCCAATTGCTGGTTCCATTCTAAACTTGAGATTCCAGTTTCCTATCTGTCCCCATTTCCTGCCCTGGTTTCTTAACCCTTTCTGCCGTATCTCCCTAACACCTAGATCATCACTTCTCAGACCATTAAAATGTGCACATGATTCCCTGAGGATCTTGTTAAAATGCGGATTATGATCCAGGAGATCTGGGGTGGTGCCTGAGATTCTGTATTTCTAATGAGCTCTTGGGTGATACCCACGCTGCTGGTCCAGGGCCACACTTGGTAGCAAGGGCTCATAGCAAGTCTCCTAAATGTGCTTCCTCACTCACCATCTTTCTCTACAAAGGGGAAAACACAAGTGCTGTCACATTGCCAGGCTTTCTGGATCTCACACCGCCAGCATCACTGGTCCCCAGCATAGGAGAGTGCTCAAATCCCCTGGAGATGCGATGAGAAATACTGATGCTTGGGTTTCACCCCCTGGAGATTCTGACTCACTAGGTCTGGGGTAGGGCCTCAGAATCTGTATTTTTAAGAAGCACCCGCCACCCCCGGCAGTCTTAATGAGTTTTTAAGAACCAGTGTCTTCCAGGTTAAAGTCCAAACTGAAGCCTTAAATATAGTCTTCCCCAGCAGATCCAATCTCCTTTATTTCTCATTTATTACTCCCCCCAAACCTTTGTTCTGGGCAGGCTGTCTCTTAAAGAGACCCAAAGCATTCCCTACTCTTTACTCTGGCTCACCTACAAATTCTCCCCACTCTAGAATTACTCTGTCTTATCTGTGTATGTTCACGATCACTCCACCAAGAATGCCAGCTCCTGGAAGACAAAGTGCCACACACACAGCTGGTAGGAAGAGACTTTGTCTCCACTCTCTGTAGCGCTGTCAACTCCAACCATCCTCCCAAATTCTACCAAGTCACTGCCTCCACCCCCATATTCAAGTCCCATGGGAAACCCACTTTTCTGGAAGAATGGAAAATGTGACTCTCTTGACTGAAATAGAAGTGACACCCTGTCCTGACACATAAGGAAGGATGCTGAGTCACACTCCAATCCTATCTGAAACAAGTCCCTGGGGACAGGGACTTTGTCTTATATTTGTTCTATGCTATTTTCATAAGTCAGAAGCATCTCATGTTCACCATTAAATGAAATGCTAAGCAAACATCTGAGTATGTTTGGTGATCTGCCAGAAGGTGACACATAATGGTAGGGATGGAGTCATTACAGCTAATTAGTCAAAATGACATCAAAACTTTCTAATTAGCTTTTGTAAACATCCTTGTGCCAAGAAAACATTAGGTGTTGAACCTCATTATCTACTCCTAAAATATGATTAGAACAGCCTTCGGTGCCGCGGAACACATAAGGCTAACGCCAGCCGTGAGAAATCAGGATCTATCAGCATCAGCTTAACGTACACAGGAAGAAACACTTACGGCTCAGTAGGAATTAAGAAGTGAGGCCGACTCAGCACCCAGGGTTGTCTAAAGAAAGAAAGAGAAACAACATCCAGGAGTCCTTTTTTTTTTAAAGATTTTTAAAATTTATTTATTTATTTGGCACAAAGAGAGAGAAAGAGTGAGAGCGCACAAGCAGGGGGAGCGGCAGGCAGAGGGAGAAGGAGAAGCAGGTTTCCTGCGGAGCAGGGAGCCTGATGCGGGACTCGATCCCAGGACCCTGAGATCATGACCTGAGCCAAAGGCAGACGCTTAACTGACTGAGTCACCCAGGCGCCCCTCCAGGAGTCCTCTTTGTGAACCAAAAATATGCTCTCTGGACCAAACCTAACAAGAGAATACATGATCCATCATGATGTCACCCAAACCTGCCTCTAGCTCGTTCCCCAACCCCTCTCTTCCGATCCAGGTGACTTTCCTGTACCTAAAGCTGTCCCCTGCCCACTGCCATGCTCTTTCTCTTATGCCTCTATTCTAGGCACATACTATTTTCTTTGTTCAAGAGGTCCTGCCACACACTCACTCAACCTTTAAGATCAAATGTCACCTCTGGAGAAAAGGTAGTAGCTTCATTCTAGGGAGGGAATGGGGTCTAAACTGCTGCCACTTATTTTTTGTAAGAAGCCGGAGTTTATTTCTATTTAAACAATACTCAAGGAATTTTCAGGTCAGAAGGCCCAAAGATAGCCAGGTTTAATATTATAGCCAGGTGCCGGCAGCTGCTGCCTGTTTAGAAATCTTCAGGACAACCCTGGGTGGTTTGACCCTGGTAATTCTCCCAGTCCACAAGTGGTGCATTCCTCTGAGTTTTGGCGTAATTCACACGAGGCTAGCCCTCCAGTAATGATGACCGAAAACAATGCTAGAAGCAATCATTGTCATTGAGAGGAAGAAAGGTAAACGATCAGAGAAGAAAGCCACCATAGCAATTTCAAGAAGCAAAATTATTCAGTATAAAACAAATGAGCATTTGCAGAATCTGTATGAAAACCCTTCTTGCATTATTCTTTGAAACCAGGTCCTGTGACTATGAGCTCGAGGAGCTGGGATCATGATGGATCTTGTAATAACACTCAGGCTCTTGCACAGTGCCTGAAAACCAGCAGACGTGTGATCAGTGTCTTTCAAGTAAATGGAGGAGTTGCTGATTTCACCTGTGAGTAGGACCTTCTGCCCATTAATCCGAGGTCAATCCCTCTTCTACTTTATTGGGCTTTTCCAGAGTAAAACCCCAACACTAATCTCTCTGAATTGCAACAATAATAACAGTTTTATTGTAAGAGCAACCGGTATTAATTGAGCACTTACTATGTGCCAAATGCTGTGAAGTCTTAACATGGATAATTTCAGTTAACTTCACAAATTATCCCCACTTTCCAGATTAGGAGCTTGGAGTTTAAGACACCAAGTAATTTAATTTGCCTACGTCATTTGCCAGGGCAGTACATGAAGGAGCCAAGATCAAAGCACAGAAGCCATATAGTGCATTATTAAGGTATAGTGCTCGCAACTAATCAACACCACTAGGCTCACGGTTATTGACTCATTACCGGTGATGTTGATCTCCACTGAGCAGCTCTGCCCACTCCAGGCATGCAGCATCAGACCCTCTACGGCTGGCTGAGGGGAGCACAAGCCCCTTGGATTTGTGGAGCGTGGGGCCATCTCAGTGTTGCCACTGGCCCCTGGAAATTACCATGACAACGCGCTTGGAGTCTTCTTTGGTGGGCTCTGGCCCGGTGATGAGTGCAAGCTTCTTTACTCCTTATGGATCCCGAAAAGCCAACCCTTCAGTGGCGGTACCTGTTAGTAACTGGCTTCCTGTGATGTGCCCGAAAGAGCAGGCTCCACCTAGGTCTTGAAGCTAAACCCCTGTAACGTATGTGGAAGTTGTTGGCTAAAGGTCCAAACTTAAAACTCGTTGTACCTCCTCGGTAAAGCCTTTTCTGGCCCCCAGTCAACTCTAAGTTATTTCTTTCCACTCCCCAATTCCTTGGTGTTCTATGTGTAAGTCCTTTTCAGTTTATTTCCCACTCGGGGCTTAAGGGGAAAGTTGCTACAACACATGGCAAGCAGTCAATTAAAAAATTGCAAATAACTGCATCAAAATGCCAGTTCATGGGGCGCCTGGGTGGCTCAGTCGTTAAGCGTCTGCCTTCAGCTCAGGTCATGATCCCAGGATCCTGGGATCGAGCCCCACATCGGGCTCCCTGCTCCGCGGGAAGCCTGCTTCTCCCTCTCCCTCTCCCTCTCCCACTCCCCCTGCTTGTGCTCCCTCTCTCGCTGTGTCTCTGTCAAATAAATAAATAGAATCTTAAAAAAAAAAAATGCCAGTTCGTGTAATTTTAAGTCCAATGAGAAAAATCCCATTTTTCCGGAAAAGACTACTGATCTTTGAGATTTGAGAATGTAGCCGGCTCCCGATTTTATTTCTCCCTGGTAAAGGGAACAATAATGGCATGGCAAATCTATGGGGAAGAGCATGTGTGTGTGTGTGTGTGTGTGTGTTTGTGTGATGGCCTGGCAAATCTATGGGGAAGAGAGAGAGAGAGTGTGTGTGTGTGTGTGTGTGTGTGTGTGAGAGAGATGGCCTGGCAAATCTATGGGGAAGAGCGCACGCATGTGTGTGTGTGTGTGTGAGATGGCCTGGCAAATCTATGGGGAAGAGCGCGCGCGTGTGTGTGTGTGTGTGTGATGGCCTGGCAAATCTATGGGGAAGAGTGCGTGTGTGTGTGTGTGTGTGTGTGTGATGGCCTGGCAAATCTACGGGGAAGAGCGTGTGTGTGT
>NC_138385.1:95608995-95688720 GCF_054177405.1 Leptonychotes weddellii | reverse complement strand
GTGTGTGTGTGTGTGTGTGTGAGATGGCCTGGCAAATCTATGGGGAAGAGCGCGCGCGTGCGTGCGTGCGTGTGTGTGTGTGTTCTGCTTCGGCTTTTCCCAGACGTGAGTGACCGAAGCTTTAAGGCACAAAGCCCATGCCTCTTTTTCCTCAGTAGCCGTCCGCGTTCAAGGGGCCGCGGGGAAGGCTGGTGGGACCGCTCGCACATGGACATCCCGTGTGCGTCCGTGCGCGTTTAATTCCGTTGCAGCCCCATTTTATAGCACCTTGAACATGTCATTCAAAGAACCGGAAAAGATGAGAAATGGGGCTGCGAGTTTTTCCTGCATTCGCGGGCAGAGCCTCAGCAGGATGCGCGCCGCCTTTTGCCGAGGGCTAGCAGTGCCCCAGGAGCCACATCCGGAAGCGGAAGACGCTCGGGCGTCTGCCGGCTGGAGCCTGCGGGTGGCTTCTCGGGGAGAGCGCGGGGAGAGCGGGCTCCTGGGCAGTGACTCAAGTGGCCAGCAGGGGGCTGGCCTTCTCTGTCTATAAGTAGCCCCGGTGCCTCCGCAGAGCCTCAGCGCCGCGGAGGGGCGGTTTGCTGCTGAAGTCAGTGACGCGCACAGCATCCTGCCTATAGGATGTGAGGCTTTCTCAGTGCAGTCGTTTTTCTACCCACTTTAAACCTTCAGGTTCTACACATCAGGAAACATAGGAAATGCCGTATGAAAATAGGCGGCCAAAAGTTGCTAGTAAACTGCAGCCAGGGAGACTCAGACTAGAGTGGAGGTAGAAAGAGTTGCTACAGAGTGGGTTTAGTTCTGGCTGACTTTTTGTTGCTAACTTACTGAATTTAGACATGTGTTACATTGGTCATGTGAGGACCAGAGCAGCACCAGCATCAGAATAGTGCCGGGCCGTTCTGAATGCCATGGTGTATATGTACTCAGAGTATTTTTGTCCAAGAAGATAAAGAGCCCAGCATAGATTTTATCCTCATCTTCACCCAACTACAAAATCAAAGTTAAGCAACAGCATCTAAGAGCCCTTTTCAGGGGGGCAAGAACCTAGAGGATGGCTCTGAATGATTGTTTGCTTTTGAACTTGGAAGTGGACCACTTCTTGCACTGCAACATCTCCAATCACAGTGCAGATCTCCCCACCAACGACGACTGGTTCCACCCAGGGATCTTCTATGTCATCCCTGCCATCTATGGGGTCATCATTCTGATAGGCCTCGTCGGCAACATCACCCTGATCAAGATCTTCTGTACGGTGAAGGCCATGCGAAATGTGCCCAACCTGTTCATCTCCAGTCTGGCCTTGGGAGACCTGCTCCTCCTGGTAACGTGCGCTCCCGTGGATGCCAGCAGGTACCTGGCCGACAGATGGCTGTTTGGCAGGATTGGCTGCAAACTGATCCCCTTTATACAGCTCACCTCGGTGGGGGTGTCTGTCTTCACACTCACGGCTCTCTCGGCGGACAGGTGAGTTCTGGAGGAAAGTCACCTTCTCTCTGAGGGTGGCAGGTGCCTTGGGAAATGAGCCACCAGCTTGGGGCAGGCAGAGCTGTTTGCACAAAGGGAAGTTTTAGTCAAACTCAGATTCCCTTCCAGGCACGTTGTTCTTCTGGGGATTACTTCTTGAATTGGACATTATCGGTTTAAGAAAGAAAAGTGAGGGGCTCTTGGGACGAAAGGGGAGAAATGAGAGAAAAAAAATCTCTGAGCATAAGATTGACATGTATCTTCTGGAGACAAATCGGTTTAGCGTTGCTTTTTCCTAATTCTCCCTCCCTGCAAAATTAATTGACTGGTGAGGGAAAAAAAAAAAAATCACACCTAAGAGAGTTTACACCCCAGGCAAATGTTTCTTCGAAACAATTCAAAGGCTTCAGAGAACAGAAAAGTCCCACTGAATTTCTTCCTCAAAATATTCTTTCAGAAATAAACAAGAGGAGACAATAAGCAGCATTTCTTTGAAATTTATTTTCCTTAGACCATTTACCTTTTCTCACAGCTGATTTTGTATTGGGCTCTCTGTAACCAGAGAGCTGGTTTTTCTAAGTGTCCCTTCAGTGAAATCAAGCATTATTTGGATTTTTTTTCCCTTGAGAAAGTTCCATTCAAGTTTGATTTTGAATTTTAATCTTTTTGATGTACTTCCACATACAGTGCCTTTGGGTTTTTTTGTTTGGTTGGGTTTTTTTGGTGGGGAGTCCAACGTTTCATTCTGGGCAACACTCACATTTGTGAACTGCATTTCTTGTGTGAACATGTTGCTTAAAAATTCACCTTTATTCACTCTTAAAGATTCATATTAATTCCTTCAACATTTACCAAGCATCTATTATGTTAAAAAACACTTGCTTGAATTAACCCGTCGGGAAATATCCGCAGGCTGTTCACACACATTGCTGCCTAGATCTAGCATGCTTCTGAGCTCTAGAAAGTGGACACAGTAATGAATAGACTCCCGAAACATCATGGAGCATATGGTCAAATTAAGAAAAAACTGGAACAATGAACCAGAGACTCTAAGTTTTCATTTTAAAATCCACTGTATGTTATGCTGTTAAAGACACATGAGGATCTGAGCGTGTACCAGGAAAGGCATAGAAGCAGCTCTTGAAAGTTTATACTCTGAAGAAGATGTCCCACATTTTAATACATGTGGTAGTGGGTTTTCATTTTATAGAGGAACAAACAGTCCCCAGGTGATCTGGCTTTGTCGAGTAATGGACGAATAAAGACAGTGTTATCAGTATTTGTAGACATGTCTTTATACTTAGCTGCCTGAAGTACACTGTTCATTTTCAAAGATGGAAAAGTAATAGCCCGGAGGCAAGGTCTGCACACCATACCGGCCGGAGGGGCTTTCTCCACTCTCGCCGCTCGCCCCCAGCTTGCTCTCACCTGAACAGCGGCCCCCCAGGTGCTGGTGGCCATGGGCAGTCTCGCGTGTTGACCCGGGCCGGGCAAACTTTGGAGCTGGCAGGAGGTCTGTGGCTCATTACACAGATGCCGAGGTCATCTCAGGATGGAGGCGAATTTTCCTGATGCGAAGATGAGATTTTGGACCCCGGGCTGCTGGGTGCAGTGGTGTAGAGGGTGTTTACCATTTTCTTGGGGTGGGGTGGGGGGACAGAGAGGAAAGCGAGGGTGTGGGATGTGAAGATGTAGCTGCAGGGGGCTCTTTCCAGAGTTTCAGAGCAGACCGAATTCCCCATCAGCAGAAAGGCTCTTTCCAAAGCCAGGTTGCAGCCTTTGGCAGCTCCGGTGTGTTCTCAGCAAGTTTATAGTTACTGTGTGTTCTTCCCCTACTATAAGCTGCCCTATAACTAACTTTCTGTGCTTTGGTGAGGCTTCAAAAAGCTGATGGATCACCTGAATCACAGGTAGTGAGCGCATCTAACCGATTTCGACAAGAATAAGTATTGAGCTAGTTAAATAATACAAAACTACACTTATCTATTTATCTCATTTTTAAAAGCTGTTGGGGTCTTATAATAACCTCATGAGGACAGCAGGGCAAATACACACACCCATACCCTCTCTGTTTTTTCTCAACAAGGTACGATCTGTATACAGTAAAGTGAACAAGTGTATAGCTCAATGGATTTTTACTTATGTCTTCATAACATAAGTAAACCACCCAGATGTAGATATAGAATAGTTCGGCACCCCAGGAGTTTTCTTTTATGCCTAGTTCCAGTTAATACCCACCTCCGGACAGGAGCAATCACTATTCTGAGTTCAGTTAACATAGATTATTTTTGCCAGTTGTTTAATCTCGTATAAAGGGCATCATACTTCTTATGCCTGTCATGTCTGTGAGAGTCATCTATGTTCTTTTTAATTCTTGTGTAGTATTCCACTGTATGAATATACCCTGTTTATGTATCCATTCTAATACTGATGGACATTGGGTTGTTTCCAGTTTGGGGTTCATAATAACCTACTCTGGATAAGCTTATTTGTGCCTTTTGGGGAACATATGTGTTTATTTCTTTTGGGTTTAAGCCTGGGAATGGAATCGCCAGATCACAGGGGACACATATTTAGTAAATATCATCGAAGAGTTTTCTAAAGCGCTAAGTCTGTATTTGACAGGGTGGTAAAAGGATGAACCAGAAGACCCTCCAAACTGGATGATCATCACAAATCAATGGGGAGCTCAAAACCAATACAGGTTCTTAGTCCCTACCCTAAATCTACTGCATCAGGGTTTCTGAGGTGGGAACAGCATAGTGATAGTCATCCATCCCTGCCCCTTGTAGGTTCACCAGCAATGCCGGTACTCATCCCCATCTCCCTTCTGCAGCCCTCCCTTCCCCCAGGCGAACTTGAGTCTTTTTTAATATGAAGGGGATAACAGTTTTCTGGAAAAGTTTACACTGTTGCCACTGTGTCAGAGGGAGACTTCAAGGCAGTCCCAGAAACCAGAATTCTGGGTTTCACACAGCTGGTCAATGGCAGATTTGCATTCAAGCCCCTTCGCTTTTGGTCCCTGCCCTCCCCCTCCTTCCATGCCTTTTTTCCCCTTACACACGCGCCGATGTCCTCATACCTGGTGGAACACTGATGAGTTCCTGGCTCTGCTCCCTTGCTTATGCTGTGTCCTGCCCACTCTCCAGACACTTTCTCCTTTCCTGCAAAGAAGACACTACTCCCCATGTGATGTACGGGCTTGGAGTGGGCATCAACGGTCCTGCCTTTTAGGCTTTTTGCTGCCATTACTGCCCAAGTCACTTAACTCTCTGACCTTAGTTGAATCATCTGTAAAGTAATAGAGTTGAGCTAGATTATTTCTAAGGTCCCTCCAAATTTTTTATCTGTCATCTTGCCTATCATTCGGAATATGGTTCAAGCTTCCTCCTTAAAACCCTAAGTTGGACCATTCTAGCCCCAAGGTCCTAACCCTCCCCTAAACATAAAGCTTATTATCTCAGACATGAATTATCTTGTGACTTCTTTCATTTTGCTCTTTTGAAGTATTTTACTCATTTGTCTTTTTTTAGCCTCTCGTATAGTCATTGCGTTAACTTTTCAAGTAGATTATTAAGCATGCTGAGGGCAGGGGTGCCTGGGTGGCTCAGTCGGTTAAGCTTCTGCGTTCGGCTCAGGTCATGATCCCAGGGTCCTGGGATCGAGCCCCGCATCGGGCTCCCTGCTCAGCGGGAAGCCTGCTCCTCCCTCTCCCTCTGCTTATGTGCGCACTTGCGCTCTCTCACTGTCAAATAAATAAAAACGGCCATACCACCCTGAACGCGCCCGATCTCGTCTGATCTCGGAAGCTAAGCAGGGTCTGGCCTGGTTAGTACTTGGATGGGAAAATCTTTAAAAGAAAAAAAAGAATGCTGAGGGCAGAGATTTCTTATATATTCTTCTATCTTCCACACTGCCTCACATGGTTCCTTGGCACCAAACGGGTGATGAATAAACAGTGATTAATTAAAATTATGGTTAATTAATACACACTTTTCTTCTCATTCTTCTTTTCCTTTTTTGGAATTCATCTGAAAGCATACTCTTTAAAATGTTTCATACAGTTACTGACTTCTTATCTCTTCCTCTCTATGAAGCTCTCACTGAGTAAATGTGAGAGAAACCTTTCTTTCTGAGTCTATGAATAGATTCGGGGGATGAAGATGGGTGCATGGATGGACAAATGAAAAGATAGGTGGGTGGATGAGTGGATGGGCAGATGGATGGATGGATGGATATATTTTTTACAGACTGGTCTTTCCTACTAGATGCCCATTTCTGTACTAGGTCCTCAGCATTATGTAAATGGAGTTTAAGACCAAAATTAGGCCCTCAATAGGAGAAGGGTAAGGAGAGTTTATGTTTTCCAGTAAGTGTGACGTTTAAAGCTAGATGTTATCTTGACAGCATATAATACCCAAGTTATATTGTGCCTGCTTCAGTATTATTATTCAGTGCTATTTCTGCTAGAATGGATGGCAGAATGAATCCCAAAGGTAGATATATAGAGGAGTTCCACTGTAATTGTGATCCTTGATTCCATGGAAAAGACTGTTCATACATTTTCCCCTCCCTTGTGATTTGGAATGTGTAAAGAAAACAGGAAAGAATTGCATTTAGGCAAACTTCTTGAAGTACAGATTCTTTGAATTCATTGCAAGGAGTTTTTTTTTTTCACATTAACATTCTTAGTTTCTTGATTCTCTCATGAAAAATATGCACAACCTCCACAGATAAAGCCACTGCAGCATCTTTACTCCTCCTGTTGTCCAATCTCCAGCTCACTTTTTGCCAGCACCAACATTGGCTTTTGCAGTCCCCCTGACTTTCTTCATTCTGTTCTTGCGTTCCTTTCGCTGTTTTCTTGATGTCTTTTTCTTCTCATACAGGCCATGTCTTGCAAGTCTGTGTTTGGGTTCATTTTTCTTTGCATAATCCAAGGAATCATACATAAATCATGCCAAAGCCAGTTGTCTTGCCACCACCAAAATGGGTTCTGAATCCAAACACAAAGATGACATCTGGTGTGGTCTTGTACATTTTGGCTAGTTTTTCCCGAATTTCTGTCTTAGGTACTGTTGCCTTTCAGGGGTGAAGAACATCAATGACCATCTGTTTCCGCTGAAGTAGTCAGTTAGTCATGAACTTCCTGGTCTGGATAGTTACTGTGTCGTTCATGATGGTGGCCAAGCTTCAAGCAGCCATGGAGGAAAAGAGGTTCATTGCAAAGAGTTTATGAGATAATGTAGTTTCAGCCTTTCCTGCCATCTCGAGCTGCATGGTCCAGCATCTTAGCCACTAACCAAGTAAAACTAAAAATTCAGCTCCCTAGTCACAACAGCCACGTGTCAAAGGCTCAGTAGCCACACATGACTCTACTGGACAGTACAGATACAGAACATTTCCATCATTGCAGAGAGTTCTATTGGACAGAAGAGAGTTTACTCTGTGTCTTGGGGTCCAAATCTCTTTTCCAAGATCCATGTTAGTTGGTCTGTCTCATTGACAGTATCAGGAATTTCTCACATAGGCAAATATCAAATGCCCCCTATCTGCATGGGCTATTCCTGTCTGTCAAATATCTTCTATGAGAAGATAGCAAAAATGAAGAGGGAAGAAACCAGGCAGCCCAATACAGTCACCAGTCACAGGCTTGGGGAATTTGGGCATCCCATTGATGAGGTTTTGAGACCTTCTGAAAAATACATGTGTGGTTCACTTTCCAGGTCTGTGTTATGAACTTCTCTCTGATCCTTCAATTCTCTTTTGCCGGGCCCTCTTCTATCTACCAGTCTGTCTTTCTATCTTCCTATCCCAAGGCTTGCCAGAACAAACACAGTTGTAGCTAGACTCCTTTTTTTTCTTTTTAGAGAGAGAGAAATAGAGCACAAGCGTGCGATCAGAGTGGGGGGCAGGGAGGGGCAGAGGGAGAGGGAGAGAGAATCTTAAGTAGGCTCCACACCCAGCATGGAGCCCGACAACACGGGGCTCAATCCCACAACCCTGAGATCATGACCTGAGCAGAAATCAAGAGTCGAACACTTAACCAACTGAACCACCCAGGCGCCCCTCTAGCTAACTTCTCATTGCTTCCACATTGCCTTCTGACTTCTCCCCTCTCTGACTTCATTTCCCTCTCCCTAATAGCTGGGTTCTATTCCCTCCATCTATCCAAATCCTATGACTCCCTCAAGGCGCAGTTCAGGTCCCTTCTCCTCTATGAAGCATTCCCTGATCTTTTGCTTTCACTGATTTTTCCCCTTCTCAAGATGTTTTTGCCTGTATTGTCTATGAAATACCAAATCTGTCCCACATTTTATTACTGGGTCCTTTGTATAGATGTGTTTTCTACTTCCTTAATCATGTGGGAAGCTCCTTGGGGTCTGTGCCTGCTATGACACCCGGGCCCACCGTACATCTAGTAAGAGGACAATAACCACAGCTTGGTTGATGTTTGAGCAGTGACAAGTAGAAATCATCTTAAAGTTCAAACCCTTGTTTGACAGAGACCAAAAAATGGAATTTGGCCTTGTCACAGCAGATTCAAAGTGCAGGCAGACTATAATACTGCTCTCCTCATTTTAAGTCCTAGTTCCTTCGGGGGAACTGGAAACTTTTCTTCAGACACCATCAAAACACAGAGTCTGATTCCATTTCCCTTCCCTGGACAGTGGGAGCTACTGATCCCAGACCCTACTGTCCTGAGGGAGGATAACCCGAGTAACTGCAAGATGGTGCCCTTCTAAGGGGATCGCCCCAGTGATGCCAGAGGCTCCTCTAATGTTCTAGAGGCCCAGCTTCACTGATTTCAAGGACATTGGCCCTTTCACACAAGACAAGACAATTTAATTTTTTTCTTTTTTTTTTTAAAGATTTTATTTATTTATTTGACAGAGAGACATAGCGAGAGCAGGAACACAAGCAGGGGGAGTGGGAGAGGGAGAAGCAGGCTTCCCGCAGAGCAGGGAGCCCGATGTGGGACTCGATCCCAGGACCCTGGGATCATGACCTGAGCCGAAGACAGACGCTTAATGACTGAGCCACCCAGGCGCCCCAAGACAATTTAATTTCTTGCAAAGCATCTTTTCCAGAAAGTCCCTCTGTTGGAGGGGCTTACATGAGTCACCAGTTCATAACTTCTCTATAGTCTGATTTTTCTGAAGCATACTGCCTCTCTGGAAGGAAACTCAACTCGTGTTTCCCCAGGGTGATGGATCTGCCACGGCTGCTGGCAGACTCTGCAGTGCCCAGAGGGCAGGGGCAACAGAAGTGGGGTTTCCCAGCAAGGCTCTTTCAACTGGAGTGCTGTAGACAGAAGGGCAGAAAAGGATTTTGACCTTGTCTCTAACATATTATCTGTGAAAGTGTTAGACTTTTGTGTGATTAATTAAGTATCATTTCTGGCAACTTAATATGCATGGAGGCAAAGAGAAAAAAAGCACAAACTTGATCATGAAACATATTGCATAGCCTGAAAGGGCTTCCTGGTGAGGTTTTTTGAATTGTGCTTGTCAATAACATCCTTTGAAAAATAGACTAAATTAGCATTTTTGCACTTGTAAATCCTCCTGGTGTGTAGGGTTTGCATAAATTCTCTCTTAATTAAACACGTTTTGCAGAATAAAAGAAAAAAATTCTTCATTCCTCTCTACCTCCCAGTAATGGAAGAAGGGATTTTGTTTCTTACAGTCATCTTTGAAATTCTGCTGATTAGTATCTGATATTTGCTGCTACTTGAAATGATTTGATTTGCCAGAAACCTCTAAAAGGCTGCTGATTCATTTTACACATTAAATATCACTTTCTTTAGGGGCGCCTGGGTGGCTCAGTCAGTTAAGCGTCCGACTCTTGATTTTGGCTCAGATCATGATCTCAGGGTCGTGAGATAGAGCCCCGCGTTGGGCTCTGTGCTGGGCGTGGAGCCTGCTTGACATTCTCTCTCCCTCTCCCCCTGCACCTCTGCCCCCTCTAAAAAAATAAATAAATATCACTTTCTATGGGAGGTCTTCATTGGCCACTCAGTCTAAAGGAATGACCAACACTATTCCATCATCCAGTTTCTTTTTTCAGGTTGACTGAGGTGTAACTTACATATAGTAAACTTTTAGGTGTACATTTCTCTGAATTTTGACAAACTTATGCAGTATGTAACCACCACCACTACAGTCTAGATGTAGAACATCCATCACCCCAGATACTATCATGTCCTTGTGTAGTCTATCCGATTCCCCCACCCTCAGCTCCTGAAAACCCCTGATCTTTTCTAAAATAGCATATGAATGACATTATACAGTGTACAGTTGGTTAAGTCTGGCTTCTTTCAAACTCATGTTGTTGCATGTATCAGGAGTCCATTCCTTTTTATTGCTGAGTAGTGTTCCACTGCACGGGTATACCAGTTGGTTTATCCCTTCTCCAGTCAGTGGGCATTAGGGTTGTTTTTGGTTTGGGTAGTTATGAATAAAGTCATCAACGTTCACATAGGATTTTGTATGGATGAATATCTTCATTTTTCTTAGGTAAATATCATCCAGTATTATTTTCTTGAGAATTATTTTGTTCATTTATTTGCTTACTTGTTTATTATCTGTCTTCTACCACTAGAAATATACCCCCCCCCAAAAAATGGGAGGCTATCTCATTCAGTAGCATATTCTTTGATACTAAAACCATCCCTAACCTGTAATAGAGGCTTGATAAGTGTTTATTGAATACATGAGTGGATGGAAACATCAAGGAAGGAGTAAAGAAATGAATGAATTGTGGTAGGTCCTACTGAGAGAACCTGGAAGGCTGGATTACGGTTTGTGAATCATGTTCATCTCTTTTGATGGTTAACAGAATGACTGCAGTAGAACAGTCATCCCAACTCTAGGCGAAAAGACCTTATGCAGGTTTTATGGGAACTATTTGGAGGATGCTTTTTTTTTTTTTTAAAGATTTTATTTATTTTTGTGTGAGAGAGAGAGAGAGGGCATGAAAGAGAGAGAGAGAGAGCACAAGCAGGGGGGAGGGACAGAGGGAGAAGCAGACTCCCCGATGAGCAGGGAGCCCGATGCAGGGCTCGATCCCAGGACCCGGGGATCATGACTGAGCCAAAGGCAGAGGCTTAATGACTGAGCCACCCAGGCGTCCTGGAGGATGCTTTTTAAGAAAAAACAAGTAAGGGGCGCCTGGGTGGCTCAGTCGTTAAGCGTCTGCCTTCGGCTCAGGTCATGATCCCAGGGTCCTGGGATCGAGCCCCGCATCGGGCTCCCTGCTCAGCAGGAAGTCTGCTTCTCCCTCTCCCACTCCCCCTGCTTGTGTTCCCTCTCTCGCTGTGTCTCTCTCTGTCACATAAATAAATAAAATCTTAAAAAAAAAAAAAAAAGAAAAAACAAGTAAAATTATGAATGCAAAGTTAGGTAGAAACGTGGTTGTTTTAAAAGATTTAGAAAGATATTAGATTTAGAAATCACAATGTTAGAAATTTAAATAAGTTGATAAATTCTACAAACATCACAAAATCCAGAAAAATAACATAGTATCTATTAATTAATTGCCTGACACATGTCCATCACACTTGTTTTCTTAAATATTTTGGCTTCATCCTCATTTGTCTCCTCTTAAAATGACAATGGTTTGGTGATATCCTTTTCTATAGAGAAATTAGAAAGATGAGTCAGACTCGTGGCATGGTTGATTAAAATGGGTTTATTATTAAGGATTGGTTAGAAAAGTTTCTTTCAGCTCCGTAAGTCATTACTGGTTATGTCATATAATTATAGGATGACTGTATAGTGTTTAAGATTATTTGAGAAAGCCACTATCAAATTTCTTTCCTATATGGGCTGTACAATTTCACAGTATTTAAAGTTTTGTGCCTTGAGTAATCTTAAATACTTGTTTAATTGACGTCCATTAACTTGTTTGCCATGGATGTCTTGGCATTATGAGTTTTAAGTTTTCCTCATCAATGTTGGTATTTTGTGGGTATGTGTAACATGAGTCACTTTACACAAATGTCTTTGCTGTTTGTAATTTGGCTACAGGTTTCTGTCCTATAAACATAGACACTCTGATAAATTCGACTTTGCTGATATATTTGGATTTAAATCTACCACGTTATTATTTGATTTTTATTGGTCTCACCAGTCTCATTATCCTTTCTCCCTTTCTTCCTGCCTTCTTTTAAATTAGTGAAATATTTTAATTATTCTACCCCTCCCCATGAGTTTAATTATACAAGCTCTTCTTCGTATTCTTTCAGGGGCTACCCTAGAGTTTATAACATGTATCCTTGACTTATTACAGTTTGCTATAAATTAGTACTTTCCCACTTCCAGGACAATTCAAGGATTGCAATGCAAAGACACTTTATTTTAATTCCCTCCTGCCTTTTGTGAGGGGTGGGGGTGGGGAGAAGCTATTGTTATTTTCTATTTTAATTCTCTTTGTATTTTAAAACCCACAACTCACTATGTTTATTGTTTTTACATACTTTATATTTACTCACGTATTTTTTACCTTTAGATTTAAATTTATTCCCATATTTATCTTTTCTGTTGTTCTCTGTTTCTTCCTACAACTCTGACTTTACCTGAGATCATTTTGCTTCTGCCCAAAGAATGCCCTTCAGTGTTTCACTGAGTGTAAATATAATGGGGATACATTTTCTGGTTTGGTGTGTATGAAAATGCCTTTATTTGATGTCATTTGGGGAGGAGATTTTCACTGGGCATAGAATTCTAGGCCAGCAGTTCTGATCTTTCACACTTTGACGTTGCCATTTATTGTACTTGGACTTCCGCTATGATGACAGATGTCAGTTTTGTTGGTGCTTCTTTAAAATTATTGATTTGTTGCTCTTTGAATGATTTTAAGATTTTTTTCTTTATCTTTGGTTTTCAGCAGCATTACTATGATGCACTTAGCTGTGGTTTTCTTCGTCTTTTTCCTGCTTGGATTCATAGCTTTTCTTAAAACTGTGGTTTGAAGATTTTAGCCAGTTTTCTCAAGTTCTCAACCATTACAACTTCAAATATTGCTTCTGTCCCATTCTCTTTTTTTATGCTGTCTACGTATCAACAGAATACTACAGGTTAACTTTAAGTTTTTCGAGTTTTCTTCCTCCTTTGCTTGTTTTTGTTTTTATTGAGGCAGAAAATTCCATCCTAGGGTCAAGCCTCTGTTACTAGGAACTGTTTTAAACACAATCTCATTTCACCATGTCCCATAAATTTCTTACTCCTTTTTCTGTGTTTTCCATTCTGCTATTCTCACTGTACTGCACTCTAGCCATTTTCAGCTCACTAATCCTCTCTTTAGCTATGTCTAGTCTTTCCATTTGGTTCCATCTTGTCATCTAATTTCTTGAATTAGTCCCAATGTATTTTAAAATCCCTCTCTGGTAACTCTAACATGTGGAACCTCTCTAAGCCGGTTTCTTTTTTTTTTTTTTTTTAAAGATTTTATTCATTTATTCATGAGAGACAGAGAGAGAGAGAGAGAGGCAGAGGGAGAAGCAGGCTCCCAAGGAGCAGGGAGCCCGATGCGGGACTCGATCCCAGGACTCTGAGATCATGACCTGAGCCGAAGGCAGACGCTCAACCATCTGAGCCACCCAGGCGCCCCTCTAAGCCGGTTTCTATTACAGATTTTCTTCTCTTGTTTTTTGGCCATTTTGTTTTGCCTCCTGGTATACGAGGCAATTTTGTTTGACTACCTGATTTTGTATATGAAGAACTGTAAATAATTCGAGGTTCTGCATGTTATTATCTTCCAGAAAAGATTCGCTTTTGCTTCTTGCAGATAATTAGGAGGTGGCAGTTTATCTGACCCGATCAGGGACTGAGCAGATTGGAGGCTGGGATTGGGTCTTTGCAAGAATTAGTTCACCCCTCCTGCTAGGGTGTCCCCCTTTTGGGAATCCAAACTGAAAGCCTGGGGTGTTTACCTGGCCTCCTCTCCTTGGTGGGCCTTGAACTCCATTTATTGTCCTCCTTCCTCCTAAAACTGCTAAAAGCTCTGCTCAGCTTTATTTCTCTGTTGCTGTTTGAAACTTGGTAAATGCCGTAAGGCAAAAGTGGTACTGAATGACAGCTTCATCTCTTTATGCTTCCTTCTCTCCAGGATTTTGGCCCCTCAGATCCTCACTGCCTTGGTATTTCTCTGATGCTTTCCAAGAGATTTCCTAACTTTTCATTTTAGGGGAGTTACTCAGCAACAAGCTGGTTTGCCATTATCAGAAATGGAAAACAGAACTCCCTCATCGGACCTGTGGGATCAGCATGCACAGCCTCACATTATCTCCGCAGGTTAGATTCAGAGACGTGAGTAAGTCAGGAGTCTCAGCTGAGGCCTGCAGCAGTGGACACTGCCAAGTACTGTAGGTACATCAAAGCCTCTGGGATCTTTCAGCTAAGCCAGGGCTCTTAGCCCCAGTAAGTAAGAGCTGGAGCCAACACTTAGTTATGCAGGGGTTGAGAACAGCTGAAATTCCGTGGGAAGGAAAGAGCCAAAATGTTCCTGAGGTACATTTCTTTAAACTTCAATTCTTTTTACTTTTCTTTTTTTGTATTGTACTCAGACCAGTTAGCCAGTGGGAATAGCTAAAGGTACCCAGGAAAGAAGCAGGAAAAAATGTGAAGTGCAGCACATAAAGAAATTTATTTCCAGTGTGAGAAGAACTCATTGTAAAAATAATAGTATGTCCATGTGACTCACTTATTTCTTTATGCTGTCTACATATAAATAGAATGACTACAGGTCAACTTCAAGCTTTTCAAAGTTTCTTTTTTTCCCTTTGGTGGTATTTTTTGTTTGTTTGTTTTGTTTTATTATCAGGCACTTTCATACCGGACTTGGGCCTCTGAGAAATATGTTAAACACAATTAAAAAACAATACAAAATTATGTAAAAACAAAATTACAGTAGTTTCTCCATGAGAGCATATGGGAAATGCTTATTTCTCTTTAAATAAATGGCAATCAAAACAGATTTTTAAGAATTTCATTATTATCTATTCTTTTCCCCTTCTACTTTATTTTTTTTAAAGATTTATTTATTGGGGCACCTGGGTGGCTTAGTTGTTAAGCATCTGCCTTTGGCTCAGGTCATGATCTCAGGGTCCTGGGATCGAGCCCCGCATCGGGCTCCCTGCTCCACGGGAAGCCTGCTTCTCCCTTCCCCACTCCCCCTGCTTGTGTTCCCTCTCTCGCCGTGTCTCTCTCTGTCAAATAAATAAAATCTTAAAAAAAAAAAAAGCCATCAGAGGTGACATTTTAAAAAATAAATAAATAAAAATAAAGATTTATTTATTTATTAGAGAGAGAGCGCACATGCATGTGCACATGTGCACGAGTGGGGAGAGGGGCAGAGGGAGAGGGAGAGAAGCAGCCTCCCCACTGAACACGTAGCCTGACATGGGACTCGATCCCATGACCCTGAGATCATGACCTGAGCCAAAATCAAGAGTAGGACGCTCAACTGACTGAGCCACCCAGGCGCCCCTCCCCTTCTACTTTAAATGATTGGAAACACCACAGGAGAACAGAAAAATCAGAATTTGGCATCTTTTCTTTCCTAGGTTGTCAGCAGAGGTGAAACTGGAGGTTAAAATGATGGTTTGAGGGAAATATGCACTACGGGATGAAGATCAGTATAGTAAATATTTAGTTTGAAGTACTCTTTCCTGGTGCTTTAAAAAGACCTGAGACTGAAGAGCTATAATCAAATATAACTAACTAGGGGACCCAGAGACCTAGGTTCTAGTCTTGGTTCTCAGCTAACCAACTGTGGGACCTCTGGCCACTACTTTTCCTCTTCTGTAATGTGAAGGGAATGGGCCTTGATGACTCCCAAGTTTTATATTCCGTAATTATATAGAAAACAGGTTTAGCATTTAACATGTACTCATGTCTGCACCATGGTAAAAGCACTTCATAGACTGACCCAGCATCGTCTAAGAGCGCCTCACAAAGGGGAATGTAATATGTTAAGCATCATTCTGTTGTTCTTTCAGGGCCTTACCTGGGCCTAGCTTGCTTCCCCAACCAGATTTTAAGTCCTTAGTGGTCAGGGACTTTTATATCCATAATGCCAAGCAGAGCCTGAGATACTAAATTAGTCCTTACCTGTGCCGATAAATTGACTAAGCATCCTGGACAATGAGTGTTTAGCACTGGAAGACCAACGGCAAAGCTCAGTGGCCTATTGTCTTCATGATCACAAATTACTAAGCCTAACAGGCAGAGCGCTGTGTAAAATGGAAGACAGACTCTCTCCTCCATTAATGAAGGAACCAACAATTTTGGTATGAACAGGCCGAGAACAACAGAAATGCTAGCCATGTTCACACATTCAGTGCACACAGGCTGGGGGGCCAGTAAACATTTTTTTCAAGGGCCCTATAATAAATATTCTCAGCTTTGTGGGCCGTAAGGTCTCTGTTGCAACCCCTCAACACTGCCATTATGGCATGAAAGCAGCCATAGATATTATGGAAGAAAATAGGCATAGCTCTGTTGCAGTGAAACCTTATTTACTGACCCTGAAACTTGAATTTCATGTACTTTTCACATGTCACAAAATGTGATTCTTCTTTTGACTGTTTAAAAGCCATTTAAAATGCAAAAACTATTCTTAGCTCATGGGCCATATGGAAACAGGCAGAGGGTCAGATTTGACCAGTAGATCCTTAGTTTGCTTGCGGGATATAAAAGTGTGTGCATGCTTGCTGACGTAGGCATTTAGCAGTGTCTTCACTGTATCTTTGCTGCGTAGAGTTGACACAATGTTACATTAGTTTCAGGTGTACAGCTTAGTGGTTTGAAGTTCATCACCAGTGTAGCTACCATCCGTCCCGTTACATCACTATTATAATATCAAACTAGAACCTAGGGGAATCCATGACCCCTGTCCAGTTAGCCAGGACGGACTTCCTAGGGGATATAATAAAAACAATACAATACAAATCAGACACCTGTGTGGTGCTTTAAAGTATGAGGTACTGTCATGTCATGTGCATTTGCTTTCGAATCAAAAAATTGAGAGTCAAACCCCAACGTCTTTAAGATATGTGTCTTTTCCAGTGTGCCCTGGGTCCACTGTGATACTAACAGTTGTTTAAATGAAGAAAAGGAGAGATTTTTAACCCCAGGCTTACCCAGATTCCAGCTCGCATGGGTGGTGGGCATGGGGGTGCTGAGGGCCGAGGCTTCCCGTTGCTCATGGGGTAAGTGAAGATGTGACCAGACGCTGCGCTTCTCACAACGTCCTCCAGATGGTTTCACCATCATGCACAGTGCTGGCCTCCTGTAAGTTCTCATGTACGCAAGGCCCTTTAAAATTGCGAAAAAGGGGAATTGTGCTCAGGGAGAATCATTTCCTCTGTACCTCCAGGGATTCGTCTAGGCTTGAAATGGTTAGAGAAATAGGAAGTGTTTGGGCCACGGGAGATGTCTTGGGAAAAGGCTGTTAGCACTTTTATTCTAAAATTTTCAACTGAAAAAAGTCATTCAAATGCACTGTCTAGACCATCTTCCTTGATGATAGCTTTGCTGACTCAAAGCAAACTTTTTCAGTTCATTCTTTTTTTTTTTTTTAAAGATTTTATTTATTTATTTATTTGACAGAGAGAGACACAGCGAGAGAGGGAACACAAACGGGGAGTGGGAGAGGGAGAAGCAGACTCCCCGCCGAGCAGGGAGCCCGACGCGGGACTCGATCCCGGGACTCCAGGATCATGACCTGAGCCGAAGGCAGTCGCTTAACCGACTGAGCCACCCAGTCGCCCTTTTCAGTTCATTCTTAATTAAGATGCCCCCAAAGTTGCCTGGTGACAAACTTCTAAGCTTTTCTTCCCTCCCTCCTTTACCCCCCCATCCTTCCTTTTTTCCTAAGTGTATTGTGATGAAATATACATAATATAAAAGTGACTATTTTAATCATTTTGAAGCGCTCAGTTCTATGGCGTTCTATGGTGCATTCACATGGTTGTACAACCATCACCACCATCCATCCCCAGAACTGTTAAACAGTAACAGTCCTTTCTTTCTTTCACTGTATTGTCTTCTCTTTGCTTCTTTCTTTTATTGTTAATTTTTGGAGGTCACATTTACTGGAGCACTATTCACAGTGAGGACAAATTCAAAAGCACTGAATTTGAAACGATGTCTGAGTTTGAGCCCTGGTTCTTCTCATTGTCAACTGTGTGACTTTGGGCAAACCACTCTACAGGTCTCAGTTTTCGATCTATAAAATGGAGATAAGGGTATTAACTTTTAATATGTCATAGGACTACTGTAATTTTTGTAATGATGAAATGAGACAATGTATTGACTTCTTTATAAAATGTTAGAATGCCTAGTCAAAAGAGTGTTTGTTATTAGCGTGTTATTTATGTTCATAAGGGAGCTGAGAGGATGCTGACTTCTCAACCAGGTGTTGTTCAGGGGACAATCATTTCTTTTCATGGACTATAATAGCCTTTTATTTAAATCGTGCTTCCTAGTTTTCAAAGTGCTTTTGAAACACCTCATTTAGCACCTCCTTATAGCAAGTAAGGTTGATATCATTAGTTTCATTTCACAGATGAAGGAAATGGAGATCTGAAAGTCTCATGGTTTAAGATCTGGACCCAGGACCTCTGTTCAACTCCGAGCTCTGCCACTTGCTGGCTGTGTGAGCTCGGGTGACCTGGTTCACCTCCTTGTGCCTCAGATTCTTCATCTGTAAGAAGATGACCACAGTAGTGCCTACTTCCTTGCATCGTTATCAGGGATTCAAAAAGATAATCCTTGAAAAGTGTTAGGAGCTGTACCAGGCACATAGTCTCACATATAAGTTTTTGTTAAATAAATAGTATAAAATAAAATAAAAGGAAACGGAGACAGCATGCTTTTGTAAAAATAGCGAATTATGGAAGTGGGTGTAGAATGCACGGCTCCCGGTCTCCCTTCAGTTCCTCCCACTCACTGTCTTGGGCTCCTTCCCCACGCAGTGATACCTCATTAACACTGCCAGGATCAACCTTCTGGGCCAGGGGACCCAATAAGCTACAAAGTTGGGTCAACATTTCCCCCTGTATGAAGACTCTCATAAAAGGTTATTTAAATATAGTGCTATTAAATTTTTATAATTAGATACAATGACTCATATGCCATGATGGTATTTTTGAGCTTTAATAATTCCTATTTTGAGAAAAAAAAAGATAATGCATTTGACTGAGATAATTTAGAAATTCTATTTTAATCCCCAATAATTTGAAATATATTCAAAAACTAACATTGTCTCTGATATTTCATTTTCTGCATATGCGTTTGATACACTGATGGGACCAGGAGAAGAATTTACATAGTGGTTGCTCTTGGTGGCCCACCCATATCCCTCGCACTCCCTAGAGGTCCCTTACAGACCTGGGCTTGCTGCTTTTCTCTGACTGAGAGCGATACCTGGCCATGGGAAGGTTTGAGGCAGGTGGGAGTGCTCCAGAATTAACAGTGGAGGACCATTCTCAACCAAAGAGGGATGGGAGTCCACGGGAAACACCTCAGCCTCCTCACGCTTTGGTGGCACAGTTCTGGAATGTGCTCCAGTTGCCCAGAATGGCACATTTCCTTGGCTTCCATTCCCTCCCTGTCCCACTTCTCCACTCCCTCCCTGTGCTTCCTGGGATCCCCCCTCGAACAAACTACTTGCACCTAAATCCTTATTTCGGGGTCTGTTTGGCAGTGACAATTTATGAAGACAATTTATGACCCCGAGTCTATTTTACCTTCCACCCTAGAGCACGGGTGATTTTTCTCTGTCTTCGTGATTCTTCCCTGTTCTCTATCTTCTATGTTACCCGGTCGAGCAAATGCAGGCCATGTCTAACTACAACTCGCAAGTGGGATTTATAAACGTTCTTCAAACTTTTGGGCTCATAAATTGCTGAAACAGTCTAACAAGTTATAAATATATGTTCTTCCCTCCATAACAGTTTTTGAGGAATGGCCTACGAACAGCTTGCGGCGATTGAAATGGAACCGGGTGACTGCTCTTCTTTGTCATTTGAAACATACCCACTGGCAACTGTAATATTTCATCCTGCTTATACCCCTTCTGACAAATTCCTTTACAGGATTAGCACTGAGCTTTGGAATTAGGTCATCCTGCTGAAACCCGTTTGGGGCCCAAGCATCAATATTTGCCCAACTCCTTCCGCCAGGGCACCATGAGATGTCCAACAATTGTTTTGCAGCTCTCTTTCCATTTTATACCTCAGCCTCTGCATCCCTCGTAGCCCAGAAACAGTCCCTGCACTTCTGAACCTTCTCCACATCAGCACCCCTTTCTCCAGCCCTGTGCCGGCCTCTGGATTTTAGAGCTTCCCTGACGCCGTTTTCAGCTTGGCTCCCAATGTCTCATTCAGATGGCCTCTTGAGGCCCTGCAGCCTCTGACTTTATGAAAGAGCTCAGACCTCCCTCTAGGCCCAGGCCACAGGGAACTTCAGGGTGTGTATATGGCAGTGAAAGATGCAGGAGATTCAGTATAAAAGACTCAAGGAAGGAAGGAATTTTGTGTTTGCCTAGAACCACCGTGTTTTCATCATGGATAGAGCAGGTGGGGAACAGACATTCTAATAAATTTTTTGTGTTTCTCCCTTAATTTCAATACCAGCAAAAGGGGGCAGATTTTGCCACCCCAACATGTGCCTCTTTGGCATGAGGATGACTTTAGGCTGATTATTTTTTAAGAAACAGCAGACACAGGACAGGCTCTGAAAATCCTAATCAAAGTTACCCTTTTGTAAGAGACACTGACATTTATAAGGGAAATCTCCATCTGTGAGGACTGCAAAGTGGGGTTCATGCCCTCCAGGAGAGGTGCAACCTGATCTCACAGGTAAGGGAGCAAAGTGTCAAAACTTCTATTTATATTGATTTTTATTTAAAAATAAAGATGAATTAAACGTTAGTAATATGTAGTGGTTTAAACTGAGGCTCACTCTCTACCTGAGTCCACATCAGAGGATCCCTTATCATGTGCAGCTCAGGCAGCAGGAGTACAAGGCCCAACATATAGAAGGCTCAACCATGGCACCTCATTCTTCCCTGCACCTTCAGGTTTTGGAGAGGCTTCAAATGGATAAGTGGCTTTAAAATATTCCTGCAAAACAAAACCCCACAGGTTGTCAATGATACTAAAATTGCAAGCCCGAGAGAACAATATGAATATAACAAAGAAGTTATAACACATTATTATTTTTTTTATATAAGCAGGCTCCACGCCCAGCATGGAGCCCAGCATGGGGCTTGAACTCACAACCCTGAGATCAAGACCTGAGCTGAGCCAACCAGGTGCCCCTAACACATTATTTTGAATTTGTTATTTTACTGTTAATCTCTTTTTTTAGTTTATCTTTTTAAAATTCTTTTTTTTTTTTAAAGATTTTATTTATTTATTTGAGACAGAGAGAATGAGAGAGAGAGAGCACATGAGAGGGGTGAGGGTCAGAGGGAGAAGCAGGCTCCCCGCCGAGCAGGGAGCCCGATGCGGGACTCGATCCCGGGACTCCAGGATCATGACCTGAGCCGAAAGCAGTCGCTTAACCAACTGAGCCACCCAGGCGCCCCATCTTTTTAAAATTCTATATTTTAGCATGTTCTCTCCCTTGCTTGTGAACTTCTGTATAATACCCACCCACACTCAACAATTAACATCTCCTAGACTTCGTTCTTGCTCTACAGTGTGCGTGTGTGTGGGTGTGGGTGGGTGTACACACACATTTGTTTGCTTGTTTTATTCTGTTGAACTCTGGAAAGTAAGGTGCAAATATCCTGAGTATTTCAGTGTGTATTCCCTAAGAACATGGACACTCTTCTGCAGAACCCCAATACCATTATCACACCTAATGAAATTAACAATAATTCCTTAATACCATCTGATATGTAATCACATTTCCCCCATTTTCAAAAAAAAAAAAAAAGTAATTTATTACTTTAGAAAAAAAAAATCCAGGATCAAATTAAGGCACATGCATTGCATTTGGTTGTTATATTTCTCTTTTTTCCCCAGTCCTATTGAGATACAAGTGACACATAACGTTGTATAAGTTTAAGATGCATAACATAATAATTTGCTGTATGTACATATTGTGAAAAGGGTTACTTGTTATATCTTTTATCTCCTTTAAGGTGTTAACAGTAGCTCCCCTATATTCTTCTAAAAAAACGGTGTTGACTGTTTTGATGAATCTAAGCGAGTTATCTTGTAGAATGTGCCAGAATTGGATTTGTCTCATTGTTTCCTCATATACAGATTCAGGTTAAAAATTTTGGGCAAGATGACTGCATAAGCAATGTTGTGTTCTTCCCATTGCATTTTATCAGGAGGCACATGATCTCAGATGGTCCCATTATTGGTGATGCTAAATTTAATCTGGGCCAAATTATGAATTTCATGGGCCCTTGGCACTTTTACCTTCATGGGACCCTTTCTCCATAAAAAAATGTTGAGAATTATATTTTATAATTATATCAGCATAAAGATAAATATAATCCAAGATGGATTATATTCATTTTTTTCTTCTCATTTTAAAAGAAATTGAAATACTTTTCAAAACCCCTAAAAGTATCGTGGGCCATAGGCCTTGTGCCTACTCTAACTAGTAGAGAAGTTCACCCTGGATTTGACCACCTGGTTAAAGGAGTGACTTCTGGACCTCCCCAACATAAAGGTACATTTTCCTCTTTGCAATTAGATAGTAGTCTATGGGGAGACTCTTTGAGACTATGTGAATATCCTGTTCCCCTAAAACCTCTCCCTCAGTGGTTTTATCATTTTTGCTGGAATCACTGATTACACTGAAGACTGCAGTTATTATCTCCTGTGGAGGGATGAGAATACTGAAGTGCAGAGTCCATGATTTGTCCAAGACCATAAATCTACTTGGTAGATTCACCATTAGGAACCAGATCTCTGCTCCCAAGTCCACATTAGAGGCTAGAGAAAACCAGAGTATATCAAGGAGTGAAAAAGAGCATTGGAGTTATTCGGCCTGGAGAGAACAGAAAAGGAGAACTGTAATCTGTTACTTAAAGATAATGGTTGGATGCGCACCAAGGACCAGCAAGTTCTCCATTGGCAGAGTAATAGCTCAAAGGGAGATAAAATGCCATTGCTCTGGATTATAGTCATTTTACAAGTCAGCTAATAATCGCCTCACATTTCTTCAGAAAAGTTCCTGGCGTTATTCTCAGGAGAAAATAAAGCCGATGTTTAATAGCCTCGTCAAGGGCGCCTGGGTGGCTCAGATGGTTAAGCGTCTACCTTTGGCTCAGGTCATGATCCCAGGGTCCTGGGATCGAGTCCCGCATCGGGCTCCCTGCTAGGCGGGGAGGCTGCTTCTCCCTCTGCCTCTGCTTCTCTGTCTCTCTGACTCTCATGAATAAATAAATAAAACATTAAAAAAAAATAGCCTCATCAAATCTGATTAGGTGTTAGGATTCTAATTTAAATGCTGACAATGTGCCAATTACCTAGAGACTAATTCCTTTAAGTTTTCTCTTCACCTCAGTCCACTCTAGGTAGTATGCATCAGGAGATTTTAAAATATTGTTATTCAACAATTCCTACAGACTTCAGTAGGTAAGTATGGACAAATGAAGGCTGAAATGCTGCGTTCTTAAAAATAAATACACTGCCCATATTTGAATAAAAGACATACTCTTCTGTGGGCAAAGGTTTCCAATCCTGGGTGTGGGAGTCCGCTACTGCTACTTGCCAAAAAATCTCTTTGAGACATTAATCTTATTACACAGAATGTTTCTGACCTTTCCCATGTTTGCATAAGAAAAATGAAGCACAGACGTTTTTAGGAGTGGGAAGCAATTGTCTTGAGCCCCATAGTATCAGAGGAGTGGATTTGTCAGTCTATGGAGGAATGATTCTTACTAAATATGTAAAAGTGTATCTACTCTCATTTTTGAGAAGTCGGGAACAGGAGACACACCTGCAAGTCACATATTATTAATTAATTAGAAAGTATGCACTGAGCCTCTACTTTGAAGTAAGTGGTATGCAGAACAAGGGACCTGGAGCATTTTTAGTGATACAGAAAGAAGAGAAGAGGAACAGATGTAAGCTTCTAAGCTCAGGACATTTATTCTAATAAATAGGTAGAAAAGACATACCCATGGAAAGCTAGCAAACAATTCAAGATGGTGCATAGTAAACATAAAATGAAAAAACATCGATAATCCTATCATAAAATTAGACAGTTTAGGAGAAAGAACAGGAATTATGGAGGCCTAGATTGAGCAGCAAAAGCTTCATCAAGATGATACTTATCAACTAGAATTTGGAAGGATAGGATTCAGATGAATGGAGACTGGGACTGGGCAGAAAGAAAGGAGGAAGGCAGGAAAGTAATGGAGAATTTAGGAACAGACCATAGACTAGTCTATCTCTTGGGTACAATTAAAATTGATCATTCATTCTTTCAGAGGGCAGCAAGTAGGGGATGATGTATGCAAAATGATGCTGGAAATAAATCTGATGATAACTTTAAATGTCCATCATGTCTAACTGTTCTAGATAAGGCTCTTTTGCTGACAAAGAACAGAAGCCACTCAAACTAACTCAAGTGAAAAGGAAATAGGAGAACTGTAAGACTAACAGGAGACCTCTTGTACATTCAAAAGCAGTTCATGGGCCAGGAACCAAGGACCCTCCATTTGACTTAGGGCCACATCATTTCAGCTTCTTCTTTTTTTTTTTCTTTTCCTTCTTCTTGGGGGTGGAGGGGCAGAGGGAGAGAGAGAGTCTCAAGCAGACTCCACGCTGAGTGCAGAGCCCAACACAGGACTCGATCTCACAACCCTGAGATCACGACCTGAGCCGAACCCAAGAGTCAGGCGCTCAACTGACTGTGCCACCCAGGAGCCCCTTGGGAGAAAGAGAATCTTAAGCAGATTCTCACTCAGCGGGACCTGGGTGGCTCAGATGGTTAAGCGTCTGCCTTAGGCTCAGGTCATGATCCCAGGGTCCTGGGATCGAGTCCCACATCGGGCTCCCTGCTCCTTGGGAGCCTGCTTCTCTCTCTCTCTCTCTCATGAATAAATAAATAAATAAAATCTTTAAAAAAAAAAAAAGATTCCGCACTCAGCGAGGAGCCTGACTCGGGGCTCAATCTCACAACCCTGAGATCATGACCTGAGCTGAAATCAAGAGTTGGATGCTTAACCGACTGAGCCACTCAGGCGCCCCATCAGCTTCTTTTATGTCTGCTTCATTCTTTCTCTTTCTCTCAGTCTACCTACTCTGCTTATTTATCTTGCACATGGTTAAAATAAAAGATTTTATTTATTTGACAGAGACACAGCGAGAGAGGGAACACAAGTGGGGGAGAGAGAACACAAGTGGGGGAGAGGGAGAAGCAGGCTTCCCGCCGAGCAGGGAGCCCAATGCGGGGCTTGATCCCAGGACCCCGGGATCATGACCTGAGCCGAAGGCAGACGCTTAACGACTGAGCCACCCAGGCGCCCCCCCAATCCCTTTCTTGACATCAAAATCTTTTACTTCCAGCATCTGTTATTGACTAACTACATCCTCTCATTTTTTCAGTTTAAATGCTTAAGAGAAAGAGAGGCTCTACTATTTAGTAGCTGGTCAGGCAGTTCACTGGCTGGTTTAGATTAAGTATCTGCCCCAGTCCAACTAGCCATCACTCCTAAGCAAGAACTCCCCCCCTCCCGCCCCCACCAGAGGTGTCTCCCTGCATTGGGAGCTCTGGGGAGAGCTATCTAAACCAGAAGAAGAAATAGACTGACATGTCCCATGCTCTATAGAACCATTAGACTTCCAGGGACCATTTGGTGTGTTCCATACACATTTGGGAAACAACTTCTGGTCTGTTTCTCTGCTTCTAAGAAGGATTTCCCCAGAGCTTTCTTCTGAAAGAGCTATGATATCCTGAAAGGAGTTGGTCCTCAATCAAATGCTGACTCTACCACTTCTGAAAGTGAGCTTCAGTTTGTCACCTGTAGAATGAGGATAATAGCACCCATCTGTTGTCTGGACATAAATGAGATAATGCAGATGCTAGTCTCTGCTTGGCACAAAGCAAGAACTTAGTAAATGGGATTTCTTTAATTACTTTTGATATTTTATGAATATTCCATAACAGAAAATTATTTGCAGTGCATTTTTACTTATTTTTTAATTACACAAGTGATATATGAATGTATCTGAATATTTAAAAGCAATTCCTAGACATTATATTAATTCAGTGTAAATATATTCACAGTAAATATTTTAGGGTGTGTTTTTAATAAAAAGTCTTTTTAAAAACACAGAACCACAATACCTAGTATATTAAAAATAATTCCTTAATATCACCGGTACTAAATCTATATTTGATTTTCCTCAGTAGTCTCAAAAGTATCTTTTTATGGTTGTTTGATTTGAATCAAAATCCAAAAGGCGTCCACACATTGCACTTAATATGTATTACACATCCCAGTAGGTCTATAACCATTCTCCTTCCTTTTTAAAAATTTTTTTTCTCCTTTTCTATGCCATGTATTTGTAGGGAAAAAAAATGGAGTCATTCCTGTAGAATTTTCCAATTGGGGATTTGACTGTATCTTCATCATTTAGCAGATTCTTTTATCCCTACGTTTCTTGAAAACTGGTACATAGATATAGAGGCTTAGTTAGATTCAAATTATTTTTCTGGCAAAACTAGAAACCTGTAATTTTTTATACTATCTTTTATGTTTAAAAGTTATGAATTTGAAATAGCAGCTCAACAGTTCCCATGGCATTTTGCACTTAGGAGTACAAGGTTCCCAAGAGAAAAGGAGGTAAGCCATTCACTCTGGTTTCTGCCTCATGCAGAAATGAGTCACTCATGCAGGAGTGAATCACCTTCACTTGGAGAATTAACGGTACTTATGACTGCTTTCTGTCAGAAAACGCAGATGGAAGTCATAATTACTACTTTATCTGTAATTGATTTATCAGAGATAGCTTTAGTCATATACATCTTTGGCTGAAGATGTTCACGTACCTTTAATTAAAGATATAAATTCCTTGCCTACATTCTAAACTAGGAACAAAAATGTCTGAGATGACTAGTGAGTAGAGAAAGTGCCAGAAGAAAATAAAACTTCCTTCGAAATTTTTATGTTTTTCTGTAATTGTTTAAAATGAATCAATATAATCTATGGACGGAAAAAGCAAACTGAGGTACACTGAAGCAGGACTACAGTATTGTTCTGGAGTGCTGGGGATGCCCATTAAATAAGAGCCCTCTCTTCTCTACCTGTGTTAGGAACAGAGAGCTAGATAAAGAAATCGAGAACAATAAAAATAATTTCTTCTATGCCTGATAAAGCTATTTGGAGAAGTGACTTAGGTCCACAGCAATAATGAACTTGCAAACACCTGATCTCCTACATTACATGTGCCATTCCCCTAGTCAGGGACAACCATAGGCCTCTCTGAGCCCAGAGTACATGCCAGATTCTTTTTCTCAAACTCACCTCTTAATAACTCACTCCCCTTTCCCTGGAGGGAGGCAGAAAGTGAGTGAGGAATCAGGGTGCAGCAAAGAGTGGTAACTCAATGGAAGTTTAATCAACATGGAAGTAAGTGGAAACAAGTGTTCCCCCATCACTGAAGTCCATCATATAAAAGAGTATCAGTGGTAGAACCAGTTTTAACACAGCATTTTCAGCAATGAACACCCTCACATTTAGTTGGTCCCAACACACATCAACTTCCCCACTATCGCAGCTCATGTTCGACTGAACAAATATTTGTGGAGTGTGCACAGATCACAGTGCTGGCAGATGCCAAGATGGAAGACATTCTTTGGCCACCAGAGGCTCATCCTCTAGTGGATTCTCAGACAAGTGCACACAAAACTGGTGTGCACCCCACTGTGCTAGGTGTTGTACGGGGAGTTGTGGCAGACATTGAGATGCTCTGCTCAGATATCCCTTGAAGAAAAGATTCACTATCCAGCTGCAGGGACTGTGGTGAGCTGACAGCCTCCAGTTGTTGGTTCCTTCAGAGTCCACTTCTGCTTTCAAGCTATGGTCAGTGCTCTTCTTGGACAGTTCCTCAGTTCCTGCTCAGTGACTAAACCAGATAGTAACTAAGGTCACACTCTTTTTGGGTGGCCCCAGCCCATGACTAGCAAAGTGGTGATATAAGGGCCTGGCCATTTCCACCCAAGACAGGACTCCTCCGCTGGGCAATCTCTGTTACCAAGCTCCCCATTAGGCTGGCATAGGGTGACCAGCTGTCCTGGTTTGCTGGGACTGAGAGATTTCCCAGGATGTAGGACTTTCAGTGCTAAAATTGGGCAATTTCCAGACAAATTAGGATGGCTGGTCACTTTCACTGGTGTAGACCTTGTCAGGTCTGCCTCAGGGTCTGACAGCTCCCTTCCATCCAATCTTGTGTCCTTCCCTTTGCCTTTCACAGGTATTAATCCCCAATAAACTTTTTGTCCCCCTGGTTTCATCTTAGTGTCTGCTTCCCAGAGCATCCAAGACAGGGGCCCATATAGCACAGAACCCAGGAGGGACCTGAATACTGCAAGAGATGAGACTGAAAGAGAGAAGGAGGGCAGGGGAAGATTAATTTGACAATTACGGGGATGCTCCTGGTATAACTTTTTCAGTGGGCTATTTGTCCTGCACCCTTTGAAAAAGCAAAGAGGCATATGTAAATACTCAGATTTCAGGTTCCCTAAAAGGCATTTGAATACTCAAAACGAAGGCTTTGCCAAAACAGACAAATAAACAAACCCAACCTTCTTGTCCCTGTGTCCTTCTTTAGTTTTTTTAAAAGATTTATTTATTTTAGAGAGAGAGAGAGAGAAAGAGTGCAAGCGGGGGGAGGGGCAGAGGGAGAGGGAGAGAGAATCTCAAGCAGACTCTGCCCGTGCTGAGTGTGGAAACTGACTCGGGGCTCGATCCCATGACCCTGAGATCATGACCTGAGTCGAAACCAAGGGTCAGACGCTTAACCCACTGAGCCACCCAGGTGCCCCCCCACCGTGTCCTTCTTTAAACATGCTTGTTACTGGGGCGCCTGGGTGGCTCAGTTGGTTAAGCGACTGCCTTCGGCTCAGGTCATGATCCTGGAGTCCCGGGATCGAGTCCCGCATCGGGCTCCCTGCTCGGCGGGGAGTCTGCTTCTCCCTCTGACCCTCCCCCCTCTCATGTGCTCTCTCTCTCTCTCTCATTCTCTCTCTTTCAAATAAATAAATAAAATCTTTAAAAAAAATTAAAAAAAATAAACATGCTTGTTACTAATTTCTATGATTTAAGAAGAAAAATGAAAGGAGCATCAGCTTTTCTGCAAAGTATTCTTAAACTCAGGAGAGATTGTGGGTGAAGAAATGGGAACACATCCTTCAGAGCCAGAACTAGGATAAGGAGAGCAAGGTACTCAGGTATAACATTTAGGGAGGCCCTCATTGTCATGGTTGTGTGAGTACAGAGTCCGCACCTGCATGAACCTGAGAGTGAGCACCTCCTTAAATAGTGCACCCAGCTGCCTGGCTTGCCTCACCCTAGTCCCAGCCCTGGCATCCATAATAGTACTAGGCAACTTACACACTACATTGGCTCTTTCCTGCCCCAGGTACAAAGCCATCGTCCGGCCAATGGATATCCAGGCCTCTCACGCTCTGATGAAGATCTGCCTCAAAGCTGCATTGATCTGGATTATCTCCATGCTTTTGGCCATCCCAGAGGCTGTGTTTTCTGATCTACATCCCTTCCATGAGGAAAGCACCAACCAGACCTTCATTAGCTGTGCCCCATACCCACACTCTAATGAGCTGCACCCCAAAATTCACTCCATGGCTTCCTTCCTGGTCTTCTACATCATCCCACTGTCGATTATCTCTGTCTACTACTACTTCATTGCTAGAAATCTGATCCAGAGTGCTTACAATCTGCCTGTGGAAGGGAATATACATGTCAAGAAGCAGGTGGGTGCTTAGGATTGATTCATTTCCTCTTTAGGGCTTGGATCTCTTTTGCATGCCACTGGCAAGTACATTATTTAGGTGGTCACGTCACCTGATTCTGCAATTAGAGGAGGTGGGTGATGGTAAATGGCAACTCCTAACCACAGAAGCCCAGGAATTCAGGTGTTCTTTATAATCTTGTTCTCTTACTAAAGACCTAAGCTAGGGAGGTGTGGAGAATCTGAAAGATTTGAAGGATGGGTTTCTTTTTGAGAACTATCTGAAAAAGTATTGTTAACAAAATAAAATATTGAGATTCATAGGGATGTGACGTCTTTTTTTTTTTTTTAAAGATTTTATTTATTTATTCATGAGAGACAGACAGAGAGAGAGGCAGAGGGAGAAGCAGGCTCCCAAGGAGCAGGGAGCCTGATGTGGGACTCGATCTCAGGACCCTGGGATCATGACCTGAGCCGAAGGCAGACGCTTAATCATCTGAGCCACCCAGGTGCCCGTGGGATGTGACGTCTTTAAACTCCAGTCACATTGTTTGGATAGGAAGAGAGTTACCACATGGGGACAAAGCAGAGGGAGCAGGAAAATAAGGCTGGTTGAAGAAACAGAAGTAGTTTGATTAAGACAGACTCACACTGATTTGGGTTCAAATCCAGACTTAATGACTAACTCACTCTCTCTGAACCTCAGTTCTGTTACCCATGATATAGGGTGATAACCCCACTATTGTAAGGCTGTGTGACGATTAAAAGACAGAGCATATGTGTGACCTAGAATGCCCAGAATGCGGAATGCCCTCCATATGTGTTAGACTCCCTCCGCCATCCCCCATAACGCTGCATAATTTCAAACTTCAGGTATGAATAGCAGAAACCAGGGGCTCCAGCTTTCTCCTCTTTGTCAGTGCTTGCTTTCTAATCCAAATGTAGATCATGTGGGATTTATGATGGAAAAAGCAGAAAGACTCCCCATCCGTTTAAAAGTACAGCTTACTCAGTTGGTGGCTTCACCCTATAAAGTTCCTTTTTTTTTCTTTTTGCCTCAATTACGAGAGTAGCAGTTCTCAGTGAAACGGTCTCCATATTTGAAAGACCTCTCAATAGCGAACATCCATTGTACCTCTAATTCTTTAATAAGAAAGATGTTTCCCCTTTGCAGAAGTGGCAGAGGGTGTTGGGAGCAAAAGGAGATGCTCAGTCCACTTTGTCTAAGGACCTTCCTGTATAGTATAGCCCAGAAATAACTTGAGATTAAAAAATAATAATAATAGGAAGTTATTTTGGTTTGGCCAGTGAGAAAGAACAAAGCTGGCTGCTTCTTTTGAGCATCAGAGGAAATAAGAAATGATTAACTGTGGAGCCAAGAAAGATGTGAAGTCATAGGGCTGATAAACTGCACCAGTGTTCTCCTGAGGAAAAAGAGGTCACTTACTAAAATTTCATTGTGCAAGCCATTCAAGCAGGTAATCAACTTTGTTTAAAGATCTGTTCTCAGTGGCACGTTCTAACTATATTCTACTTCATGGATTTCTGCTTCCTGGCTTTTCCATTTCTGTGTTTCTGACTTTCCCCCTTTTATGCCATCTGTTTCTGTTGCTTTCCTCCCATTTTATCGGATTTTCTCTTGTCCTCTTTCTCCTGTTGAACTCTTTTTCTGTGGCTTTGTGAGCTCATCTATTTCCCCAATTCTTTTTCCCTGTTTTTCTTCGCTGTCTGAATCGTTGTCTCTCTGCATTCATCCCACACCGTCCCTTGGTCCCTCTGTCTCCATGTGTGTGACTCTCTCGTTAGATTGAATCCCGGAAGCGCCTTGCCAAGACAGTGCTGGTGTTCGTGGGCCTCTTTGCCTTCTGCTGGCTCCCCAACCACATCATCTACCTGTACCGCTCCTACCACTACTCTGAGGTAGACACCTCCATGCTCCACTTCATCACCAGCATCTGCGCCCGCCTCCTGGCCTTCACCAACTCCTGTGTGAACCCTTTCGCCCTCTACCTGCTGAGCAAGAGTTTCAGGAAACAATTCAACACCCAGCTCCTCTGTTGTCGGCCTGGCCTGATGACCCGCTCTCATAGCACTGGCAGAAGTACCACCTGCATGACCTCCTTCAAGAGCACCAACCCCTCTGTGGCCACCTTCAGCCTCATCAATGGAAACATCTGTCACGAAGGGTACGTCTAGGCTGCTCCTTGACCCTGTCACCCCAGGGGTCCCAGGTTTTGCTTTATGGCTAAAGAACCCTTACATCTGTTGTTGTCTCTATACCCTCCAAAGACCCTTTGGTAGGCTATGAGTTTGTAGGCAGGTTGCAGAGAAGCCCAAATGGATTGCTGTGATGTTTGAAAGGCGCATCAAGGCTTATGTTTTCCATTTCAACTTCTGAATGCTTCTTCTGATGTAGAGCCAACTCTCCCCTTTTTAGAAAAGGGAGTAAGAAATTATTCTTTGAAGCATCAAGTCCTGATATATGGCTATGGCCAATTAAGTCATAGAAACTCTATGAGCCACCAGATTTATATAGCTGAAAAATTATACATTAAATGTCCACTTTGTGAAAGACTTCACCTTGTCATTTCTTGAAGCAGAAACTAGCGCTTTAAAAATATGATTTGAATAATTTTTCAGGAATATTTATAATCACAAACCAAGGAACTGTTTTTTACACTCCTAACATGAAAGCCAACCCTATGAAAAAGTCCCATGTATGAGGGACCATTCCCAAATTGATAACACTGGAAGCCAGTTTAAAACAAATCCCTGAGTGTTGATTGTTTTTAAAAGATGTTACTGGGGACATAGGAGAAACACTCAACACATCATTTTAAGGCAAAAATACAACCAAACACATAGACACACATACAAAGATCCATGTGAGGCTGTGGATTGATATCTCACACTCTGAATTCTAACTCAGTGGAGATCCTTTTTGCTGTTTCCCCATTTCAATCATCCATGGCATAGTTAGTTCTACCATAGAACAGAAATCCTTGTGGGAAAAAATTGATCATACTCTCAATTCATTATTTATAAGTACATAAAGTATAGTATTTATTTTTGGTATACAGATTTTCAGCCAAATGTATCTACTTACATTTGGCTGTCCTTGTCTGCTACATTGAAGCAGTAATTTCTTATGGAAAAAAAAAGGAGGGGGGAATCACATCTGAGTGGAAACAGAAACATGTTTACATTTAACACATTTAACATATGCTTACCTAAAGTCTGTGGGAGGAAATGAATAAAATTTCAGTAATATATATTTCTGTTTGAATATGTCTAAGTCATTTACAGGGGGCTTAGCTTTCAGAACGGATTGTAAAAGAGCTACAGATACATTAAGTTTCTAGTTAAGAATAGTATTTATGCAACAGCCATGTGTAGAAAAATACAGGACTGAAATCTTGTTATTTTTCTGAGTAAAGAGATTTGACGATCTTACTTTAGAAACCCTGAACCAAGTTTTTCTTTACTCCAGGATAGGCCGATTCTGACAGACTGCAAACATGTTAACCCACTTTCAGATAAACCCAGATTCTGCAAATGTGCCCTAAGGTGTATCCCTCACATCCAAAGACGATTTTAGTTCTGGTTTTCTCTGTCCCAGTGAGAAGGAACTGTCAGCTCTCTTTTCCACAGGGCCTGTATGAAAACACTTTCATCTCTCGATAAAAGGACGTGCTCACTGCCTGCAGAGCTTTAGAAGTTAGCACAGAGACCGTTGTAAAGACCTGTGTTTACAGCTGTATTAGCTGGAGTGAGACCTCTTCACTTCTGTCTGCTGCATGCACTTCTATACTGTACCCACCTGCTTTCCTGGTAGTCAGCCCATAATGACACTGGACAGTTTGAAAAGCAAGACAGGCAGTGTAGCTGAAAGGACCGAGATTTGTAGCTGGACATCCCAACTCTGTCTACCTATGAGTTTAGCTGTCAGCTTCCCTTCTCTCAACTCATTTTTTCATCTCTAGAAGGAGAAGACAGTACTAAAATCCCTCTATTGCGAAAATCCTTTGAGTCTTGTCATTGTTTCTAGTTCTGTCTCTAAAGCATTTACACAGCCCACCCGCTCACAGCTGCCCCACTTCTGCTACGTTTGCAACAACCCCTCTTGGGAGACCCTTCAACCCACCTTCTACAGTCCTGTTCACACTAGTGGAATGGAAGGAGACAGACACTGGAATAATTTGTATGAATCATGTCCCAGTAGCTTGTTATGTTTTGGAATTAAAGCTGAAAGACACATAAGAAAACATATTGCTCGATCTCCTCATTATACAAAGGGTACTTTTCCTGCTCACCTCCAACCTCCATGCACCTGTCGTCATGAACTACTACCCCACGATTTTACCCTTGGATTTCTTCAAAACTCTTTGAGTATGCAGTGACTTCGTACCTAGTTAGGGGCTGCAGTGTCTGGCATTCTGGGTACATAGTGTGACTTGCAGATCTCTGATCTACCTGCTTTCAAAGACATTTTGGGAGTAGGACTCGTCTTAATGTCTCCTTCAGGTAACATTGTGGCATAGATTGTGTCGGTCTCCTCCCTAGCTTCTGGACAAACGGTGAGGAGATTGAAGTCTAGGTCTAGCTGTGTGTCATGAGACCAATCTTATCACCTCTTTGGGACTCCTGAATGAAAGGGTTGGAGAAGGCCTCTGCCAGCCAGTGACCCAGGACTGGTAAAACTATTCTGTGAATCAGCTGATGGATGGACCCACACCTTCTTATTGGGATGGACTTTGCCGGGCCCTTCTCTAGGGAAGTCAACTTCTTATTCCACCTCAAGAACCTAGAATTACGGTGAGAGACACCCCAGCCCCCACGTGATATCACCTCCCTGTTAGGGCAGAGTGTGGCAGGGGCTGGAGCTAAGACATTTCACGCCTGGCTTTCAAAGATAATCAGGTTTAGCACTTATGTCTTTGGTGAGGGAAAAAAATCAATTTTTGCTGTGGAAAACCATCTGTGTTTATTCAATTGACAGACACTACCTTTCAGTCTATCTTAAATTGAGCCTCCCTGAGGCAGGCAGCTCAACAGTGATAGATGAAGCAATAAAGCAAGGCAGTCTTCCCACCAACGGCTGCTGCTGGCAGGGAAGGCACAGCTGCTGTGAGGAGCCATATTCTCCAGCAAGGTGGTCCTCCCTGCCTGGCGCAGATGAGGCCCCTCCCTGTTGGTGATCTGTTGGTTCCCCATAAATGTGGATGGCTAAACCCTGTTCTTCTGGCTGCCCTCACTCCCCCTCACTGAACCTGGCCTTCTGCCCCATTAATGAGCCCTGGATTTCCCTCTTTGCTACACAAACCATTTGGTTTTGGGTTCATCTTGAAGGATGGCAAACCCTTAAGTAGGGAAACAGTTTAGAGGCTGCTTCAGATGAACCAAACTCAGCTTGTTATGAAAATGCACACTGGACAGAAATAAATGAACTTGTCCATAGGATACGGGCACACTGAAGTTATAAAGTCTTGGTTTACGCCAAAAGTAGAGGTGGTTAGTGGTTTCAGAGTCTATTCATGTACCAAATGTCTTCTAGGAATAGAGAGTAGCTTTGTTTGGGAGCTACAAGTTGAATGACATCCTCAATCTGTGGACTAAAAGGTGGCTAAGTCACTTTCCCAAAAGCCAGATAGAAATGATCGCCCTGGGACCCTGACCATATGAGAGCTGAATGAATAGTACTCACTTCTGTGGTGGTGAGGTGGGGGATGGGGGGTGGGGGTGGGGGGGGTGGCAAACTTTCTTGCCATTTCTGCCCTTCACATCCAGGTCCCAGGGGAGCTGTTGTTAGAGGGTGGCTCTGAACTAACCCTGGGTTGCTGGGAGGACTAGAGCACATTTTGCACATTTGTCTAATGTTCAGCTGAATTTTCACAAAATGGATTAACAACTGAAAACAAAGAAATTATTCACTCTTCTGGGGCCAGGTTTTGTGTCAGCTATTCAAAGAAACAAAGCCCTAACAAGCTCTAGTTTATTCTGTATGTGACAGTCATTCCTCTTGGCTCCCACCTTGACAGTCCCCTCCAGCCCCCCACTGCCAACACAAACACAATAACTTTAGTATCAAACCACCTCTTATCATAACTTTGTCCTTCAAAGACACCCTTTTCTTAGGTACGGGCCAAGCATGAACTCCAGCTGAATATATACAGCGCAGTCAATAAATCGCACACTGGGAACAGACTTTTCTTTTGTGAAACCGCACTAGAAATGCACTCAGTGGAATTTATCTAATTTTTTAAAAATTTAAGAGCCCCTGGGTTAAAATATTACATGTCCACGATTAATTAAAAAAATACTTTGCATTTACCTAGTGTTCATGGTCTATAAAACACTTTTACACTCATTGTCTCATCTAATCCAAGCCTTCCCTGCTGGCCAAAGAGCTGCTTAACAGTCTTTACTATGGAAATTTGTAAATGACATTTACTAGTGACCATCTATTAAAAGACCCACGGAACTATGAGGCTGAAGCATGCAACTACAGATGTTGACCCGTATTTGACCTCCAAAAGGGTGATTTCATATGGTCCACCGTAATCTGATCTCATTTATAGTCACGGCCATTCTGTGATATTGAAGAACAGTGCTGATCATCACTTTCCTAGTTTACAGGATAGCCTGTGCCTGCAAAGTTGAGTCTGTTTAACTTCGCCTATGGCAGGGAACCAAGTCATTGTTGGTTTCCCCAGAGAGGCCTATTAGCTGGAACAGGATTCCATGTCACACTGAAGTGGAAATCTAAGAGAAGAAGGGCGGGATCCTTGGGAGCAAAAACACAAGCCACAGAGCACACTGTGTTTGTGTGAAACCGCAATGGAGTTCTGTGGCTCCAGAAGCGCCGGAAAGGGAGGGGCTCGACGTCACCAAGCACCAATGATGTGCCAAATGCAGTGCTGAGCACATTTCTATTCTTCCTCACGAGTACCTTGAAAAGCATTCAGATGATGAAGCTGAGGCTCAGGGAGATCACTTCACCATCCCAAGGTCACACGGCACAGTGGAATGGCAGAGTATTAATGTGGACCTGGATCTCTCTTAAGACCCCGTCCATTCCACTGCTCAGCATGGCTTCCCAGATCCAGCCCATGTGAGAAATTAACTTCCCAGTAACTGATAGTCCCGTCCCTACTCTAGCTTTTGTCCAAAGGCATGAGCTACCGAGGAGGTTGAGGACTATACACAAAGGGCATGGAAGATGTTTCTAAGCACATAAGTTAAGGACTCGCTGCAGGCAGAGACTGAAATGTAGCACAGAGTAGGTGGGCAAGGAAGTCCCTTCATTCAGTTGCCCTCAGAGACACAATTCAGTTGCAACTGGAAGCCCTGGGAAGAATTTCCCACTTGGTTCTGTGACTAACCAAGGAGAAAAAAAAACCTTGGCAAACAGCCATATACAGAGGACCCAAGTGAGAACAGTCAATCCAGGCATCCTTCTTTCAATTACGATTCGTTGGAGAACAAGTATTGGTAAAAGGTGGAACCCCTTCCCCATTCCCACCCTCCCCTGCCAAACAGTAAGATATGATAGCAGATGGTTTTCTGGAAGCCTGGAGACCCCGGCTACATGAATAGCCTTTAACAGAAAAATCTCTCCTGGACTAAGTTACGAGCTCAGGTATGGACTTAGGCATCTGAGTGCCTAGCCCTAGGTGCCCTGTTAAAAACACAGATACCATCGTGTCTCTGCCCATTCTGAGCTCACATTCTAGAAGGTAAGATTATTTCCCCTTTTTTCTCCAAATTTAAAATTCATTCCCAGAGCCATATAATGACATGGCAGGACTCACATAATTTTATGGTCTTTTAAAAGGATCATTTTAATGGACAGTAAAACTTCACACATTCAACACCTCATTAATTCTCCGATGAGCTTGAAAATTTTGGTATACCTCGGGATTTCAGTTGTTCAAGGTACATTATATAATTTAGGGCTGTTGTGAATCCGTATTTTTTCACCACTTTGCTTCAGTTTTAGCCAGTGCTACTGATATATCGTTATTGATAATGTATAATAACATTAAGAAAGTAAAACTGACAAAAAAAAATTTCTTCCCCCCCTGTAATCTGGGGTTAACAGATTCAAACACGACCTTTCTTGCATCCAAGTCAGCAGAATTTTGGGTAATAAAATTTGTTGAAAAGGTCTGAGTTGTAAAAATACATGGCACAAACTTCTTTATGTCATTTTCTGTTTTGTTTTAAATATTAGACTCATATTTTGTAAATTATAATTGTACTTGTTACTATTAACGGTAAATATTTATTGCATCACAAATGTGCTCTGTGTTAAATAAGTCAGAACAAGTTCCAGGTGTGGTACTTAGTATAAATAATGTCATGGCTTGGCTTTACCTAGACTCCTTAGACTAATGAATTATTTATAAGAAATTCACAATATTAATGTGAATGATTCAGATCCTTTTAAACGTGCAAACTTAACTGTGTGACCCTGTGAAATTCTGTCTATGAAGTGTGCTCAATGATTGTATTCTTGTTTTTCAAGACATGTTTCCAGTGCTTCTATCACATTGTACGTGATCTGTGCGACATTAAGTCAAATCAGTGTAGCTGAATATTTAAGTCATAGAAGATAAGAAATGTGTTTTATTTCTTAATATAATAAGGCATACTTTATTAAATGGACAGATGCATGTATTCGATGTTCAATAAAAATAAAAAGCTGTTGCATGGATATAGTCGGTGGCCATCTGCTCCTGGGCTCTTCTTCCGTTCCAGAACCATCTACATTAGAATCACCCAGGCTGCTTGTTGCAAAATGCAGATTCTCCCAATTCTCATTGGACTGGGAACATCTGGGGGTTTGGCCCAAAAGTCTGCATTTTAAAACAGGCTCCCCAGGTGATTCCTCAGAACACAAGGGTTTTGTTTCATTAAACTTTTACAGTATATATTTAACTTTTGAATAAGTAAGCTTTTCTCACGATCCAAAATCGAAAGCATAAAAAAGGTATTCAGGGAAAAGTCACGAGGCTACCTCACAGTTCCCAGCAGCCATCACCACTCCCCGCCTTGAGTGGCCATTGTTGCTATGCTGTTTTATGTGTACGCTACTGGACACTTCTTATGCGCTTGCCAGGAAATACAAATGTGTGTTTTCTTGCAGCCCACCACCATTTTACAGAAATGGCAGCATATTGTATGCATTGTTTTGCCCGCTGTTTGCTTCACTACATACCATATCTTGGAGATCTTTCCATATCATTACACAAAATTCTTCCTCATTCTTTCTTATATCTGCATAGCATTTACTTATTCAATCCCCCTTTGATGAACACTTAGGTTGTTTCCGGTATTTTGCTATGATGAACCGTGTTGCAATGAATATTTAATCTCACACATGAGCAAGTGTTGCTGTAGGAAAACATCTTAAATGTGCAATTGCAGAAATAAAGACCATATACTTTTATAATTTGACAGTTATTCCAAATTGCTCTCTTTAGGGCTTAAATACCAAAGTTTGAGAACCTCTGTTTTCTGGGATAATCCTAGTCATCAGAGAGCAGGAAAGCACGAAAGAAGTAACACAATTGGTTGCAAATGGGGGCTGTCGATGTTCCCTGCACTCCAGGTGAGAAGAGCATGCCTATCAGATATAGCGAGCAGATTCCTTGAGGCGCACACTGACAGCCATGCCAAGGAGGCCCCAGAGTGCAGGGCTGTATATAACCACGACCACGGGGTCTCTTGGGAGAAGGCTCTCTGGATGTATCACCCACCGGTTAAATCGTAAACACTGGAAGTGTCAATGTTTTAAATAGCTAAAAGTGGTGATTCATGATTGTGCCTAAAGTAGACCCTGCATCTCTAGTTTTCCTGGATTAGATGGGAAGATGAGCAGACTAAAATCTTTGAGACACCCAGGGTATAAAAATCCAATTGACATTTAAGGTTGGTCCATGTTAATTGCTGAGAGAAAGCCCAGGTGAATTTTCTTATCAGAAACTCTAAACTCTTTGTAAGCACGCTGCCTACCTTGTCAGAAAAGCAGCTTTATTGATGCGTAGATTGTAACATTGAGAATTTAATATTCTCTTTAAAGTCTTGGATTATTGAAGTTGGAAGATACCCCAGAGAATGCCCAGACACAACCGCACATCTCACAAATGAGGAAGTTAAAGAAAGTGTCATGATTTGGGTTTCCACTTGGTCATCAGGCTTTAGAAAAATGAAAACAATTGGCTTGGAGATGACATGGGTGAGGAGAGGTTCATCAAGCCCTTCTGCTAGAGGGAAGGTAAATCTATGCATGGCTATCTGCTAACACATCAGGCAGAGAAACTTCCTGGTCACTCGGCTCAACATTGATAAACTTTGGCTTCTACTACGAGATATCAGATAACATCAAGAAAATGACACAAAGGCAGGTGTCTTGTCCCTTGAATATGGACTGAACTGTGTTCAATATTATAAAAATGAATTTTTAAGAGCACAATCCCCCCCTGCTTCCCAGAACTGAGATCAGGGAAGTCAAGCATTTTGCTCCAGGTCACTTGTCAACTATGACATCTACCCAGTACGTTTCCCAGTGTCCCTTCCCACCTTCTGTGACAGCCCAGTGCTCCTCAGTGCCTCTCAGAGGGACTGGACTAGCTCTGACTCCCCAATGTGCTATTTGCTAGAACAGTCTATGTTCGTGGGTCCACTCTTTTTCTTTTTTTTAAGATTTTTATTTATTTATTTGACAGAGAGAAACACAGCGAGAGAGGGAACACAAGCAGAGGGAGTAGGAGAGGGAGAAGCAGGCTCCCCGCTGAGCAGGAAGCCCAATGCAGGGCTCGATTCCAGGACCCTGGGATCATGACCTGAGCCGAAGGCAGACGCTTAACGACTGAGCCACCCAGGCGCCCCTTGTGGGTCCACTCTTGAGGAGTTTTCCAGGATACTGCTACTTAAAGTATGGTCTGTGGGAGCGCCTGGGTGGCTAAGTTAAACGTCTGCCTTCGGCTCAGGTCATGATCCCAGGGTTCTGGGATGGAGTCCCGTGTTGGGCTCCCTGCTCAGCGGGGAACCTGCTTAGCAGGGAACCTGCTTCTCCCTCTCCCTGCCACTCCACCTGCTTGTGCTCTCTCTCTCTTTCTCTATCAAATAAATAAATAAAATCTTAAAAAAAAAAATAAAGTATGGTCTGTGGACCGGCAGTGTTGACATCACCTGGTTAAAAATGCAGGCTCTTGGGACACCTGGGTGGCTCAGTGGGTTAAGCGTCGGACTCTTGACTTCGGCTCAGGTCATGATCTCAGACTTGTAAGTTGGAGCTCCACATCGGGCTCCGTGCTCAGTGCAGAGTCTGCTTGAGATTCTCAGTCTCTCTCTCCATCTGCCCCGACCCCGCAAGTGCTCTCTCTCTCTCAAATAAATAAATAAATAAATAAATAAATAAATAAAATCTTTTAAAGAAATGCAAGCTCTTGGGCCCGGCCTCAGACCTTCTGCATTAGAATTTTAACAGATCCCCAAGTGAATCCTATGCATATTCAATTTGTGACCACTGACAGAGGACATCATTTACTGTGAAGAAATCCACAGTGGGCTTGATACTTTTGCTATGCCATCTGGTGGTGTCACACCAGCCTTCTGGCTTGAGAGCCCTGGAATCTCTTTCCTCATGTGGCCTGTTTACCACCTTAGTCATTTGGACCAAACTCTGTCCATACAGATTGGCCAAATCCCCCAGTGTCCTATCCCTGCTCTCCAGGGACTGGGAATATATCTAGGCCTTCCAGGCCTAGAGTCATCTTAGAACTCATCACACAATTATTTTTCCTTTCTTGTGGTCTACTAATGAGGTCAACTAACAGTGGCAGTTGTCTGTTGTACTCAAGTCATTCCTTGCCCAGAAAGACTAATTTTACCTGATAGTAACTAATGGGACGTGTCATGCTTCCCAAATTCCCATGAGAAACTTTTGTCCAAAAAAAAAAAAAAACCCCACAAAACTGTAGTACTATATGGTGGCTAACTGAACATAAAAAATAAAATAAAAGATTGATAAAAATTGTATCTGCTTATTGCTCAGTGATTTTTTTCAAAGAACTAAAAACTATCACCCATTTACCCACCCCAAAGAAGGTACTGAGTTTCTGATTAGATGCTGTTGTTCCAATTTTATCTAAGAAGAGGCTGTTAAAAGCTCCAGTGTACCTACCCTCTCAGAAGCAGAATCGAGATTACAGGCAAAACCTTGTTTGCTGTCCCTTTAAAGCAGGAGGGTGTGGTTCTGTTTGGACAAATACAAAAAGAAAACATCTCACAAGCCAAGGGTGAAAACCAGTTAGGTCCTACCTGAATGTTGGGAAGGGAGCAAAGGGCCATCAACCCCTGTTTCTGCCTTGTTGCACATTTTAAGAGAACATAGAAAAGAGGTCACTCCAAATTGTGCAGATGCCTAATAATAAAAGCCAGTCCCACTTAGACGCTAACTGGTTATTTATATTCAAAACTAAAACCGCTCTCTCTCAATATCCTTCACCTCTTGTTGTGTCCCCTTTGCCTTCTAATGGTTGTCAAAATTCTCCCATTCATCTAAACTCAAAACCTGCTTAAGATTCTCTCTCTCCCTCTCCCTCTGTCCCTTTCCTCACTCTCCTGCTTACTCTTAAAAAAAAAAAAAAAAAAAAAAATCCTGATGCCCAGGCCCTGCCCCAGAACAACTGAGTCAGAATCTCTGGGAGGGGAGAACCAGGCATCCCTATTCGAAGTTCCCCGAGTGATTGCAATGAGCAGACAAGGTTAAAGACCATCTCACCTGAGATGTCCTCTTACATCTCAGCTGGCCTGAATCCAACCCATTCCTCAAAGCTCAGCTCCAGGGTTCTCTCCCTGTGAAGCCTTCCGGCTCTCCTGTGCTCAAACAGCCCTTTCTGCACGGGCCCTAGCTTTTATCATAAACTGCCTTGAATTATATTTACTTGTGTGAATGCTGGTCTCTCCCACTAGATCAGGGATTGACAAACATTCTCTGTAAAGGGCCAGGTAGTAAATATTTTAGGCCTTGTGAGATCCACAGTCTCTGTCAAGACTACTCAACCCTCTTGTTGTAGCATAAAATCAGCCACAGGTAACATGTAAATGAATGAACGTGGCTGTGTTTTAACAAATCTGTATTTGCAAAACCTGATGGTGGGCTAGATTTGGCTTGAGAGCTGTAGTTGCTGACCCCCCAGCATAAGACTAATATAGCACCTTAGGGGCAAGAATCGTTCAGTCTCTCTCTCCCTCCCTCTCCAGCCCTAGTGTCTAGCACAGTGCCTGAATCAGTGACAGAAACCGACAAAACTCCCTTCGTGGGGGTCTATGTGGTCATTCTCTCACAACTGAGCCTAGAGCATGGGTAAGGCAAAGTGAAGCAGAAGGAGTCAAAGTTTGTCAATTTTGCCTTTTAGGCAAATATTAGCATTTACCTTACTTATCATTCCCAACAGAACTGTCAAACAGTCTCCATTTGCAGCGCACAGAGTCACTCATCAACCATGAAAATGCGCTCCTATGCGAGGACTAACTTTCTTTTTTTTTTTTTTTTAAAGATTTTATTTATTTGACAGAGAGAGACACAGCAAGAGAGGGAACACAAGCAGGGGGAGTGGGAGAGGGAGAAGCAGGCCTCCCGCCGAGCAGGGAGCCCGATGCGGGACTCAATCCCAGGACCCTGGGATCATGACCCGAGCTGAAGGCAGACGCTTAACGACTGAGCCACCCAGGCGCTCCGAGGACTAACTTTCCATGTCCCTTCTACCATGCTACAGGCTGGTAAGCATCTTGAGATTTGTAAGGTGCAAGCATCTGAACAGAGATCAGTGTTTGTAAGAGGTAGCTGTCCAATTTGCAAACCCAAACTGTAGGAAAGCAGCCTGATTAGCATCACCAACTAATGTTGACATAATTCACCATTACTGAAAAACTATGCCCACTCCAGACATCAGTGAAGGAACCAGGGCTCCCTGGCCTATAACCACAGACAGGTGAGCCTTCAACGGCCCCTTAATGTACATCACTGTAGGTGGTCACACTTGTTTTAAGGTGTCTTAGCCCGTTTGGGCTACTATAACAAAAATACCATTGACTGGGCAGCTTATAAGCAACAACAATCTATTTCACTCAGTTCTGAAGGCTGGGAAGTCCAAGATCAAGGTGCCAGCAGATTTGGTGTTTGGTGAGAGCCCACTTCCTGGTTCAGAGGTGGCTCCTTCTTGCTTGTCTCACACAGTGGAAGGGCTAAGAGATCTTTCTCAGGGTGCTTTCACGAGAGCACTGATCCCATTCATGAGGACCCTCACAACCTAATCACCTCCCGAAGGCCCCACCTCCTAATACCATCACCCTGGGGGCTAAAATGATAGCACATGAATTTGGGGGAGACACATTCAGTCCACGGTATAGGGGTTCATTTTAATAAGGAAATATGCCTTGTATCTCCTAATTCACGTTTCTTCTCCCTACTCTAAAATGTGTCTCAGGCAGTAAGAAGAAAGGCTGTGTGCAAACTGCTGGATTGGAACACACTACCAGAGCAGTAAGAATACTAAAATAAATGAAGAGTATGAACAAAGAAAAAAAGAGCTAATATTTGGCAATCACATGATCATCTACAAATGCAATATCACATCACCTCTAAAGAGCAGGGGCTCAAAAATCCTGAGGCTCTGCCCCTCCTCTGTAGAAAGTTCGTAGAGCCGAAGCTACATAAGATGCTAAGTCTGGCTGATGAGAGCACACCACCTGTCCTAGGCCTCTTGTCTTAAGCTACAGCTTGCTCAGGTCTCATAATTCTGGGGCAAGGAACTACTTTCTGCAAAATTTACAGTTGGGAAACTGCTCAAGAGTTTGAAGGGATGTAGCATTTCCCAGGAAGCCTTTAATCAAGGAGACAGGAGCTGAAATGAGGATCCCTATGTAGGAGGACTGGGGAGACCAACATTCCAGAATATAGACAACCCACAGAGACTGGCCTATGGCTGCTTGAAGACCTATAGGGTCCCAGGCAGGCCTGTGCAGCTAAGTATCCCAATTACCCTACAGGACTGTAAGGAACATGAGACCCTTGGTCTAAGGAGGACGACCTCAGGTCAGTAGAGGGAGGAATGTGAGCCTCTAATGGGCTTCAAGGGGAGGACCCAGCCAGAATAGTGGGGTCCCATCGAGTCCTGCCCTGGCTGTCGGTCATGGGAAGTCTGGACCTGGCTAACCCTAACTTCTAATTCTGTAGTCCCAGGAGATAAGGGTTTTGATCAGAGGGGGACAGCCCCAGGTTTCCTGAGAGTGGAGTCCCAGGATTAGCCAGATGTCAAGGTGGTGAAATTTAGGGAGGAATGCAGGAATTACCCACACTCTAGTGCAGGAGACACCACAGAGCATCCCCCCCCCGCCCCCGCCCGCAACCTGGGAGGCCCAAGTTGAGGCAGAGTTGTCAGGCTGAGGAGCCCCCTCATTTCTGCCTGCAGGGCCTCAGAAAGAGGAAGACCTTAATCTAGTGAGATTGGGCTACAGTCCTGCAGAGCGAGGAGACCCAAGAACTACCAAGAGCCAAGGCGAGGACCTAGTGATAAGCGATAATTCCCGCCAGCAGAGAGGGTCACACGTCCCCAGCGCCCTTTTCTTCGTCGTAGGAGGCCGACAGCTCAGCCCAGGAGCTCCTCATTTGTGCCTGGAGCTCTCAGTCCGGGAGGCCCTGGGAGACAGGCAGCAGCGCCAGTGACGCCGAGGGAGGAGTTCTGGCCCTAACTGGAGCTCAGGTGAGGACCCTGAATACTAAAGAGAGGACCTGTCCCCAAAAGAGGAGGGTGCCCAGAGTCCCAGCGCGGCCGCACAGGCCCAGAGTCTGTAGCAACGGTAGCCACACGTGGTGCACTAGAACTGCCCCTGCTGACAGCCCTCAGAGACCCCTAGCGGCCTTGGCCGGATATGGCTTACTCTGACTTCCGCCTTGAAAGCTCTGGAAGGTGAGGAACTTAGCCTGGCAGACGCAACGTCGGGTTAGTGGAGAGGGAAATTTCAGGACTGCTCAGGTATCAAGGTAAGGGCGTTGAGTGTGGACTGAAGCAACCACTCTGCCCAGCACCGAGGAAGCCCCACGAAGAACTGCGCTAGCCTCAGCACTGGGAGCCCTGGCACAATTATTTGGCTTGTCTGTGGAGCGCACCACGGAGGGGAGGGCCTAAGTCTAAGTGGGGTGGCCACGGTTCTGCTACAGGAAGAATCATGGGTCCTAAGTGGAGTTCTGGTGAGACCCTGAGTGCTAACGAGGGGACCTTTCCTTCAAAACGGGGGAGGGGCCAGCCACGACTAGGAGCTGCAGGTAGGGATAGACAGATGCAGTGCGTCTGAGCTTCCTGTCTAGCGACTGAGGAACATAAGGGCTTGAGTGCAAAGCTGATAGACCCAGATCAGCAGATGGAGGAGCCCCAGGCTTTGATGTGTATCAGTGGGGTCCCAAACAGTCCTGCCCCTGCTGTCAGCCCTCGGAGGCCCCATACAGCCTCGGACATACCGAGGCTCACCCTGACTTCCACCTTGGGGAACTCGGAAGGGGAGGACCTTGGTCTGAAGGGCATGAACTCTAGTAAGTGGAGGGTGGAGTTCCAGGACTGGTTTGGTATGAAGGTGGAGATCCTGAAGATGGACTGACACAAACACCCAGTGCCTTTGCCCCCCAGCTCTGGGAGGTCCCAGCAGAGCCGTGGTGTGACCTGCTTGAAATGTCCCAGGGAGAGAAGGGCCTCGTCTAAGGAAGTGGCCCCAGTTCTGCAGCAGGAGGAGACCAACGCCCTAGTAGGATTCCAGATTGAGGACCCTGACTGCTAATGAGAGGACCTCCCCCGAAAAGAGGGGGCAGACCAGAACACTACCCATGCTCTCAGCTCCAGGAGGCTTGAGGCAGGTGGATCCAGGTGTGGTGTGACCCAACTTCCCCTCCAGTGACTCAGGGAAGGGAAGACCTTGATTTGAGCCTGGTTGACTCAGTTCAGTAGAATGAGGAGTCAGAAGTCCGACACTGAGCCAACGTCCGAACTCTGGGTGAGGACTGAGCTAATGACCCAATGGAGAGCTGTGGGATCCCATAGAGTCCTCACCCTGTTCTCAGCCTTTGTAGGCCCCAAGCAGCCTTGGCAGGATGTGGCTCACCCTGAACTTCCAACTCTGAGGTCCCATTTAAGTAAAGACCTTGGTGTAAAAGGCATGGGCTCAGGTCCCCTGAAGGGAGAGTCCCAGGACTGGTCAGGTGTCAAGGTGAGGATACTGAGGGAGGAAATGGGGACCAGTCAACCCCCCAATAGAGAGGGTTGCACCAAGCCTCACCCCTGGGAGGCCCAGGGCAGAGCTGACAGATTCAGGTGCCCCCTGACTTCAATTTGCAGGGTTTCAGTAAATGAAGGCCTTGGTTTAAGGACTGGTTGCCCCAGTTTAGCAGAGAGAGGAGTCCCAGGCCCTGTGGGGAGTGAAGGTAAAAATCCTGTGGGAGCAATGAGAGAAACCACTCCAGAACAGAGGAGGCCATGGAAAGTCTTCCCTGTGGTGTCAGCCTGGAAAGCCACGGGCAGAACTGTTTGGGTGAGAGGACTCATTTCTTAGGGGGCAGGGGAGCGGGATCAGAGGAGAACAGAGAAGCGAGGGTCCTGGTCCCAGCCAGGGCTGGCAGGCTGCAGCCTAAGGCACACTCTGACTTCCTCCACCAGGGCCTCAGGAGACAGACTGACTGAGAGAACAGAAGCCCTATGGGGTCCTACAGCAGTGCCTTCAAGGACACCTACATGGGGCATTTTTAAAGCCACAGTGACATCTCCCTGCTGAAGGGACTCACACCCTTTTATCCTCCTCCTCCAGGGGCCCGCGTCAGGTGCCCTCCTGTCACACTCGTGCCTGCTGTCCCTAACCACACTCATGCCTCATGGTCAGAAGAGTAAGCTCCGTGCCTGGGAGAGAAGCCGACAGGCCCGAGGTGAGAGCCAGGGTCTTGGGGCAGCTCAGGCCACTGCAGCAGTGGAAGAAGAGGTCCCCTCTTCCCCCTTGCTTGTCTGTCAGGGTGTGCCCCTGAGCTCCCCTGCAACAGGCCCTCCCCAAAAGTCTCAGAGGGCCTGATCTACCAGCAGTCCTGATACAACCATTTCAGGCTGAAGTTCTGATGAAGGTGCCAAGAGCCAAGGGGAGGAAAGCCCAAGTCCCTGCCAGGCCCTGCCTTCCCCTGAGAGCTCTCACACAGATCCTCTGACCAGGAAGGCGGGCATTTTGGTGCATTTTCTGCCGTACAAGTATAAAATGAAGGAGCCCATTACCGACGCAGAAATACTGAAGGTTATCAACAAAAAGTACAAGGAGCAATTCCCTGAGATCCTCAAGAGAACCACTGAGCGCTTGGAGCTGGTCTTTGGCCTTGAACTGAAGGAAGTTGACCCCAGCAGTCACTCTTACACCTTTGTTAGCAAAGTGGGCCTTCCCACCGAAGGGCGTCTGAGCGACGGCGTGGGCTTCCCCAAGAACGGGCTCCTGATGCCTCTCCTGGGTGTGATCTTCATGAATGGCAACGGGGCCACTGAGGAGGAGACGTGGGAATTCCTGAATGTGTTGGGGGGTCTATGCTGGGAGGAGGCATCTCATCTTTGGGGAGCCCAGGAAGCTCATCACCAAAGATTTGGTGCAGGAAAAGCACCTGGAGTACCGCCAGGTGGCCGACAGTGATGCTCCTTGCTACGAGTTCCTGTGGGGCCCAAGAGGCCACGCTGAAGCCAGCAAGATGAAAGTCCTGGAGTTTTTGGCCAAAGTCAGCAATACTGTGTACCCCAGTGCCTTCCAGGGCTGGTATGAAGAGGCTTTGAGAGATGAGGAAGAGCGAGCCCAGGCCAGAGTTGCAACCCAGGCTGCGACTGGTGCCCCGGCCAGTGCCTGCTCCAAGGCCACGTCCAGCAGCCCCCCTCAGCCCTAGTGAAGTCGAAGATGGGGTCCTCACCTTGCCTTTGGAAAGGGCTGTCAACCTCCTAAAGTAATGTGGAGTCAGGTGGGGCTGGAGAGAGCAGAATCTCTCTCTTCGTTGTGTTCTTGTTATTCATAAATAACGTACAGATTGACCTCTTTTTTTCTTATCTTTCCAATGTGTTCTTTTTAAAAATGTTTATTGAAATTCAGAATCTAAGCTTATGAATAACATGGCTCACATATTTATCGCTAGTTATCAAATTTGAGAGTAATGGTTTTGTATTTTGTAAAACAAACTGAAAATCCTTGCATCTTTTATTGTGAGCCAGTACAAGAAAAACATAGCCCTGGAATAGGGATTTTCATTAAAATGTAAGAGAACTGCACTGTGAAAATGTTGAGATAACAAGATAGTGAAAAAAAAAGAAAAGTAAAAAGTTTTTACTTTTCTTGGTTTTTCTTATTTATTTTGCTCTTTCTTTGGGTAGAATTAAAAGATATATACCTGGATTTGCTTAGCTTTTCAAGAATGTGGGAGAAAATAAATGGTCATGAATTAGAACTCTTGTTCACCATCTCTTTTGTTCACCAAACATGAATCGAGCATCTGCTCTTTGGAAGGCTTCATGCTAGTTCTAGGATGTGTACACAAAGAACACCCAGCCCCTGCCAATAACATTTCAGAGTCCAAGAGAAGCTATCAGATAAGGAACGTGGTGAGATACACTCCTCATCCTGAAGGACAGTAAACAGAAGGCAGAAGGAGTGAGGAGATTCTACATAGAAGCAGTCCAGGGTAAATCTCCCGAGACAAGACAGGCGGGGAGCCTGGGAAGCTGCCAGTCCCTCTGTGGGAGGTAATTTTAAGTTTGGCTACACCAAGGGTTAGCTGAAGCTGTTGAAATGGTGAGGGACCAGGGACCAGAGCCCCAGATGGTGGGTCTCACAATGGAAAGACTATGTGTGCGATGGAAAACTGCTCTTAACCATTCCTTAGAGATGTGGTAAACCAGAGAGAAGTCCCAGACACCTGCGGCAGGGGGAGAATGACTCCTGGGCTCTGTTCCCGGGCAGGTGAACACAGTGCACTCACTAGGTGTTTTGTGCAATCAGTGTCCAGAGAGTTTCTGAGACGAAGGTGACAGCAACCGCTTTGCCTTGGCCTGGGGCAGCTCGGGGGATTGACCGCTCCATTAAAAGGAAACCTAAATTGGGCATTCTTCTGTGTAATATGGCAAACTCTAAACGATGTCTAGATTTTTGGTGGTGGTGAAATGAGTAAAAACAGAGATGGGTTCCATGCAGGGGCAGCTGAGAAGGAGGCAAGTCATTGCCCTTTGCACAGCTGTAGTAGCTTCATGGTGTATCCAACTGGGAAGTCTACCACACGCCCACATCAAATGACTTATCATCTAATGGGGAAATACTGTTTAGTTTTATTTCGTAAGCAGCATTTTGGCTGATTTGAGTGTTTTGTTTTGTTTTCCTAGAACACTGCATATTCTCTGACCTCCTTCTCGAATGAAAAAAAGAAAAAAAATCCCAGTGTGGTATGTGGTATCATCTGGCTCAAAATAATCATGGTAATAACTGCTATTCAAAAATATCTCAATACTTGTCAGGCTCTGTATTGGATTTGCAACACATATTCCATACATCCTTCGGTCTTGGAAGACAGGGCTTACCAAACCTGCTCCACAGATAAAGAACCTGAGGCTCCGAGAGTTTGCTAATGTGCGTGAGCTCACACTGCTGATAAGCTGCAGGGCCAGTGCTGAACCCATGGTCTGAATTTATCTAGAGCCCACACTACCCTGCGCCTCTCAGCCAGAGGCAGATACTGTGTCATAATTCACATTTCCTTTCACGACTCCTAGATCTATCTCAGGTGATAAAAAGGGGGCTCTGTGCACAAACTATTGGTTTGGAATACATAGCTAGAGCAATAAAATATCAAAATAAGTGGTGTGAATAAAGAAAAAGAAAATAGTTGGGGACCATATGATCATCTGCATATGCAGTGTCAGATCACCCCGAAAGATAGGGGCTCACCAAACCACGCAGCTCCATCCCTGCCTTAGAGAAAGTCGATGTATTAGAACCAAAGTTACATACAAGGCTAAGTCCAGTTGGTGAAGAGAAGGAAGAAATAGGCCGGCTTTTTCCTGGGCATGCTGCATTGAGCTATAGCCTCCCAGTCTCCCATCACTCCTGCCACACCAATTCTATCTGCAAGGTTTGCAGGGGGAAAGGTGCTCAAGTATTTGCGGGGACCTAGCATTTCCTAGGAAGCCTGTAATCTAGGAACATGAGCCAAGATGTGAGACCCTATGTCAGAGGATGGGGAGATCAACACCCCAGAATATAGGTGGTCTCACAGAGACTAACCTGCATCTGCCCTCAGACCACAGGGCCCCAGGCAGGGCTGACCATCCCCTCGTCCTTCAGGGTTGTCTGGAACATGAGAGTCTTGGTCTAAGGAAGGCGACCTCAGCTCAGTAGAGGGAGAATTGCGAGCCACTGACAGACAACAAGGGGAGGACCTAGAATGCGGAATGAGGAAAGGAGTCAAGCAGAACAGTGGGATCCCATGAGGTCCTGCCCCAGCTGTCAGCTCTTGAGGGTCTGGAACAGTTGTAGCTGGATTTGGCTCACCCTGTCTTCCAACTCAGTAGTTCCAGGAAGGTGAGAGAAGCAGCCCCAGGTCAGCTGAGGTGGCATCCCAAGAATGGGCCTGACACCACAATGCTCGGTGTCAAGGTGAGGACGCTGAAGGAGTGAGGGAAACACCCACCTGAGAACACAGGAGGCCCCACAAACCTCCCCTGCTCCTGCCCCAGCTAGTAACCCTGGGAAGCCTAGAGAAGAGGTGTTAGATCGGGGAGCCCCCTCATTTCTGCCTGCAGGGTAGCAGGAAGAGAAGGGCTTTGGTCTAGTGGGGGTGGCCCCAGTTCTGCAGAGGTGGAGACCCAGGAACTAAGAGGAAACAAGGTTGGGACTCAGTGATAGGAGGGGACTCCCACTGGTCGAGAGGTTCCCACAGGGCCCTGCATGTCCTTAGCCTTGGATTGCCGAGGGCAGAGCATTTAGCCCAGAAACCCTTCATTTTTGCCTGTGGAGTCACCGAGATGGGAGGGCCTTGGTGTAATGGGTGGCCCTAGTGTCACAGAGGGAGGAGTTTTATCCCTAATTGGTGTGCAGGTGAGGACCCTGAGTACTAATGAGAGGAACTCTCCCCAAACCAGGGGACTTCTCAGAGTCCCACCCCAGCTCTTGGCCTTGGGAGGCCTGAGGCAGGGGTAAGCAGATATGTTGCAGCCCATGTTCTAGGCATTCAGGAAGGTGAGGACTTGAGTGTGAGGCTGATAGACCCAGATGAGTAGATGGAGGAGTCCAGGCTGTGATGCATATCAGTGGGGTCCCAAACGGTCCTGTGCCTGCTGTCAGCCCTCAGAGGTGCCATACAGCCTTGGCTGGACACAGCCCACCCTGACTTTCTCCTCGGGGAATCCAGAAAATGAGGGCATTGGTCTGAGGGGCACAGACTCAGGAAAGAGGATGAAGTTCCAGGACTGGTCAAGTTTCCAGATTGGGGACCCTGAATGTGGACTGAAGAGCTCACTCTGCCCATAACCAAGGGAGCTACCCAGTGCCCCCTGCCCCCCACCCCCACGTCCTCTCTCAGCACTAGGAGGGTGGACAGAGCTATGGGCTGACTTCTGCTTGGAAGGTCTCAGGAAGGGGAGGGCCTTAGTTTACGGAGATGTTCCCAATTCTTCCAAGAGAGGAGATTGGGTCCTAACTGGAATCCAAGTGAGGAACCCAAGTGCTCACCAGGGGACCTTGCTCCAAAAGGGGAGGCCACCCAGAGCCCCACCCCTGTTGGCAGTACCGGGAGCTCCATGCAGGGGTAGGCACATGTGGTGTACCCAAGTTCTCCCTTCAGAGGCTGGTGGACTCATGTCAGTAGAGGGACTCCCAGTGAGCCCAGGCCAGAGAAGGCCCTCACTGAGCTGTCAGCCCCAGGTCCCTTCGCCTCTTAGGGATTCCAGGAAGGTGGGGGCCAGGTTTTAGGGGTCAACTTCAGTACAACAGAAGGGAGGGGCCCAGGCCCTGCCAACAGTTGATATGATGGTGCTGACTGTAAACTGACAGGCCTCCAAACAGCAGGGAGGATCCCTGCTACCAGCCCCTGCTGTCACCCCAGGCAGCCCCAGGCAAGGCTGGTGGGCTGCAGCCCAAGGCACATTCTAACTTCTTCAGGGGTCCTCAGGGGACAGGCTAACCAGAAGAACAGGAGCCCTGTGGGGTCCAAGAGCAGTGCCCTGGCAAAAGGGCTCACAGCCTCTCACCCTTCTCCTCCAGGAGCCACACCACATGCCCTCCTGCCACATTCCCTTCTGCTGTCCTTAGCCACAGTCATCATGTCTTGAGGTCAGAAGAATAAGCTCTATGCCCGTGAGAAAAGCCGCCAGGCCTGAGATGAGTCCTAGAGCCTTGGGGACGTACGGGCCACTATCGCAGTGGAAGAAGAGTCTCGGTCCTCCTTCTCTCCTTCTTTTGGGCATATTCCCCAGAGCAAGGGTGATGTCAGGTCACAGAGCACTCTGCAGGAGCCTCGGAGAGTGCCAAACACCACCACTGCTTTCTGTGGGTGTTTTAGGCACAGAATCTTAAGAAGGTGCTAAGAGCAATGATGAGGAAAGCAGAAGTTCCTGCCAGGCTAATGTGAATATTTTTTTTTTAAAGATTTTATTTATTTATTTGAGAGAGAGAATGAGATAGAGAGAGAGAGCATGAGAGGGGGGAGGGTCAGAGCGAGAAGCAGACTCCCCGCTGAGCAGGGAGCCCGATGCGGGACTCGATCCCGGGACTCCAGGATCATGACCTGAGCCGAAGGCAGTCGCTTAACCAACTGAGCCACCCAGGCGCCCCAAATGTGAATATTTTTATATCATCGTTCACTAGAGTGGAGTCCCCTTAAGTCAGCTATATGGAGCCAAGGAGAGCAGACACACTATGAAACGGCTTTTCTTTTCCAAATCAACCTAATATGCACCCAAAAAAAGTGGCAAAGCTAAGTGGGTTTGGTCAACATACCCACAAATACTCAAGAATGGGCAAAATGAAAACTGAGAAACAAGACTGGGAGGAAAACAGGAGAGGAAGAGTTGGCCTCAAACTAAGCTCTGAGAAGAACTCATAGAAGGGCAAAGCTATGAGCAAGCACTTTGAAGGATGGGCAGATGTGTGATGAGGTGGGGAGGAGTGAGAAGGACCTCTAGGGCAGAAGGGGTCTCTCTCTCCACACTTGCCCATTGAACACTGTCATTCAATTCTCTGTGCATTTATTGGGGAGCCAGTGGGCTCCAACAGGGTGGCTCTCTGCACAGATAACAGATAGGTGAACAAGACAATCCCCCCTCTTTTGTAGGCCAACAGGCTAGGGATAAAAGATCTCAGTATCCCTTGACGTTTAGATTCTCCAAGGAATTAGAACCCTCAATCACAACATTAGCAGGGGAAAAAAACAAGAGCTTGACAAAATCAGGAGTGTCTTTCTTTTCTGGGTAAAGTTAATTTTGTTTCTTTTACCATGAGTCAGAATTTCAGGACATCAGTGCATTGAGATTATCCAGAGGAATTCTGATATCACTCTTCCTTTTTTTTTTAAACTCTGAAATCTATATTGCATACAGAAAAGCCTATAAAATGTGTGTGTAGAGTCTAAAGAATAATTACATGAATACTATGTGCCCACATGTAGATTAAGAAACAACATCGTCACTACCTCAGTAACCCCCAGTGGTCCTTCCCTAATGATATACCCCTTCCTACCTGCTATGGACTGAATGATTATGCCCCCCACCAATATGTTGAAGCCCCAATGGCATGGTATTTGGAAGTGGGGCCTTTGGAGAGGTAATTAGGTCACGAGGATGGAACCACCATGATGGGATTAGTGTCCTTAAAACAGGAGAGCCAGCCCTCCACCTACCCCTTGTGAGGACATAAGAAGAAAACAGACTTCAACAAATCAGGAAGAGGGCCCTCACCAAGACCTGCATTGGCTAGCACCTTGATCTTGGACCTCTCAGCCTCCAGAACTGTGAGAAATAAATGTTTGCTGTTAAAGTAACCCAGTCTATGGTAATTTGTTTTAGCAGCCTGAGCTAAGACACTACCCCGGAGGTAACCACTATTCTGAATTTTGTGGTATTTGTTTTCTTTTCTTTCCCCCCACTTTGAATATATCTTTAAACAATCTAATCCTTTGTCCAGTTTTACCTGCTTTTGAACTTTATATAAATGGAACTGGGGCACCTGGGTGGCTCAGTCAGTTAAGCATCTGCCTTCGGCTCAGGTCATGATCCCAGGGTTCTGGGATCGAGCCCACGTACAGCTCCTTGCTCAGCGGGGAGCCTGCTTCTCCCTCTCCCTCTGCTGCTCCCCTGCTTGTGCTCTCTCTCTCTCTCTCTGTCAAATAAATAAAATATTTTTTAAAAAGATTTTATTTATTTATTTGACAGAGTGAGACACAGTGAGAGAGCGATCACAAGCAGGGGGAGTGGGAGAGGGAGAAGCAGGCTTCCTGCTGAGCGGGGAGCCCGATGCGGGACTCGATCCCAGGACCCTGGGATCATGACCTGAGCCGAAGGCAGACGCTTAACGACTGAGCCACCCAGGCACCCCAAATAAATAAAATCTTTAAAAAAATAAAATAAATAAATGGAACTACACTGTAGGTAATCATCTGTGACTTGTTTTTTTTGTTGTTGTTTTCTATTATATTTGTGATATTCACCCATGTTGAAGCATGTGGTTCTAGTTTGCTCATTCCCATTGCTGTGTAACATTTGTTTTGTGGCAGTCTCAGCCTATCAATAAGCAATGTTATGGTTGGACCAGCCCTTGTGGTTCTTATTATGATTGTAAGGTGCTCTTCAGCAATAATCAATAACCATCAGGGAAATTTGAAAAATGAAGGTTTATTGTTTATAGGACCTAGAAATTACACAGCACACCTGGGGCTACACAATGAGGTTGCAGGTAGAGAGAGAGAGAGCCAGCTAACTTGGTATTCTGCTTTTATTGGGGTCAAGGATGGGGGCCTAGGATTTCCACAAGTTCACTTTTTATTGGTAAATTTAAAACATAAGAGCAGGAATTCAAAGCATAGGAAGAGAAAGAAAAATAGTGGCCCAAATGTTCAGTTACAGAAATCAACCAAGATCTCTAAAACAAAGAAGTCTGGGGGCTAGGGAGTGGCATGGCTCTTTATCTAGTCTGGTATGGCTGGCAATGTATTTATTTGAGATAGATAGCCCTCTTTGAAGAGGATCCTCAGCAATCAAAACTTAAATCAGGCATTTGCATTACAAAAAGAAAAGCCAACCGTCAGGGCTCACAATACACATTCCAATGTATAAATATGCCTCAATGTATTTATCCACTTTACTTTGGTTAATCTTTGAGTTGTTTAATGCTACTATGAAAACTTTTGTAGTTATCTCCTGGTTCACTTGTACAAAGGTTTTCTAAGTTTCATATCTAGTACTGGAATTACTGGATCATAGGACATGCACACGTTCAAGTTTACTAGGTAGGTGATACCTAACTCTTTCCAAAGTGGTGATTCTAATTTTCACCACAATGGAAGAGAATATGTTGATCTATATCTTTCACCAACATTTGGTATTTTTTCACTTTTAAATTTTTGTCCATTTGATGTGTAGTGATAGCTCATTGGGGTTTTGGTTTGCATTTCCTTGTTTACTCTTGAGGTGGATGGCCTTGCCATGTGTTTTCTGCTCATTTGGATATCCTCTTCTGAGAGGTCTATTTAAATTCTGTACTTATTTTTATGTTAGGTTGTTTCCTTACTGATTTTTGTTTGAGTTCTTTATATAATCCTCACATAGTTAACATGTTTTGTAAATATCTTACACTACCTGTTTTTTCATAATTTTTACGGTGAATTTTAAAGATGTCTTTAATTTTAAGGATTTCTTTCAAATTTATCAATGCCTCCCTTAAAATTCCATAGTTTTTATTTCTTGTGTAAGAAATCCTGCCCTACTTTAAGATGATAAAATATTCGGGGCGCCTGGGTGGCTCAGTTGGTTAAGTATCCAACTCTTGATTTTGGCTCAGGTCATGATCTCAGGGTTGAGAAATGGAGCCCTGCATTGCGTTCTACACTGGGTGTGGAGCCTGCTTGAGGTTCTCACTCTCCCTCTCCCCTACCCTCCTAAAAAAAATAAAATAAAATAAAATATTCTCTCATATTTTCTTCTAAAATTTTTGTTATTTTGCCTTTCATATTATTTCTTTAATTCAACTGGTATGAATCTTTGAGTAACTTTTGAGAAATGTATGACATTTCTTTCTTATCCATATTCAATGCCAATTACTGAAAAATTCATCCTCTCCCCAATGATGTTCCATGCCTCCAGTCTTGTACTAAAAGTCCACACATGAGTGTATTTCAGGGTTCTGTGTTGTTCCATAGTTTTATTAGTCTGTCCCTGAGATGACACTACATTGTCTTAATCACTATAGCTTTAATACTAAGCCCTGCTATCAAGGAGGGTAAATCCCCTCATCCTGCTCTTGAACCTCCTTCCTTTGTTCTTCTTCGCCCTTTATACTCTTCCACATAAATTTTAGAATCAACTTGTCAATTTTTATAATTATTGGAGTTTTCATCGCTATGAAATAAACTACAAATCAGTTTCAGAAGACTTTATACCTCGACAATACTGAGTGTTCCAATCCATGAATGTGGTGTATCTCTCTAATGATTTAAGTCTTTTTAATAATTTTCACTAAAGTTTTATAATTTACTCCACATTGTTTGTTAGATTTAATTTGAGGTACATATATTTTTGCTGTTACTATACATGGAAATCCCATTCCCTTTCAAATTTTAATTGACAAAAAGAAATGTAAAAAAAAAAAAAGTAAAAAAAAATGTAATGTATATATGTACTATAATAAATGTTATATATACATGACCAAGTAATCTTATTAAACTCTCTTACTGATTTTCATTTATATGTGCATGGTTTAGGCTTTTCTATAAACATAATCACATTGCTGTGAATAATATTTTGTTTCTTCCTTTCCACTTCTTCCTTATGTTTGGTTTTCTTGCCCTACTTGAGTCCTTCATGCTATCTGACCTCAGAAGGCACTTAGGATGTCCCCATTGACAATGATGTTTGCTCTTAACTTTTTGTATTAGGTTGAAAGATACAAAAATTGGTGACATTTGACCATTTTTGACTTACAAAAATAGCAATTTCATATGTTTTAACCTAACAGGTGCTCTTAGCAGGTTAAGGTGGTTCCCTCCTATTCTGGTTTTTTTTAAAAGGTTTGAGGTAATTTTTTATATTATGAATGATGCTGGTTTTTTTTTTTTTTTAAATGCTTTTTCTGCATCTGCTGAGTTAATATATTTTAATGTTTTCTTGTTAATGATTGATTTCTAAATACTAAATCTTGTGTTTCTGGATTAAACTCAACATTTCTTATTTAATATTTGGTAGTTATATTCTGGAATGAACATGTCCTATGAACATGAATTATGAATTCATGTTGAATGAATTATAAATTATGTCCTGTGGTTTTATTTTATTATACTGTGTGTACAAATATTACCTGTGCCCATTTGTTCTATCTTTGGTATCTGTAATTCTGATTAGATGTGTATTAGTCTTCTCATGCAATTCCCATGCAATTCTTTTAACCTATCTTTTACTTTTCCTTTGTGTTTATCTTTCTTTAATGCATTCTGGTTAATTTCTTCAAATAAATCTTCCAGTTTATTAGTTTTTTCTACAACTGGATCTAATTTCTGTTAAACTGCTCTTTTTGAGTTATTTACCTATTTTTAAGTTCTAAAGGTTCTATTTCAAATCTATGTGGCCATTTTTCACAATTTTTTGTCCCCTGCATGTATTTTAAAAATTATCTATTTCTTCTTTAAGTATAGTAATCATTAGCTATTTTATATTCTGTGACTAATATGTGAAACCTTTGTAAGTCTGTTTCTCCTTGCTCTTGTTTTTTCTGCTCTCATTCATGGTGCCACATTTTCTTCCATTTTTCAAATCTCTTTTGCTTCTTGCTTGTATTTAAGTGTTGTTGGTTTTTTTTACTATAGATTTATTTATTATTATTTGAGAGAGAGAGAGAGCATGCACATGAGCAGGAGAGGGAGAGAGAGTCTCAAGCAGACTCTACACTGAGCAGGGAGCCCGATGTGGGGCTTGATCCCATGACCCTGAGATCATGACCTGAGCCTAAACAGAGTCAGATGCTTAATCGACTATGCCACCCAGGTGCCCCTCTTGCTTGTATTTCTTAAAAAAATTTATTTGCTGGAATCCTTGGAGATCTGAAATGAAGTTCCTAGTATAGAGAGAACTGGCTTTGGCTTTGGCCTGCCAGCTGTGGACACTAAGCAAACCTGTCTAAAACCACTACATTATTGGTTTCAGGTTTTGTTGAACACTCAAGAAATATGAATTTGGGCTGCCTAGGCTCTAAAGAAGCAGTTTATGATTACATCTTCCTGAGGGCATCTCTTCCCTTTCTTCTCAGTACCAAGGTTCAGAGAGCAATTTTCATTGCAGTCCCCTGACCCTACAGCCCTTCGGGCTCCCAGTGTTTTGGCTGGGGCCTTCTGACAGACTCGCCCTCTTAGGCAGGCCCTTGATTTTTTTTCCCTGAATCCATGCCACACAACAGTGTGACACTGTTCAAGTTCACATCAGTTTGGCCAGTACTTTCATTATCAAAGACTGCTTCAGTACACTATTTAGCTCTCTTGGTTTCCATCCTTATACAATTTATTATCTACATGTTCCTTTCTTCCTAACTATCAGCTCTTCTAATAACTTTTTAAACCTAGTATTTTAAATTGTTTTCAGCAGGAGGGTCAATCTGGAAACTCTGCCTGTGCTATTACTGGAAACTGAAGTCCAAATGCAATATTTTTTATATAATTACTTTGTAACTGGTTACTTTTCTATTGTAACACCTATCATGTAGTCAATGAGTGTAATTAGCAACCCTTAGGCTCAAACTTATTCCCTGGGCAAGCTGATGCAGAGAAACAGAATCAGATGCATTCTAGTACTTAAGAAAAGATGGCATCCTGTTCCATCCTGGCTCATCTCACATAGCAGTAATGAAGATCATAGCACTGACTTGGCATATTCCTACTGCCTCTTTATTCTCTTTTCCAAACAATATTAAGCAATATTCAGATTGTGCTCACCATGACTTAAGCCTCCATTTGTGAGATTTCTTTGCCCTCCAACCCATAGTTCAAGTGTGTCTGAATCAAAATGCTCAGTGGTTTTCAACCTGGGGTGATTCTGTCCCTCAGGGCACACTGGGCAGTGTCTGGAGATGGTTTTGGTTGTCACAACTCAGTGTGGGAGTGCTACTGGGATTTAGTGGGTAGAGGTCCAGGATGCCACTACACAGTTCCCCACAACAAAGAATTATCTGGCCCCAAATGTGTATAGTGGTGTGGCTGAGATATGCTGGGAATTGATGAACCTAGAGGGTTTTGCCTATGAGAGGATCAATTCCTCAAAAAGTGCCAATGGCAGAAAATACAAACAACATATTCAGCCAAATGCGATTCTATTGCCTCACAAAAAGAAGACCTAATTGTTAGGTCCCTCTCTAATGTAAAAATGACATCATTGTAGCAAATTTGGCACCATCTCTTCTGGGCTGAGTGAAAATTTTCACAGCAATATTTAAGCAGGGGGTGCCTGGGTGGCTCAGTTGGCTGAGCATCTGACTCTTGATTTCTGCTCAGGTCATGATCTAGGATCGTGACATCAAGCCCCATGTCAGGCTCCATGCTGGGTGTGGAGCCTGCTTGAGATTCTCTCTCTCCCTCTCCATCTGCCCCTTCCCCAACCCCCGTTCATGCTCTCTCTCTTAAAAAAAAAAAAAAGATAAAAAGGAATAAAAAGAAATACTTAAGCAGTCCATATTTCATTCATTGCAGTGCATATAAACTGTCTTTGGGGACATGCACTCAGCGTGACTTAGCTAAGTATAAGAGACAAAAGTCCCAATTTCTAGTCCCATTTGTTTCCAACAAGAGTGGATTCACTAGGGCACCTGGGTGGCTCAGTCAGTTAAGCATCTGCCTTCAGCTCAGGTCATGATCCCAGGGTCCTGGGATCGAGCCCCGCGTTGGGCTCCCTGCTCAGTGGGGAGTGTTTCTCCCTCTCCCTCTGCCCCTCCCCCCTGCTTGTGCTCTCTCTCTCTCTCTCAAATAAATAAATAAAATCTTAAAAAAAAAAAAAAAGAGTGGACTCACTAACTATATATTGAGTTTTAAGACAGATCAGAGCAATTCAGGAAAGTCTAAACTCCCACAAGAGGGAATCTGACCAATGGTCTCCCAGGACATCCATGTAATAATTTAACTGAAATATGATTATTAGAGTTACAGAATCAACATACATTACCAACAATTTCAAAGGCTTCCATTCAGGAAATCACTTTCCCTCAGACAAAAATAATTTACTAGCTCTTGAGAAACAAGGAAATTTTCCTCAGGATGATTCAGTTGCCTTTTAATATTGATGTTTAACTTATGACACAAAATATATAAAATTTCAATGATTCTGTATGAAATAACATTGTGCCAGAAGACTTCTTAAAGTCACCAATGAGAAGGGGTAAAATAATTTCTAATTACTAGTTTCAGAGAAAATCTGAATCAGTCAGGGTTCAACAGAGAAGCAGAAACACAATGCGTGTAGAGTAAGGGATTTATTATAGGGTTTACTGTAGGGGTGGTAAAATAGTTTGTGTAAGACTGTTTTCTCTGCACCTAGTGTTGAGCCAGAAGTCACTATAGTTCAGGCAGAAGAGCAATTGCAGGTGAGCTGTGCATAGATAAAAGCAAAGACAAACTGGAACCTGCATCTTTCTCTTACTACCTCCATCCTCAATGCCATGGGTAACCTTCAGGAGAAGCTGGCTTTGCCATACATAGCACAGCACATGCACTTGTCCCAGAGAACTCTAAAGAGGGAACCTCTAAGAAGCTGGATGAGCTATGTGTCCAGGTACTGCCCCCTGCTGACAAGGTAAGCCAGCTGATCAGTGACAACTTGCCTGACACTCTGTAGCTGCTAAACATTGCTGCTTAACTTCTAAACTTCTAAATCTCATGCAACTTTCCTTCCTTCCAACCCATTTGGAAGCATACAAGGGAAGGAAGCATGGGAAACACAACAGAAAAGGCATCACAAATACCCTGCTTTCGAAAGGAAGAGCAAATGCTCATGAATAAGCATTTCCCACCATGAAATTAGTGAGTGATAATATGAGAGACTGGCAGTAGCCTTGGGAAGGTGGATGTCAGAGAACAGAATTCCAGAGGATGATACATTAAAATGACACCGGGAGTCTTCCCAGGGAACCCTCTACCCAAGAGGATGTGAACTGAGGAACAGACCACGGGCATCATTTTTGAGCTGACAGCTAAATCTATGATCAGAACTGGGCAACAACGAGGACCGAAAGTTAATTCCTTAGAGACTATGATTCTACCTGATAAATGTGGGACTATAAAAAACTTGTTTGGAAGACTAAGTAAGCTGGAGATTGGAAGGTTAACAAATCAAAAGAAAAGGACTTATACTTTTCTATAGAATCAGACAAGGCATTTGATATATTCAACATCTGTTCATGATTTTAAATGAACTACTAATAAAACAGAAATTGATTAATTTACTCACTTATCATGATAGAACATAGCCAAAGTCAGTATTATGATTTATGGGAAAATGCTAGAAGCATTTCCATTAAAACAAGGACAAGACAAGGATAATTTTTATTACCATTATTATTTAATTTTTAAAAATTTAGCCAAAACAATTAGACTAGAGAAATAAAAGTCATAAAAATTGGAAAGGAGGAGATAAAGTTATCATTATTCATAGATAAATGGTATTTTTTGTAGAAAAACCAACAGAATGAACTAAAAAACTTACATATGATACAGAATTTCAGTATATTTCTGGTTATAAAATCAATATAAAGAAAATAATTACTTTCATACAAATAAACAAAAACCAATCACAATCCTACTTGAGCATTTGTGATGCACATCATATATGCTGCAAAGGTGAAAATATTTATTGTCTGGCCTTTCATAAAAAAAGTTTGTTGACTCTTATTCTAGATGATGGGGAAACATTAGAAAACAAAACACTCAAAACAAAATAAAACAAAAAATCCTTGCCCTCATGGAACATATATACCAGTAGATTCTAGATGGGAGCTACCTATTAGACAAAGAAAAAAATAAGTTAAAAACCTAAATACCTTTACAAAGTCTATGAAACCTAAAGCAAAATTTAATAAAGGTATTCTAAGTATTTAGTATTATACAGAGAAAAGGTATCTGATCAATTTTCAAATCCTACCACCTCTTGGGTCACCTGGGTGGCTCAGTTGGTTAAGTGTCTGCCTTTGGCTCGGGTCCCAGGGTCCTGGGATCGAGCCCCGCATCGGGCTCCCTGCTCAGTGGGGAGTCTGCTTCTCCCTCTGCCTCTACCCCTGCTCGTGCTGTCTCTCAAATAAATAAAATCTTAAAAAAAAAAAAAGAAAAAGAAAATACCATCTCTTCATGATTAATCTCTGTGTGAAATAATTACGTCCTATCAAAGGCCTCTTTCCATTAAGACTATCTTATGCTTATCTCTTATGTTGATTTCAGTAATATATCCTGAATTTCAAGTTTGTCATCCATTAACTTTAAAAATGTACTTCTACCTTGTACTTCTGAGTTCCCTTCCTCAATGAAACAAAATTAGGGCACTTGTTAAATAAGTCATGGGAATATAATCAATAATAAAAAAAAAATCAAGGCACTTAAAATATGCATGATGTTTATAGTAATAAAACTTAAATAAAACTTAAATATTTCCTCCTCTGATCGTAACAGATTAATCTATGAACAAGGTTTTTCAATCTTGGCACTATTAACATTCTGGACCAGATGTTTTTCTTTGTTGTGGGGCCTGTCTTGTGCATTTTAGAATGTATAGCAGCATCCCTAGCCTCTCCCAACTAGATATCTGTAATGCTCTTTAGTGAAGATAACCAAAAATGTCTCAAGACATTGTCAAATGTTCTAGAGATGGCAAAATCTCAATCAAATTCGGTCTCTTATAACTTCCTATTACTTGTTTATCTGCAAAGACTCAACCATAACCTTTGACATTAGATATTGCCAGGAAAACTATTTTACATCTTCAACTACTAAGTATAGTTGAAAGCTTGCCCAAGAAAAGCTTTTCACTAGTATTAAAACCACACCATTTCACAGAAGCAACCAAAGACAAGGGTACAGCTTTACCAGGCACTGTGACAAGTACAAGTAAGTTATTTTATTAATACTGATGTTGTCAACCTAAAGAAAACCCTTGTTCTTTGAAAGCATCATCCTAAAGCTATTTTCTATTTTCTGTTCAATTAACTGTAGTGGAAAATCACTTCCAGAGTAGTAGCATAAGGAGCTCTGAAAAATCACTCTTAAAAAGCATAAACAATGGTGGCGCCTGGGTGGCTCAGTCGTTAAGCGTCTGCCTTCGGCTCAGGTCATGATCCCAGGGTCCTGGGATTGAGCCCCGCATCGGGCTCCCTGCTCAGCAGGAAGCCTGCTTCTCCCTCTCCCACTCCCCCTGCTTGTGTTCCCTCTCTCGCTGTGTCTCTCTCTGTCAAAAAATAAATAAAATCTTTAAAAAAAAAAAAAAGCGTAAACAATGCCATAAACCAACTAGACCTAACATACATCCATAGAATATTCTACCCAACAAGAGCAGAACACATTCATGTCAAGTGCACATGGAACATTATCTAGGCAGACCATACATTGGGCCACAAAAACACATCTCTATAAATTTTTAAAAACTGAAGTTATACAAAGTATATTCTCCAATTACAATGGAAAGAAATTAGAGATAAAAAACAGAAGGAAATTTAGGAAATTCACAAACGTGGAAATTAAAGAACATACTTCTAAATAGCCAAGATATCAAAGTACAAATCATAATGGAAATTAGAAAATAAACGAAAATACAACATACCAAAACTTGTGAGATGTAGCTAAAGCAGTACTCAGAGGGTGGGAAAGAAGAAAGATCTCAAATTAATAACCTAATCTTCCACCTTAAGAAACTAGCAAAAGAGGGGCGCCTGGGTGGTTCAGTTGGTTAGGCGACTGCCTTCGGCTCAGGTCATGATCCTGGAGTCCCGGGATCGAGTCCCGCATCGGGCTCCCTGCTCAGCGGGGAGTCTGCTTCTCCCTCTGACCCTCCCCCCCTCATGCTCTCTCTCTCTCTCATTCTCTCTCTCTCTCAAATAAATAAATAAAATCTTAAAAAAAAAAAGAAACTAGCAAAAGAACAAACTGAACACAAAGCAAGCATAAAGAAGGAAATAAGGAAGATCAGAGCAGGAATAAATGAAACATGGAATAGAAAAATAATAAAGGAAACTGATGAAACCAAATGTGGATTCTTTAAAATATCTACAAAATCGACAAGCCTTTAGCTATACTGATGGTAGGGGCCAAGGGCAGGCTGCCCCAATAATGCTCCACTTTGGTATATTGATTATTTTAAATAAAAGTGACTTAAGAGACAGCCTGTGCAAGAAAGACACTCAGACCCTCTGTCCCTCTGAAAGCAGGAAATAAATCTCCCATATGAAAGTTGCACTCCCTGTACCAGAAGGTAAAGAGACATTCTTATCATCAGAGATAGGAAATTCAGGGCCAAAAAGACTGTATAAACAACCCTTGTTACTTTTTACCAATTTACTGTGACAGCCTAAATTCTGTTTAGAATTCCTTACTAATTCAAGCTCCTGAAGTTTTGTTTTTTTTTTTTTTTTGTCCTGTCAATTCCTCACAGATTTATTGTCTCCTTGTCTAAAAAGTATAAAAACATTCTGCCTTGGTCATTTCTTTAGGTCTCAATGTCATTATTGGGCCTCCTTTTTTTATTAATAAATAAATGAAAAAGATCATAAGGGAATTCTATGACAAGTATATGCCAACATATTAGATAGCCTAGATAAAACGTACAAATTCTAGAAAGACACAAACTACCAAAACTGATTTCAGAAGCAATAGAAAATCTAAGTAGACTTCTAACAAGTAAAGAGATTGAAATAGTAATCATAAAATTCCTACAAAGAAAAGATCAGGCTCAAACGTCCTCATTGGTGAATACTACCAAACATTTAAAGAAGAATTAATGCCAATCCTACACAAAATTTTCCAAAAAGTAAAAGAGGGAACACTTCACAACTCATTCTATGAGGTCTTGATACCAAAACCAGATAAAGACATCGGAATTAAAGAAAAAGGTGCAAACCAATATCCCAAATGAATGTAGATGCAAAAATCTCAACAAAAGTCTAGCGAACTAAATCCAGCAACAGGGGCGCCTAGGTGGCTCAGATGGTTAAGCGCCTGCCTTCGGCTCAGGTCATGACCCCAGGGTCCTGGGATGGAGCCCTGAGTCGGGCTCCCTGCTCCGCGGAGAGCCTGCTTCTCCTTCTCCCTCTGCCTGCCACTCTGCCAACTTGTGCTCTCTCTCTGTCAAATAAATAAAATCTTAAAAAAAATCCAGCAACATATTTAAAATGTAATCTATCATAGGAATGAAAGCTTGTTCTAACATGTGAAAATCAATTTAATGCATTATATTAATAGAATGAAAGACAATCACCACATGATCATCTCAATAGATGCAGACAAAGCATTTGACAAAATCCAATATTTACATAATAAAAACACTCAACAAACTAGGAACTGAAGAAAATTACTTCATGCTAATGAAGGGCATTTACCAAAAAATTAAAGTTAAATTATACCTAATGGTGAAAGACTGAACAGTTTCTCCTGGAACAATACAAGGATGCCTGCTCTTGTCACTTCTAGTCAACCTTGTACTAGAGGTCCTTGCCAAGGCAGTTAGGCAAGGAAAATAAATAAAAGGTATCCACACTATCTCTACTAGCAAATGATATGACCTTGTATATAGAAAATCTTAGGAAATCCACATACAAAAAAAAAACCTATTAGAACTAATAAATGAGCTCAACAAGGTAGCAGAATACATGATCAATATACGAAAATCAATTGTATTTCTTTTTTTTTAAAGATTTTTATTTATTTATTTGACAGAGAGAGACACAGTGAAAGAGGGAACACAAGCAGGGGGAGTGGGAGAGGGAGAAGCAGACTTCTTGCAGAGCAGGGAGCCCCATGCGGGGCTCGATCCCAGGACCCTGGGATCATGACCTGAGCCAAAGGCAGACGCTTAATGACTGAGCCAGCCAGGCACCCCTAAAAATCAATTGTATTTCTATACACTAGCAATGAACAATCCAAAAATGAAATTAAGAGAAGAATTTTATTTATATAGATCAAAACTAAAAAAATACTTAGGAATAAATTTAACAAAAGAAATACAAGACTTGCACACTGAAAACCACGTAACATCATTGAAGGAATTTAAAGGAAACCTAAATAAATGGAAAGACAGGCCTTGTTCATGAATTGGAAGACTTAATATTGTTAAGATGACAACACTCCCCAAATTGATCTAGGGATCCAAAACATTCCTTATCACAACCCAGCTGCTTCTTTTGAAGAAACTGACAAGGTGATTCCAAAACTCATATGGAAATACAAGGGATCCAGAATAGCCAGAAACAATCTTGAGAGGGAGGGAAAAGTTGGAGGTGTAGGGGCCAAGGGCAGGCCGCCCCAATATGGGCCACTTTGGCATGAATCTAGTTTTGAGTTAAAAGTGAGCAAAACCCAGCAGATTGAGGAAAAGCTCTTTACCTTGCCTTCAACTGCCTGCTTATACCAGAAAGAGAGCTATTAACAGAGATTCTTCTTTACCTAAGAGACTTATATGCATAATAGGGCAACCTTTGTTTTCCAAACATCTCCTTTCACCTTCTTGATAATGGTCTTCTTCCCCTTTGTATTCTCAGACCCCTCTCCTTAGCTCATATAAGCCTCATTGTCTTCAGAAGTTCATGTGTGTGGATTCCCTGTACATTATTAAATTTTATTTTCTCCTGTTCATCTGTCTCATGTCAATTTGATTCTTAGTCCAGTGAGAAGGACCTTGAAGGTCAGAATAATTCTTCCTCCCCAATAGTCGCTATAGTCAGCAGAATACTTTAACTCACTGGACACCACTCACCCTGACCATGCTGCAGCTGAGAGATCTTTGGGAAATCTGACATATAGCAGGCAGAAGGTAATATTTCTTGCCATGTCAGTCTCCTCGAATCAATATCTGCAGAGTCTTATGGGGTGAGAATGACGAGATTCCTTTTTCTCTCTCTCTAACTTTAGCAGAAAAAAAATATTTGTTGAACTAGTTCCTTGGGCTTAGTGACTATTTGGTTAAATTTGGTAGATTACTCTTGGTTACTGATCCATTTCATCCAAGAGATGGTCCTTGTTTTCCTTTGTATTTTGTCATGTTCATAAAAAGGAATTTCCATAGGCGCTCTAGCCTGCTGTCTGAACTGGCCTCAGAGACTGGTGAGTTCATGGTTCTCGTCAGATTGGCCTCTGTTTACACAAACTTGCTGTGAGTTAAAGGCTGTTGCTAAGGGACATCTTAGAAGCCAAAGCCACAAAAGTAGTGAGCCCAGGTTGAGCACTTAAAAGCTGTTAGAGCACCTGCCACCTCAGGAAGACTCCCATGTTAAAATAAGTTGGTCACGGAATAAGTTAGATTGACACAAGTTCACCCACCAACCTCAAGAAAACTTCTGCACAATGAAGTACACTATAAAACAACATATAATCCCCAACCCCGTGGCACATCCCTCCTAGGTATTAATGTGGCTCCAAGAGACCCAAGACTTAGCCAAAAGAGAAAGCAGATGAAGTTTTCCTTTCATCTTATACTATGTCCTAAGAACTTGGCTTTGTGACCAGTGAGAACATTCTCTTCAGTCTCCGCCTTTCAGAGGGTGCACTTATTGGGATGCACTTTGGTGGCCAAACAGACTTGGAATCCAACTCTCTCTCTGTCCAGCCATGCCAGCTCTCAGGAGTATTTGTCATGAGAGGTTCTAGCCCACAGGAAGCTTTGTTGAATCAACCTTCATCACTTGGTAATGCTGAAAAGGCCCATTCCAGTAGCACCTGCCCAGTTTCACAGATGAGCAGATCTCCAACTGGAGGTGTGTCATGTTTTTGTGGGAGACCAGAGATACCATTTTCACTACACCACTCTTACCACCTATGTAGCAAAGGCCTTTGCTTTTTTAGACTCATTTTGGGAGTTGCAGGCATGCTGAGAACAATGGCTCCATCTTTGGCCCTCCATCTTGTTCATAGCCACACAATGACCTCCCTCAGGGCTACAGGTTCCAGGCCTTGTAGAGGTTAATGTACACCCTGAACAGAACGCAGGAAGGTTTGTTCTGATCTTCACGAAAATGGTGCAGAGAAGGCCCCACTGTGGCTAACTAGTAGAGAGCCTCCGGGGACAGATGGTGCCACTTTAGATAACTACCCTGTGACCCCACCATCATGCCCCCTTGCTCTATAAAAGCTGGGGATTAAGACCCGGAATGGGCAGAAGATGGGGGCAGAGAATGCCTGCATACTGCCTAGATCGTCTGTCTGCCTGACAATCCCCCACCAGCCCATCAGTAAGTTACTCTGAATACAACTCTGTAAAGGGTATGGAGTGGCTTGCTTCATTTTTCAGTCTTAAAATGTTTATACTTTATTGATCCTCCTCCACTTTCTAACCAGGAGTAAACTTTTGGATCCTGAGGGCTGCATTATCTATGCCTTCTCTGGATGCCTCTTGCATCTCTGGTTAAGTCATTAAGAGGCGTATTGTTTTAAGTCACTGTTAATAGATGCTACTCATCAATGCCCAGACAGTGGATCCTTTAAACTGGCTACATTTAAAAGAAGAAGATTCTTTATAAAGAGCTCCCAATTGTCTTATCAGTATAACGGTTAACCTTAGGGACTTCCTAGATAAGATGAAAGAACAAAAATTAGACTTAAGACTTAAAAATAAATGGCCACATCCAATGTAAATTCCCCTTAAAATCTGGCCTCATCTGCCTGTTTTCCCTTTCAAGACTTACAGAGAGCACTCATGCCTAATCTCTAGGTTCAAGGTTGATCATACAATGCTGAAAGCCAGGAAATGAATTTAACAAAAGCACGTAAAACTGGCAATAAAGTTTATTTTGCTCCTACCTTTCAGGGATGGGTAATCCAGTTTTGCCAGCTTCTGGCATTGTTATGCCATGTACTTTGCAGGTGTATCCTAGGACACACACACACACACACACGCACTGCAAGAGAATTCATGTCCCTGGACAGCAGCAGAGGCTTAAATTGTAAAAGTTCTTTTGCCTCTACTTTCAGAAGATGCTACCAAATTTAGAGAGGAATTAAAAGATGAATGACTATTCACAGCCCCCACCCCCAACAGAAGAAACAGGACCAAAATTTCTCTTAACCCCTCCTACAGGTGACCTGTGAAAGGCCAATATTCAGGGGCTAATAAAAGCCAACGTTGAATTGTGTACCCAGAAAGAATGCTTTCATTAAAATGCTTTATATAGTCTTTACAAAGACATAATTTTTTTGATTCCCATTTTCGTTAAAAATCTCCCTCATAGGGGCGCCTGGGTGGCTCAGTTGGTTAAGCGACTGCCTTCAGCTCAGGTCATGATCCCAGGGTCCTGGGATCGAGTCCCGCACCGGGCTCCCTGCTCTGCGGGGAGCCTGCTTCTCCCTCTCCCACTCCCCCTGCTTGGGTTCCCTCTCTCGCTGTGTCTCTCTCTGTCAAATAAATAAATAAAAATCTTAAAAAAAAAAAAAAAATCTCCCTCATAGAAAGAAGCAAATTTAGTTTAAAAAGTGAGATAGTCCCTTGATATTCAGGCTGTAATCTCATTCTTTGGGGGAATTAGAAACTATTCTTTGTCTTACAAGTGTCTACAAAACCAGAAATGCAACTCTAGAAGCAAGCCCACCTATCTTACCACTTCCCAAACCTCGCTTATTCTTCTTAAAATGTTTATAGACATTATAGACAATCAGGATATTGGAACAAAACTGTCCTATACTTGAGAAGAAAAAAAGTACATTATAAATAGCAATTACCCTGAAACACTGGAGGGAAATTTTTTTGCATTCTTTCTCTGTCCCTTAAAATTATAAATCTCATGTATTTAAAATATAAACACATCCCAAATAAATAAAATCTTTAAAAAAAAAATAAAATAAAATATAAACACATCCCATAATCACCTGAGAATGAAGGCAGGAAAAGGGGAAAGAGACCTTTTTGAAATATAAACTGCTAGAAAGGCTCTTGTGCCCAGACTCTTACACCTCTGATAACAGGACAGATAATGCTCCATATCTCCACCTTGGAGAAAACTTGGATACTTTCTCTGTGCCTTTGTAATGTAAATTTTCTATCATCTTCCCTAGGATCTAAGAGCCATTTTTTTTCTTAAAATACAAACTTTAGGGGCATCTACTTCTCCCTCTGACCCTCCCCCCTCTCATGCTCTCTCTCTCTCCTTCTCTCTCACTCTCAAATAAATAAATAAAATCTTAAAAAAAATAAAATAATAAAAAAAATACAAACTTTAGGGAGAAGTTTTTCATAAGAAAAAAAGGAGGTATTTGGAAATTGGGTCTTTAATGTCCTTTCCACAAGTATTTGTAAGAACAAAAGCTGTAAGACTGCATCTTGTCTGTATGTGTGTCCATGCATCTTGTCAGTGTATGTGTAGTCATATATGTTATAAAAGTGAGACATTTTCTCTATCTCCGGATGGTATCACTAAAATTAACATGAAAGAGTTCTATGCAGTAGGATTGAAGGCAAGTGTTTCTAAGGATTGGGCATTCCAAAACTCAGAAAGATAGAAACTAACCCAAATGTTTTTCAAGTTCACGTGATCTGGGAAAATATTCACTATTAAAGCTAATTTGAGACTGTTGGTTTAATTAAAATAGCATGTCTTTAGAGTTACCAGCATTTAACATAGAGATGGATGGAGGGATGAGTGAAATAGGTGATGGGGATTAAAGAGTACACTTACCATGACGAACATTCAGTAATGTATAGAATTGTTGAATCACTGTATTTATTGTACACCTGAAATTAATGACACACTGTATGTTAACTATACTAGAATTAAAATAAAAAACTTAGGGGTACCTGGGTGGCTCAGCCATTAAGTGTCTGCCTTCGGCTCAGGTCATAATCCCGGGGTCCTGGGATTGAGCCCCGCATCGGGCTCCCTGCTCAGCGGGAAGCCTGCTTCTCCCTCTCCCACTCCCCCTGTGTTCCCTCTTTTGCTGTCTCTCTCTCTGTCAAATAAATAAAATCTTCAAAAAAAATAAAAATAAATAAATAAAAATAAAAAACTTATTCTACCTGTGTTTGCTGAAAGTCATGTATGTTTATGTTATCTCTGTTGCAAAATTTATCAGAAAAAAAAACCAACTTAGAATAATGGTTGACTTTGTCTAATGCCTCGAAGTTTTGTGGGCAATCTAAACAAAATTGTTAATAACAAGTCATTAAATAGATGTAAATAAGATAAAAAGGTTTGTAGGTAAATCTTAAAATAGCTTCAAAATCTTCAGTAACCTGAAACTTTAAAGTTTTACTACATTAAATGATGAGTTAAGTTAAATTTATTGAATATATAGATCATTTCCAAATAAGATAAAATAATGAAACAGTAAGTACTGAACATAGGTTTACCTACTTTTGTCTTGTTACAGTAAAACTGAGGATAAACTTACTTCTGTCAGTAAACATGTTTTGTGCTTTACCGAAAGACTGTACTATGAAAAAACACATTTCCAGAAATCATAAAATGTATTCATAAATTTGCCAATCTAAAGAATACTGGTATAACAGTCACAATTGCTTAGTACTTAGTTTTCATTAGAAATTAGGTTTCTAATGGTTAAGAATTCTAATAAATGTAATTAAAACAGGTCTTTCACCTCTTTGATTAGGTTTATTACTAGATACCTGATTTTTGGTGCAATTGTAAATGGGGTTGTTTTCTTAATTTCTCTTTCTGCTACTTCATTATTGGTGTATAGAAATGCAATGGATTTCTGTACACTGATTTTGTATCCTGCAACATGACTGAATTTATCAGTTCTAGCGGGGTTTTTTTTTTGTGGAGTCTTTCTGGTTTTCTATATATAGTATCATGTCATCTGCAAATAATGAAAGTTTTACTTCTTCCTTACTGGTTCGGATTTCTTTTCTTTCTTTTTGTTGTTTGACTGCTGTGGCTAGGACTTCCAGTACTGTGTTGAATAAAAACAGTGAGAGTGGACATCCTTGTTTTGTTCCTGCCCTTAGGGGAAGAGTTCTCAGTTTTTCTCATTAAGGGTGATGTTCACTGTGGATTTTTTTGTAGATGTCCTTTATTATATTGAGGTATGTTCCCTCTAAACCTACTTTTTTGAGGGTTTTTACCATGAATGGATATTGTACTTTGTAAATTGCTTTTTCTGCATCTATTCAAATGATAATATGGCTCTTACCCTTTCTCTTATGGATGTGATGTATCACGCTGATTGACTTGCAATTACCAAACCACCCTTGCATCCCAGGAAATCTCACTTGATTGTGATGTATGGTATTTTTTTTTTAAAGATTTTATTTATTTATTTGAGAGAGAGAGTGAGAGAGAGAAAGAGCACAAGATGGGGGAGCAGGAGAGGGAGAAGCAGACTCCCTGCCGAGCAGGGAGCCCGATGCGGGACTCGATCCCGGGACTCCAGGATCATGACCTGAGCCGAAGGCAGTCGCTTAACCAACTGAGCCACCCAGGCGCCCTATGGTATTTTTAATGTATTGTTGGATTCTGTTTGCTAGTATTTAGTTGAGGATTTTGTATCTATATTCATCAGAGATATTGATTTTCCCTTGTAAGTTACTGTCTTCATTTGTCTTTGCTGCTTAAAAATTTTTTTATCACTATTTTGCCAGTTCAATTACAATATGTCTTGGTGTGCTCTGCTTTGGTTGATTTTGATGGGAGTTCTCTGTGCCTCCTGGATGTCTGTTTCCTTCTCCAGATGGGTGAAATTTTCAGCTATTATTTCTTCAAATAAATTTTTTTGCCCCATTTTCTCTCTCTTCTGGGACTCCGATAATATGAATGTTATTATGCTTGATGGGAGTCACTGAGTTCCCTAAGTCTATTCTCCTTTTGCATAAATCTTTTTTCTCTTTTGTTCAGCTTGATTACTTTCCATTACCGTCTTCTAGGTCACTAATTTGTTCCTCTGCTTCTTCCATCCCGCTGTTCATTCCATCAAACGTGTTTCTCATTTTGTTTTTGTACCCTTTATCTCTGCTGTGTTATTCCTTATCTCTGTGTTAAGGTTCTCATTCATGTCTTCCTCTCTTTTCTCAAGCCCAGTGAGTATCCTTATGATCATTACTTTAAATTCTCCATCGGGCATGTTACTTATATGTTTCACTTAGATCTCTGGCCGTGGCCTCATCCTGTTCTTTCATGTGGGATAAATCTCTCTCTCTTCTCATTTTGTCTAAGTCTCTATGCCTGTCTCGGTGTGTTAGGAAAGTCAGCTACGTCTCCTGTTCTTAAGGGTAACTGCCTTATGAGGAAGAAGTGCTATAGTGCCCTGCCATGTGGTGTCCCCTGTTCCCCAGGGCCTGGTGCTTCTGGGAATGTCTCCAGTGTGTGCTGTGTGTCCTCTGCTGTTGTGTCCTGACCACTTTATCCTTCAGGCCAGGCATCTGCAGAGGCTCTCTTTGCCTGTTGTGGGCAGAGTTTGGTTCCTGGCCTGAATGTGGCACATTTTAACTAGGTGTGCTCTGGTCTGTTTGCGAAATGAGACCTGTCACCACTGTTGCCAGAACTGAGGCTCTGCAAAACTCCCGGGTTGAGAGATATGATGTTGGTGGGGGTTTGGGCTGGTCTTCTGGGGACAGGGAGCCTTCAGTGCTGGGACTGAGGTAAGTGTGAATGGGAAGGGGGGTTCCACTGGAGCTCAAAGGGGCGGGGCTTGGTATAAGCAAGTTAGGTAGTGAGTGTGGATGCAGCACTGGTTCCTGCAGGTGGCCCTGTGCTTATGATGTGGGCCCTGGCCTGCGCCATTTCCTTTGTTCCCAGAGTGGTCTTTCCATGAATGCTGCCTCTCTGGGACACACTCCAAGATGAGCAAACAACCTCCCCACTGTGTGCCTCAGGTGCTCTTCAGATAGCTGTTTCTGTGCCGTGTGTCTCTGGGTTGTTTGCCTGCCTTCTCTCTGAGAGCAGGCGATGTACTCTGGGCTCTATCCCAGCCAAGCATGCTGACCTTTAAAACTCTAGGCTTTAAGTCCTGCTGGTTGTCAGGAGTCACAAAATTCAGCCCCTCTCACTTTCCAACCCAAATGCTATGGGGAATCGTTTTCCGCACGTGCTCCCCTGTGTGCTAGTCAGGCGTCTTTCTCTGCAACTGTGGCTCTCTCCCTACCACATCAGCCACAATCTGTTTCTCTCCCAAGCCACATCTCCACACTTCCTACGTTCTTCAATGTGGCCTCTTCCCTACCTTTAGTTGTGGAGTTTGTTCTTCCAGTCTTCAGGTCAATTTCTAGGGCATTTAGGATGATTTAACAGTTACCTAGTTGTATTTGTGGGACAAAGCAAGCCAAGTGTTCTCCTACTCTGCTGCCATCTTCCTGTACTCTGTAATCTTTTGAGCACAATCTAACTTAGTTGCTCCTGAGAGCTCCTGGAACATTTCAAAGATTCTGTGAGGAATTAAACTAATTAGACTTAGTTGTTACATTAAATTACATGAGAAGCACTGTCAAATAGGTGTACTAAACACTGTTATTTTATATTTATGTAGATATGTTATTAAAATAAATGTTCTAAAAATTATACAGAACTCCTGGATCTGATGTCCTGGTATGTTATTATCTTAAAGCATTGTGTGTCACATAAATAACGAAATTTCCTCCTCAACTGCATTGTAATGAACTTTAATCAGCTCTTTGACAGCTACTGTTTTACTCTGATGCTGTTGCAAATGTGTCATCTTCAGTGAGACTCAGAAAAAACTCTGAGTACAAATTTCTGATAAACTTAAATTATAAAACTGAACTAGGTAAGAATTTCTGAACTAGTAAATACTGGATTCAAGCAGAACAAAAATCAATAACATGGGACCAAATGAACTGAGGAGAATAATTAGAATTTTTATGACTTTTTGTTTGAAACATTGCTGACTCTTTAAAATGTTTTATTTTTCCAAATTTAAGGAAACTTTCTCTTAAGCTGACTTACAGCAATTTGTTAAAATACACCTTTGTGAACAAATTGAAACATTTATCTTTTTCTCCCTGCCTGATCCTGCCGAACTTCAGAAATGCAGTATTCTTTTTTTTAAGATTTTATTTATTTATTTGACACAGAGAGACACAAAGATAGTGAGAGAGAGCAAGAGCAGGGAGCCTGACTGAGGCTTGATCCCAGGACCCCAAGATCATGACCTGAGCCGAAGGCAGACACTTAACTGACTGAGCCACCCAGGCGCCCCAATTCAGTGAGTATTCTTATATTTTCAAGTCAATATATTTATTTCAATAAGTTCAATAAGAATCTGTTTTCCTTATGACATGACACAATTGGAAACATTGGTTATATTACAAGGTTTTGACTGGAATGTCATTATCTGAGAAAGACATGCATAGACTCAGGTATGATCAGACAGCTTTAAGGAACTAAGGTTGATTTTTATGGAACCAATAAAGCCCCTTGGAAATATCATCCTGATACCTTGCTTACAGAGTTTCCAGCAGCCTTACCAAGTGGGTAAAGAACGTCACTTTCTGGCAGGTGCAGGAACTTCAGGATATTCTGGGGACCTTGAGAAGAGAGGAATTCACCCAAATCTACAGAATCTAATATTTACTCATTGTGTTAGTGAAACATTTCTCTCTGTAATTACCCTCATTTCCAAAGATAGCCAAATTAACACTAATCTGTTTGCAGAAGAAGTCTAGTTTCAAAAAAACTTGGTCTCATTATTTATATAAGTGTAGCAAGACTAGCAGTTCACCATGTAGGCTCTTTAAAACCTGCTTTGCTGGAACTCTTTTAAGGAATCTCCAGATTGAACTTTTAACAGCCTCTCGAGGCCAAAAGCCAAGCCAAACAGCTGCCATCAGACTTGGCCTGCAATACCTGTTCATTATAAATTGGATTAGATTCTGAGTTCTTCTGGTTTCCTCCAGTGTCTGGCTCTAACTCTCCAAACTAATGTTGTTGATTTTTCTCCCTCCTGAGTTGGATTCATTTGAGAACTAAAACTTCCCTTTTCCCAAAGCCCTGCCAACTAAATATGAATGACTTGATATAAACTTCAGAGAAATCATCACAACAGCTCATGTGTAGACAATCTTCATGCCTACTGTTCTACGAGCCACTCAAAGATCACCGAGGGACACTCGAACTACAAACCAGGAAGCTCTGTCAGGCAGCCACTCTATCTGAAGATGCTTGGAGCTTAACATATAGAAATCTTCCCACTAGCTATCCTGAGGACTCAGAAACTGGTTTATAATTTGATCCAATCATTAACCGTTGCTTTTCTTTTGCTTCCTTAAACAAGAGGCATTTCTTTCTTTTTTTGTTTTTTAAGATTCTTCATTTTTAAATCATCTCCACATCCAGGGTGGGACTTGCACTCACAACCCCGAGATCAAAGAGTCACACACCCCACCAACTGAGCCGGCCAGGCACCCCAAACAACAGGCATTTCTAATATTGGATTACTTGAACCACAGGCCTACCTTTGAGAACACAGCTGTAACACCACCTCCTGAAATGAGTTTAACTGAATTTACCTATCGCCAGGATTTGTTCAACAAGACGGAACAATCTACCTGCTCAACTTTCAATGCGCGAGATTTCAGGGAAGTTTCAGAGGAGAAACCTGTAGGGGCCAAGGGCAGGCTGCCCCAAGATGGGCCACTCTGGCATGAACATTATTTTGAGTTAAAAGCAAACAAACCGCAGAAGAGTCAGGAAAAGCTCTTTACCTCCCCCTCAACTGTGCACCTGGACCAGGAATAACTCCATTAATAGATTCCTCTTTACCTGAGAAACTTATCTGCATAATAGGGCAACCTTTGTTTTCCAAACCTCTTTTCTCATCTTCCTGCTAATGGTCTTTCTTCCCTTTGGATCCTCAGACCTCTACCTCTCTCCTTAGCTCATATAAACTTCATGTTGTCTCATCGTCTTTGGAATTTCATAGTCTGTATGGAGTCCCCGTATGTATGCTATTAAGTTAGATTTTCTCTCATTAATCTGTCTCATGTCAATTTGATTCTTAGTCCAGCTAGAAGGACCTTGAAGAGCAGAGGAAGGTCTTTCTTCCCAACCAAAACATAGGAATAAATCTTTAGGACGTTGGATTAGATAGTGGTGTCTTAGATATGATACCAGAAGGATAAGCAACAAAAGAAAAAATAGATACATTGGACTTCATCAAAATTAAAAACTTTTATGCTTCAAAGACATCAAGAAAGTGAAAAGACAACTCACAGAATAGGAAATATATTTGCAAATCATATATCTAATAAGGTACTTGCATCCAGAATATACAAGTGATTGCTAATAGGTACAGGGTTTCTTTTGGGGTTGATAAAGACAGTCTAAAATTAGCTTGTGGTGATGGTTACATAATGATGTGAATATACTAAAAACCACTTATACTTTAAAAATGTGAACTTTATGATGTGAGTTATATTTCACTAAATCTGTCATTTAAAAAAAAAAAAAAGCAGGTTTTCTTCCCTATCTTCCGAGCTGCCCAGAGCCAGCTTGTCCAAATATTGATGATCACCCCTTCTCAGAGATTCCAAGGTGAAGATGCAGATATCTTTATTTCCAAAATTCCTACAAAGGGACCTATTCCTTGTCCCTTAACTTAGATTGAAAAGATGCCAGGTATCTTAAAGCTATGACATTTGTGCATCTAAAATTACAGAGTTGATATTGTTTTTTTTCCCCTCCTTCAAAATTCAATGCCAAAGGCAGGCACCTGTAGCATTTGTTTACTCTGCTCCTATGTCCCCGATGGCAGAAAGGTAGATAAGGATTGGCTAGGATTGGCTGTCCCATGACCCCTCCTTTCAAGGTGTCTCACAGAGTGCCTGGGCTGGGACAAAAGAGACAAGGTCTGGATCCAACACTGCCCTCCCCATTCAAGTCACTCCTGGGGCTCTGAAAGGTCACTGGAACCCAGGGCAGAAGAGAAACAAAACCAAAAACACACAAAAAACTGTAGTGGTTAAATTAATTGCATATTCCAGAAATCTTTGTAATTGGCAATTTTATAAAATATGGCATCTCCTCTTTCCTGCCAGAGTAATGGCTCAGAGAACAAAACTCAAAAGCCAACTTTTTCTTAGCTCTGTGTTTCTTGGTTCCCCAGCCTCACTCTGTGTTTGTGGAATGATTTAAGTATTAGTCTAAAAATTTATCACCAAGCAAACAGAATAATATACCCACTTCACAAATTCAGAGAGCTGGATAGATCAGGACATTCTGCTTCTCCAAAGATTTGTTTTGATAAATGCGAATACCCAAAAGGGATAGACCTTACCTTTGCCGGATCGATTGTTGTTAATTCAAACTTTGGAAAAGAAAGCCTTTCAATGATTAGCTTCTCAATATTGCAAGACCTGGAATAGCAGCTTCTTGAAGATTCTTACTCCCTACAACCTGTAGGAAAGAAATAGAACAATCAATGTAACAGGATTAAGTGTGAGGGTTTTGATTAGGCAGACCTGGGTTTGAATCCTTGATCCACCACTTACTAGCTGACTAACATTACTTAATCTCTCTGTGTATAATCCCTAATTTACAAGGTTGTTCTAAGAATTGAAAATGACATGAACAGATGCACAACTTAACTAGTCATCAAGGAATGGAAAGACAAGACTGCAAAAGGCCACATAATAGGATTCTGTTTTATATGAAATGTTCAGAATTGGCAAGTCCATGGAGACAGAAGGTGACATAGTGGTTGCCAGGGTCCCGGTGGGGGAGCAAGAGGGAGGGACTGCTAAAGGATATGGGGTTTCTTTTTGGGGTGATGAAAATGTTCTGGAATTAGGCAATGGTGATTGTTGCACAACTTTGTGAATGTACTCAGTTGTACACTTCTAAGTTAAAAGGGTGAATTTTATGGT
>NC_138385.1:95593269-95608495 GCF_054177405.1 Leptonychotes weddellii | reverse complement strand
ATAAGAGTAAACATTTTTAAAAATACAAATGGTTCCTTAAGAAGTAAAATATTATCACTTATTTTAAAAGACCATTTGACGGGGTGCCTGGGTGGCTCAGTCGTTAAGCGTTGCCTTTGGCTCAGGTCATGATCCCAGGGTCCTGGGATCGAGCCCCGCGTGGGCCTCCCTGCTCTGCGGGAAGCCTGCTTCTCCCTCTCCCACTCCCCCTGCTTGTGTTCCCTCTCTCGCTGTGTCTCTCTCTGTCAAATAAATAAATAAAATCTTTAAAAAAAAAAAAAGACTGCAAGGAGATTCCATTTTATACCCAGATGAATGCAAAATATAGGAAACCTGACAACACCAAGTGCTGAAAAAGAGGGGAACAATGGATCTCTTATGTAACATGTCTCTCATACATTATATATTGGTCTAAATACTTTGTTCAACTTTATGATATGTTTTATTATTTTACATTCTCAAACTCTATGAACTAGAAATTCCACTCCTAGATGTATACCTAAAGGAAACTTGCACGTATACATGGTTGTCCAAAAATATGTACAAAATGTTTATTTAACAGCACTGTTCAAAGCAAGGGCAAGAAACTTGAAACAATCCAAATGTCATTGACAGAAGAATGGGTAAGCTAATTATGGTATATCTACACAATGGAATATTAAACAGAAGTGAATATGCTTAAACCACAGCTGTTTGCAACAATACGTTGGGTGAAAGTAAAGTCCAACATCCTATCACAAAGTTCATTGCAAGTCAAAAAAAAGCATACATTGTTAAAGCCTATAACATATGTTATGAAAAAAACAAAATGGCAAGGAAGCAATAAACATAGAATTAATACAGCGACTACCTTTGAGAGGCAGGATGGGAGAGGAACAGAACACAGAGTAAAAGGATTATTAGCATTATAAATGAAGGTTGGGGTGGATACAGGTTTTGTGGTGGCACTCTTTCAGTAAAATAACCACAAATTACAAACATAGAATGTTCCTGGCCACCCCAGTGTTCTCTAACATGAGGGGGACGTGTGATGGGGAGGAAGTCCGAATGGCAAGAGCGGTCTTAACTGATTCTGTTTGAAACCTCTTTTGCAGTGTTTACAAATACCTATGACTGTGCCAACATGTTTCTCAGTCACTGGTAGAGATGTGGAAAAAGCCTCTCCAAGTTAGGATCCCTAAAGCTTAAGCTTCACTGGCTTCACGGTAAATGCACCACTGCTTGAGTAAGGAGGTTAAATGTAAAGGGCATTAGACAGGTCAAATCTTAGTGCTACAAATACAGCTGTGTGTCATCAGGCAGGTCACTTACCCTCTCTGGACCTTAGCTTCCTTCTTTGTGAAATGAATGGGTAAACTATATCATACAACACTTTCAAACTCAAACATCCTACAACTTTATTAGTGGAGATCTGCAGAGCCATTTAATAGACACGAACAGTATGAGCTGTGCGTCATCAATAGAATGTGCTTACAATGGGTTATAAGTTAAAACTCCATCATCACCTATGTAGCCTGCTACACTAGAATTTATCTTGAGGAGGTTAGTGGTAACACAAAAGAGAATTCTTTGGCACAGAATTTTTATTCCCTCAGGATGTAAATATTTTAAATACAACATTATGAAAGTGGAAGGCCATTAATGAGAAAAAAGTAAGTTTTATATGAAAAGAGGAAGAGGGGACAAAATTAAAGGTAACCCCAACTAACATGACTGTTTTTTTAAGTCAAGACATTACAATGTATAATTGAAGGAACTAATAAAAGGCTTCAATAAGAATGAAGGATAACAAACACAGACAAAAATTAATCACTTTTCTTTTAATTCCAGATACAGAAATTTGAGTTCTTTCATACCTCAGACCAGAGAACATTATCACCATGGGGTGGTACACAATCACTTTGTTCTTTCATTTTATCTTCTTTTTCTTTCATCACCAATCACCAGTCCTGTGGCTCCATTTCATTTCCTTTTTTTTTTTTAAGATTTTATTTATTTATTTGTCACAGAGAGAGAGTGAGCACAAGCAGGGGGAACAGCAGGCTGAGGGAGAAGCAGGCTCTCCATTGAGCAAGGAGCCCGATGCGGGGCTCGATCTCAGGGCCCTGAGCCAAAGACAGACACTTAAATGACTGAGCCACCCAGGCATCCCTCCATTTCCAGTCCAACCAGAAGCCCACTTGAATGTGTTTGTTATATCTCCTTTGACATATATGCATCTTTGCAAACCACCAAATATATGTGTTTACATTTTTACATTGGCATTGTTTTGCAGATCTCTTCTGTTTCTTTTTCTTTCTTTGAGAGTGTATTTTTAAGATCTTTCCATAATGCAATTGCTTCTAATTCCTGAATAGTATGCATTTTATGTATCCATTCCCCCAATGATGGACGGCCAGTTTGCCTCCAAATGCTTGTGTTTCCCAAACAGTGTTCCAGTGAGCAGGCTTTGTCAGATACCATCACGGATCTGTGTGAGGGTGTGTCTATATCCTATACAAAGGAGTGGAATTGCCAGCTCATAGGGAATGTACATAACTTCACTTAGGACACCACTATTTTTGCCCACAATAGCTGCACCACTCTACAACCCCTGCTGGCCATGCAGAAGTTTTTCTATTTCCTCAACTCTTTACAAACACTTGGTATTTTTGACCATTTTGGTTTTGTTTTGTTTTGGTGATAAAATGAGACTAAGGTGCATTGCTGTTTTACCTTGCATTTTTCTGATTACCAGAAGGTTGAACATCTTTTCTTGTTTACCCATTTAGAATTCTGTTTCTGTGACTTGCCTTTTCATATAATTTGCCCAACTTTCTAGTTCCCCTTTTTCTTGCTTTTTTTTTTTTTTTAAGATTTTATTTATTTGACAGAGAGAGACACAACAAGAGAGGGAACACAAGCAGGGGGAGTGGGAGAGGGGGAAGCAGGCCCCGATGCGGGGTTTGGTCCCAGGACCCTGGGACCATGACCTGAGCTGAAGGCAGATGCCTAACGACAGAGCCACCCAGGTGCCCCTTTCTTGCTTATTTGGATGATTTCTTTATATATTTAGATATTAGTCATCTGACTCTAGTTTTTGATGTTGCAAAAATCTCCCATTAAGCCATTCACTTATTAATTTTATATGTGATGTCATTCATTCCAAATAAATCTTAGTGTTGATGTAAACAAATAACATCTGTCAACTAGACAATAATTAAATTTTTTAAAATTGAAATACCCATTTAGTAGTAGAAAATCATATGGAAAGTGTGTGATGTTGATATTTGCAAAGTGAAGTTCAGCCCATGTTTCCTTAAATCAATTTTTTTAAAAGATTTTATTTATTTATTTATTTATTTGACACAGAGAGAGAGAGAGCACGCACAAGCATGGGGAGGGGCAGAGGGAAAGGGAGAAGTAGCCTCCCCACCGAGCAGGGAGCCAGACATGGGGCTCGATACCAGGACCCTGGGATCATGACCTGAGACAAAGGCAGATGCTTAACCAACTGAGTCACCCAGACGCCCCTCCTTAAATCAATTTTGAGCTACCTTCAGGTTTCTGTGAAAATCAGACACCATGTCTAAATGCAAACACCACTCTAAAGCACAATGAGTGAAATAACCATATATTCAGGTCATATGACTATGACAAAAGAGCAAGATTCTGTTTAAGAATGATGTTAAGGGGCACCTGAGTGGCTCAGTTGGTTAAGTGTCTGCCTTCAGCTCAGGTCGTGATCTCAGGGTCCTGGGATTGAGCCCAACATCGGGCTCCCCACTCAGCAGGGAGCCTGCTTCTCCCTCTCCCTCTGCCGCTACCCCTGCTTGTGCTCTCTCTCTGTCAAATAAATAAAAACTTAAAAAAGAGAGAGAGAGAGAGAATGATGTTAAGCTCTCTTTTATTCTTTAAGTATGGCTTGGAGCCCAACGCGGGGCTTGAACTCAGGACCCTAAGATCAAGACCTGAACTGAGATCAAGAGTCAGTTGCTTAACTGACTGAGCCATCCAGGTGCCCCAAGCTCTCTTTTTAAAAAAATCTTTTATTAATTTGTACATATTTAATTTGTATGTATATTTTATACACAATGTTTGGATTCATATTATATAATAATAAAAATAGATGTGATGTTTTTGTAGGTATTTAATAGATCTTTATCAGATTAAAGAGTTCCTTTTTTGTCTCCGTCTATTGTTTCTGGTGGACTTTTATTGTTATTATAATCTTAGGTTTCTCTTTATTTTTAGCAATGCTTTTGAATTAAGTTCCATTTTATATATTGCTACTACCCAAGTTTTAATTTGATTAATATTAATCTGATGTGGGGCGCCTGGGTGGCTCAGTTGGTTAAGCGACTGCCTTCAGCTCAGGTCATGATCCTGGAGTCCCAGGATCGAGTCCAGCATCGGGCTCCCTGCTCAGCAGGGAGTCTGCTTCTCCCTCTGACCCTCCCCCCTCTCATGCTCTCTCTCTCTCATTCTCTCTCTCAAATAAATAAATAAAATCTTTAAAAAAAAAATTAAAAAAAATATTAATCTGATGTATTTTCTTCTGGATCTTTATTTTACACCTTTATGTGTGGTTTTGTTTTAGGAGTTTCTCTTATTTATTTTTATTATTATTATTTTTAAAAGATTTTATTTATTTATTCATGAGAGACAGAGAGAGAAGCAAAGGCAGAAGGAGAAGCAGGCTCTATCCCAGGACCCCAGGATCACAACCTGAGCTGAAAGTGGACACTTAACTGACTGAGCCACCCAGGTGCCCTAAGGAGTTTCTTTTATAAATTAAAGGTAGCAGATTTTGGTTTTGTTTTTAATCTAGTGTAATAGTCCATGTCTTTTACAGAGTGAATTTAATTCCTTTAAATGTATTTTTATTATTTTGTATTTGGACTATCTTTTTATGTTTTTTAGAGGTTATCCATCCACTTTCTAAAACATATACAAGTATAAAATTTTCTAAGTGAAAGTTATTTAGTTTTACTTATCATCCTTCCAAAGGCAAAGATTTTAGCATGTTCTCACTATGCACTGGACAGCCCTGTCATTTTCTTGTTGTTTTGAGATTTAGTTTCCTCTTGTTATAAAAAATTATTACTCTTTTCAGTCATTAATTAAACTTACTGACAGATCTTATCAATTTATTTGTTCATTGTTATTTCACACATCTTAAGCATTCCCTCTGCATTCACAGCTCTTCTTGCCAAAGTATATACTTTAATATTTCTTTCTTTTTTTTTTTTAAGATTTTATTTATTTATCTGACAGAGAGAGACACAGCGAGAGAGAGAACACAAGCAGGGGGAGTGGGAGAGGGAGAAGCAGGCTTCCCGCCGAGCAGGGAGCCCGATGCGGGCCTCGATCCCAGGACCCTGGCATCATGACCTGAGCCGGAGGCAGACGCTTAACGACTGAGCCACCCAGGCGCCCCAATACTTTAATATTTCTTTCAGTAAGGCTCTGTGAGTCATAAATTCAGCCTTTGTAAGTCTGAAAATATATTTATTTCCCCTCACTTTCGAATAAGAATTTATACGCACATAAATTTCTAGCTTGAATATATTACTCCGTTGAATTCTTAACAAGTATTGTTGCTAATGAGAAGTCTTCTCTTTTTCTAATTGTTCTGTTATAGCGGTCTATTCTATTCGGTAGCTTTTAAGATATTTTCTCTTTATCTTTGCTGTTCTTCATTCCCACTAGAATGTGTCTAAAGGTAGGTATAATTTTAATTATCCTTCTCAGTCTCAAAGTGAACTTTGTTCTGCAGACTTAAGTTTTTCTTCAATTATGGAAAGATTTCAGCAATATTTCCTTAGGTATTGCTGCTTTAACTCTGCCCTCTTTTTTTTCTGATGGAACTCGTATTATGCCTAGGTCATTCTCAGTCTTTTTCCATTATCACTGTTCTTTTATTTTTGGTATCAGTATCTGTGTGCTATATGCTGAATGAATTATTCAAGACTGCTTTCCAATTCACAGATTCTCTATTCAGATGTGTCTACATTTCATTTTATCTTATCTATTGAAGATCTCCCCTGTCCCTATCTTTAATTCCAGTAACTTTATTTTTCATTCTAAGTTTTCTATTTGGTTCCTTTCTTATCTACCTATTCTTATTCTTTTAAGTCTGCTTTGTTTTATAATTTCCTGTTCACTTTATGAAAATTTACTTTTTTAACATATCATCTTAGGCATACTTATGAGCAAGTCTCTCATAAGCTGTTCTATTAGTTGATCTTGTGTGAATTCATGTTTTGATCGATGATTTTGTCAACTCTCTTTCTTAGCATACGAGATACTCACTTTCTTTTTAACTTTGGTTTGCAAGATCATTTTGAGAGTTTGAGAGGGAACCCTCTTTCTCTCTTCTTGCTGCTTTCCAGCGGGTTTTTAGTACTTCTGCCTTTGGATAGAAACTCAGATTTATTTGGAGGTTCCAGGTCTCAGTCTTGCGATAACATCAGGAGTATCTCAGATGCATTCAGATCCAGCTTGTGGACATCTTGGCTCCATTCTAGTGTGAAGGCTGCCTATCTTTCTCTTCCCAGGCCCACCGATGAATGGCAGCCAATAAGCCACAGCCCCAGGAGGCAGTGATGAACAGCAAACAGCTGACCTGTACAGCTGCCATTCACCTTCTACTATCTTTTCTCCTGCCTCTCTAGGCAAATAGAGGAGACAATACTTGGCACCTCTTTCTAAAGGTGGCGGAACGTTGTGCTCCCCCACTGCCTGGGTAATGTTCAGCATGTACAGCAGGGCTTCAATAAAGACAGAGAAGCAGACAGTCCATCCAGATGGGGAACTTTAGGAGTCAGGCTTTTAAAGATCAGGAGGGAATTTTACTTGAAAATGAATCTAACTGATTTTATGTTGGGTTATTTGGCCACAAATGACACAGAAAGATTTTAGCCGTAACTGCTTTTCTTTAGGGGATTATATCAAGGACTCAATAAATGAACGTACTTTAAAGAATGCCAGAATATGGGGCGCCTGGATGGCTCAGTCACTGAGTGTCTGCCTTGGGCTCAGGTCATGATCCCAGGTCCTGGGATCGAGCCCCGCATCGGCCTTCCTGCTCGGCGGGAAGCCTGCTTCTCCCTCTCCCACTCCCCCTGCTTGTGTTCCCTCTCTCGCTGTTTCTGTCAAGTAAATAAATAAAATCTTTAAAAGAAAAAAAAAAAAGAATGCCAGAATATAAGAAAATGTCCCAAGGGACCAGAACAGAGGGGGAAGGGCATAGAGAGAAAGAGAGAGAGAGAGAATCTAGGAGAGAGAATCTAGAGAGAAGCATATAGAAAGACAAGGTAGAGATAGAGAGATGAGACAGGACTGGGGAGTGGGTGGGGGAGAAAGAACCAAAGGGAGAAGGAAGAGAGAAATACAGTCAGTGAGAAACACAAAAGTAGACATAAAAGGAAAAAGTTTGCAAAAAATATACTGTAAATACATTGAAAGGATTCATTTGTCTCACTTTTTAAAAAAGAAAACATGGCCACAACCAAATGAGTACATGTACCCTACTTGCTTGCTGAGTCTGTTGAGGGGATAAACCAGAAAAGAGGAAGTAGTAAAAATGACTAACCTTCCTATCAGCAGAATGACCCCTTCCAAGCCTGAGGCTGCTCCACACTAGCTGTTGCCTGGCACGGACAAGGAGCACTCCTACCGCCTCTGGTCACTTCTTACAGCCAGGCTGATTCGATAGTCTCTTCAATAACCCATTCATCCACAGCCTTATATTAGTTTTCATCCTGAGTTACACTAATTGCCCTTCGGCTGAGAACATGTGTGAGGCACTGATTGATGACATTGGTGCTATTTTCCACTAAAGCAGCAACCTTATACTGTGTGTGTCTTGGCTGACACACACGTCCCTCCCCACATGGCAGGTGGAGTTATTCCAGGACCAGGGATTGCAGGGAAAGTGAGCCCTCATCAGCAAACTAATAGCTGGGTTAATAGAAAGAACCACAAGAGATTAACCCCATCTTAATGACTGATCTTCCCTCTTTGAAACAGCATGGTCAGCTGTCAGCATGAGGCCAAATATTTGCTTTTCTCTGGGAGTGCTCCCATTTATCCAACCTGTCTTTGCTTGGGTTTCCCCAGAAGTAGAATCTGAGAGAAGGATGTGAGAGCAAGTAGTTTATTTGGGAGGTGCAGATAACACCAGCAGGAGAGTGGGGATATGTGAAGAGCTAGAAGGAGAAGGCAGCCAATAAAGGATGCACTAATTTTTTTTTTTAAGATTTTATTTATTTGACAGAGAGAGACACAGCGAGAGAAGGAACACAAGCAGGGGGAGCGGGAGAGGGAGAGGCAGGCTTCCCGCCGAGCAGAGAGCCCGATGCGGGGCTCCATCCCAGGACCCTGGGATCATGACCCGAGCCGAAGGCAGTCGCTTAACTGACTGAGCCACCCAGGCGCCCTAAAGGATGCAGTATTAAGCCAGCTTCCACTGTAGGCAACTAGAGCTTAATCCTACAGGGATTTCCTCTAGGAAATGGTGTAAACCCACACCTTAGGTTGTTTAACGGAAGGAGCAAGGGAGCTGGGCTCCTGCAAAGTATTCTTTCCTGGAAATTCTAGCCTGTCCTACATACGAGCAGAGTGGCCTTCCACTTTAAGAAGTGTAGACATTGGCAGTTCAAAGTTAGCTGGAGTAGACTCACTGGCCAGGTTTGGGGGATGTGTGGGGCTCCTACGACACTTGCCCAAAAGCGTTAGTGGGGACGTTGAGGCTTGCTTCATTTAATGAGTCCATCTGAGAAAAGCTTTCCATGTCTAAAGTTTCATAACATGGGCTCATTTATAAGTAGTTTAGCAGTCTTCATTTGTGGTGCACCCGAATTAATCCCAGCACTTAAGTTCGGCTTCAACTCTTTACTTGCTATATAACTAACCAGGCAAAAACATTTAATCTCTTCCAATTTGTTTTGTTCTTCTTTCCAACTGTCAGGTGGAAATAGTAATACCTGATTTCCCTCACAGGAATGAAATGACACTCAAAATCAAAATATGGTAGTATATGCCAGGAGTCAACAAACTTTTCCTATAAAGGGTCAGACAGGAGACATCTTAGGCTTTATGGATCATGTGGTCTCTTCTGAAGCTACTCACCTCTGCTGTTGTAGCAGGAAAACAGTCTAGACAATAAGTAAACAAATGATCATGGCTGGATTCCTATAAAGCTTTATTTACAAAAACAAGCAGTGGGCTAGATTTGACCCCTCAGTCCGTGAGCTCTGGTTTGCCAACCTCTTACATATAAGAAAGGCCTTGGCACACTCCCAGTATCATTTGTTCCTCACTCAGTAAGTCACTCTCTTAATGCCTGTGAGTTGGGCCAGAGGCAGCATTACTAAAGAAGTTTAAGCTTCTGGGAGCCACATTTGCAATGGCTCCTCTCAAGGTCCCAGAAGGGGCCCTAGCAATGATTCATACTGACATATGTGTTCATCAAATTCACAAATGCAAGCTATTTGAATCACAATTGGTTAAGGCCACTGTTTTTCCACTGCGAAGTCCTCCATCACACTTCCCCTGTGTTAGGTGGTTTTTCTGATCTTCTCCTTTGCAAAAAGCACAGTAAACTAATCAACAGCCATTTTAAGCTACTTTTAATGAAAAACATTATCACTGTTTGGACTTTGAAGTTATGGCCTATTGGGACTTTTTTAAAAGAGTCCCTCTTTTAAGAGGCAATAATTAACAATAGATAAATAATTATTCACTGTGGCTCTTTGGTGCCCCTAGGGCCAGAGCACTGTTGGGGAGAGCATGATTACTTCTGGTCCAAGAACTAGCGAGAAAATGTAAAATGACAAGAAAGGCTGTCAAATTCTTTAGGGAAGCAAAGTACCTATGCTTAGGAAAACAGCTTAGGAGAATCCAAATAAAATTTATCATCACTAAGATTTAGAAATTTACACGGTCACTTTCAGCACCTGAGCCCTGTAATTCGATAGAATTTACCCATCTAAGTGCCAGTATCTATGAAAAACCACAGGTATGCCAAGTGTTTATCTGTGGGTGGATATGGACACACATGTATTTGAGTGTATATGTACACATGCAACTACGTAAGTATAGATGACATCTATGTAAAACTCGGCCAAAACAAAATTTAAATATTAGAACTAGGTAACATTGTGTTTCCAAATACGCTAATAATTAAAACAACGACTACCTTTTATTGAAAGCTGACCATGTGCCCAGCACTACACAAGCCCTCTAAATACACAAAACTCTACAGTTACTGTCTCCATTATAATGATGAAGGAACTAAAACACAAAATGTTAAGAAACTGCCCCAAGATCAACTTGGAAGTGATGGGGCAAGAATTTAAAATCAGGTATTTCTGACTCCCAAACCTGATTTTTTTAATTACCACATACTTAGTGTAAATTTAAGTGTAAATGCCCTATCAAAAACACAATGTCTTGGCAAAACTACCTAGAGCCTTGAGAATATAGCTGTTCACCAAGAGTCTATAGGAAATTAGCATTTGTATGTCTGAGCTGGGACAAGGGTTCAGGTACAAATCACATTTTCTCCTGGTATAAATGGTAGGGAGGGGTCCCAGGACTCAATCTTACCCTGCCTTTCTCTTACACTTTTTTTCCTTTATGACGGTGGTTTCTTTGTCCTTCTCCAGCTTCTGTGAGTGTCAGCTCTGACAACAATGTCTATGCTCTCAGACCCATTAAAGGTTGGCACCAGTTCTTCCCTGGGCATCTTTAGAATAGACACATAGGCTATACAAGGTTTCCATATGAGGTAGACAAGTTTTATTTATTTATTTATTAGTAGCAAAGAGATCAGTAAAAATAGTTGAGATGCAAGAAATCTCATTAAGTGGCACAAATGTGACTTTGGATACTGACTTAATATGCAGATAATACACAAGATATGATTTTTCTTGGTATTCATGTTGTCTTAGCAATTCCACTCAATTTCTTTTTTTTTTTAAAGATTTTATTTATTTATTTATTCATGAGAGACAGAGAGAGAGAGAGAGGCAGAGGGAGAAGCAGGCTTCCCGCGGAGCAGGGAGCCCGATGCGGGACTCGATCCCAGGACCCTGGGATCATGACCTGAGCCGAAGGCAGACACTTAACCATCTGAGCTACCCAGGCGCCCTCCACTCAATTTCTTTATACTTCTGTTAATATCCATCAGCTAAAGACCACTAGGAACATACCTACAGTCAAAGTTGGCTTTATTGACCTACCACAATGAGAGTGAATGTACATGATGGGGAACCATAGGGCATCTCAATAGGAGGGTGTTAAAAAGGATTTATTATAGTATTTGGTTGTAGTAGGTGATTTGGAAGAAAGTTCAGGAAGTAGGACTTTATTCTGGGTTAGATGCTGTCAGGAATTGGGGATAATCCTATGATCGGATATCTTAACAAATCTCTGGAGGAGGGAAGACTAGCTAGCATTAGGCTAAAGCTGTAACTGATAAAGCAGCAGCAGTCACTTATATGAGCCAAGATATGAGGATGTTTGGTCATTTTTGTGGTTTGAACAATATTCATGTTTTTTTGTCTGTGTTTGGATATGATTAAAGGGTGGTCTTGGTTTTTCTCTTGATCTATCATGGTCTCGTCGTGGGCTTGTTTTGTGATATTGCTAATGTTGACGAGCAAAGCACTGTGGCCTAGCTGTGAGTGACAGGCTAGCTCCTAGTGACACCAAGGATTCACCAACAGTTCCAAGCCAACTTCTGGCCATTAGGGATGCTTTACTCTTTCTCAGTGTTCCTAACTTTAAGTTGGTATTTCTGAGTTTCACCTTTTGGATGAATAAGTCTCCATGCCCACTTCCCCTGCATGTAGACCACATAGGGAAAGAAAATATCTCAAACATGCTAACAATGGGCCTTAGGCCTCCTAAAAGATCTGTCCACATAGCAGCAGAAAACAGAGATACCACATTTTCCTTTCCTTAGTTTCCTATTTCTTCATAACATGGAAATAATTCCATCTGTAGTTGTACCTAGAACAGACCAAAAGATGATGGACCAAGGCCTATGATCTAATTAAAGTAGATTAAGGAATGGGAAGTAAGCATCAATGTAAGCTGAAACCTGAAATGTAACAGTTCAAAGGTCACACAATGGCACACACTAACAGTGATCATTAAGGAAAGGGTAGGTTAATCTGTGTCATAGCGGTGATTGTAGCTAAGTGGTAAGGGAGGATGCAGAAGACTACTTAAAACTGTTCTCAGAATTTTGGCTTTGGAAACCCTTTCTAACTTGCCTCTCCCTTGAATAGAAAAGGGGACCCTCCTCCTTCCTTTTATCTTGAGCTCTGCCCCTTCTCCAGCCCTTTTATCCTCTTGACTGTCACCTCCTGCCCATACTTTTATTTCCCCAGTAGTCACACTAACTGGTTTCCTATGAGCCATAAGCTTCCAAATGACGTTCTGTCATGAAGAATAAAGCATCTGACAAAGACACACATGGTTTATGTTTTCTGGGCTGCTAATAATAGTTTCCATCTTGATACTCTCAAATAGAAACTGAAGCTGCCTGCCAGTAGGACTTGGGTTTGTGTTTCAGACAATACAGTTTTTCTCCCTGCATTGTTCATATTCTCTGTGGTGTTTTCCCTGGCATGAAAAATATTCACTAGAACTGTAAATTGTTTGCTTATTCTGATTTCTACTACCCTATATTAATATGCAAGTTCTACAACTTCATATAAATCAAATGATGCAGAGGAGTATGTGCTCTTTGTGACTGGTATCTTTCACTTATGTTTATGAGACTCATTCATGTTATTTCTTGTATCAGAAGTTTATTACTATTTTTTTATTGCTGAGTAGTATTCTATTGTATTAATTTACCACAATTTGCTTCTTTAGTCTGTTGATAGATATTTGAGTCATTTTTAATTTGGACCAATTATAGGTAAAGTTGTTATAAACATTCTTGTACAAGGCTTTTTGTGGATATCTGTTCTCATTTCTCTTAAGTAAATACCTAGAAGTAGAGATTTGGGGTCACGGGGTGGGTGAACATTTAACTTTATAAGAAACTGACAAATGGATTTCCAAAGTGATTTTATTTTACACTCCCACCAGCAATGAGACTTCTAGTTGCTCCACATCCTCACCAACATTTTATATTGTTGGTCTTTTAAATTTTAGCCATTTTAGTGGGTTTTATAGCACTTTAAAGTTTTCTGATTATTCACATCAATAAGAATGCTGGATTCAATCCTTATAGATTTTTTGCTTCTATTTTTCAATTCTTATATTTTGTGAGTGAAACTAGAAAAGTTTCAAATTTTTTCTTTAAAATGGTACAAAACAGGGGTGCCTGGGAGGCTCAGTCGTTAAGCATCTGCCTTCGGCTTGGGGTCATGTCGAGTCCCGCATTGGGCTTCCTGCTTGGCAGGAAGCCTGCTTCTCCCTCTTCCACTCCCCCTGCTTGTGTTCCTGCTCTATCTCTCTCTGTCAAATAAATAAATAAAATCTTTAAAAAAAATGGTACAAAACAACTATAAAAGATTGATAAATTGGACTTCAATAAAATTAGTAAGTTCTATTTATCAAAAGACTCCTTTAAGATAATAAAAAGGCAAGCCACAGGTAGAGAAGAAATTTCACATATACAAAAACATTAATCATGCCCAGAATACATAAAGAACACCTACAAATCAATACAAAAAGATAAATTACTAAATTTAGAAATGGGCAAAAGAGGGGCACCTGGGTGGCTCAGTCATTAAGCGTCTGCCTTCGGCTCAGGTCGTGATCCCAGGGTCCTGGGATCAAGCCCCGCATCAGGCTCCCTGCTCGGTGGGAAGCCTGCTTCTCCCTTTCCCACTCCCCCTGCTTGTGTTCCCTCTCTCACTGTGTCTCTCTCTGTCAAATAAATAAATAAAATTAAAAAAAAAAGAAATGGGCAAAAGATTTGAACAGACATTTTACAAAGAGAATATTCAAATGGTCCATTAGCTCATGAAAAGATGCACAATTTCTTTAATCCTTAGGAAAAGGGAAAATTAAACCACAGTAAGATATTACTATACACCAAATAGAATGGCCAAAATTAATAAGATTGATGATACCAAGTATTGACAAGGATGTACAACAACTAAACTTTTCATATACATTACAGGTGGGAATGTAAATTGGTAAAGCCACTTTGAAACATGGACAGTATCTACTTAAGCTTAACATGCATCTACTTTATGAGCCAGCAATTCAACTCCTAGGTGTAGTACAAGAAAAATGAGTGCTATGTGTTCCAAAGATGTGCAAACTTGTACATAGTAGGTTTATTCATAGTAGTCCAAACTGAAAACAACTTAAATGCCTATCAATAGGAGAAAAAATATATAAATTGTGGTATATTCATATAATAGAATACTATACAACAGTAAAAAGAAAACGAACTACAACAGCATGCAATGATGCAGATGGCTCTCACAGACTTAATGATGAGTGAAAGAAGCCAGACCCAAAATAGTACATACTATATAATTTCGTTCATATGAATTGTACACACAGGCAAAGCTCACTGCTACTAATGGCTGGCAGAATAATGATTACCTCTGGGGAGAGAATATTGACTGGGAAGGAGCATAAGGCAGCCTTCCAGGTGCTGGGAATGTTCTATATCTTGACCTGGGTCATAAAATTCACCAATGTGTATACTTGTGATTGGTGAACTTTATTGAATTTATGTTATATTGAATATTTTTTAAAAATCTAGCAAAGATTACAACAGACATATTTGAGAACTAAAAATCCAGTAGTAAGGAATTAGTCCCTTAAAAATACCTAACTTTTAGAAAGCTTGTGTTATCATTCTCTCTCAAAATACCAATTATTTACTTGTTTCTTAAGTTGAGATGGAAAATACCCTGAATGGAAGCTATCTAGTTTGTAAACCATTGCCCAGAGATCCGGTTCTTAGGATCTTTTCAAGATGGCCTATTAGCTCTGATGTGTCATGACCTCATTTGGAAGGATCAGAAGCCCTAAAATGCCATTAACATCCCAATATTAGATTATAGCCCCCCAAATTAACTCATATTTCTCTGGCCACTTGGTTTCACCAATATAAATTTGGAGCAAATTACATTATAAACCATGCTTATGAGCTGTAACCACAATATTGAGATACCAAACCAGTGAGAAAATGGCAACCTACTCAAGCACCCTGCTTTGCAGCAGCATGATTTGATGGTCATCTAGGTTTACAAGT
>NC_138385.1:95569013-95593169 GCF_054177405.1 Leptonychotes weddellii | reverse complement strand
CTAAAGGCAAGATAAATTCTACATGCATAATGAAATTTCAAAATCACTTTTTTAAAATGTACATTTTCCTTCTCTTGTCACTAAGGCAGCTAATTCTGCTTGGATTAGAGTGTTCACTTACGTTCACCATGTAATTCTTCCTCTGAAGTAAATGTGGTACTAAGCAAAGCAGTTTCCACACAGCATCAATAAGCTCATATTTGTGCAGAATAACATGAGGTCTAGTGATGAAATATTCACTAGTTAGGAATAAACCTTTCATCTGAGAAATATGTTCCTCTTTGACTTCTGACAGCATTTTCTTTCTTGGGATGCCTGACCAGAGAACACAGTATTGGTGTGATTGGTTGGGGTGCAAAAGTTAAAAAGTGAATTGTCTCTCTTGGGAATCACATCCATATCATAGGCTTTCCAAATTGAATAGCCAACCATGCACAGAAGGTCTCAGTTCCGGTGACTCTGCTGTGGACATGCTAAGGGAGCCCTCTTTATATCGGATGTAATGCTTAGAAGCAAGGCTACCATTAAGCAAGAGAGAAAAGTGGATTTCATCAGCTTCTGACTATAAAGGCTGGACTAAACTTTTTTTTTTCCAAAAATGTCCAAAGGTAGAGGATTTTGTGGGAAAAAAAAACAAACCTGTATTACAGTACCCCTCATAACATCCCTCAAAGCCACAAAGGAAACATGTCAACTAGTTGAGGGAGGACTCCTCCTTTGGCTGGCCGTCACCACTTACTTTGAAATGAGTAAGTCTGATTTTGTTACATGTTTTGCTTTCAGTAGATTTTAGATTTTTAAATTCATTGCTTTGGTGATTTGGTGATGGGTTTTCAAGTGATATATGAAGGAAGGTTCACTTGAGGACCTGTAAAATTTATTACTACACACTGTTAAGCTTACAAGTGCAGGAATTCATATTAACCACCTGGGCTACCCAAAGGGAACATTTTGTCAGATGGGAATGTGGCACTAAAGTATGAAGCAGACATATACTTCAGTTACAGTCTTAAAGGTACATGAACTGTCACTTCTTTATTATTATTATTATTATTTTGTACTTCAACTTAATCTCTGAATCCAAATTCCCATTCCAACAGGCTAATAGATTATTAAGACTGTACTTCCTCACCTTCTTCATAATATATTAAGTTTCTTGTGTCTTGTAACAAAATATTGACTGGAGGCAGGGGGTGAAGAGGATTTAGAATGACCATCTGATCTCCAGTTATGGTCCATGAAGTCTCCTGTTGAGACATCCCCTATCTCTAACAGCATTACCATTGGGACAGGGACATAGTTTTCTACTTTCATCTGTATGATGCACCACTGAGCCAATCAGCTTTGCGGTCTTGCCAACAGAACGGCCAGGAAGCAGTTTGTAGATCCAAGCTGTTCCAAGATCCTTGGGTTCTCTTTTTCATCCCATTTCCTAACCCCAGGGAAATTAATTTTTAGTCCAGGAGGGAGGAAAACCTCTCTTTCTCCTGCTTTTCTGAAACTCTGAATATACCTGAAAACTCACAGTAACTCCTTTTTACCTTATCTGATAACCCTCTAGGATAGCCTGAGGATATCATAGAGACCCTAGGGACATAACCTCTTGGGGAATTAAAGTCAGAAAAGTGTGTAGGCTACTTCTGTTTTGCAACCCTTTCTATATACATCCATCAAAGAAATGAACACACAGCTGCCTATTCGATTGAATAGGGAAGAGAAAAATGGGAATTAAAAAGAAAAAATTTATAAGTTAATATGTAGAAATATCATCCATCCAAAATTACATGGATTTATTTTCCTTCTGGTGCAATTGCAAGCATCAAGAGGGTAGGAAACATGTTGTCAAATCTTTTATACTTTTTATCTATAGAGTTAGATCCGTACCTAGGCTATAACAGGGAGTCAATGAATAAGTGAAAGGATCAACAAATGGGGACACCTGGGTGGCTCAGTCGTTAAGCATCTGCCTTCAGCTCAGGCCATGATCCCAGGGCCCTGGGATACAGTCCCACATCGGGCTCCTTGCTCAGTGGGGAGCCTGCTCCTTCCTCTGCCTGTTTGCCTGCCATTCCAACCCTGCTTATGCTCTCTCCCTCTCTCTCTCCCTCTCTCTCTGACAAATAAATAAATAAAATCTTAAAAAAAAAAAAGGATCAACAAATGAATGAACGAACCAAGAAATAAATAATGTTTCATAAGCTCAATTTCCTAGTTAGCCTGTCTTGTACCACAGGGCAAGTTCACTCTATCATCTCTGCTGTTCTGTGACCTTAATCTAAACCTTATAGGAGTCTTCTAACTATTACCAAATTCAGCTTTTTGTATCAGGATTTGTGAGTGTCATAAAAGAAACTACTACCTTCCTTGTTGCCCCCAAGGAGCCTCTTGTCTAGTTAGAGACAGGACTTATATCTATATACCATTAAAAAGCAGTACAAGGCAAGGATGAAAGAAGTATTCTGTCTGTTACGGGAGCATCAGACATGAGGAGATCACTTGCAGACTACAGTAGATGGCAGACACTACAAGGAAACAAGAGGTCCTGAGAGGGAATGTCTTTGGCAGGTGGAAAGGAAAAGAGAGAAACAGCATGAATAGAAATGCAAAGGGGATAGGTCATGGCATATTTGGGAGCAAGGAGTCTAGGCTGTCTTGAGAAAAAGATGGGCCAAAAGCAATAGGATATGGTACACTAGCTTAAGTAGCTGAAGGATATATTTGAATGTGATGGAAGAACCATAGTAGAACTTTGGACATTTGATCAGTGGATACCCATAACTACCACAGTGGGAGGTGTTGTGAAATCTAAGTCCCACAGATTTGAGGGCTAAAAGGAGAACTTTGGATTAAAAAATTATTTCTCATTTCCCTTGCTATATCTTAGCTCCATAACGGCTTCTACCCCCAAACTGAAAAAGATACTCAGTAATACCTGGTTAACTGATTGACTAAGGTGTAAAGGTTTTGAAATCTGGAATGAGGAAACATGGACTCCAGCTGCAGCTCTGCCACTAACTGGCTGTGTCTTCGCCGAGTCACTTGGCTTTTCTTGGCCTCAGTTTTCTCAATCATAAAATGAGGAGACTAGATTTAAAAATACTCAATTTTCTTTGGGCTCCAAAAGCATGTAAGTGCTTATCAGTCCAACTAAAGAACCAAGTTGCAAAAGATTTTGTGGAAGAAATTAAGCCTGAGAGGATTTTAAAAGGAAAATAAATATCAACAAACAAAGATGAAAAAAGGATCAATGAATCTTCATTTAATTACAAGAGTAACACATTAATGAAATTACATTGTAGGCTAGAAATTTCTATTTTAAACAGAAGTAGGGAAGTATAAAAACATGTTGATTCCTAACTGAAGATGAGACTTCTGTTCATTGAGGTATTCTCCATTCTCACTCCAGAGTAAACTATGTTCTCAGTGATCTGGATTTTCTGCTGTGACTTTTTTTTTTTTTTTTTTTTTAGGACTTTTATTTATTTATTAGAATGAGAGAGAGCACGCATGAGCAAGAGGGAGGGGCAGAGGAAGAGGGAGAAGCAGGCTCCCTGATGAGCAGGGAGCCCAATGCAGGACTTGATCCCAGGACTCTGGGATCATGACCTGAGCCAAAGGCAGACGCCTAACTGACTGAGCCACCCCAGCGCCCCTCAGACTTCCATTTTAAGTTGGGAAGTCAACAGGAATTTATCAAAAGTTTCAATTTTGCTGAAATCAATTAGAAAGTTTAAAATCAATTGAAAGTCTTGATCTTTGAAATCAATTGAAACCTTCTCACAAGAGATAATTCAGATAATTCTCTGCCCAGTATACTTCTGGTGTGTGTGTGGGGGGAGGGTGGCAATGTTATAGTTTCCAAAATTCATCAATAGAAAAAATCACTCAAGACATTGAGCCAGTTTTTCTTGTTCAGATTCCTATCTTACTATAGAGTCTAGGGCACAGATAATGTATTTATATTCCTTCCTAGATTTTTTTTTTTTAATCTCATGTGCACTATTTTTTCTTTTATCTGTAAGAAAAGAGAAAAAAGCTAATATAGAAGTGGAAGCATTCTGGATCCACCAGAGATAATCCTTGGATTTGTTCCTCCATATATAAGGTGCTCAAAACACCAGAGGATCGGTATACAATCACTTGCAGTGAGACTGTCTTGACCTTCTATACCTTCCACGTAGCTTGTCATGAAAATATGACCTAGAACCATACAATTGTCTTCCTCAGGAATTTACACTAGCAGATATGGAATGCATCAATTGTTGAAAGGATGCATATAGGAAATGTCAGAAAGTAGGATCCAGGTCATGAGGGACCATGGCAAACTAAATAGTGAGAAAAGAGAAATTAAGTAAAAGATGTATGTTGAGGGAAAGAGAGAAGACAGAGGAGAATGGAGGAGACTCTCAGAGCAATGTAAAAATGCCATGACAAAGGCTCCTCAGGAGTGAATTTTCAGAATCACCTGTCACCTCCCATTTCAGTTCAGACCACCTGGGTCCTAACTACACTTTCCTTGCAGTAACTTGAGGAAGACCCTACTCCTTAAAGCCAAAAAGCTTAACCAACACAATAAAAAATATTTAATGCCCTATACCTATATCCAACAAATCAATCCCAGAAGTAGGATATACTTATATTAACATCTTGTGAACACAAATAGCAACTCAGTCCAACCCCTACATTTTACAAATGAGAAAATTAAGGGCCAAACAGCAAAATAAGGTAGTCATTGTCACACTGCTAATTATGGTCACTTGACTAAAATCTAAGTCTCCCATGATGGCAGCTTCTAAAATGGTTCCCCAATGATCCTCACCTCGTGGTACTCATGCCCTTATGTGACCCCTTCTCCTTGAGTATGGGCTGAACCTAGTGATTAGTTCCTAATAAACAGAATGTGGCAAAAGTGATACAATATCACTTCAGTGATTAAATTATAAAAGACTGAGACTATCATTTGTTTGCACTCTCTCTCTGGCTCTTCTTCCTCACTTGCTTTGAGGAAGCCAGTTGCCACGTTGTAAGCTGCCCTATGGAGAGGCCCACATGGCAAGAACATGAGGGCTGCCTCTGTTCAATAGTCACGGAGGAACGGAGGCCCTCAGTCCAACAGCCCATGAAGAATTGAATCCCACCAACAGCCATGTGAGTAAATTTAGAAGCCATCAAGGCTTGAGATGACTACAGTCTCAGTCAGTACTTTGTTTTTGACCTTGTGAGTGATTCTGAACAAGAAGACCCAGTTTAACCACACATGTTCCTGATTCACAGAAATTATAAGGTAATAAATATTTGTTTTATTAAGCTGCTTAGTTTGGGGGTCATTTGTTAGGCAGCAATAGAGAGTTGATACACTCTCAATGCCCAGAACTTTTTGCTCTTCAGCAGATGCCTGCAGAGTCAACAGTAGTCATGCTTGCCTCCACCCGAATGAAAGCTCTGCCTGTAACTAATCTTTGATCCCAACTTCAAGGGATTTTCACTGCTCACTTGGCAAGGAAACGATATTAAAATGACATTGGTGCAAGTAAAGCTCAACTGTGAGATTAAAACAAACGGAAACAAAATAGAGTTGCTGTTTCTAGAGTGACTGCAGATTTCTGTGATCTGGAAGCACAAACTCAAATTATCTTTGGGTTTTAAATAAACATTTCATCAGTAAATGCACAGCAACAATCTTGTTCCTGGTGATGTTCACAGTGAAAACAAACATTCTTGATTGATTTTTCCCTCCAATAGAATGAATCATCCATGTTCTTTGTCAATGTGGGCAAACATGAGTGCTTGTTTGTATGGGGAAAGTGAACATCTTTATCACTTGTGCAGTAGAGAGAGTTATGGAAAACTAAGATTTGGATTCCACATTCAAAGACTTTGGTAGCTAGCAACACCACAGTATAAATTAAGGGAATGAAAACTGCTCAGGAAAAATAACTGTATCTTTTTTTTTTAAGATTTTATTTATTTATTTGACAGAGAGAGAGACAGCGAGACAGGGAACACAGCAGGGGGAGTGGGAGAGGGAGAAGCAGGCTTCCCGCCGAGCAGGGAGCCTGATGCGGGGCTTGATCCCAGGACCCTGGGACCGTGACCTGAGCAAAAGGCAGATACTTAACGACTGAGCCACCCAGGCGCCCCTAACTGTATCATTTTTTATTCATCCATTTATTTATTCATTTATTCCTTCACTTATTTAATAAATACTTATTAGCATCTACTATATATCAGGTGATGTTCAAGGTCCAGCAGCTCAAACAATGAAAAAGATAAATTCCCTGACATCAAAAAAATTGTGGTTCAGAGGAGAATGTAGATAAGAAACAAGTTCTTCCTGTTACAAACCTGCTGCTAAGTGAAAAGCTATTAAATGTTTTAAAATTTAAATTCTATTAATTTTAATGAGAATGATAATGCCTTCCATCCCAATCTAAGATACCCAAATACAATTTCACAGATGTAAATATTTATCAGTTGAATAACAAAAACTTTATACAAATAACAAACAATTTAAAAATAAAAATATGGTTTATATATAAAATGTTGTAAAATGAAAATTTATTCAAATCTGTTCTTAATGAAATTTTCTCACAATAGAAACTATAGTGTCAAATAAAATTAATGAGTACATTTTTGTCAGAAATTGTAATGCTGAAATTTACTTCTAATGTACTTTTTATTTATTGTTTTGGGTTTTAAAAAGTCATTCTGGGGAAAAAGGAAATTGTCTGAATGGTAGTATAACTAAAGAAAGGCCGTTATGGTGTAAACTGAACAGTCATTTATGTGCTGTAAGCCTGCACATAATTTTCTCCATTTATGATCACATAGATGCTACTCAGTACCTCTAGGATGTAATGTAAGAGCACCCAAATCTTTGGCTCCTGGGCAGCCTTCCATGGGGGAGGGGGTTGCATCTGCACTGTGATGCTGAGATGCATTTGACCTTGCCCTCCACACTTTATATGATTACCAGCTGCTTAATAACAACCAAACTACTCAAAAGGTTAATACCATAACTATATTTGGCCTCCTGTTGAGTGGTCACAGGTATGATTATTAAATCATCGTAAGTAATTATTTCATCCAGTAAGTCAAGATAATTCCAATTCATGCCTCTGATAATTCAGCAGAAATTCAGACACTAGATAAAAAGTGATCAATTTTGAGTTGTAAACATCAAAGCAACTTGAAAATCAACTTGGGGGATAGCTTCCTTCTCTGATAGATATTGCTATTACCTAAGACAGATTTGTAACCACGATTGTTCCTCCCCTACTCTCTTCATCAACTCCCTTCCATTAACTGAGCACATTCTATTAATGGACATAGTGCAAAGATAGCACCTGGATTTTCCCAGCTTTTGCTATTGGATCTAAGATGTCACTGATTGTAAGATGCACCATTACTATGTAACACTAAGAAAGAAAAAAATGGTTCAAATTAAATTATGACATAATACTTCATAATTACTTAGAAATTTTACTGTACAATTTTTGAAAGAACACTTTAGATTTAGATTTTATTTTATTTTTTTAAGATTTTATTTACTTATTTGACAGAGAGAGAGACAGCGAGAGAGGGAACACAAGCAGGGGGAGTGGGAAAGGGAGAAGCAGGCTTCCAGAGGAGCAGGGAGCCTGATGCGGGGCTTGATCCCAGGACCCTGGGATCACGACCTGAGCCGAAGGCAGACGCTTAACGACTGAGCCACACAGGCGCCCCTAGACTTAGATTTTAAACATAGATTTTAATCATGGCTCACTATTATGTATATATCAAGAGAGAAATGTGAATGAAATAAATTGATTTAATTCCTAGAAGTTTTTCAAGTTCCTTGTCCAACTCTTTTGAATTAATTTTCAACACAAAATTTCCCTGTCTATGTTTTGTTTCTATATCTGTGTTATACTGTAGGTTACATATGATCTTGTCCTCTGTGTCATTGAGAGCTCCGGTAGGTAATACAGCACTTCTTAAGATGGTGCTCCACTATTATCCTTGAGATTTTCTTTCAAGTTGCCAGCACCCATTCTGCAAATGCTGATATTGGTACAGTCTTGCTTGGTGAGGTACAGGCAAAGCTTTTTGCATAAGCATGGAAAACAAAATGTAATTGAGTTTCATTTACCTGTGCTATCTTCCTTTCCTAAATGCCATAAAGCACTTGGTCACTGCATTGAAAAAAAAAAGTGAAACTGTTATTATTTCTTCAGTGACAGCTATTTGTTTCACTAATGTTGGGGATGAAGAATTTCCTCTGCCCTTCAAGATCCTTTTAGCTGGACTAAGAATCAAATTGATATGAGGCAGATTAACAGGAGAAAATAAAATTTCGTTTTGTCCATATAGGGAATTCACAAAGACATGAAATCCCACAGACAGTCAGGCAACATGAGGCTGATATGACATCCTGAGCTAAGGAGAGGGGTAGGGGTCTAGGGATACAAAGGGGAGAAAGACCATTAGCTGGAAGATGAGAAGAGATGTCTGGAAAACAAAGGTTGCCCAAGTTTCTTAGCTAAAGAGGAATCTCTGTTAATAGCTCTCTTCCTGGTTCAGGCTCTCCTTTCCAATGTAAATTTAAGTAGTTAGGGGGAGGTAAAGAGCTTTTCCAAAATCTGCTGGGTTTTGATTGCTTTTAACTCAAAATAATATTCATACCAAAGTGGCCCATCTTGGGGTGGCTTGCCCTTGGGCTCTATTACCTAATACCAAATTTATACCCTGATGTTGTTTCTATGCCACTCTACATTCACAAAATCTTGATGTTTCAATACCAAATCATGGTATAATCCATGAAATATATTTCAACTGCCAGTTAAATTTAACATGTGTGGCAATAACAGTGTAAATAAGTCAGCTGAAATGACAACATAAGCACAATGATCAAGCTGGTGTGCATTCGTTCGGTAACTACATAACAGTGACCACCTGGTTGCCAATGATTGGAAGACACCACCAAGCATTAGAAACATTTTGACTTCAGAAATGTTAAAATGGGAAGGGGACAGTGCATGTTGGAATTGATGAAATACACAGATTGCAAATGAAATCGAGAATGAATTTAGATTATTTCACTTAAAACTCAGCTCCAGTTTCCCCTTCCCTCTATGTGGGAACATAAGCAGTTGCAAAAAGAGATTGAGGAGGAAATCTACGGGTTCTACCCACAGTCTGCATAAAACTATTCAGTGTAGCTGTGCTTGCTAAGAACTGCTGCCTCTGTAAAGCAGCAAGGTTTTAAATCCAACTTCGTCCCAAGTGTGGGTTAGGCAGCTTGATTTGAAAAGAAATATCTCATTTCTGAACTCTTTGCTCCTGGTTCTGTTTCTTTATTATAAAAGCACATCGAGGGAGTCCTTCTCTCAGGGAAAACCCCTGAAGTATTAGCTAATAAACATCTGAAATGACTCAAAATGATGCTTTAGGATTATGTGCATTTTAATAGGGAATTCTGAAAGAATGAAGGCTTCAGCACCCAGAAGAATTAATCTCCCAAAAAGGATATGTACAGGGTGATGTTTTTGTTGAGAGAGATTTCCTAGCATACCTCCTCCTGCCTACTCTTGAGGATCCTCAGCTTCCTAACAAACAGGAGTGTGTAAGCTACAAATGCCCTCAGTGAGTTGTCTCACCAAGGTCAGTCCCTTGGACTAGAGATTTACTGAGGTACTTCTTACTCTGAGACTTAAAATAACAAGCAGTCCCCTCAGGGATGTTTATTGGAAGGCCAAGAATACTAGTCATTCCAGATTCCCAAATCTCCCTGGCATTGGTTTCGTGTCTTTAAAATAATATAGTTAGGGGCGCCTGGGTGGCTCAGTCGTTAAGTGTCTGCCTTCGGCTCAGGTCATGATCCCAGGGTCCTGGGATGGAGCCCCACGTCGTGTGCCCCACTCAGCGGGGAAGCCTGCTTCTCCCTCTCCCACTCCCCCTGCATGTGTTCCCTCTCTCGCTGTGTCTATCTCTGTCAAATAAATAAATAAAATCTTAAAAAATAATAATAAAATAAAATAATACGGTTAGATAGAGTGATCTTTGACACCTCTTCCTGCCGTCCCAATTCTGACTCTGTGGCATGATACAATGGAAAGAGAACTGGAAGAGAAGAAAAGGTTATTAAGTCCTGGTCCCAAATCGGCTACCACCTAGTTATATAACTTAGGGCAGGTCACTTCACTTTCAATCTCAACTGCAAAAGGATAAAGTTGGAGAAAAGTTATCTAAAATTCTATTTAGGTCTATATTCTGTTTGTAACCTTCATTTATAAGTGACCATATCATTTCTACCCTTTGAAAACCTTGTTCAGAGGCACATATCAAAAGTTATTCCACCTCAGAGAAAGAAAAGTCAGAAAAAAAGTAAATGAATAAATGGAAACCAATTTTAGATTCTTTAGATGAGTATTAAAGAAAGGGGAAACTTTAAAAGTCTAAAAGAGAGAAAGATTATGGACCTAAAATAATATGAACATAATGTACAATTTTATTGTGAAAGCAGTTTAATGACATCCTTGGAAGAAAAATAAATGACTATACCACTGACAAAGGGAGGGTTAATAGTGTGTTTAATTAAAAAAAAACAACAAAACATGAAAAACTAACTCAAAACCCCTGTGTGGCAGAGCAGTGATGATTGGGAAGAAGTACCAGGAACGGTAGCAGCTGTACAAAGTCTAAGGTGACTGCACTTACAGAGCAGCTCACTTTGAATGTGAGGTTTCAGGGCAGACATAGAGCTGATAATAAGCTCTTCAAACATAGCTCCAGTCACAAATTAGGGGGCAGCTCTACTATATACACCATGAGAAGCAGGGCTAACTTCTTCAGAACACGAAGAGTAATGCCCAGCAATTGTGGCCAAACCAACAATCATGTTTGAAATACCATGCCAAAATTTCTACCAGGTACTCTGGAAAGGGATCCGTATGTTTATATTAAAGATATTTATATTTCTAAAATAATAAATAGGGGTGCCTGGGTGGCTCAGATGGCTAAGCGTCTGCCTTCGGCTCAGGTCATGATCCCAGGGTCCTGGGATCGAGCCCCACATCGGGCTCCTAACTCAGCGGGGAGTCTGCTTCTTCCTCTCCCTCTGCCTCTCCCACTGCTCATGCTCTCTCTCTCTCTCTGTATCTCTGTGTCTCAAATGAATAAATAAAATCTTAAAAAAAAAAAAGTAAAATAATAAATAAATATAAAATAAAATTCAGAAAATAATTTCAATTGACTGAAGAATGTGTAAGTGCCTGCTGATGGTTCTTTGTGGTGTAATGAAAGTAATATCAACATAGCAATTAATGCATAGGACAGAGTTCTTCAATGTTAGTCAGTTATATATGAGGGTGTGATGTGTTCTCTGACCCCAAACAGGAGAAGAAGATTGGAACGTAAAATTAACTTACGATAGTTGCAGCCCTACAAGCAGATGCTATGTTTTGATTATCTGTTGTCTCTCTTCACCCATAAATTCACCCTTTGAGCAATAGCTGGCTCACATACAAGGCAATCTTCTTCTGATTAGTTTTCACCTTGTTCCCCCAAAGCCACATCAAAAAGGTACCAATTTAGATGATGAAGCCAGACCTAATGGCCTAGCTGCATCATATAAAGGCTCCACACTGAATGAGCTATATGGTTTCGAAAAGCTAAAAAACCAATTCCTGGGTTTAGATTTTCCATTAAGAGTTTTTTTTCTGGGTGCCTGGGTGGCTCAGATGGTTAAGCCTCTGCCTTCGGCTCAGGTCATGATCCCAGCGTCCTGGGATCGAGTCCCGCATCGGGCTCCCTGCTCCTTGGGAGCCTGCTTCTCCCTCTGCCTCTCTCTCTCTCTGTGTCTCTCATGAATAAATAAATAAAATCTTAAAAAAAAAAAAGTTTTTTTTCTCCTTTTAAAAGTCAGGCTCAAAATCAAGATTCTTCATGATGTTATTCCTGTTCTGCTGTGTACCTGAAATGGTGACTCGATTTGTAGCCCATTAGATAACACCTGGGCTAACCCTTCAGAGCAATCAGAAAATGGCCCCAAAGTTTGAGTAACAATTCATTTAAAAATATATATTGAGCTCTTCTTATAATCTAGGCACTGGCACAAGGGATATGGAGGAACATAAAATGTAGTAGTCAGGGTTTTGTTTTTGTTTTTCTGTATAACCAATAGCTTCAAAGATCTCAACAGCTTGCTACAATGAACATTTACTTAATACTCCAGGGTTTATAAATTAGCTGCCAGTTCCACATAGGGCTCATGTCTACTATACATTGTAAGACTCAGTCTGAAAAAGCAATGCTTCTCTGGGCCATGCTCTTCTCATGGAGGGTAGCAGCTCAAAAGAGCTAGTAGAAACTTGCAATGCTTGCCAGTTATCAATTTATTGCCTCTCAACTCCAACTTCACCATTCAGTACCTGCTTTGCAATAGCAGACTGGACTTCTTAATCATTTGTCCTTTACAGGGATCATGTTCTTTACAGTAAGCTTTGTCAGAGGAGGGACATTTCAGGAGGAAGGGGGTTTTTTCCTGGTTCCAGTGTGCTGAGTTTTTCTTTTTCTTGCTTCTGTTGCATGGTGTATGTGTGTGTAGGAATATATAGTGGTGCTCTGTCCCAACTACAAGTGATCTCACAGCCTGGCACAGGCCTAGTGACCTACATGGCATGACCCTCCTAACATGGACATTGGTGTACTCTAGACCTCACACTAGCATCAGTTCCCCAGCTCTTTCTGTATACCCACCCATGAGCCTTGGCTCACTTGTGCCCCAGAGGCTGTTTCCTGCAGCCTTCCCAACACAGATACCACGAATCAATCACAGGCTATATACCATCTTGCTCCAGATACCTTGACTTCCTCTGCACTCCTGTCCATCAGCCTCAGTTCACCTATACCTCAAAGGGTTGTTTCCTGATACCTGGTGACTGTGGACCAGCTCTGGCCAGGGCAACCCAGCAAACTTCTCCACTAAACACTGTGCTGCACCCATACCCTCTCCAATGAGGTTTCAGTGGGGAGGCAGCTCCCTTCTAAGTTTGTCCTTCCTTGAGTACTCTCTTTCATCCCTAGGGTATTCTTTAGAGTTCCCTTTATGTCTATGTCTATCATAGTTTAATATAGCCATTCATTATACTAAACTTTCTCTATTCAAAACACTGTGGTTTGTTTCCTGATTGGATCCAGACTGATATACTATGCTTTTTAATGCCTCCATTCAGGACTGGTATACTGTCATTTCTGCCCATATTTCATTGGTCAAATCAAATCATATGGCCAAACTCAAGTTAATGAAGCAGAGATATATTTCCACTTACTCCACTGGGAGCTACCACAAAGACACGTGGCTAAAAGCATGGATGTGTAATTCTATTATAGGGAGTTACTAAAGAAATAATAATCCAACCTGCCATGTGGAACCTACCTCATGGAGCATATTGGGGTAGAAAGATGTTAAGAAATTTCTGGAGAAGTAAGAGTTATGAAAGGAGAATATACACCATTTTGGTAGAATATAATCTATAGCATCATAGAAGCAGAATCATTATCTCTTAGCTGGGTAAGGAGTTGGAAGAAGAGATTTATAAGCAGAAGTAATAGCATAAAGACCTGAAGTCAAGAGAACAATTCAGCAATGTTGAAAGAAATTGTATGACACTGAACAATGATAGAGAAAAATTCAGATTTTCTGCAATAATTGCAATTCATTGATAGATGGTGATAAGAAATTACAAAAATGTTTCTAAGAAACACTGTATTTAGAAAGTAATGAGATTTTGGGGCACCTGGGTGGCTCAGTCGTTAAGCGTCTGCCTTCAGCTCAGGTCATGATCCCAGGGTCCTGGGATCGAGCCCTGCATCGGGCTCCCTGCTCCGCGGGAAGCCTGCTTCTCCCTCTCCCACTCCCCCTGCTTTTGATCCCTCTCTCGCTGTGTCTCTCTCTGTCAAATAAATAAATAAAATCTTTAAAAAAAAAAAGTAATGAGATTTTGATGAATCACTAAATTCCACTCCTGAAACCAATATTACACTATATGTTAACTAACCAGAATTTAAATAAAAACTTCAAAAAAAGAATATAGTAAGATTTTAAAATTCCAGTATTAAATTATTTTTCATGACAGTTGAAGCATATACTCAAGCAAAATATTATGTCATAACTAACCCCACAACTCGCACCTTTTTATATCAGTTGGGTTACTTGAAACTATGAGTAATAGGAAACTGAATCCAAACTGGCTCAAATACCAAAGAAAATTTATTGGATTATATGACTGCACAGTCTAGAGTTAGATCAAGTGGCCCCATGATATCAGTAAGGACTGAGTGTCCTTCTGTTAGTCCATTCAACTTTATCTTAAGAATTGCCATGATTGTGGTCATGGAAAGATTACTAATAGCTTCTGCCTCTATTTCCATCCAAATTATGTCCAAGCTTAATTTTATATCAACATAAAAATCGTGAGAGGGAGTGTTATTTATAAATGCTGAATTTAAAAATAATTAAAAATAAAAAATAAATTGTTGTATTTATTTCCTAAACTCAAAGAATGGTTAAAGAAAGTTTTCTGGGATTTAACTGCTTTAACTAGGCATTAATATTAGCTGATATTAATAAATTAATTTCCCAATATATTACACTTTTGGGTGTAACTTTGGCTTGTCTATAGGAGAAACACATTCTTTTCTAGGAGTTTGTTTAGATAGAAATGATACACTCTATGACAATAATGTCCAAACCAGATTTAATAAAGATGTCTGGGCACAGAACAAAACCTATTTGGCTGAGTGATTCACTGACAGCCTGACCATACTGTAATGTTTCATCATGTGTGAGCTAGTCATTCAATGAAGGTATGTCTGAAAGAAATATCAGTCATAGATTGTGAGATATTATTGTACTACTAGAGTAAATGTATACATTTTGTGAAATATTAATTTGAGGTACAAAGCAGGTAGTAGGAAGAAAAGCAAGAATAGGCTAGGATAGTTGGCTAACTCTAGAGGCTACTTAATCAATATAATGAAGTGCTTGCTTCGGCATCACATATACTAAAAATCAATATAATGAAAAACCAAAAGGAAATGCCTATATCTCTGCTGAGATTTCCTATCATTTAATTAATTGTGATTATATTTTTCTTTATCTTGTTGAGATTGATTATAAAGCTGCATTCAAGTTCTCGTCTGATAATTCCAACATCTCAATTATGAGAGGACTGGCATCTATTGATTGCCTTTTCATTTAAGAATGAGTCACATTCAACACCCAAAAATCAAATAATCTGGTTAAGAAATGGGCAGAAGACATGAATAGACACTTCTCCAAAAAAGACATCCAGATGGTTAACAGACACATGAAAAGATGCTCAACATCACTCATCATCAGGGAAATAAAAGTCAAAACCACAATGAGATACCACCTCGCACCTGTCAGGATGGCTAAAATTAACAACACAAGAAACAAGAGGTGTTGCCAAGGATACAGAGAAAGGGGAAACCTCTTACACTGTTGGGGGGAATGCAAACTGGTGCAGCCACCCTGGAGAACAGTATGGAGGTTCCTCAAAATGTTAAAAATAGAACTACCCTACTATCTAGCAATTGCACTATGAGGCATTTACCCAAAGGATACAAAAATACAGATTCAAGGGATACATGCACCCCAATGTTTATATCAGCATTATCATCAATAGCCAAACTATGGAGAGAGTCCAAATGTCCCTTGACTGATGAATGGATAAAGAAAATGTAGTATACACACACACACACATATACACACAATGGAATATTACTCAGCCATCAAAAAGAATGAAATCTTGCCATCTACAATGACATGGATGGAGCCAGAGTGTATTATGCTAAGTGAAATAAGTCAGTTAGAGAAAGACAAATAACATATGATCTCACTCATGTGGAATTTAAGAAACAAAACAGATGAACATATGGGAAGGGGGAAAAGAAAAAAAAGAGAGGGAAACAAGCCATAAGGGACTTAACAATAGAGAACAAAGAGGGTTGATGGAGGGAAGTGGGTGGGGGATGAGGGGCACTTGTTATGATGAGCACTGGGTGTTGTATGTAAGTGATGAATCACTGAATTCTACTCCAGAAACCAATATTGCACTGTATGTTAACTACCTAAAATTTAATAAAAAAAGGAATCAGTCATATTTTCCTAACATTTTGTATGTTGAGTGATTTTTGGATAATAATTGAAAGTTATGTTCTAGAGACTCTGAATTTTGTTAAATTCCTCCAAATACCATGAATGATTTTTTTTGAACAGCCATTTAACTGAAAATTCTGTTCTGCCTGTGGTGAACTCTTATCTCAGTTCAGTTTCATTAACCTCAGCTGCAAGCATCTTTAAGTCTTCACCATGTGTATGATGCATGGAGTCTGATTGTGAGTAGGGTTTAAATGTAGAATTTGAAGTTTACCTGCCCTGGCCATCTCCTTCCTGGGCCTCCCTGCACTTTCCAGCAGCCCTGTTCTCCTTGAGTTCTGTCCTTGGGTTGCCCAGGCCAGAAAAAAAGCAGGTCAAGACAGCACCATGCTGTGATCACAGCCTGCCATAGTGCCAAAGCTGCAAAAACTGCTAAGTTACATTGTGACAGTCATTTCTTCCAAATTTGAACTTCCCTGCAAAATCTGCCTATCTTGGTTTATTCTCTAGAGTGTCCATGTAGTTGTTTTTTTATAATTTGACCAGAACTTATAGTTGTTATCCATAAGAAATTAGGTCTGTTAGGGGCGCCTGGGTGGCTCAGTCGTTAAGCGTCTGCCTTCGGCTCAGGTCATGATCCCAGGGTCCTGGGATCGAGCCCCGCATCGGGCTCCCTGCTCCGCAGGAGGCCTGCTTCTCCCTCTCCCACTCCCCCTGCTTGTGTTCCTGCTCTCGCTATCTCTTTCTCTGTCAAATAAATAAAATCTTAAAAAAAAAAGAAATTAGGTCTGTTAGGAGTTTATGCTACCACATAGGAAGTGAAACTCCAGCACTAGCTATTCAAGTATGAATTTTAAAAATCATCACTTGCCTCAAAGAGTTCAAAGCCTAAAAGAGGAAGTCTACATATAAACAAATAACTTATAACACAAGATTATAAAATTCAACATTGGACATATAATCAAGGTATAGGGTTGACCAAAAAAAAAAAAATTCAAGAAAGTTTTGGAGGGAGGACATCTGATCTGAATGGGAGTCAAGTAAATGCTATTCACTTGCATGGTGAATAACAACGTTGTGTGCAAGTCAGAGTAAAGCAGGTATGAATGGGAGAGGCAGTAAGGATCCAAACCATGAACTGACATTTGTATAGTATTTCCCACATTTCAAATTATAATTGTATCTATCATCTCATTTGATTTTTAATGACCCAGTAAAGTCAAACTATTGTGCCAATGCATGAAAATATTTTCCATTTTCTTAAAATGAATGAATCTAAGCTTAGATTATTTCTATTCAATGTAGAGCAAGACCTTAAAATGGACTTTATGTGAGAAAAACAATGTATATATTAACCCCAAGTGGGAACTGAGAAGAATAATATTCTATCCATTCAAATTGTTTCTAAACATAAATCAAATGTGACATTGGCTCCCAAGATATTATGAGCAGCATATCATCCTAGTTTCTAACAGAGAAATGTTCCTGTTTTAAAATCCTGCCAAAACTCCTCAGAGAAAATATTTCCTTTACTTTGCATTTCTGTTTCTCACTCTGGAAGAAAAGTTATAATAACATTGTCTTACAGTCCTGTTTATACATACACACACACACACAAATACATTGCCCTCATTCTGCAAAAACTGAACCCATGTTTTAAGGTTCAATTCAAGACCTACTCCTCAGGCCATTACATCCTCTTCTTGGAAGTCTCACTTCTCAGATTCTGCAGTGACTTCCAAACCTGGGTGTGAACTATGATTACCTGGGGGCTCCCTGAAAATAAAATTTTTTTCTGGGCCCCACTTGAAATTCACAATCTCTGGGGCTGGGTCTGCATTTTAAAGTTCTCCAGATGATTTTAATGTGTCCCACCACCCATCAACTGGGAACCATTAATTAATAAGCATCACACAATTAATACTTAATTGTTGTCTCACATATTTATGTAGTATGTTGACCTGTGTTCTATGTCAGGACATCTCAACCTTTAAAGTGCATATGAATCACCTAAACATCTTGTTAAAATGCGGATTCTGACTCAGTAGATCTGGGGGTGGGGCCTCATAGTCTGCATTTCTAACAAGTTTCCAGCTGATGCTGATGCTGCTGGTCCTTGCACCATACTTTATGCAACTAGCTTATAAATCAAAGAAGTTGTCACATGAGATGTGAACACTTAAGATTATGGGTGCCCAACAAAGGATATGAAAGCAAAAATAAACTATTGGGGCTACATCAAACTAAAAGCCTTTTGCATGATGAAGGAAACCATCAACAAAATGAAAACGCAACCTACTCAATGGGAGAAGATATTTACAAATGAAATATACAATAAAGGGTTAATATCCAAAATATACAAAGAACTTATACAATACCACACCAAAAAAACTCCAAATTATTTGATTAAAAGTGAACAGAGGACCTGGATAGACCTTTTTTCCAAAGAACACATACAGATGGCCAATAAGTACATGAAAAGATGCTCAACACCACTAATCATCAGGGAAATGCAAATTAAAACCCCAATGAGATATCACCTCACACCTGTCAGAATGGCTAAAATTAAAAATACAAGAAACAACAAGTGTTGGCAAGGATGTAGTGAAAAAGGAACCCTTGTGCACTGTTGGTGGGAATGCAAACTGGTGTAACCACTGTAGAAAACAGTATGGAGGTGCCTCAAAAAATTAAAAATAGAAATATCATATGATCCAGTAATGCCACTAATGGGTATTTACCTAAAGAAAATAAAAACACTAAATTGAAAAGATATATGCACTCCTATGTTTACTCCAGTATCATTTACAATAGCCAAGATATGAAAGCAACCCAACTGCCTATCCATAGCTGAATGGATAAAGAACATGTGGTATATACACACAATGGAATGTTACTCAGCCATAGAAAAGAATGAGATCTTGCCATTTGCAACAACATGGTTGGACCTAGGGGTATAATGCTAATTGACATAAGTCAGAGAAAGATAAATACCGTATGATTTCATTTATATGTGAAATATAAAAAAACAAAGCAAAGAAACAATCAAAAACAGATCTTAAATACAGAGAACAAATTGGTGGTTGCCAGAAGTAAGGTGGATGGGGCCATCGGTGAAATAGATAAAGAGGATTAAGAGGTATAAGCTTCCAGTTATAAAATAAATAAGTCACAGAGATGAAAAGTACAGCATAGGGAATATAGTCAATAATATTGTAATAACGTTTTTTGGTTGACAGAGGGTGACTACACATACAGTGAGCAGTGAGTAATGTATAGAATTGTGGAATCATTATGTTGTACACCTGAAACTAATATAACACTGTATGTCAATTATACATCAAAAAAAAAAAAAGGAAAAAAAGATTATTGGTGCCTGAGAACATTTGGTTATATATTTAATCAAAGTGTTAATAAACATTTTAAAATTTAAAAAAAGGTAACACAATTGTAAAGAATCTCAGTTCTTTTACAAGTGAGGAATGAGAAACTTTTTTTTTTCCTTAGTCAAGAATATAATATAAAGCATAGGAAATTATTCTGATTAGACACAAAATCTCTGCTATCAAGAAAGTAAAATATAATATAATATAATATAACCCTTTATATTGTAGGCAAAGACAATAAGCAATAAAAAAGGAAATCATGCCATCAAAATTGGGCACTTTGCTAGGATTTTCGCATACTTTATAACTTTTTTTCAAACTCAGGTGTTATAAACCAGGGCAAATAAAATTCACTTTCCAAGTTTTGTCCTTATTAGCTCTTTCATATTCTGGAACAAAGTGACACTTCAAGACAGATCTCAGGGGCTCTGCAAGATCAGCAATAATTTCATTATACTATTAAGATGTTATTAAGATACAATATGTTCATCATTGCTACCTTTAAATGAATCAACAAATAAGTGTTCTAAAATTTCGTTTTTATTTCTAATGCAATAAGTAATAGTTAATCCACATAGATAAGAGTTCTTTGGGATCCTCAATAAAGCCCTAAGACTATAAAGGGGTTCAGACAGCAACAAAGAAAGAGACTGAATACTACTGCATTACGACAAAAATGCTCTTTTTTCCTTGAAAAACAAAGGCACACACACAACTGTGTTTTTCTATCACTATTTCTCCCAGTGTAGTTTCAACTACTTATATTAATTATAACCTTAAGAAAAAGTTAACTAACTTTCATTTCATGAAGAAAAGAGGGATGAGGTAGGTAACTAAGACCTTTTGTCTTGCACAAACATTTTAACAGACAGGCAAAACTCATATACAATTTTCTCCAGCCACACACTTCCTTTTCATTCGTTCTCAAAGTGGCAAAAATGAACACATTCATTGACATGGCCCAAGGATACACCCTCTCTGTGGCACACATAAAGTAAGAGCAAAACTTCGTAAACATAAAATTACGCTTGGTAATTATATGACCTAGGTATCCAATGGTGAGTCATTAATGAACTCCATCTAATATCAACCCAAAATTCTGAGCTACCTTAAGATCTTGGAAATTATTTTTAAACTGACATACTTCAAAACATAATTGTTGCTAAAATAAAAAGATTTTCAGAATAATGACTCAATTTAGTTAACACAAATTTATATTTTTCATAATCTTAGACATTAAGTAGGAGTAATGTTAGCTTATTTGATCTGTATACATTTAGGAAAAACATACAAGTAGAATAAAAATGTATTTAACACTGATAAATCAGAGAAGACATAGATGTTTTTATTAAACCAAAATGATTCAACTAGTGTCATCTGCCAAAATTATGTGAACTTAGATTCTCAAACTTCTTTTTTTAAGATTTTTAATTTATTTTTTGACAGAGAGAGAGACAGCGAGAGAGGGAACACAAGCAGGGGGAATAGGGGAGGGAGAAGCAGGCTTCCTGCGGAGCAGGGAGCCCGATGCAGGGCTTGATCCCAGGACCCTGGGATCATGACCTGAGCCGAAGGCAGACGCTTAACAACTGAGCCACCCAGGCACCCCGAATTCTCAAACATTTTTTAGTTAGTTTTTCTAAAAACTTCTTAGCACATTTAAAGTATTAGAAGTTCAATTTCCTTATTTTCTGAAATATGGGGAATATTAAATTTTTATATGTACTTATTTATATCTATAAGCCAACACAGATTGAAAGCTTAAGGAGCTCAAAATAGAACTCCTTTAATTTGGAGATACTTTAAAATCTAATTGATTAGCGTGCTCCAGAGATAGGAAACAATTGAACACTCAAACAAAAAGAAGTAAAGACCTTCCTGAATTCTAGACACATAGGCAGACATATAGAGAGCTTATAGCTTCAATTCTAAAACTGTAGCCATGAGGGGCGCCTGGGTGGCTCAGTTGGTTAAGCGTCTGCCTTTGGCTCAGGTCATGATCCCAGGGTCCTGGGATAGAGCCCCACGTTGGGCTCCCTGCTCTGTGGGGAGCCTGCTTCTCCCTCTCTCTCTGCCTGCTGCTCTGCCTACTTGTGTTCTCTCTCTCTGTCAAATAAATAAATAAAATCTTTATAAATAAATAAATAAATAAAATTGTAGCCATGAATTAAGGGTATACAGAAACACAAAACTTCACTGGTCTACACACCAAAGAGCTATTCTTTTCAAAGGGCATGAAATTCTTAATTTTTAAAAAATATTTATTTATTTTAGAAAGAGAAAGTGAGAGAATGTGTGTGAGTGGGGGGGAGGGGCAGAGGGAGAGAATCTTCAAGCAGATTCCCCACTGAGCTCAGAGCCTGATGTGGGGCTCAATCCCACAACCCATGAGATCATAACCTGAGTCAAAATCAAGAGTCAGACACTTAACTGATTGAGCCACCCAGGCACCCAGAAAGTCTTAATTTATTTGATCTCAATATAGGCAAATGGAAAAAAACAAACAAAAACTATACCTTGATGTTTCTTGTCAACATAGAATAGATTTGTACCACCCAACAGTCCCTTTACAGAAATCACCAAAGGGTGAGGTCATAGAACAACATTTCCAACCATTGTAGCATAGTATAGTGTTTAAGAATCGTGGGCTCTGGGGGCACCTGGGTGGCTCAGTCAGTTGGGCATCTGCCTTCGGCTTGGGTTGTGATCCCGGGATCCTGGGATGATGGAGCCCTGCATCGGGCTCCTTGCTCAGTGGAGGGCCTGCTTCTCTCTCTCCCTCTGCCCCTCCCCACCACTCATGCTCTCTCTCTCAAATAAATGAATAAAATCTTTTTTTTTTTTTAAAGATTTTATTTTATTTATTTGAGAGAGAGAGAATGAGAGACAGAGAGCATGAGAGGGAGGAGGGTCAGAGGGAGAAGCAGACTCCCTGCCGAGCAGGGAGCCCGATGCAGGACTCGATCCTGGGACTCCAGGATCATGACCTGAGCCGAAGGCAGTCGCTTAACCAACTGAGCCACCCAGGCGCACTAAATGAATAAAATCTTAAAAAAAAAAAAAAAAAAAAAAGAATCATGGGCTCTGGATCCAAGCTGTCTAGGAATGGAATCCCAGCTCCACCATTTATTAGCTATGTGGCCTTGGGCAGGTCACATTTCCTTGTTCTAGTAATATGAAGATAATAATAGTACATACCTTTTGCGTTGTTGTGAAGGTTAATATAGTATCAAGAATAGTGACTGGCACATTGTAAGCCCTATTCCTATGTTAATTCTTCTTATTAAACACCAATTTTCAAACATAAAGCCCCAGCTTACAAATCTATGTCTTCAAATACAGTGGGGCTCTCCATGATGCTCAGAAAACACCTTTATGATTTTTCAAGTTTCTTCCTACTTCAATTCCCCAAATGGAGTCCCCAAGGTCCAATACATTACCTTTTTCTACCTTTCCTCTTATTAGCTGTCAGTTCCTCCTACTTAGTGACAAAATGAGGGCATCAAGTGGATTCAATCAGCTTTTAATCCACACCAGCTGCCTTCCCCAACACTACTCTCATTCTCTGTGTCAGAAGAAATGAATCTCCTTTTCCTATAGAAGGACAATTTCATGTTTATATACTGGATCCCATACATTTCCATCTTCTCAAAGATTATTACCCAAAATTTGCCTTTCTCTGTTTCTATCAACAGCTTCCTCTACACAATCATTTTTTATCAAGCATATGTGGTAAAATGAACCCATCCTATAAAAAAACAAAAACTTTAGGGCACCCGGGTGGCTCAGTCAGTTAAGAGTCTGCCTTCGGCTCAGGTCATGATCCCGGGGTCCCAAGATCGAGTCCTGCATTGGGCTCCCTGCTCAGTGGGGAGTCTGCTTCTCCTTATGCCCTTCACCCCACTCATGCTCTCTCTCTCAAATAAATAAATAAAATCTTTAAAAAAAACCCCACAAAACTTTAATCCATCCTTCCCAATGTCTGTCTTTCCCTCCTTTAAGAGCTACACTTCTTAAAATACTGTAGTGTGCTCCTTCTCTCCACTTTCAAATCACTCCTTTACTTCTCAACCCACCTCTTTTTATGTCCATCTTCACTAAGCAAATAAAGTACTCTCATTGTGACCACTGATGGCATTAGTAATGCCATATCCCATGAGCATGTGTCACCTCAGTTATCTTCATAGTGTTGTTTGATACTAATGACCATTGGCTAGGTAAGAAATTTATATCCTCCTTTGATCTCCTTTGACAGTGTCTGTCTATTCTTGATCCTTTAGGTTCTCACAAAAATTTACAATCACCTTGGCATGTTCTCAGAAAAAAAAAACAACACAATTGGGTTTTTATTGAGATTACTTTGAATCTCTATAGCAATTTGAGAAGAAAAGAAATTATAATATTGAATCTTCCAACACTTAAACAAGATATATCTATCCATCTCTTTAAGCCTTTTTATTTATTTTTTTTTTAATTTTTTTTTTTTAAAGATTTTATTTATTTATTTGAGAGAGAGAGAATGAGAGACAGAGAACATGAGAGGGAGGAGGGTCAGAGGGAGAAGCAGACTCCCTGCCGAGCTGGGAGCCCGATGCGGGACTCGATCCC
>NC_138385.1:95546672-95568513 GCF_054177405.1 Leptonychotes weddellii | reverse complement strand
GGACTCCAGGATCATGACCTGAGCCGAAGGCAGTCGCTTAACCAACTGAGCCACCCAGGTGCCCCTCTTTAAGCCTTTTTAATGTTTCTATAGAGGTTTTCTATTTTTGCTGTGGAATTGAACATCTTCTCTCTAGTTGGATTTATTCTCAGGTACTTTATGTTTTCATCCTATCATATATGGTATCATTTTAAAAATATTTTATTTGCGGGCACCTGGGTGGCTCAGTTGGTTGGGCGACTGCCTTCGGCTCAGGTCATGATCCTGGAGTCCCGGGATCGAGTCCCACATCAGGCTCCCTGCTCAGCAGGGGGTCTGCTTCTCCTTCTGCCCTCTTCCCTCTCGTGCTCTCTGTCTCTCATTCTCTCTCTCTCAAATAAATAAATAAAATCTTTAAAAAAAAAATATTTTATTTGCTAGGAGTTTGTTGCTGGTACATAGAAATTCAACGTATTTTATATGTTAATTTTATATGGAAATATTGCTAAATTTACTTATAAAATTCTAATAACTTATTTGTATATTCTTTTGGATTAGCTATGTATACAATCATATCATTTACAAATGATTATATCATCTACAAAACAGTTTTATTTCTCCTTTTTAAAACTTCATACCTTTTATTTCTTATTTTGCCTTATTGCCCTGTACGATGTTGAATAGAAATGGTGACAGCTGGCATACTGGTCTTTTTTTCCCCAATCACAATGAAAAAGCTCTCCCCCTCATTTTATTGAGAAATAATTGACATGAAAAAGCTTTTAATGTTTCACCATTAAGTGTTGCTTGCTGTTTTCCTCCCCTTTTTCCCCTTAAATGTCATCTCACTTGGGAATATTTCCCTGATGCATCCAGTCTGAGTCAGATTCCCCTTCTCTGCCTATGCATTCCACTAACACTGTACTTATTCACACTCTATTCTAAGTGATAGTTTTTCTGACTTTTCCTTCAGCTCTTTCAAAGAATTCCTTGGAACTAGCAAAGTACCTAGAACATGGAAGGAAATCGATAAATACCTGTTGAATGAGTGATTAAAGTGGTATTTTGTGGTTTTCTTTTTTTCTGAATGGCTTTTAAATTATTGCTACATTCTTGTAGTCAATATTTTTTAGTGGGGAGAATCTATGAAACAGAATGAATACAATTCATTATAAAGTGTTACCTACACCAAGGAGAAAAACTAATTGTGTTTAATTGTATTTGGTTTCCCTTCCTCCAGTGCCCCTCCTAGTGGGAGGAATTATACATCCCCACTCTAGTGATTTCAGAGAGGGCATAAGGCTTGCGTTGGCCAACAAAACGTGGGTGGAAATTACATGAGTCACATCCAAGTGGAAGCTTTAAAAGAAAGCATATGATGTACCATAATTTTTCGTTTTTGCTACCAGAAGCTATGTCTAATGGTAATTTTCCTATCAATAATTTCTTCATCAGTTTGGCTTCCAAAGTGAAGACAGTATGGAGCAGAGCCAGAGATAACATATAATGGACATGTAGCATGAATGAGAACTACTTTTGTTGATATAAGCCACTGCAACTTGGGAGTTCACTTATTACTATAACATGACACAGTCTAACCTAACATACTAACATACTTGAATTCAGCTTCTCAGCACTTTTGTAATGCACTATAGTTAATACAGTTCATATTATCATTTCTTAAATTAAAACACACCCCTAAATTTTACATAATGATACTTTTATCTATTCCTACAACTGAAGAAATGGACACTCCTCAGTCTTCGGAAATTCATTTCGAAGTCTATAGGTGAGGCAGATAGAGCTAGCTGTCTACTCAATATATGTTCACCTTTGGCCTTATAAATAGAGCTTCAAAATTGTTGAAGGAAACAATACACCTAGCTAACACTACAACTTTCACAGATTCCTTTGCTGTTAAGGGTGGCTACGAAACTCCATTCTGTCTACCAAGAGAAGAGAAAAGCAATTATGCTACCAAGTGGGGATTCTAGGAAAGCTACTGTCTTCTTGACAAAATGGGACAAACGCTGGATGAGTTGTGTCTTTTGCCTTTTGGTCTTCTTTCTTATTCTTATATGTGATGGCTGAGGTTCTGTAGCTACCTTGTGCTCGTGACAACCAAACCTGCAGAGTCCAAGCCATGGGATCAAAAACCAAAGAGTCAGTGAAATAGCTGGTATAATAAAAGAAGAGACACCACCATGCCACTCCTTGATTCCTGGACTTGGACCATTGTTATGCTTCTGAGAGAAAAAGTATTATAGAATCATTGCAGAGATGAAGCATGTACCGCTAAGGCATAATCCCAGTCTTTCAGGATTTTGTCTCCCAATTGGTGCCACAACAGTCTTCAGTGGGATCTTGTACTTTTCTAACAGGCCACTACTTCTGGGTGATGGGCTCTTATGGCCAGTGAATACCTTGATAGTGGATAAAGTCTTAAGTCCACTGACTATTGAACTGGTAGGCAGGAAAAGCAAACCCATATCCAGAAGATATATCTATTCCAATAAGAACAAATCATGTCCCTTTATGATGGAAGGAAACCAAAGTAATCAACCTGATGGGTAACTGGTGCCCTAGAAAATGATGTCATATTAGAAATCCAGGATTGGCCTTTATGAGAGACAATAGCTTAGTAGCTAGCACAGAGTTTACAATGTGTTGGAAAAATTTCATCTCTAATCTTCTTGTTCCCCCTAGGAATATCATAAAACTCAAACAAAAATTATGCTTAGTAAACAAAAATTGTACATGGCATACATATAATACATAGCAATATTAATTGTAATGCTTTTATATTTCCCAATAAAGTTAGTGTTTTCCAAAATTTTAATAATGGGCATGAGTTCTTTTCATAATAAGAAAAATAATTTTTTAAAGAAGAAAACTGATCATAGTAAGTTCAAATTTAGGCTGGGCATCTCATCTCCCCCACCAACACCAATGAAGAGAATTACTTAGTTGCCTTCCTTGTTTCTCCCACGGTAATTATTTGCTCCACTGAAGAGTTAATTTTGCCTTTTTATTTAAAGAGGGGTGGCTTAGTTAGTTAAGCGTACAACTCCTGATTTCGGCTTAGGTCACGATCTCAGGGTCGTGTGATCAAGCCCCACATCAGGCTCCTCACTCAGCGAGGAGTCTGCCGGAGATTCTCTCTGCCCCTCTCTCACCCATCTGTGTATGTGTGCTCTCTCTCTCTCAAATACATAAATAAATAATAAAGATTTAGCCATGACAAAATATACATTTTTATTTCACGAGGTGAAATAAACTTCTTGTGCAAAATGAAACTTTCTGTGCAATGGAAATTAGAATTAAAAATATCTATCCACCTATCATCTTTCTATTTTTTTCTATCTATTATCTATTTCTTTCTGTCTGTCCATCTCTTAGAATAGTGGTTTTCAGCCCTGACCAAAGAAGCACCTGGAAATTTTATTGTTGTTTGTTTGTTTGCTCCCCTTTCCCTCTATGGAAAATATATTTACAACATTCACTATTCATTAAACATGAATTTATTGAGTGCCAACTCTTCAGAAACTATGGATATGGCAGTGAACAAGGCACTTTCATCTTTGGAGTTTATATTCTCCAATAACATACAATAAACAAATAAATGTACAATAAATATATCAATATATATTTATTTATAAAATTTAAAAAGCAAGTATTTTTAAAAAGCAGGGTGGAGAGATAGAAACTTACCTAGGTAGAGGATGGGGTTGGAGGGAGGCTAGATAGGGTGACCAGGGGAGGCCAGATGACATTTGAATAGAGACTTGAATAAATGGAGGAAAGGCACCATGAGACATCCTGAGGAAAGGCATTCCAGCCTGAGGAAATAGCAGGTGCAAAGGCTCTGAGGTAGAAACAAACTTATATTTGAGGAATGGTAAGAAAAATGGTGGAGCAAGAGCAGAATGAGTGAGATAGAAATAGGCTGGGTATCAGGTCAGAGAGACCAGCAGAGGCCAGCTAATGTAGGCCTTTTAGCCAAGGTAAGAAGTTTGAATTCTATCCCAAGTGAGAGAGGAAACTGGAATGTTTTGAGCAGGGTAGCAGGACTGTGTGTATGTGTGTGTCTATGATATTCTGGGTGCTGTGTGGAGAATACTGTAGCTGAACAAGAGTGGATACAGGGTGATCTGTTAACCAGCTGTTTTCAATAGCTTAGTCTAAAGATGATAGTTTGGATGAGCCAGGTAGTGGTGGGGTGAACAGAAATGGTCAGATTCAGATTGTATTTGGATATGGGATATAAGGAAAGAGGGGAGTTAAGGATGACTTCTAGATTTTTGCCCTGAGTAACTGTCTAAGTGGTATGGCATTAACTAAGAGGGAGAATGCCCAAGGAAGAGTGGATTCGATGGGAGGTAGGATTGTTGGGAGTTTGGACATGATGGGTGTGACATACCTATTAGTCACTTAAGAACAAGTGGAGATGTTGAGGGCGCCTGGGTGGCTCAGTTGGTTAAGCGACTGCCTTCGGCTCAGGTCATGATCCCGGAGTCCCTGGATCGAGTCCCACATCGGGCTCCCTGCTCGGCAAGGAGTCTGCTTCTCCCTCTGACCCTCCCCCCTCTCATGTGCTCTCTCTCATTCTCTCTCACACAAATAAATAAATAAAATCTTAAAAAAAAAAAAAAAAAGAACAAGTGGAGATGTTGAGTAGGCTGTTGGTTGTATATGTCCAGAGCTCAGGGGACACTTGCAAGGATCGAGACATAAATTTGGGAGTCATAAGTTTAAATGGTATTAAATAATAGGACTGCCTAAGAAGTAAGGATATGCAGAAAAGAAGCTTGAGAACTGAGTCCTGGGGATGCTCAATATTCATTGTTTGAAAACCACAGCAAATCAAACACAGGACACTGACAAGGAGCATCTGGTGCAGCAGGAGGAAAACCAGGCCAGTGTGATGTCCCAGAAGTCAAGAGAGGGAAGTGTTTTAAAAGGGAGTGAGGGTGAGTGTACTTAATGCCACTGAATTGCACATTTAAAAATGCTCAAAACCACAAATTTTATGTCATACATATTTGCCACAATAAAAAAGGGGGGAGTGAGTGATCAGCTGTAGAAAATATGCTGAGAGCAACTAAGATGAGTATTGAGAACTGACTGTAGGATAGCAGTGGTTCTCAATCTGGGGTGATTTTGCTCCCATGGGGACATTTGGAGATATTTCTGGTTATCACAACTTGGAGGATGATAATGCCATCTAGTAGGTAAAGGCCAGGGATGCTGCTAAACATCGTACAATGCATAGGACAGTTCCCCAAAGCAAAGAATTATCTGGCCCCAATGTCAGAAAAGGCCAAGGCTGAGAAACTCTGGGATATGCCAATATGAGAATCACTGATGATGCTAAGAAAAATTGCTTCAGCGGAATGTTGGAGAAGGAAGCCTCACTGAAGGAGGTTGAGGAAAGCATGCTAGCTGAAGAAGTGGAAGAAACTCTTTCAAGGAGTTTTGCTCTCCATCAATACGAGAAATGAATGGACTGCTAATAAGGATTATAGGATCCAGAGAGGTTCTCATTTTGAAGATTGGAAATAACATCTATAAATTTATATACTGATGGGAACAAACCAGCAAGAGGAAAAAGAAATGGGGATGCCTGGGAGGCTCAGTTGTTAAGGTCTGCCTTTGGCTCAGGTCATGATCTCAGGGTCCTGGGATCAAGCTCTACATCAGGCTCCCTGCTCAGCGGCAAATCTGTGTTTCCCTCTTCCTCTCCCTCTGTGATCTCTCTCAGTCTCTCTCAAATAAATAAATATTAAAATAAAAAAGAGGAAAAAGAAATTATATAAGAGAAACGGGGAGAATTTTGGCAGAGAAGGCAAGAAGGCATGGGATACAGTACACATGGATAGTTTGGTCTTAGGCTTAAGGAGGTTTATTCATTGTGGGGTGAAGGAAAGAAGGCCCGTTTGTAGGTGCATATAAAGGTACACATAAAAACATGGTGGTGGGAAATTAAGCAGTTATCTGTGCTTCTACAATAGTAGTCCAGTCAGCACACTTCTAAATTCATTCTCTACAGTGGTCATTGAAGTATTGTTTCCACTTCACAGATGCAGAGGAGTGGTCACCCAATATTATAATTAGTAAGTTTTAGAGTGGGGGCTAGGAAGACTGTGGGCATTTTGATTCCCAGCCTGGGCTAGTTAGTTCTACTACATGCTACCCATTTAAAGAGTATCACTCCAGACTCATTTGTCTACATTGTCACTATTGTAAATTCCGTATCTGTTAAATGTACACTACCATGACTTTCCCTAAGATAAATATCCATTAAATTTGTTATAAATTACATCAAAAATAAAATCTAAAACAAAACTGTCTCTCCCTTAAAAAAATAAACTATTGCCTTATATAAGTGCTTGAATACCAGCTTTTTTTTTTTTTTAGCTAGTTGGCCCAAAACAATCCAGAAAAGTTTGGGCCAGAGAAAAAAAGAATAAGTATGCTTTTTCTCAGTTAAATTTCAACAGCAATTTACTGGCTAATTATAGTAATAGTGCCTTGTTATGAAAATGTCCTACCAGAGTTAATTATATAAAGCTCTTAAGTAACTAGACAGATTATTTTCTCAAAATGTCTCGAAATCCTCAGGTAAAGAAACTCAAATTGTAAGAAATGTGGAGTTCTTGCTGAGAAATATAATCAACAGGCATTCTTACCCAGTTCTCAATTATCTACCTGGTTATCTGCTTTGTGAGTTCCCTGAGGGTGAAGACCTGCCCTGTTAATTTGTGCATATCAACAGCAGCCTTGACACTTACAAAGTGCTCAAGATACATTTTAATCTATTAATTGCTTAGTGGTTTTTAATCACTTTTATTAACTTCCTCACATGATAATTCCTTAGAAACATGCTTTATAGAGTGGCAGAGGAAGAATATAAACTTAGCATTGAGAAGAGGCATATGAGAGGAAGGGGATGCAAAACATTTTATTGCTGCTCTTTATGGGAACCATGATACATACTTTTTAAAGAAAGAGACTATTAGAAATATTATTTAAAGATAATAATAACAGATATAATGAATGAAACAAAAATACCAACTGTGTTAAATACCAAAAGAAATATGAGAGCAGGGCGCCTGGGTGGCTCAGTTGGTTAAGTGACTGCCTTCGGCTCAGGTCATGATCCTGGAGTCCCAGGATCGAGTCCCACGGAGTCCCACGTCGGGCTCCCTGCTCAGCAGGGAGTCTGCTTCTCTCTCTGACCCTCCCCCCTCTCATGCTCTCTCTCTCATTCTCTCTCTCAAATAAATAAATAAAAAATCTTTAAAAAAAAAAAAAGAAATATGAGAGCAAATAAAATGACATATAAGTTTATAAATCTATCGATATAAAACCAGAATGTATTAACACCGAAATGGGAAATTGAAGAACAAATATATCTGTCATATAAATACACATAAATGGGCTTAATTCACCTTTTAAAGAAAAAATAGAAACACCCTCAGATCAGGTGACAACTCTAATTCAAGATAATGTTCTATTCAAGATAATCCAAGACAGAGCAAGATGACCAAAACTCAAAACTCAAACTAAGCCTGTCTTAGGTCAGGCTGTTATAACAGCCTGCCATAGAATGCCATAGACTAGATGGCTTATAAACAAAAGAAAATTTTTTTTCACAGGTTGGAAGTCTGAGATCAGGGTACCAGCATGGCTGGGTTTTGGTAAGAATCCTCTTTCAGGTCACTGACTGCCCACTTCTTGTTTTATCCACACATGATGGAGAGCAGAAAGAGCTTGCTTGATTCTCTCTTGTAAAGGTGCTAATCCCATTCCTGAGGACTCTGCCCTCAATGACCGAATCACCTACCAAGGGACCCACCTCCAAATACCATCACACTGTGGGTTAGAATTTCAGCATATGAATTTTGGGGGAACATAAACATTCAGTCTATAGCACCAAGTAATGCTACAAGAGACCCAAACTATGTAATATGATATACATGAAAATATATTAAACTGTGCACACTGAAAATAGAGAATATATATCTTTGAGTATCCAAGGAATTGGTGGAGAAATTGACTACATATTAGGCCACCAGAAAAACTCAGTATCTTCCAAAACACAGAACTGGTACAGAAAACATTTTCTGAACACATTGCAATAAAACCTGAAGTTAATAAATATTTTTTAAAAAGGCTTTTTCACTTAAAAAACAAAAAACAAAAAACCATTCTTTTTTTTTTCATTTTTTAAAAATTATTAACATATAATGTATTATTTGTTTCAGGGGTATAAGTCTGTGATTCATCAAACCCTTCATTCTTAAAACTAAATTTTGTAGAATTTCTAGCAAACAAAAGTGATAAAATACTACATACCAGCATCTAGATGTTAGAGTTAAATCAGTGCTCAGAGTAAAATTCATAAATAATTATATAGAAAATAATAAAATTTAATTAAGCATCCAACTAAATAAAAGGAAGTGATAGAGAAAATTTTTAAAATAAAGCCAGAACCAAAATAAAACCAGTATTATTAACAAATAAATCACCCAAAAATATTTTTATTAAAAAAACAGATTAAAATGAGTGAACAAGAAGCTAACCTAAGACAAATCAGAAAAAAATCACACATCCATAAAATAAGAACTGACAAATTATAAACAGCCAAACAAGGATTAGGAAAAGAAAGAGATTAAGAGACTGCTTTGCCAAACACCTTGCAAATAAATTTGAAAACCTAAAAAACCCTAATATTTTACAAAAATTTAATTTACCAAAAACTGACCCCAGAAGAGACAGGAAGTTTAAATAGATTGATTTTCCTAGACTAACGAAAGTTGTCAATGACTTTCAAATTCCACTAGCTTCACAGGGGATTTCTACAAACGCCTGGAAGAAAAGACTATTCCAGTGATGTTTGTACCAATCCAAAGCTTAGAAAGAGAAGATTTCTCTCTTTTTTTTTTAATGAAGGAAGTATGACAAGTATAACATCAGCACCAAAAATCTGAAAAGGGTTGCAATACAAACAGACTTCCTGAGTTTGAATTTTGCCTTTGCTACTTTCTGGATTTGTTATCATAGATAAGGGACTAATGTCTCTGTGCCTCAGTTTCCTTATCTGTAAGGGACTTTCTAAGTCACAGACCACTGCTTGATACCATGAGGGCACTTACCAGGCCCTGGCCTGAACTATCACCTAGCAATGCAGCAGAGTGCCCAATGGGAGTGGACATGTGACATGCCCCCAGGGATTTCAAAATATACTTGGAACAGGGAGGCTTTGCCTGGAAGGGAAGTGCTATATTACAAAGGTAGAAGCAATGAGCAAATAAACTATGAGTTGTGATGAGTTCATTTATGTAGGTACAGACTGGTGAAGCCAAAGGTTATTCGAGTTAAATTTGAATATGCAAAGATATTCCCATATACACTCTTGGGTTCGGAGAGAGAAACAGAGCTGAGACTGTGGAATCTGAAAAGGTTAGACATAGTGGAGTAGGAAGGGTGTGGCTCACCTTGGTAACTTCTTAAGTACCTCACCAAATAGGTCACTTCAAATCTCAGAGCCTGTTTCTTCTTCTTCAAAGTTAGGCTGGTTAAACTATTTATCTGAAGGGTTGTTATTAGCATCAGATAAGGATGATTTTTGTCTTTCCCTTAGCTGCCAGTGGTCATCCCACTGCTGGTCTCCCTTCTCTATCCAAACTAGACCAGTACCTCAGATTCCCTCATATACCCCTCTTATAATTATTCCTATCCAGAAATTTTTAAAAACCTCTGGATTAATACCATAATTTGTATTTTCTGTTTATACACTCAGAAGGTGAACACTGTTGGCAGAAATCACATAACCATAGCTAGGCACTACTACCTACTCACAAGTTCAATCTCAATTAGGTCCACAGTACCATCCCTTAACCATGTCATTGTTCTTTCTTGTATTCCTCTCATATTCTTCTCAGTGAACATCATAAATCTTCACCATTCTCCTCAAGCAATTGCTCACTTTCAGCAGATAACAAAGCTGCTTTCTTTATGGAGACTGAGTGAGGCCATCAGGCATGACTTCCTTTAACTTTCAGCTCAGCCTCCCTCTAAACATACCCTTAGTCATGCCCATCCTTAACCTCTCTCCTCCAGGCTCAGAAAGTGCTGCTTCCGAGCAACAAATGAATGGATAAAAATGATGGGGTACTAGGGTGTATGGGTGGCTCAGTCATTAAGCATCTGCTTTCAGCTGAGGTATGATCCCGGGGTCCTGGGATCGAGCCCCACATCGGGCTCCCTGCTTGGCAGGAAGCCTGCTTCTCCCTCTCCCACTCCCCCTGCTTGTGTTCCCTCTCTCACTGGGTCTCTCTCTCTGTCAAATAAATAAATAAGATCTTTATTTTTTTTTTAAAGATTTTTCTGCTGGCTTCTTCTATCCTAAAGTCTCTCTCGTCCTAAAATCCCTCTCTGAACATTTGTCCCTTCTATTTATCATCCAGTCTCTCTCACTTCTGCCTCTCATCTTTCCCACTGGCTATTTACATGACTTACTTCCCATATAGGGGCCAAGGACAGGCCACCCCAAGATGGACCACTTTGGCATGAGCATTATTTTGAGTTAAAGGCAATCAAAACCCAGGAGATTCAGGAAAAACTCTTCATCTCCCACTCAAATGCCTGCTTGTACCAGGAAGAAAGCTATTAACAGAAATTCCTCTTTACCTAAGAAATGTAGTTGTGTAATAGGGCAACCTTTGTTTTACAAACATTTCCTCTCATCTTCCTCCTAATGGTCTTTTCCCCCTTTGTATCCTTAGACCCCTACCCCTTGCCTGAGCTCATATAAGTCTCATGGTACCTCACTGCCTTTGAAATTTCATGTCTGTGTGAAAACTAAATTTGATTTTCTCCTGTTAATCTGTCTCATGTCAATTTGATTCTTAGTCCAGCTGGAAGGACCTTAAAGGACATAGGAAATTCTTCCTCCCCAACACCATTCATGTGTCAACCCACAGCAATCTGACTTCTGTCTCTACAAAACTGCATTATATAAAGTGACCAAGGATCTCCTAATGGCCAAATCAGTTGGGACACTTTCCATCCTTTATCTCACTAGAACAGTCAGCTTCTTCTATTTTTCAATGGATTAGAAGACAAAAAAATCAGGTAAGAGTGAGACTAGAGATAGTGGCTTCTGAAAGAAACAGGTTTCTGAACCCATTTTTCAAGAGTGCATCATATCCAAGTAGGTCTTCTACTGAGTCAGAAATGCAAATAGCAACAGAAGCCATGAAGCACACATTAAATGAACTAAAATGATGCCATCAATTAATGACAGTTTCTTTGAGTGATTTAAGTGTCAAACTACCAGTTAGCTAGTTATTTCTGACAATAAACAAGAACTAAATGATGGAAAATGCTATTTAACAGTCCCTGTGTTTTCAATATCATTGAAGCCATAATAATCTCTCCAAAAATTTTTATTTAAATAATGGGAGCCCTTTTCAGAAAGCCAGAACAAGGAAGTGTTAGTAATTGATGAAGAAGCATAGGCAGCATTGTTCTTTGATACCGTTATAGAATTCACTAAATATCTTACAGACCTGAAACAAAGTTCTACAGCTATAAGAAAAATCACGTGAAATTGGAAATGACAACCTCTAGAACAATATGGAAGCACAAATTAGCAGTAAGTCCAGGATCTGTCCATGTTGTATAAAAAATGAAAGTCTGTAGTTGTATCTACTTGAGAAAAAGTCAGTAACAAATGCAATTGAGGGAGAATGTAATCAAAGAAAAGGTAGTTTGGGAAAAATAAAAAATAAAAGCATCATTCTTAGATGAGCAGTTTAGATGTCCAGAGGAAGGGAACTGTTTGATTTCCCTGTGTTTCCCTACCATGATCTCCAACATAAAATCCTAGAGAATAATCACACAAATGAAAACAAGGTATTAGCAACTCATGGAATTAAGGGAGAGAGAAGTGCTAGGTAATTGTATTCTAAAAGGATAACCAAGGCTATTAACTGGATAGACTGATATTCTATAGCTTATTTATAATGTCAAGTGGATACAGACCAGATATGTTAGATGCCAAGATAACAAACAGATTATGCCACATCTCAGAATTGTTGAGGATGTTTCAGGGAAAGGTGTCTACAGCTTCTGGAAGTGTTTAGGAAAAAACAGGCAAGAGGGCAGCAAATGTGAGTCTACAGGTAATAGGGTATCCCAAAGGGTAAAGAGTGTGAGGACACATCACACAGGAAGAAAGAGGGAGATGCCTGAAAAAAACCTCTTTGGGTTGAGCCCTAGCAGGATCCAAACTCGCACTTTTAAGGATTTTCAAGACCAAGTCTCTGTATCCAATGATGGAAATTGTATTCATTTCCTATAGCTACTGTAACAAATTACCACAGACTTAGTGGCTTAAAACAACATAAATTTATTATCTCACAGCTCTGGAAGTCAAAAGTCTGAAATGCATCTCACTGGGTTAAGATCAAGGTGTCAGCAGGGTTGCATTCTTTTTGGAGGCTCTAAGGGAGAATCAATTTCCTTGCACTTTCCAGCTTCTAGAGGCTGCCTACATTCCTCAGTTTGTGGCCCTCTTCCTTCACCCTCAAAGCCAGCAAGAGCAGGTTGAGTTCTTAACCACGTCTTTTCACTCTAATGTTCTTTTCTGCCTTCCTCTTCCAACTTAAAGACCCTTGTCATTACACTGGTCCCACCTGGATAACTCAAGATAATCTCCCTATTTTAAGACGGACTGTGTTGCAACTTTAATTCTATTAACATAATATATGTTATAGGATTGAAACGTAGACATGTTTGGGGGGGTCATTATTTAGCCTACAAGAGAGAAAAAGGCAAATTTCTGGAATAAGGACTTGGAATGAGGACAAAGGCAGAAGTCCAGTTTGATAAAATAGAACACATAGTGAAAATCCTAGAGTTTGGAAATTTGGGTTAAGATACATTTCAAAAAAGAAAAAAACATGGAGAAAATAATTGATGGGTGGTTCCGGAAACAACTTGGAGGCAGATAAGTTATCCCTGGATGACCTTGATATTAAAGTTCCATTGCCCCAGTTGGGCAATATAGGGGGTTGGTGGAACTAAGCCTATGAAAGTATTTGCCATTAATAGGACCCAAAATTACAAACTGAAGGGGAGAAGAATTTGTCATCCCAAAATATGCCTCTTTGGCATAAGGATTATTTTAGGCTGATTATTTTTAAGAAATAGCAAACACAGGAGAAGCTCTGAAAACTGGAACAGAACTACTTTTCTGTAAAAGACATTAACATGTATAAGGGAAATCTTCATTTGTGTGTCTCCCTCCCTGTACCAGAAATGGAAGAATAACTCTGAATTTGTAGAAATACTTATCAATGGAGAAGGCATTGACTCAAATCTGCATAAAAACCTTACCCTTGTTTCCTGTGTCTTTCCTGGTAACCTCCCGTAACTGACTCTCCATCCCCAACATCTTCTTTTGTCTTTAGCTGGAGAGGGTATTTAAGGTGTGGCTTGGGCCATTTTGAGGAGTTACTCAATTTTCCTGCGTCTTTCCCATGTATACAGGAGGTATAAATGTTTTAAACTTCTGTTTGTTTTTTCCTTAATCTGTCTTTTATTTCAGGGAAGTCTCAGCAGAGAACTTAGAAGCATAGAGAGAAAAGTATTTTTCCTCCCCTGCAACCCCTCTAGGGAGGGGACAGAATGGTTGTGCTTAGTTTGCCAGCAAGATGAATGGGAAAGTTATTGTGATAGTTATTTTGAGATATTACCCCATGTTCTTTATCCTCCAGCTATTTCCCCTTTCTCACCCTCGTTTACACTCTTGACTTCATTTAGGGAGATAGCTGGTCTCTGCTTATTCTCAGGAAAGAGGTAAGGCAAGGGAGAATTTTTTTTTTTTTTTTGATCTACAAATTTCTTTCTGGCTTTTCTGTTTCAAAAGCATACACTCTCAAGACATAAAATAAAAGTATTTGAGAACATCATTGGTGAGAAGTGGAGATTTAAGGGGAATGAGACTTCCAGCAGAGACTTAAAAGGATTCATCTACATTGTGGGAAAGAGAGGCAGAAGAGAAGTTGAAGAGTATAGGCATTGGTGGATGCTGACAAAACCAGTCCTTGTGTGGGCAGGAAATGCATTCATGCTGAGTCCAGGCAGGCATCGCCCCAACAACCTCAGGGGGGAGATGCCATGCCTGTGTCCCAGTGGAATAAGAAGGGAGCGAAATCATTCCCATGTCCTAAACACTGAGCCACCGGTAACACATCTGCTGGATGAGAAAGAGTCAAGCAGAGAAATTACAGGATCAGATTTTTCCCATTTCTAACTCCTTGGTAGTATTTAAGAACCTTCAGTCTTAAAAAGTGTGCTTTGGAGGAAACTCTTGAATTGAGATTAGATTTCTGTCACTCTCATAGAATGGAATCTGGGGAAAAAAAAACAGATTCCTCGAGACAATGAACAGCTATTCTAGGTGAAATTAGGATAATAGCTCTAACGGAGAAACTCCTGAATGGGGACTAGAAATAATAGGCATGCATCTAAGTATATTCTCTTAAATTCAGCTTTCGTTACTAGAGAGATCAATGCAGACAAAATTAGACATTAACATATTACTGCATACTGCATATGGTTGATCAAATTGGGTCTTGAAATCTGTAGAAAATGCAACTGAAAACAGTTAGATGATGTTTGAGGCTCTCTAGAGAGGGGCGGTATTCTTTTCTACTGCTCAGAAACGGATGGTGTTACTCCCCGCTGCTTGCATTCAGGGAGATTTTATTCATTTTACTTTGACGATCATCAGAAGTGAGTAATTTCATATCAAATAAACATTCTTCTCAAGCAGGTATAGCACTGATACTTAATAAATAGATAAAAATAATTTACATTTACCCAAGTTAACCCTAGATGCCCTCGGTGAGGGTCAAAATGTTTTCTCTCACAGCTTTAAAATATCTGTGAGAATCCTAATAACTGTGAGCACCCTTTGTGCTGTGGGCTAGTCAGTCTGATGTGGAAAGGTAAGCAAGCAGCCTTGCTAGACAGGAGTTGGGTAAGAAGCATCTCTAATATGCCTGTCACTTCTGCATGCACCATTCAAGTCGTAGATCTCCCAAGAATCAGTTTTTTGGGGCTTCCAAACTTGTTTTTTGCCATTTTTACTTTTTTTGATTCTGTGATTGAACTAAATATTACATAAACCAATGGAGTTAGTATAAAAAGAACATTGTTGTTATGATAACATGAATCCCTTTGGAAAGACTCAATACATGCAAATTGCTTTAAGAATTGCTGCTAAATTAGACATGGGTGGAAGAAAAATAAAAGTAAAAGATAAAGTGAGTGGAGCATCTTAAAGGGTGCTTTAGTGAGATTGCTTCCCTGGTGTCTAAGTTCTCACTTAAGGGGGAAAAAAAAACACCACAGGAAATAATAGACTATGCATTAAGGGAATAGATTATTCAAGCATGATTTTTTTTAATGAAAATTTCAACATGTCAGATACAAATGTGAAATAGTTTTCATTTTGGAGTAACTGCCACCAACCGTGCTCTAGCAACCTCCTCAGGAGTCTCATTTTTATGGTAAAATGTCTTAATCATGTTTAGCTATTAGAACGATCTCATTCCAGTTTTTAAGGCAGTCTTCCTACAACTTCAATCTTTTACTTGTTTTAAAACTGTCCTCTTTGGGCGCCTGGGTGGCTCAGTCGTTAAGCATCTGCCTTCGGCTCAGGTCATGATCCCAGGGTCCTGGGATCGAGCCCCACGTCGGGCTCCCTGCTCGGCGGGAAGCCTGCTTCTCCGTCTCCCACTCCCCCTGCTTGTGTTCCCTCTCTCACTGTGTCTCTCTCTGTCAAATAAATAAATAAAATCTTTGGAAAAAAAAAACAAAAAACTGTCCTCTTTAATCTCTTGTGGCTCTCAGATTCCCCTGCTTCTCTCCCCAGTTTTCTCTCTGGCATGAGGATGGAGAGGAGAGGAGAAATAGACATTGTCTACCCATTCTGCTCACCTTGGTTGGTCATAATTACTGATGTAACTAAGTCTTTAAAGGCTGAGCATGAACAGATGTGGATGAGTGAGGATCTCAAAAGATCTTACTAAATAGTGTAGGGGAGGAAAAATAACTTTCCCTCTAAGTTCTCAGCTGAGGCTCCCCTGGAATAAAAAACAGATTAACAAGAGAAAATCAAACAGAAGTTTAATAACATGTATACTTCCTGTATATATGGGAGAAACCCAGTAAAACTAAGTAACTCCCCAAAATGGCCCAAGCCAAGAGTTTCTAGAGATGTGGTTATCCTCTTCCTGGTACAGAGAAGAATACACCCTTGCAAAGGGAGATTTCCCTTATAAATGTATGTCTCTCTTACAAAAGGGTAACTTCTATCTGGGTTTTCAGAGCCTGTGTTTGCTGTTTCTTAAAAATAATCAGCCTAAAATAATCCTTATGCCAAACAGGCATATTTTGGGGTGGCAAATTCTCCCCTTCAGTGGGATCTCAATCCAGACAGCTCCTTTACGAATAGCCAATATCCATCCCCCACTGTTCATGGGGAACTCAAGAGAGTGGCCCTTATGGTCACTTCCTAATGCTCCTTCTCTCACCTAGTTATCAGCAAGGCAGGTCAGTAAGCTAAACAGACATCCAATTCAGGAATGTGATGTCGGCTTTCTTTCCTGCAAATATTCTCCAATTGTTCAGGGTGTAGCCTCCCCTCACAGGGAGAAGAGGAGTGTACCTCTCTTCTTGAACAATATTCTTCCCCCAGAGTTCCCCCTCTCTCCTTCCCAGTCTTCTACTTGCATGGAATGGGGCAGAGGAATAAGTATATAAAAGCTAGTTCTGCTTGCTCCTCTCTGCAGTCCTGGGGACAGATGGCTAGTCGCAGTCATGGCTGTTTTTGTAAATTTAAGGTGTGCCCTACTTTAATCCCTTTTGTTTTCAGCTATGGGAATTAATTTTCAAGGCCTAAATAAAACAAAACTAGAGAAAATTCCACTCAACATCTAACAAAATCATCTCTTTACATTAGTAAGACAACTTGGAACACCCATCAGACTTACACTATAGGAAGAGGGCTTAACTCCTGCAGCAAAGGATTGGCAAGTGAAAGTCATGTTTATAATATGTATGTTTTATGATTCCTTACTTTATTCAGTTTACAGATCATTCAGATCATTTCAAGTAAGAGGACTTAATTTGTAATGCAAGCACCCAAATGTGAAATATCTAAAGCTACACAGTTTCTTCTCAAATATTATCTCCTATCTGTTATAAATAGTTCATCATCTACAGTGTTCTAGATGTGAAAACAAATAAAAGGCACTCCTCTTTTGCTTCTTGAGGTTCTAAGATTGCACTTCAGCTTGCTACTGTTAGCTTTTTAGAACAACTATTCCCCGGGGCACCTGGGTGGCTCAGTTGGTTAGGCGTCTGCCTTCAGGTCAGGTCATGATCTCGGGTGCTGGGATCTGCACCCCCCACATCAGGCTTCCTGCTCAGCGAGGAGTTTGCTTCTCCCTCTGCCCCTTCCCCTCTTGTGTTTTTTTTCTCTCTCAAATAAATAATGTCTTTTAAAAAATCAAAAATAAAACAACTATTCCTGAATAAGCTCCTTAGATTCTGCCTTTAAATAATTTGCTTTAACATAATTATTTAACTTCTCACCACTTATTCTCTAAAATAGTCAATATGAAAACTTTTTAAAGCTATAAAAGATTCTAGAACAGAGATTGTAGTTTCTCATGCCAATCTTGCCCATTCTTTCAAAGTGTTCTAACTTGTTGTCTTCACTGAGTCTGTGTTATATCATATAAAACAGATCCCTTCAATTCAGATCATCGAAGTGGTTTTCAGATTTTTTAACAAATTTATTACTCACCAAGTGTTAATCCTACTCATAAAATGCATTTACAAATATAGGTATGCATTATATTAACAAGTGAGGAGCTTTAAGTTTGCTTTTGGGTTATAACTTGTTGCTTTCAAGACCATTTGTATAACAGCAACCCAATACAATCTCTGAGAAAATACTGTCCTTGAATAAATAATTTCTATTGAAATTTTTCTTTAGCTGGTCCTATGTTTTAGCCTCTTTTCACATACACATTTGCCTAAATGTTTTAAGACTCCATTCAACCTGGGGCGCCTGGGTGGCTCAGTCGCTTAAGCAACTGCCTTCGGCTCGGGTCGTGATCTCAGGGTCCTGGGATCGAGCCCCACATCGGGCTCCCTGCTCTGCGGGAAGCTGCTTCTCACTCTCCCACTCCCCTGCTTGTGTTCCCTCTCTCTCTGTCAAATAAATAAATAAAATCTTTAAAAAAAAAAAAAAAAAGACTCCACTCAACCTTATTGATCTAGTAACAGTAAATCATATGCTAACTCAGTAACAATGACTAGAATAATAATTATAACTGACCTACTAATTTCAGCCTTTCTTAAATCTTTATTAATCACCATTAACTTTATGTTGTGTCACATATTATAGTAGCCCTGCTTATCACAGCTTCTGATAACTGCAAAGCTGCTTTGCATAAATGATGATTTGTGCTTTTGAAATCTTATTTTCTATTTTTAAAATTATTCTAAAACCAATGGTATGTATTTTTAATTTAGAGTTTTATTTATAATGACTTTGGTGAAACCCTAAAGATCAATGTGCCTATCTATACTCAAAAATAGTCTCTTGGGGCGCCTGGGTGGCTTAGTCGTTAGGCGTCTGCCTTCGGCTCAGGTCGTGATCCCAGGGTCCTGGGATCGAGCCCTGCGTCGGGCTCCCTGCTCTGCGGGGAGCCTGCTTCTCCCTCTGCCACTCCCCCTGCTTGTGTTCCCTCTCTCGCTGTGTCTCTCTCTGTCAAATAAATAAATAAAATCTTTAAAAAAAAAAATAGAGTCTCTTGGGGCGCCTGGGTGGCTCAGTCGTTAAGCATCTGCCTTCGGCTCAGGTCATGTCCTAGGATCGATCCCCACATCCGGCTCCCTGCTCAGCAGGAAGCCTGCTTCTCCCTCTCCCACTCCCCCTGCTCGTGTTCGCTCTCTGGCTGTCTCTCTCTCTGTCAAATAAATAAATAAAATCTTAAAAAAAAAATAGAGTCTCTTAGAATCTGATCTACAGGTACCTGGATCAAAATCACCTGGAATGCTTCCTTACAGTCCAGGCTCTTGAACAGGAATTTCAAAGGATGAGGATCTGAGAATCTACCTAAGTGATTCTTATGGATACCAACTTTAAAATGTCAGAAAAACTTCACTTTCCAAAGATTCTAAAATAATTTAAAAAACCACCCGGGCAATCAGGCATAACAAGATATCTCTAGCAACCCATATGGGAAACACATGTCTACCTACCATTTAAGGACAATATATAAAGAGCTATATCTCTCAGTATATATAACTGCCTGGGATTAGTTAGAAGCCACTTTAAATCACTTAGTTTTTACCGCATACATTCATTCAACAAATACTCATTGAATGCATACTATATGTCAGGCACTAGGTAATAAAGTATGTTCTGAGGATCTAAGAACATACTCACCTTTCCCTGGCAGACAGGACACTATGAGAGACTTGGCTAGGCATCTTTCTGTGTGCACTGCAAGATGGGCTATAAATTTAATAGCCAGGTCCAAGGTGAGGGTTCTGTGGATGACAGTTTGCAGAACTGGACTGAAGTCTTAATCTCACTAATTAGGTTAAATTCTTTGTAATGGAAAGGCTGTTTATCATTTATCTTTGTGCTTCTCCACCCCCATAGTGCCTAGCATAGTTTTTCTTACACATGGCAAATAATCGGTAAAAAGGTTTCATGTGAGTATAACTGAATATTTCATATACCATTCTATTTTAGTAAAATTTGAAATGTACTATGCATTTTACTGGGGCAAGATAAAGTCAGAAATATAATTTTCTAGGTTTGTGCCATACTTGTATTTTGAAGATAATTAGGCTCTTGGTTTTGACAAATGTTTTAGTAATTATATCCTAAAAATGCTGAGGTGTGTCCAAAACGAACAAATGCATTATGACTATAAAAAAAAAAAAATCAGGGCACCTGGGCGGCACAGTTACTTAAGCATCTGCCGATGGCTCAGGTCATGATCCCAGGGTCCTGTAATTGAGTCCCACATCGGTCTTTCTGCTCAGTGGGGAGCCTGCTTCTCCCTCTCCCTCTGCCTGCCGCTCCCCCTGCTTGTGCAAGCTTGCTCTCTCTCTCTGTCAAATAAACAAATAAAATCTTTAAAAAAAAAAAATCAAACCTTTTTGAATAGGACAACTAAAGAAAAGTAATTTTTGCCTTAAGGAAGTAATGCTGAACTGAATCGACCAGTTAAAACAGAACAAACAAACAAAAATCCCTTAATCTACAAACAGTAATCCTCATGCAGCCCTTCTGGAATTCCAACTTCCTTTATCTTCCACAACCCAAAAAATCTACAAATGTTCTGAAGCTGCTTTGTCTTCTGAAGGAAAGTTATTGCTTAAAGTTATTGTGGATTTTGAGAAAGTGATTCAGAATCAAAAAATAGAGGTGAGAACATATTTTCTATGGTGTGTTACAAAGTATTGTTTGCTTCTGCCAGCCCTGGTTCCTGGCAGTGTATTCTGAAAAGCATAGTAAAATTAATGCTCTGTGAACAAGTAAATGCCTTTAAATTTTCACTTAGCTCTTAGTTACTAAAAAAAAAAGACAGAAACTAACACTTTTAAAGTAGAACTTGAAAGAACTTGAACTCTTCCACACAAATTTGAGGAGCCTTTTCTTTTAACCTTTCACTCTTTCTCCGAGATGCAAAATGAAACTAGATATGATGAGAATTCTGGATCATTGGTTCTGGTTAAATAAGATTTTACTGCGGTTTAAAAACTGAAGGAGTCATTTTGCTCAGATAGCACAAGTCAGCAGACATCTAGCCAGTGGAATACTATGAACAAAATGCTCTGTCCTGGTCCTTTACATGTTTTATTTTATTTGGTCTCTGATGCTTATTTTATGCCTGATAGAAGAAGGATGAGGGGTTTTACTCCAGCCATTGGCCTCCTCTGATTTTTCAAGATTGTATCATCTCTTCTGTTGGCAAATTTACTTCCTTCTATTGTGTTCCACAGATGATTTTTAGAAATGTAACATCAAAACAAGGACTTCTTCTTTTGTAGAAGTTCCTAAAACAATAAAGGTAGAACTATCAAGAACTGTAAGGAAAGGAGAGGTCTTTAACATATATATCAAGTATTACTGGTACCGTGGCTTCGTATTTTCATAACAATGAAGAAAATGTTCTGTTAGGGCGCCTGGGTGGCTCGGATGGTTGAGCGTCTGCCTTCGGCTCGGGTCATGATCCCGGGGTCCTGGGATCGGGTCCCGCATTGGGCTCTCTGCTCCTTGGGAGCCTGCTTCTCCCTCTGCCTCTCTCTCTCTCTGTCTCTCATGAATAAATAAAATCTTTAAAAAAAAAAAAGAAAATGTTCTGTTAGAATTTAAATATTTATTTATTTATTTATTTTTAAAGATTTTATTTATTTATTTGACAAAGAGAGACACAGCGAGAGACGGAACACACGCAGGGGAAATGGGAGAGGGAGAAGCAGGCTTCCTGCGGAGCAGGGAGCCCGATGCGGGGCTCGATCCCAGGACTCTGGGATCATGACCTGAGCCGAAGGCAGACACTTAATGACTGAGCCACCCAGGCGCCCCTAAATATTATTTTAAAAACACAAAGAAGGGGGCGCCTGAATGGCTCAGTTGGTTAAACAATGGACTCTTGATTTCAGCTCATCATCATCTCAGGGTCATGAGATCCAGCCCTACATTGGGCTCTGCACTGGGTGTGGAGCCTGCTTAAGATTCTCTCCTTCC
>NC_138385.1:95509866-95546172 GCF_054177405.1 Leptonychotes weddellii | reverse complement strand
GCGGGGCTCGATCCCAGGACTCTGGGATCATGACCTGAGCCGAAGGCAGACGCTTAACAACTGAGACACCCAGGCACACTTGGCAAATATTTATTGAGCACACCCTATGGGCAAGGCAATATGCTAAATGCTAAAGAATACAATGGTAACTAAGAGAAGGAGCAATAAAGCTCAGTGGCACAGAGGATGGACTTTGGAAATATGGCACTGGGTTCAAATCCTGAGTCTATCACTTGATAAATGAATGATATTGGCTTGGCAAGTTACTTAACCTCTCTAAGCTCACTTACCTCATCTATACAACTAGAAGTATTACTTGCTTATGGGGTGATTTTAAGAAATAAATGAGGTCACACATATAAAGGGATTAACATAGTGTCTTTTGTAATGATTACTATTACAAGGTCCGTGTCTTTAAGAGCCTAGGATCTATAAAAAAAAAAAAAGAGCCAGGATCTAATGGGATAAGCATGCATGCAATTATTAAATTGAAGAGCAAAAAGCATGCCACCTGTATTTGTTCATAAATGAATCAATCCAAGACTCCAAGTTTACAAACCACTCTTTTAATTACTAGATGATTTTTTCCCACACAATAAAATGTCAGTTCTGTCTAAACACAAAAATCAGTTTGTTGTCTTAGATTAATTTGGACAACCTGATTTTCTGAGTATAGAATTTAATCTGCTCAGTCTGAGCTAAAAGTTTATTATTCTTCCATTCCCTTTTTAAAAACTAAGATAATGTTCCTTTGCTAGCAATTTTCTACATGCTCTTATAAAATTCTGAGCAAAAATTATGAAATGATATCATATAATACTTAAATTTGAAATATTATTAAACTCCAACTTCCATTTTTATCCTCAACATCCAAGAGGATATTGTTAAACCTCAGTACTAGAAAAACAAATGAAATGAGTGACATTGTTAAATTTAAAAGAGAGCAGACTGAAATTTTTTAAAGAAACATTCTGGATGTGAGTCATACCTCTCTAAGCCCTGGCAATAAGCAAGTTCTTTTTCTCAAGATTTGCCTCAAGTTAGGCCTTTTTGTCCAATGGTATAATTATGTGGATAATTCAGTTCAGCCAATACCTATAAAACATTTCTTATGTTTTGGGCACCATGGATGCTCAGAGCTGAATAAAACACAGTTCTCTCATTCAAGGACCTCTCATGCTACTGGTAAAAACAAACAAGTAAACCACTTTACTTCTCTATTTATTCTAAAATGTAGATTATTTATTCACATTTATCATTTAAAAATTCAGATGCATCTTTCAATCAATGGCAATTTATAACTGCTCTCAGCCAGGTGACATTCATGATGTAGTTGCCACTGTGTATTCAAAATATATTGCCTTCCTTAGTTATGTATTGCTACATAACAAATTACCACAAAACTTAATGGCTGAAGACAACAACATTTATTATAGGAAAGATTTTTGTATATCAGAAAATCAGGCAGAGCTTAGCTGAGTCCTCTGGCTCCAGTACTCTCATAGGCTGCAATCAAGGTGTTTTGGGGGTTGTGATTATCTTAAGGCTAAAATGGAGGTGGATCTGCTTTCAAGCTCACTTAGGTGATTGTTGACTGGATTCAGTTCCTCACAGGCTATTCAACTGAGGCCCTGGTTCCTCATGAGTTGCTGGACCAGAGACCTCTGTTGATTCTTTGCTTAGTAGTCTCCTGACAGGGTAGCTCATGACATGACAGATTGCTTTCATTAGAGTGAGAAAGCAAGAGGGAGAGAGAAACAGAGGGAGAAAGGGAAAGAGGGAGAGAGAATCAGATAGCCAGAGAGAAGTCACAGTCTTTTGAAACCTAATCTCATCAGTGCCATCCCATCACTTTGCAAAATTCTATTCATTAGAAGCAAGTCACCAGGTCTAGCTTATACTCAAGGGGAGGACACTGTATATACAGGGGTGTGAATACCAGGAAGTGAAGATCATTGGGAGCCATTTTAGAAGCTGTCTACCATATTGCCTGTGATTATTCCTAGGGGTATGATGGGCCACAACAATCTCTTGACATTTCAGTGGACAACCATTTAAGTACAATTTGAAAAAAGAAGATGAATCCTAGTTGTCTGCAAATGCTTTGTCAGTACCTACAGGTAGCAGAATGGATGTCAGGGGCTTGGGAGAAAATCCAGAGACACTAGCGGAGCATACTTAGAAGAAATGCTTCAGCAACAATGCTGTTGATGGGACAATACTCTGTGAGGGGAAAAATGGACATGAATGCCTCTGAATAGCAAATGATTTAGAAAATTTGGAACCTGAATGAAAAAAGGTTTTAGGAATGCCCAATTTATTTCATGCATATTTTTCATTTTATGAATGTATGAGTGATATATAATTAAAATCTATGCCTAAATAAATGTAAAACAACTTTTAATAAGATTAAAATTTAAAAACTAAATAATCTTTAAAGTATCATGTCTGGGGCGCCTGGTTGGCTCAGTCGTTAAGCATCTGCCTTCGGGTCAGGTCATGATCCCAGGGTCCTGGGATCGAGTGCCACGTCGGGCTCCCTGCTCAGCCAGGAGCCTGCTTCTCCCTCTCCCACTCCCCCTGCATGTGTTCCCTCCCTCGCTGTGTCTCTCTCTGTCAAATAAATAAATAAAATCTTAAAAAAAAAAAAGTATCATGTTCTGAGTTTAATAGGAAACACTTTTTCATCATAAATGTTATATGAAATAACTTCTTACAGTTAAAGGCATCTTTTTATTTATTTCTTATTTATTTATTTCTTTTTTAAGATTTTATTTGTTTGACAGAGAGAGACACAGCGAGAGAGGGAACACATGCAGGGGGAGTGGGAGAGGGAGAAGCAGGCTTCCCGCGGAGCAGGGAGCCTGATGCGGGGCTCGATCCATCACCTAAGCCGAAGGCAGATGCTTAATGACTGAGCCACCCAGGCACCCCTAAAGGCATATTTTTTAAAAAAATGTATTTATTTCAGAGAGAGAGAGAGTGTGTGTGTGTGCACACATGTGTGCAAGTTGGTGGAGAGGCAGAGGGGAGGGAGACCAGCCCACTCCTCCCTGAGCTGGGCTCAATTCCAGGACCCTGAGATCACAACCTGAGCCAAAATCTAGAGCTGGATGCTTTACCAACTGAGCCACCCAGGTGCCCCCAATTAAAGGCATCTTAAATTCAGTGAATTCAGAAACAATTACAATATATGATGAATTAAAAAAAAAAAGAGGCAAGTTATTCCTGCCTATGGGCTCTCTCACTATATCTGTGAGTCTGCAATCTAGCCAAGATATGTCTTCAGTGGATCACAAATCTGGATATTTAAATACTTCATTTAAAGTCCAGTAAAAGTGAACAACTAGAACTTCTGAAACACTAAAGAGTTGAAGATGATCATAAACAATCTCATATATTTGTGCAACAGAAAAGAAGACTTAAGGGATGATAAAAGTGTCTTGTCAAGCACAGTGGAGGTAATTTTCATGAAAATGAGATCACTTTTTAGAAGTCCAAACTTCCCAGTTTGCAATTACAGACCCCCAAGAGTTAGGAATTATTCCAAAGTGGGGGGACACCAGGGCTGCACAGTTGGTTAAACATTAGACTCTTGGTTTCAGCTCAGGTTGTGATCTCAGGGTCATGGGATCAAGCCTGCGTTGGGCTCCATGCTCAATGTGGACTCTGCTTAAGACTTTCTCTCCCTCTCCCTCTGGCCCTCTGACCTCCCTCTCCCCATGTGCTCTCTCTCTCTCTAATAAATACCTTTAAAATAAAAAAAGAATTTAAAAAATAATAATTATTCCAAAGGGTTCATGAACCTATATGCACGTGAAACATTTTATGTAGACTGGCTAAACAGTGTCTCAAACATTTTGAGCCACTGTCTTTCAGATGTATTAAAAATTAAAAATGCCTTATTAATTAAATACATATTTTCAAGTAATTTTTTATATCATCTTAACTTTTTATTGTGATTTATTTAATCAACAGACAATAGAAATACAACTATTATCCATGTGGAGAAGAGTCCACAAAAGTTTTTTACTGTAAAAATACCTTCTATGACAAAAATTCTGGAAACCGCCATTCTCAAGCTTCCTGAATTGCAAACCTAAGCATGTTAAAAAAATGATTCATTTTCTAACATCCCCAAACCCTTAGGAACATCATTTATCTCCATGTTACTGGATAAAGAACTATCTTTTGCTATCAGTCTTCCTATTTAAAATTTCATACCCATAGATAAAAGTTGTCATGATCTTAGAAAGAACTCCCATTTTTATTCCAACACATTGAAAGGAAATCTATTTTGTTTCTGAGAATAATAAACTGAATCCTAAAAGGATTTCTTTTTCTCTCTTGGTTCCTTAAAGTCATATTTTTTCTTTTAACTAATGGCAAGCCATCTTTCATTTTTTTCCCAGCTTTCATTTTTTAATAGCATTACCCTAAGAATGTTGGTTTAATTTTTTTCAATTTAAATGGTGGAGGCATAGTGTAATGATTATTTTATTATACTATTAAGAATTCAGAATACCAAAAATTATCCAAGATGGTAAAACTATTCGTGTGCTGTCACAGCCAAAATGACTCATTTGCTTAAACTAGTCATAATTCCACTATATAGTCAATAGAATGGAAAGAGAAAATTTAGTAAGTATACACTTATTAGCATGTTTTCTATTTATAAGAGGGCTCAAGTGTCTTTTTTTTTTTTTAAAGATTTTATTTATTTGAGAGAGAGAGAGAAACAGCATGAGAGGGTAGAGAGTCAGAGGGAGAAGCAGGCTTCCCGCTGAGCCGTGAGCCCGACACGGGACTCGATCCCAGGACTCCGGGATCATGACCTGAGCCGAAGGCAGTCGCTCAACCAACCGAGCCACCCAGGTGTCCCTCAAGTGTCTCTTAATATGAGATCTAGGGTTAACAAAAAATTCAAATACATGCTCATATTTTTCTGCACATAACATGACCATAGTTGCCATTTATTTGTAGGTTCAAGATCAAGAGAAGTGATTCAATTTGAGTATATGTTGTTTTGAATAAGCAGGCTTAAGGATGTAAAGATAGAAAATTTTTCCCTTCTTCCCTTTTAGGTTCTTTAACTGGTCTAATAATTCAATTGATATAAAGCAGATTAAAAGGAAAAAAATAAAGTTAATTTTGTATGTACAGGAGCCCCATAAAAACAGGAGACCCAAGGCAGCTATGTAATTGAGGCTTAAATAACATTCTGAGATAAAAAGAGCGGTAGGAGTTTGGGAATACAAAAGGGAGGAGGGCCATGCAGAGGAAGTGAGAGATGTTTGGAAAACAAAGGTTGCCCTGTTATGCAGATAGGTTTCTTAGGTAAAAAGGTATCTCTGGTAATAGCTATCTTTTTAGAACAGACTCCCCTTTCCAATGTAAAATTAGGCATTTGAGGGGTAGATAAAAGAACTTTTCATAAATCTTATGGTTTTTGATTGTCTTTAGCTCAAAATAATCCTTACACTAAAGTGATATATTTTGGGGCGGTAAACTCTGCTCTCCTTCAAGGGCCATGTCCTTACTGATATAAGGCAAACTAAAAGACATCTTCCTACACTCCTCTTTATTTGATAAATTTCTCAAACATCCACTTGATAAGGAAAATGGAAGTAAAGGTCTCTATTTTTAATTGGCAATTCAGCATTAGGTAAAAGATACAGGTGTGGAGGGGCGCCTGGGTGGCTCAGTTGGTTAAGCGACTGCCTTCGGCTCAGGTCATGATCCCGGAGTCCGGGGATCGAGTCCTGCATCGGGCTCCCTGCTCAGCAAGGAGCCTGCTTCTCCCTCTGACCCTCCTCCCTCTCATGCTCTCTGTCTCTCATTCTCGCTCTCTCAAAATAAATAAATAAATCTTTAAAAAAAAAAAAAAAGAAGAAGTTATCACTCACTTTAAAGTCTCTGGAGGATGTAAAATATCACATTGACTTTTTTTCTGATATACAGGTGATCACAAAAGCCAATAAAGTCCTTTGGGGATTTTATTTTCTATTTCATAGAAATATATATTTCTATGAATATAATAATATATATTATATTTCAAATATAATTTCTATAAATTATAATTAAGGACTTGAATCAAGATATATCTTCCTAAAATTCAATTTTAGGAGGCCATTTGCATAAAGTGTGATGTAAACTGTACCCCCAGGAGTTCTGAAGTGGGGCCATCCTATTAAGAAGAATATTTAGATAATTTATGCCCATCTGCAAAGTAACTCTAAGAATTAATATATTTTGGGGGTGGTACTTATTTTTTCTTTTTTTCCTTTTTTTTTTTGTTTGCTAAGGTGGTAATTTATGATTACCCCTAGAAGAGGAGGGGGAAAATCAGTGAAGAGATAAAGGGATATCTTTCCCTACCCCTTTCTCTCCACTCTCTCTTACCTAATCATACACCTAGCCAGATGGGTTACTTTTAAGACTCACTGGAGAGGGGAATTGGGCACATAAACCAAAAGAGTTGTGTTGATGAAATGTTTTATGACTGGGTTATTCCTGAGCCAAGTTCAATGAAGAGAGATGGAGGAGTCGTTCACTTCACTTCAGCACAGGGACCCAACAGCAGCAAACAAGAAATCATGCAATAGCAATTGTGCCCAGCTAAGAAGCCATATAGGCATGTAAGGACTAGAATGGCTACAACAGGCACAGATAGCTATGATTGGGCCAAAGTCAATCAGGGTCAGCTTTGTAAAATGACGCTTCAGAAACTCCTCCAACATAACTTGGAGAGCTTTTGAAAAAGAAAATGGGTCTTGGGGCAGAAAAAAAAATTGTATCTTACTGTTAATGTCACTGTATACTTCCTCACAGATTGGAGCATCCTGGAATATTTAGGTTTCAAAAATGTAACTTTGGGGCACCTAGGTGGCTCAGTTGGTTAAGCACATATGACTTCGGCTCAAGTCATGACCTCATGGTCCTGGAATCGAGCCCCATGTCGGGCTCCATGTCAGCAGGGACTCTGCTCTCTCTCTCTCTCAAATAAATAAATAAATAAATAAAATCGTTTCTAAAAATATAACTCTAATTTAAAAAGCAACCATATGCGTGCGACTCGGGTGGCTCAATCAGTTAAATGTCAGACTCTTGGTTTCTGCTATCTCATGGGCCCTGTCTGCGCTCAGCAGGAAGTCAGCTTGAGATTCTCTCCCTCTGCCCCTCCTCCTACTCATGCATATGCATGAATTCTCTCTAAAATAAATAAATCTTTAAAAATATAAAAATAAAAATAAACCATATAAACTTAAAGCCCTGTTGCTTTCTAACATACTGTGAAAATAAACAGTGGATGAAAAATGAATGAAAAGGCAAAAATGAAGTTCAACGTTATTTAATAACAATTGCAAGTGATTTTTAAAACCCACTGCATCCGTATTATCACAGATTTAAGAACACTAGATTGCAGCTGGTGGGGACAAGGGAGTGGAAACAGAAAAAGAGATGAAGACATCTGGATGGATGAGAAAACTGAGGCAGAGATCCAGCCCCTGCCTCCTAGGGCTGCCATACATGCCTAGGTTACCGCTCCCCAAATAATCCTTCCTAAGATGCCTTCAACACCCATCTCCATTTGTCTCAGAGACAAGCCCTGCAAAACTGGCCTAAATAGCTGTACTGATTGATCTTTACTTCTGTAGGTATTTGCTCAGGTCATCAGCAGCTTTTCTTAGCCTCCAGTACAGCTCAGGCACTCAAGAGTAATCCATGTGTGAGATGATATTGCAATGTGATGAGTAATTCTGCTAGCCAAACTGAACCCCTTGGATAACAAAGTATTTATTCAGCTTCTCTTGCTGGGTGGAACTGAGCCCGGAGGTTAGAGCTGAGGGTTTCTTCTTTGTACCAAAGCTATAACACCCAGCTGGGATGTGATTAAATATTCTTCCACTAAGCAAAAAAATTGAAAAGCTAAAGCAAGGATGAGATGCATGGCTCAGAAAATGGTTTGAAAATAATGCTGGAGCTCAGAGCAGACCACTCTAAAATATGCCAAAAGTGGCATATTGATTGTTTTGAGTTAAAATTACTTGAGAAAAAGCCAGTGCAAGAAGGATGCCCTGACCCTCCGCTCTGTCCTAATGAAAGCAGGAAATAAATCTCCAGCATGAAAGTTACCTTCTCTGTACCAGGAGGTAGACATCCTTATCACCAGAGATAGAGAATTCAGAGCCAAGAAGGATGTGTAAACAAACTTTGTTTAGTTTCTTCACTAATTAGTACCCAAACCTGAGTTTGTCTTCTCAGTTCTTCACAAATCTATTGCTTCTTTGACTAAAAGGTATATAAACAACCTGCTTTAGTCATTCTGTAGGTCCTATATCTATGAGGTCTCTGTACATATAAAATTAATTTTTTTTTCTCCTGCCAATGTCTTGTGTCAGTTTAATTATTAGACCAGCCAAAAAAACCCAAAAGGGGTAAGGGAAAATTTCACCTCCCCAACAACAGGACCTCTCTTGTTGGCATTCTTTCAGTGGCCAATCCTTTCTGTGCTTGTTTTAACCCATTCTCCATCTAAATCATACGGTTTCTCAACCTCAACACTACTAATATTTTGTGCTGGGTAAGTCTTTATTGTAGAGGCTGTCCTATGTACTGTAGGATGTTTAGTAGCCTAATGTCTCTTAGGGGCTAAATAACCCATGGCTGAGAATCAATGATCTAAAATTAAATGTCTTCAAAAAAAATTTAAATTAGATTAAATTAAATTAAATGTCTCCATAACTGACAGCCAATGCTACATCAACAACAGCACACAGAAAAACAAAAACAAAAACAAAACCCCTGCCAATGATTTACAGGATTTTTTTTTAACAAAAAGGCCAAATGCTAGCTTACTGTTTTTCTCCCCTGTTAACAAGATTTTTCATGGTGTAAGAGGAGTTTTATTTTATTTATTTATTTAAAAAAATTTTAAAGATTTTATTTATTTATTTATTTGACAGAGAGACACACAGCGAGAGAGGGAACACAAGCAGGGGGAGTGGGAGAGGGAGAAGCAGGTTTCCCGCCAAGCAGGGAGCCTGATGTGGGGCTTGATCCCAGGACCCTGGGATCATGAACTGAGCCGAAGGCAGATGCTTAATGAGTGAGCCACCCAGGTGCCCCTATTTATTTTATTTTTTTTAAGATTTTATTTATTTATTTGACAGAGAAAGAGAGAGAGCACAGACAGGCAGAGTGGCAGGCAGAGGGAGAAGCAGACTCTCCGCTGAGCAGACAGCCCTATGCGGGGCTCGATCCCAGGGCCCTGGGATCATGATCTGAGCTAAAGGCAGACGCTTAACCGACTGAGCCACCCAGGCGCCCCGTAAGAGGAGTTTTAAGGGCTTGGGCTTTGATGGTGGGTGAAATGAGAAACTGCCAAAAGTGTGGCATCCAGGGATGACTTAGCATCTTACTAATTCACAGATACTACATGAAAAAGAGACTGGATCTATGTAGAAGCAAAACCAAAGCAGAAACTGTCATTGAGAGGCTACCCCAAGGATCTAGGTAAGGCCTGCTATGGGCTGAGACCCAAGTAGACAGTAGTTGGATTCTAGATATATTTTGAAAGTCAAGAAAATGGGATTCCAGAGGTATCAGATATTCTGGGCATAAGAGAGAAAAAGAAGAGTCAAGAATGACTCTAAGGTTTTTTGGTCTGAGAATATTGCTGTAAATTATAACTTCAGGAAATGCATAATTTATAATACTTTATAAAGTATGCTCATTATGTGGGCAGTTTCTTTTTTTTCAAGATTTATTTATTTTAGAGAGAGAGCATGCACAAGCAAGGGGGAGGGGCGGAGGGAGGAGAGAATCTCAAGCAGACTCTCCATTGAGTGCAGAGCTGGAAGCAGGGCTCGATGCCAAAACCCTGAGATCATGACCTGAGCCAAAATCAAGAGTCAGACACTTAACTGACTGAGCCACCCAGGCATCCCTGGCAGTTCCAAAATAAAAGAGAAATAATTAGACTAACCATAAAGTCATCTTTGACTACAAGTTTGACAAATAGAAAGCAAGAGTGTAAGTTTAAGCAAATCAAAAATATCCAACCCCTTGGAAATTAAAAATAATTCATTTAAAAAATGGATCAAAGAAAAACAATTTAGTAGAAAATTCAAAACCAAAATCATCAAAATCTATACGGTGAGATGAGTCTTGAAAGATGAGAGTTCATGAAGAGAAGAAGAGGCACAGAAGACTCCAGGAAGCACGAATACTTCAGATCAATGCAAGACTAATGAGAGAACATGGCACCCTTAGGGAATGTTAAATGTTCAATGCGGCTAGAACCTTCAGTGTAAGGAGGAAATGGTGAAGGATAAGTAGGGCTCCGTAATCCAGTGTATTATATGCCATGCCAAATAGTCACGTTTCATCCTGAATGTAATGTGGGAACACTACAGGATTTAAAACTGGAAGAACATTTAAACAACAATGAGTACTGGTTCTTCATTAAAAAATCTTTATTTAGTATATAGTTTTGGGGGTTTTTGCCCTCAGGTTATCAAAAAACCAAAAAGTCTTATTCTTATTTACTAATCTATGTAAGAAGATATAAAATTCGGGGTGCCTGGGTGGCTCAGTCGGTTGGGCGTCTGCCTTCAACACGGGTCATGATCCCAGGGTCCTGGGATCTAGCCCCGCATCGGGCTCCCTGCTCAGTGGGGAGCCTGCTTCCCCCCTCCTGCTGACCCTCCCCACTGTTTGTGCGGGCACATGCACACGATCTCTCTCTCAAATAAATAAAATCTTTAAAAAAAAAAGAAGATATAAAATTCAAAAGTAGATCACATTTGCATTGTTTTCCAGGAAATTTCCCCTAATTTTATTCAAACTTGGTTTCATTCTAACCCACTTTTATAATTAGTGTAAACAACTTCAAATTATATGTAATCATTGCAGCATTATTTTGGTCATTTACACATCTCATCTCTTCTTCCATTAAGGCTGAAGTAGTCTGAGGGCAAGAACCTCATTTTCAAGATATATTTGGTGTCAAAGAGAAATAACATTTCGCTCAAAGCCCCCATGTGGGTGTTACTCAATAAACTGCACTGAGAATCTCAATCATTATGATTCTTTTCATTGATATTTTATTTATTTGTTAAGGATACACTATGATTTCCCAAGAAATTTTCATGAGAGAAGACTTCCTCAATCAATTTTGAGTATGCCAAACATTCATTAAATATCTCTGCTACTTCAAAGCCGTAGTTAATGAAGCTTCTCTAAACATATTATCCCCATTCACACAAGTAGGCTCTTAAAATAAGTATGAATGCATTTTTTATTTACTTATCTCTCTGATCCCTGGTTCTTCATACTACCTTATTATCCTTTGCTGCAGTGACTATATTCTAACATTATGGTAACATGTCCCTTTTTGAATTCAGAGCCATGTATGTATGTACATAATTACATACTCAGCTGTGTATGCAAATTAAGGACTTTATGTACCAACCACAATTAGTTTATTTTTTTTTCAGCTCAGCTATAGAATTTAGTGAAAAATGTTCAAGTTTGTCTTTTGATGATTGTCTTATAACCTCAACTAGCTCTCATTTTCGATATATAAAAATATATTTAATTACATAACCCCCCAGTTAACTCCAAAATTGGCAAAGCAGTAAGGACATGTCCTTAATTTGCTTTATTGTTCTCTTGGAAAGAGGCAAGACAACAGAGCAAGAACTTGCTCCTTCCCGAAGGAAGTTGTGGGATTCCACATAGATTCCCTGTACAACTGGGGGTCTCAACCAATTTGCAGACCTTACCTCAGATGGGCACTCCTCCACAGTTAACATTTTGGGTACTGGTGAGGCAGGAGGGAAAGGAGACTAGGGAGACAAACTGACCAAAGTAAAGGGTTTGAGACTGACCCTTAACCTAAAAGTGAGCAGGTAATAGAATGATGTCGTTTTGGAATATAGGCGAGGTTCGGTGGGTTGGAGTCCAGAGCTGATAACCAAGAAAGAATTTGAGATGTCTTCGGTGCAAAAAAGGTGGCTTATTATTAAAGCAGAGGGACAGGACCCGTGGGCAGAAGAAGCTGCTGCACCCGGGGTTGTGAGGAGTGGCTGATTATACACTATGGGGTTGGGGAAGGTAAGGAAAAGGGAGGTTTTCAAAAGAACTTTCATATGCTAAAGAGGACCTAAAAGATACCAGAGGCCTTGCCATTGTCAAGTTAAGGTTGTTTTTCCCCTCCAGCAAGTCATTAACATTTAAGACAGTTGGGAGCTTCAGGGATGATGTCACACATCCCACCCAGGATGGGGAGGGGGTTGCAGGGTATCAGGTTGTAGTTTGTCTTCAGCTAGTCTTCTGTTCCCTCATCAACAAGATCTGACTCAGGGAAGATCACCAGATCCCACTCCCTCTGGCAGGAAAAGCCACAAAGGCCAGACATTCTGAAAATTGCTCCCTGTGGGTAATTTCACAACCCTAACACAATGGAAAAACTAGCCACCCAATGTAAATGATAAACCCAAAGTTAAAGAGTAAGCCCCTCCCTATACAGTTAGCTAATTAAAAAAAAAAAACAACAACCCTTCATTAGAGGCAAAGGGGATCCTCTTCCCATATGGGAGAAAAGACTGTTACTTTGTGAAGTAGCTCCTTTCTTACTTCCATACTTAATAAATCTTTGTCCCTTTCTCTAAATGAGTTGCACTTGAATTCTTTCTTGTGCAAAGCCAACAACACTCATGATGATGGACCTAAGGCCCTCCCTCTTGGGGCTTCAGCCCTTGTGGCAACACTGGGATTGGAAGTACTGTCTTTAGGCTCTGTCTGCTTTACCTACTCCACTTTGACACTTTCTACTTCATTTGTCCCCAAAAAATTTGCTGGAAGTAGGAAAATTACATTTCTCCTTTACAAGAACTATACTGGAGGAAAAATGATTTTTGCCCAAAGCCCCCATAATACAAGACAGATTAACAGGAGAAAAACAGGCAGATGTTTAATAACATGTATATCTGCTATATACACGGAAGAGACCCGGGAAAACTGACTAACAAACGGAAATGGCCCAGGCCATCACCTTTAGAACCATCTCTAGCTAAAGACAAAAGATGTTCATGGGGTAGGGGAGGGAGGAAGAACTAAGCCAGTTATGGGAGGTAATCAGGCAAAACACAGTAAACAAGGGTAAGGTTGTAATGCAGATTTAAGTCCAAGCCTTCTCCATTGATAAGAGTTTCTAGACATTTAGAGTCATCTCCCTCTTCCTGGTACGGAGAGAAAGACACCCTTACAAATGGAGAAATTTCCCTTACAAATGTAAATTTCTATAACAAGGTAGCATCTATTCAGTTTTTAGAACTTTCCCTGTGGCCCCTGTTAAAAATAACCAGCTCAAGATAGGCCTTATGCCAAAGAGGCATATTTTGAGGTGGCATATTTTGCTTCCCCTCAGAACCTAAGACTGCCCGCTAGTAAATCAAATCCCCATGGGCCATTCACCCCAAGTATGTTCAGGAATGCTTCATGGGAAAGCTTGGTAAATTTTTACCATTTATCCTCTATTTAATAATGCAATGTAGACTTTTTGAAAGATACTGCTAGAAAGGATTATGAACATAGCACTAAGCTCTTTCTCAATTCTCTGGAACAATGATAGTCTTTGTTCCTTCTCTGGATGCATTAGATCTTACTCTTAACCCAGGCCAAATATGTATGTTTATACAGAATGGCCCTCTCAATAAACCAGAAGAAAGCATTTCTTTGTTTACAATTTATTTATACTTTTTTTTTTTTGCTTATGTCTATTGTATAGGAAGTTCAAGTTAGGGGCGCTTGGGTGACTCAGTCATTAAGTGTCTGCCTTCGGCTCAGGTAATGATCCCAGGGTCCTGGGATCGAGCCCCACATCGAGCCCCGAATGGAGCCCCACACAGAACCCCGCATAAAGCTCCACATCGCCAAGCCCCGCTTGGTGGGAAGCCTGCTTCTCCCTCTCCCACTCCCCCTGCTTTTGTTCCCTGTCTCGTGGTCTTTCTCTCTGTCAAATAAATAAATAAAATCTTAAAAAAAAAAAAAAAAAGATGTTCAAAGTTATGTTAACCAACCTTCAAAGTGATGAGGGAGCAGAAGGCTAGCTGAAGACAAAGCACGAGCTGACACCCTGCAACCTACCCTCACCCCACTCCTGGCTGGGACAGGTGTGACATTCTTCCAGGAAGCTCCCAACTGTCTTAATGTTAATGTCTTGCTAGAGGGGAAAAACAACCTTGACACTGGCAAGGCCTCTGGTATCTTGTAGGTCCTCTTTAGCATATGATCGTTCTTTTGAAAACCTTGCTTTTTCCTTACCTCCCCCAACCCCATTGGTATATAATCAGTCACTTCTCACAACCCCAGTGCCCCTCCTTCTGCCCACGGGTCCCGTCCCCGGGCTTTAATAAAACCACCATTTTGCACCAAAGACGTCTTAAGAATTCTTTCTTGGTTGTTGGCTCCAGATCTCACCCCACCAAACCTCAGCTATATTCGAAAACCACATCAAAAGGATAAAAAAATATAAAGCTTTGCACTTCATTATAAAACTGAGTACTCAAAGACCCAAAAGAGACATGCGCTCTATATTAACAAGGTAAATAAACACCTTGCTAGAGTGCCACAGAAGAAACACTTATGAATCTCCCACTGTAATAACAGGCCAGCAAATACAGAAAACTAGTGAGGTATGCTAAGCTGCTAATGGTTCTAAGAAAGTCAACTTGTATATTTTTTAATAGGAAATCAATCTTATTTTCAGGATGTATTAAAATCTTTGGATTCTATATGATTAGCCTCCAGTGGAAATTAAACTTCCAAATCGCTTATTGTGGTTTAAATGGTGAATGGCGTCTGGTTTGGGCAACAAGGAGTTGATGCAACACTACTGATGTGGGGAACAAAGGCAGAAGGAAATGTAGATATAACTAAATTTCCTTAGGACCTGCCACTCGTTGACAAATACTTGAGGCAGGCAGAGTATAACATTCCTCCAGGAAACTCCAAACTGTCTTAATGTTAATGCCTTGCTAGAGGGAAAAACACCCTTAGCTTAACAATAGCTAGGCCTTCAGCATCCTGTGAGTCTTCAGCATATGAAAGTCCTTTTGGAAACTTCGCTTTGTCTTTACTCCCCCCAACTCCAAACTATATAATCAGTTGCTCCTCATAATCCCAGGGCAGCATCTCTTTCTGCCCTTGGGTTCTGTCCCTGTGCTTCAATAAGACCACCTTTTTTGCATCGAAGACATCTCAAGAATTCTTTCAGGGCTGTCAGCTCCGAACCCCACCACCCCAAACCACAGCACTACCATCATCGCCAGCTTCTGCCGTTCCCAGCCTGGAACTACTCTAAGAAGAGGGAGGACAGGGTTTTAAGACCCTACTTGGCTTCGTGCCCAAAAGTCATGCACTCAAGTGCATCTCTGTCAGTCCTTCCCATCTCCAATGATTTCAAGACCTCACAGAGATTTTTTTTAAAAAGAAAAATCTTCTCTCTGCGTAAGGAAAGGGCATTCTGCCCTAGACAAGAAGGGAAGCCTTGTTTTAGTACCTAGTAACTGAGAAGTAGAAGTGGGGGGTGGGGGGAGGAGAGAAGGATATTGGTGAACAAAGTGCAGAGGAATGAAACCATGAAACCAATAATTTTTTAGGGGGAACTTTCAAAAATTGGAAAAACCTGGGTATTCAAACTGGTTATAAATCATGGAACTGATTTCCACCTGTTATATTTATTCTTATGTTTAATTTTTATATTCTTTCTTTTTATCCTAGGACCAGCAATGAAGGAATTCATTCAAGTCCTATATCTTGGCTTCAAAAACCAGGGCAGTTTCCAGTTACATCTGGGGCTTTTTTATTTTTTTTAAACCCAGCTCGAACATTTGAATCTAATATTAAAGGAAAATGACAGAACTATTTTAGTTCCAAATGAATCTAGTCCTCCTCCCCGAAACACCAACCAAGGCCAGCCTCCTCCATGACATCATGCACACCTTGCTTCTGTTTTCTGTCCTCTCATTCTTTATTTTTATTTCCTTTTTTTCCATTTACTGCTTATACTGAACCTCTCTCCGTTAATATATTTTCATCACATCCTCTGAGAGGAAGGTCAAGTCACCTTATTTGGAAAGGTTTCCCTGATGCATTTTCATCTTTCTTTTGGGCCATGATGCATCTCATATATCAACCTTTGCATCTTCATCATCATCATAGCAGCTAACTTTAGCTGAACATCAGAACTTGGCAGTGTGGTTTTTTATGATGGAGATTTTCTCACAGAATCCATGACCTTATACAGTAGGCTTTTATAGATGAAGAAACCAAGGCACAGAGAGGTGAAATAGCTGGCCCAAGATGACTTATATTGAAGGAGAGATTTGCCATCCCAAAATATGCCTCTTAGGCATAAGGATTATTTTAGGTTACTATTTTTAAGAAACAGCAGAGACAGGAGAAGCTCTGAAAACAGTAGAAATTATCCTTTTGTAAGACATTTACATTTATAAGAGAAATCTTCATTTGCAAGGGTGTCTCCCTCTCTGTACCAAAAAGAAAAAGAAGACTCTGAAGTTCTAGAAATTATTATCAGTGGAGAAGACACAGACTTAAATCTGCATAACAATATTACCCTTGTTTCCTGTGCTTTGCCTGATTACCCCCCTCAACTGCCCCCCCCCCCTTTGTTTTTAGCTGAAGATGGTACTTAAGGTAATGGCTTAGGCCATTTCAAGGAGTTAGTGTTTTCCCGGGTATCTCCCATGTATACAAGAGTTACACAAGTTATTAAATTTCTATTTCTTTTTCTCCTGTTAATCTGTCTTTTATTATAGAGGGGGTCTCAGCCAAGAACCTAGAAGGGTAGAGGAAAATATATCTTTCCTCCTCTATAGTATAAACACATCTTCAAGTATACCTGTCTCTCTAGTGCTTTAGCACATACTCCTTGAATTTTTTTCCTCAATATTTAATTACGAAAAATTTCAAACTTAGAAAAATGTTGAAAGGATACTGATGTGGGAAACAAAGGAAAAAGAAAAGTTAAGTTTCCTTACTACTTATAGCCCACGGACAAGTCCTTGAAACAGGCAGAGTGACATTCTTCTAGGAACTTAGCTGCCTCGATGTTAATACTTTGTTAAGGGCAAGAGGCAATCTTAGCCTGACCCCCAGGACCTTCTACGTCTACTTTAACACATAAAATTTCCTTTGGAAACTTCCTTTTCTCTTTTCCCCCCAAGATATATGTTGGCAGTCATCCCCCAAGCATATAGCCCACCGATATACATCTGAAGGGTGTCAACACTTAAGGTTTTATTAGACTGTAATAAATGCCTTTTCCCAAAAACAGCTAGCCCCCTCAGGTCCTGGAAACCTTTCTTCCAAAATTCCTTAGAGACTTATGCTATCCCTAACCCCCTCCCAACTTCAAAGTATATAATGGGCCACTCCTCATGACCCCGGTGCAGCTCTTTCTGCCCACAGGTCCTGTCCCTGGGCTTTAATAAAACCACCTTTTCGCACGAAAACGTCTCAAGAATTCTTTCATGGCCATTGGCTCCAAACCCTAACATCTTTGCTACATCGATATTACAGTGAATACCCACCATCCAGATTTTGTCATTAATATTGTACTCTATTTAACACATATCTGTCCACCCATCGATCCATCTTATTTTCTTTTTTGATTCATTTCAGAGGAAACTGACACCATTACATTTCCCTCCCATACTTAAGCATGCATGTCATTACTCACTCCTTTCATTTTAATGCTAAAAGAAAACACTGATATGTCCAGAATAAGCACACTCCAATCTCTGTGGACTAGGATTGGCCAAGTAGTTCATACCACTTTTGTTTAAAAAGTAAATAAAAATTTTTAAAGGCGGCTACTTTTCTTCAAAATGTGGTGCCTTTCAGGGGCGCCTGGGTGGCTCAGTCATTAAGCATCTGCCTTCAGCTCAGGTCATGATCCTAGGGTCCTGGGATCGAGCCCCACATTGGGCTCCCTGCTCAGCAGGAAGCCTGCTTCTCCCTCTCCCACTCCCCCTGCTTGTGTTCCCTCTCTCTCTGTGTCTCTCTCTGTCAAATAAATAAATAAATAAAATCTTAAAAAAAAAAACAAAATGTGGTGCCTATCAAAGTTAGACAAAACCTTCCATGATCCTTGGGATACTATCCTTATTAATATGACGAGAAATAAATTACCATTAGTAGACACAGAAACCAAGGACAAGCATATACCTGTAAGCTCCAAATTCATTCCAGAAGGCATTTCTGGGCTGCAGAACAGTCACTACTTCCAAGTTGGATGGAATCACCGGGGTGTTATTAGATTTAGATGAGAAAAACAGCACATTAGTGTGGGGAATGCCTTGGGAAAACACCCGTGAGCAACAATAAAGTAAGAAATCCAAGCTGGTGACGTTAGAGAAGACTGTGCATCTATTTGAGTCTGAGGAAAACAAACTAAATGTGGTTTATTCTGAATCACATTGCACTGATTTTTAGTTCCCCAAAGGGCTTTATAAAAAACCAAAATATGAATTCAACAAGGTCGATGTTTAATTTTCCAATAAGAAATTTAAATTGACTTAATTACAATATGATTTAATTTTTTTGACAGCAATACTTCATTTTGAAAAAATGTCATGTAAGGGGCACCTGGGATCAAGCCCTGCATGGGGCTCCCTGCTCTGCTGGAAGCCTGCTTCTCCCTCTCCCACTCCCCCTGCTTGTGTTCTCTCTCTCGCTGTGTCTCTCTTTGTCAAATAAATAAATAAAATCTTTAAAAAAAAAAAAAGAAAAAATGTCATGTGAGCAAACAAGTAAAATTCCCCTGAAATTTAATTCATCTCAAGGATCAAGTATATGATTATAATATTTGAAGTACATCTTAAATACATTATAGCTTTTTAATGCTGAAGACAACAGGCTAAACAATCTTAGTTCAAAGCATTATCTAAAATGAGGAAGGCATTGCTTTTCTTGTGAATTATGGAAAGCAATTAAAAGAAATACTGAAGGGCACCTGGGTGGCTCAGTCGTTAGGCGTCTGCCTTTAGCTCAGGTCATGATCCCAGGGTCCTGGGATCCAGTCGCACATCGGCCTCCCTGCTCCACGGGAAGCCTGCTTTTCCCTCTCCCACTCCCCCTGCTTGTGTTCCTTCTCTCACTGTGTCCTTCTCTGTCAAATAAATAAATAAAATCTTTTTAAAAAATTAAAAAAAAAAAAAAAGAAATACTGAAGAATGAAGAAAGAAAAAACAACAAAGGTTTTTATAACCATGATATTTACTAAGCAATATTTTTCTGCTCTAACAGACACCAACTCATCGTTGTGGAGTTTGAAGTTTAAATCAACTCTATTGGGCGCCTGGGTGGCTCAGTTGTTAAGCGTTTGCCTTCGGCTCAGGTCATGATTCCAGGGTCCTGGGATCGAGTCCCACATCGGGCTCCCTGCTCCGTGGGAAGCCTGCTTCTCCCTCTCCCACTCCCCCTGCTTGTGTTCCTGCTCTCGCTATCTCTCTGTCAAATAAATAAATAAAAATCTTTAAAAAAAAAAAAAAATAAATAAATAAATCAACTCTATTCACTTAGCAACAGCTTTCTAGATATGTCTCCTCTGGCAAGGGAAACAAAAGCAAAAATAAACTATTGTTACTACACCAAAATGAAAAGCTTTTCCACAGCAAAGGAAACCATCAACAAAATGAAAAGACAACCTACTAAATGGGAGAAGTTATTTGCAAATGATATACCCAATAAGGGGTTAATATCCAAAACATATAAAGAACTTATACAACTCAACACCAAAAAACCCCACAAATAATCTGATTTAAAAATGGGCAGAGGACCTGAATAGACAGTTTTACAAAGAAGACATCCAGGTGGCCAACAGATGCATGAAAAGACACTCAACATCACTAATCATCAGGGAAATGCAAATCAAAACCACAATGAGCTATCACCTGACACATGTCAAAATGGCTAGTATCAAAAAGACAGTAACAAGTGTTGGAGAGGGCATGGAGAAAAAGTAACTCTCAAGCACTGTTGATGGGGTTGTAAATTGGTACAGCCACTGTGGAAAACAGTGTGGAGTTTCCTCAAAAAATTAAAAATAGAAATACCATACAATCCAATTCCACTATTGAGTACTTACTCAAAGAAAAAAAAAACACTAATTCAAAAAGATATATGCACCCCTATGTTTATAGCAACATTATTTACAATAGTCACGATATGGAAGCAACTGAAGTATCCATCACCAGATGAACGGATAAAGAAGATGTGGTGTATATATACAATGGAATATTACACAGGCATAAAAAGAAGTGAGATCTTACCATTTGTGACAGTATGAATGGACCTAGAGGATATTATGCTCAGTGAAACAAGTTACACAGAGAAGGAAAACTGTTATATGATTTCACTTATATGTGGAATCTAAGAAACCAAACAAACAAAAAGCAGAAACAGGGGTACCTGGATGGTGCAGTCGGTTAAGCACTGACTCTTGGTTTCAGCTCAGGTGGAGATCTCAGGGTCATTAGATCGAGCCCCAAGTCAGGCTCCTCAATCAGTGCGGAGTCTGCTTGAGATTCTCTCTCCCTCTCCTTCTGCCCCACCCCTACCCCGGCACACGTGTGTGCACACTCTCTCTCTTAAATAGATAAATAAATCTTAAGGGGGAAAAAAGGCAGAAACAGACCTATAAATACAGAAAATAAAAAGATGCTTGCCAGAGGGGAGGTGTGGGAGATTGGCCAAAATAGGTGAAGGGGAGTGGGAGATGCAGGCTTACTGTAACAGAATGAATAAGTCATGGGGATAAAAGGTATATATTGGGAATACAGTTAATGGTATTATAACTGTGTTCATGGTAACAGATGGTAGCTACACTTGTAAGCACAGCATAACATATAGAATTGTTGAGTCACTATGTTGTTTACTTGAAAACTAATGTAACACTGTGTGTCAATTATATTTCAATTTTTAAAAAAAGATCAGTTCTATTCACAAAGGGATAGATGAGTGGCTTCTACATAGGGTTGCTATATTTAGCAAAATATATGGCTCCCAGTTATATTTGAATTTCAGATAAACAATGAACCATTGCTTATATATCTCACTGAATTTTAGACAAATATTTTTTATGTATTTCCCAAATATCACATGACATATTCTTTTTTTTTTTTTTTAAGATTTTATTTATTTATTTGACAGAGAGAGACACAGCGAGAGAGGGAACACAAGCAGGGGGAGAGGGAAAGGCAGAAGCAAGCCTCCCGCCAAGCGGGGAGCCTGATGCGGAGCTCGATCCCAGGACCCTGGGATCATGACCTGAGCCAAAAGCAGACGCTTAACCGCTGAGCCACCCAGGCACCCCCACATGACATATTCTTATACTAAAACATATTCTTTGTTTATATGAAATCCAAATTTAACCAGGTGGGCTTTCTGGATTTTATCTAGCAACCCTATTTCTAGAAGAGTCTGGAAGGCTCCCAAGAAGTTCACTCACTTAAAAATCCCTGTGAGATCTTAATTCTTCATATCAATGATTATATCTTCATTAAGCTAAGCATTGATCTCTTCCTTAGGTGAAGAAAGAAAAAACTTTCCTATTAAAATTCATAATCCCACTATACAATTCTTTTTCCCCTGGCTATGCAATTCTTAAAAGAGGGACACAAGTCTATATGTTCTGATATGGAATTATCTCCAAAATAAATTATTAAGTGAAAAAAGCAAAGTTCAGTAATGTATGCATATTGGGTAATCAAGGTTGTCTCCAGGGATGGGAACTAGGTACAGGTGGAGAGTGGGGAGGATTGTGGTAAGGAGTCTACTTTATTATTTTACTATTTTGTACATTTTGAATTTCTATCATGTGCATATATTATCAATTTAAAGACAAATAAGTGTAAATGAACAAGCAAAGAAGCAAAAACAAACAAACAAAAAACCCTATTTATTCCCAAGCAAAACAGAACAAAACATCCCAAGAGATGTCTAATATTTGGTGGAAATTATTTCGACTACTATGATTCCCTATCTGACCTTATCAGGTCACCTTAAAGAGCTCTGGGAAACCGGAGATAAACTATTTTACAATCATGCATGGATTCTGCCTTGTTGAAATGAATCTGATATTTTAAAGTAGAAAAAAATCTTTCTATGAAGGTGTAACTTTTATCTGCAAGAGTATGCTTATCTTATATGCTTTTATATATTTTATTCTCTTCATTCTCAATATATTCCTCCTCTCTGTTTTTATTAACTATGAACTTAAACACACATACACACACCCCTCCTAGCATAAGATAAGTCCCTTTGTGAATAACAGGAAACACAATGATCTGTGTTGATCTAAGTTTCTTCGTCCATATTTCCAGCACAAACTTCCATTACAAAATCAATTTTAAAGCTACATGGATATGGGGTTATTTTAAAGGAAAGCCCAAATTCATAATTAAATCTAATGTTCTATCTAAGAAAAGTCAATGGAACACACACACACACACACACACCATAAGCAACTGAAATTTTCAGACTAATTAAAAATACACTGAGATGTTTGGTAAGTCCTAGAAAACTCCAATCAGGAGTAGGTTCAACCTCTCAGCTTACATTCAACATAAAGTTTTGTTTACTGACTTGAGCTTTCTCCTGGGGGACGTTTAATACCTCATACTTTTGAACTATCTCCTCCCCTTCCTGGCTCATGCCACATATCCTTTCCCCCAACTCTGGTAGCAAAGATCTTGAAATCTTTCCCAGGTAACAAAGGGGCTGTGTGTCCCTCCTTCCGCAGCTGGACCTGCACCTCCCTCTTTATTTGGTTATTCCTTCTCAGACATTTATTAAGCATTTATTATGTGCCAGATACTGTTCTAAGCAAAATCTCTTCTCTTGTGCAATTTACATTCTAGTCTGGGGAGGCAGAGGGGGGGGGAAGGCAAAGGAATCAAAAGTAACAGGGGCAAGATTACATTTTAGAACATGCAGTCTGGAAAGGTCTGACTTTCCAGAAGGGTAGAATGGAGCCCTGTAGATACCTAAAGAGAGCTTTAAAGAAAAGAAACAGAAAATACTAAGACATAAGTCTGGAGCCTGCTGGGTATGTTTCAGTACAATGAGTGCCAAGGTGAATAGAACCGAATGAGACAGGGAGATGAAGTTGAAGGAAATGGAGTCAGAGAGGTAAAAGGCAGCCAGATCATGGAGGCTTTCTGGCCATGGTAAGAACTTCAGATATTTGAAAGGACTCATCAAACTCCACAGAGAAATCACGTAAGGCTTTTACTTCAAGGTAAAGGATATGGTGCAGCAAGAAAAAGAGAGTGCAGGTAAGCATTAGGGGTCCAGAGAGATCCCTGCCCAATCCCTCTTATTAGTAAGTTACCCTGAATACAATTCTGTGTAAATGGTATGTAGTGACTTGCTTTGTTTTTGGTCTCAGTTCTGGAGGATACTTTACAGACCCTCCTCCACCTCCTAACAAGTCCTTTTCTGTTTATGGTATTATAGCAGGATTTTCTGTTGAACATATCACTAGTTGATGTAGGTATCACACTACCTGGCTTTATCTTCTGCCACTCCCTGTTATCCACTCTATGCTCATAATACTTCAATTTCTAAGAATTTCCATCTTATACCTATTGATTCAAACCTCGGGGCCTTTGCTTATGACATCTCTTTTGGCCTGCTATGCACATTACACTTTTCTTTGCCTGGCTAACTCATACTCGTTCTTTAAGATTCACATCTCAAGCCCAAGAGTGTACTTTCTCCTTATTCCCATAACATACCCTGCATTCCTTTACTTTGGCATTAACCATATTGCATGACTTTCTATTTATGTGTTTATCTCCCCTACTAGATAGTGTGTTCCTCAAGAGCCTGGTCCATCATTGTTTCCTGAACCACCCAGCACAGTGCCTGGCCCACAACTGAGCACAAAAGATGTTAGTTGAACTAATGTGAAGTAAAGGTTGTCTTCCTTATGTGTGGCAAGAAGTCAAATAGAAGAAAGTCACCAGTTCTAAGTATAGGAAGACCCTATTGTGCAGTTCTAACCATCTTTTCATGCTTGAGAGTACAGTCCTATAAAAGAAAAAGCCTAGGTGGTCCAGAAGCTCAAGGATGTTTTCTGAGGTTTTTCAAGGAGAATACAAGAGAACCTGAGGACAGGGTTGCTTCTGGTATCTTTCATCACTAAAACCAGAGATTTCATATCAGGGGATTCATCTGTAGTGTCATTGTAATACAGCAACCTGGCTAGGCTGACCTACATTTCTAGACTTTCCTTCCCTGCATGTTCCTGGGTAAAGTGAGCCATGGGAGAAACTCTTAGGACTTGAAGGACAGAAGAGAAGCGGTAGCCATTCTGTAGCTCCCACGGATTGTCTCTAGCCAGCTAACACTTCATTGGCACAGCGGCTCACCTTCCCCTAGGTTCTTCTTTCAGCTTCTCTGACTTCTGGGCCAGGTGTGTGTGTTTAGCTCCATGATGAAGGGCCGTGGCTTCTACGGGATACCCACACTATCAAGGTCTGGGTCAATGAGAACTGACATGGGTTTCTGTCTGTCCTGTGGGGTCCCAGCTTATGCTTGTGATTCCCCAAACTTATATCCATTTTCCCTTCCTAAATGCTTGCCTTGCACACTTCAAGCTTTAGCATCACATTTAGAATAGCAGCAGCCTTACAAAGACTGCTTAACCAGCTTCCACGATTGTCAAGTCAAATCTCTGCAATAAAGTCCTTAAATATATATAGGAGGAAAATATATATACACAGACACATACATAGAGAGATTTTATATATACAGAATTTCCTAGTAGTTCTGTCTCTCTGAATGAAAACTGACTGATAAAACATCAATTCTTGAAACTTTCCGGTACTTATTTTCTTTATCCCTGCTCTCTCTTCCTGAAGTGATTTGCTATATAGCCTTTAAGTGCCAATTACATTATTGTGTTTTCCTGGAAGAGACCTGGGAGACTGCATCCCACCCTGAAGACTTCTTCTCAATGTAGAATATGCTGTGGCAGCAATAAAAAAGAATCCCAGAATCTGTAGGAAGGGAGAGAGGAAAAAAAAGGCTGGCCTGCATTGGGATAAGTCTAGGGTGTTAAGCTGAAGAACTCACATGAGGTCATCAATACTGAGGAATCCATTTTATAGTCTATGTCCTGAGGTGGCTCACATGTGAGCATAGCTTATACTCTGCCCAGGAGCCAGTTGCCAAAGAGGCAGGGAAAGAAGTGATGAATGAGACTTTTACAGCAGGACACCCAGAGAGAAGCCAAATAAATATTTTCCACAGGAGAGTTTGATGGTGGGAGCCTAGTGCCAGAACACACTTTATAACATGTCCAACTCTAAGAATATTTGGAGTATCACAATTGCTAAAATGTCAGAGGATTCTTGAAAAAGGAAAATGAGCAAGATAAAGGAGTCCTACTAAATTCCCAGCATCCCTTCAAATTAGCCCCCTAAAAGACTGAAGGATTGTACACACACCCTGGTGACTTCAAAGGTAGCTCCAATTTAACATTTGTTCCTGGGGCAACATGAGAGAAATGTGAGCCAAAGGAAACACTAGAACCCATATGAGTTGAAATATTCTGGGGGCGCCCGGGCAGCTCAGTCAGTTAAGCGTCTCCCTTTGGCTCAGATCGTAATCTCAGGGTCCTGGGATCAAGACCCAGGTTGGGCTCCCGGCTCAGCGGGAAGTCTGCTTCTCCCTCTCCCTCTGCCTCTCCCCCCTTCTTGTGCTCTCTCTCTCTCAAAATAATTTTTTAAAAAAAGAAATATTCTGAATGTAACAGATGTTTCCCTCAGTTTTACTTGCCTCTGATTCAAATGTGCTCACATTAATAATAATAATCCTCAGTTCTCTGATACTTGTTGCTAGGGGTCAGTGTAAGATCTTCATCCTCATTTCAATGCTTAGCCCATGTATTCCTGGGAATCCATGGAAGTATGTTGCATGGGCATCCAAACTTGAAAATTCCTACCTCAATCTGTCATACTTTGTCATATAGATATGAAAGCATTGCCATTTGTGTCTCCATTGAAAACCTCTGTTAAGGACTTCTAGTGCTTACATAAATATATTTCTTCTCTCCCTCTGACAGTTGGTCAAGGTCCTAACATTAGTTGTAATCATAAGCTGGGAACATAAATCACATGAGCCACCTTCAAACTAAAGCATTTAATTACATGTTTGAGACTTTCCAGCATTTTCCCCCCTACTGTGACAATCAAGGAATGACTGTTTTATTTTTATTTTTTTTATTTTTTAAGATTTTTATTTATTTATTTGACAGAGAGAGAGACAGCGAGAGCGGGAACACAAGCAGGAGGAGTGGGAAAGGGAGAAGCAGGCTTCCTGCCGAGCAGGGAGCCTGATGTGGGGCTCGATCCCAGGACCCTGGGATCATGACCTGAGCCAAAGGCAGATGCTTAAAGACTGAGCCACCCAGGTGCCCCAAAGTGAGTGTTTTAGATAGTACAGATACAAGATGGTGGAGCCTCCACCAGCTTGGGTCCCTGAGTATAGATGTACAATGAGTGAACTGTGGACATGAGGAATAATCCTTTGTTATAGCAGATCACTGGGATTTGCAAATTAGGGGTTTATTTGTTATTGTAGTATAACCTTCCCCATCATGACTAACATAAGTTCCCTTAGCTGCAAGCCCTCTACCACTTCAAGCTTTTGAAATGTCTTTAAGAAAGGTTTACTACCCAACCCAAGTCACTTTTTAAAGAACCTCAGTTGCTCAGAATTAGAATCATTATCCTTGACTTATAATTCACCAACATCTATAGTCCAAGTATAGCTTGCTAGCTAGCTGGCTAACTGGCTATAATCTATTTTTTAAATAAAATAATAAGCACACTGAAACTATCAACAAGCCAAAAACCTAGAACATTACTTATAACTTACATCCAACTATGTATTCCTCCCCAATTCCATAATTCTGCCTCTTCTCCTAAAAAATATAATTTTGAATATTATGTTTATCTTTGCCTTGTTATAAATGTGTGTATTATGTTATTTTATCACACATATTTGAGATATATAAAGTTCAAAGTAATGAAAACCAGCCTTGATTTTTCCTTGGTCTAATTGTTATGAAGTTGAACATCTCTTTATTTTATTATTATTATTTTTAAAGATTTTATTTATTTATTTGAAAGAGACACAGCGCAAGAGGGAACACAAGCAGTGGGAGTGGGAGAGGGAGAAGCAGGCTTCCCACTGAGCAGGGAGCCTGATGCGGGGCTCGATCCCAGGACCCTGGGATCATGACCTGACCTGAAGGCAGCTGCTTAACCAACTGAGCAACCCAGGCGCTGCCATCTCTTTGTTTATTGACCATACATGTTCCTTTTTCTAAAAAAATACCCATTTGCATTAGTTACCAGTTTTTCTACTGAGTTACTTGTCTTTTTCTTACTGAAAGATTTGTAGAAATTTTTCATATATATATGACACTAATCCTTTATATACTGTATGTGTAGCAATTATCTAACCAATTTAATTTTGTCTTTAAAAACTTTAATTAAGGTGTCTTTTGATAAATAGAAATTTTTAATTTTATCTTTGAAAGACTTGAGAGTGGGGGTAAGGGAACAGAATAGACTTCCTGGGAGGTATGGGTCGAATTGTTATACTTTGAGAAAGACTCTGAACTATTATTGTTTGCCCTGAGACAGGTAAAGTCAAAATGAAGCTGACAAGTTACAAAATAACAATGTACATACACATCCATACATATATATTCACATAGACAAATACCAGTGACTTCCTTTTTTTTTTTTTTAAAGATTTTATTTTATTTATTTGAGAGAGAGAGAGCACAAGAGGGGGTAGGGTCAGAGGGAGAAGCAGACTCCCCGCTGAGCAGGGAGCCTGATGCAGGACTCGATCCCAGGACTCTGGGATCATGACCTGCTGAAGGCAGTTGCTTAACCAACTGAGCCATCCAGGCAGCCAATAGCAGTGTCTTTTTACCTTACCGTTAACCATTCAAAAATGGGTAGGCGGTAAACAAACAAACAGCATTCTTATTATGGTGGCTGAAATCCACTGTTAAAAGAAAAGGAACAGGTTGTGTAATTAAAATCAAAAAGATTTTTATTAAAAATATTCAAAGTAAAGTTCAGCATGGTGTACTAGCCTGGAGTTTGAAAGCCATTTCTTTGAGTTTTTGTTTTTTTTAAGATTTTTTATTAATTTATTTGACAGAGAGAGACACAGCGAGAGAGGGAACACAAGCAGGGGTAGCGGGAGAGGGAGAAGCAGGCTTCCCGCCGAGCAGGGAGCCCGATGCAGGGCTCGATCCCAGGACCCTGGGATCATGACCTGAGCCGAAGGCAGACGCTTAAGGACTGAGCCACCCAGGCGCCCCGAGGTATTTGTTTTACTCAAAGAATGAAAATAAGAATCAGAGGATGGAAGAGTCCATGAAAAATAGAGGATAGTTTGTTCATTTTAAAGGCAAGTTGATTCATCAGAATGTAAGATAAAATTAGTAATATTATTTAGATGGAATCTTAAGAAACAGAATGTTTTCCTGGTTTTTAGACCACAGTATGACCAAAGATGTTTTTTCTAAAATGCTTATGCTATTGACAGAGAAATTTCTAACAAAACAAAAAGGGCAGGGGCACCTGGGTGGCTCAGTCGTTGGGCGTCTGCCTTCGGCTCGGGTCATGATCCCAGGATCCTGGGATCGAGCCCCGCATCGGGCTCCCTGCTCGGCGGGAAGCCTGCTTCTCTCTCTCCCACTCCCCCTGCTTGTGTTCCCTCTCACTGTGTCTCTCTGTCAAATAAATAAATAAAATCTTTAAAAAAACAAAAAAAACCCCCAAAAAACCATAAAGGGCACCTAAAACCAACATCTCTCAGTAATTTCTCAAAAAATGGTTTAAAAAAACCTCAAAAATGCCTGTCAATTTTAATGCCACATACTTGTAAAATCTTTTTGTTCTTATTGGCAGAAATCAAAATAAGGTGGGATCATAAACCTGTATACTGTACATCAGTATATAGGAGTATATTTAAGGGGTTCCTGGGTGGCTCAGTCAGTTAAGCATCCAACACTTGGTTTCAGCTCAGGTCATGATCTCAGGGTTGTGGGATTGGGTTCACGTTGGGCTCCCTGCTCAAGGCAGAGTCCTCCCTTTCCCTACCCCTCTGCCCCTCCCCCCACTCATGGACACTTGTGCTTGCACTCCCTCTCACACTTGCTCTAAAATAAAAAAATAAATAAATAAACAAAAATATATTTTTTTAAAGAGTTATTTAATATGATTTTGTTTGAGTAATTATAATCTATTTGTACTTTAGAAAGTTTGCATCCCTTCATGTCTAGCTGATATATACATTTTATCAATAAGAGGTGAAAGTTTTAATTGATAATATACAGCATTTATAGATAACTTCTCTAAAAGCAGACCAATGGGCTCCTGGCTCTGAAATTCACCCTCCCATTTTCCATTATCCCCATGTGTAGGGTGAAAGAAAAGGTGGTGGGGGAGGATTTCCTATTAAAATCTTCCAACATTTATAGTGGCTTCTACTTGAGGATTGGCACGATTTCTGTGCGGAGATAACTTGTATTTTGAATTGAAGGTGACACATCAACCCCACATCCACACATCCCCATATACCTCCCCACTATCCCCACTATCCCCCACCCACCCACACATAGTACACCAACTTCCTGGACTCCTAAAAAACAGAGAGCTGAATTGCTCTGCATAATAAATTAAGAGAAAATCAAGAGTTTCTGGATACCCCTTAAAAGGAGGTGGTAGGGGGCCTGGGAAAAGGAAGAACAGAGAAGAGATGAAAAAAGTCTTAAAAGAGAGGAGCTGAACATCTTATAGCAAGAGCCCAGGAGGCAGAGAGGAGAGGGTTTTCCCAAGGATTTTAACAGGAGGAACAATAAATATATAATCCTGAGGCAATTTTATTTTTGTCTCCTATTAGCCCAGTGGTTCTCAACAGTAAATTTTGCCCCCCAGGGGACACTTGGCAAGGTGTGGAGACGTCTTTAGTTGTCACAACTGAATGGAGGTGCTACTGACATCTAGTGGGTAGAGACCAGGGATGCTGCTAATACCCTATAAAGCACAGGATAGTCCCCACAACAAAGAATGATCAAGACAGAATGTCAGTAGTGCTGAGGTTGAGAAACTTTTTATTCACCCTTTAAATTTGCTTAGCAGGGTTGGTTCTTCCCCTGACCCTATATGAAGACAACTCCATGAATTTTCAATTTGTTCTCAGGAAATGCAAGCATTTCCTAGAAATATCCATTTACTTGTGGAAGCAATGTTCCAAATTTGCTTTCAAGTTGAACTACTCACCCAGCAGTGGTAGAACTACACTAGGTGATGTTTTGGGTTTCCCCTTACATTAACATTCTATAGAACATGAGATTCACTTGAAAGTGTACTGATTCTCAGCCCATCCCAGAACAAAATACTGATTACATCTCAGTTACTATCTTCTTCATTGTTGTCGTTGTTGTTTTGGATTTTGACTCTTTTAGTGAGAACCTGTTACAGAGTGGTTAAAAGCTTATTGTCTAATAAGGTCTGCCACAATAAGCTTTTAACTACTGCCTGGGTTTGAATCTGTAGGAGCCAAGGGCAACTCACCCCAAGATAGGCCACTTTGGCACAAGCCTTATTTTGAGTTAAAAGCAATCTAAACCTAGCAGATTCAGAAAAAGCTCCTTACCACCCCATTAACTGCCTTCTTTACCAAGAAGAGAGCTATTAACAGAGATTCATCTTTACCTAAGAAACTTATCTGCATAATAGGGCACCTTTGTTTTCTAAACATCTCCTTTCTCCTTCCTGCTAAAGGTCTCCTCTATATATCCTCAGGTCCCTACACCTCTCCTTAGCTCATATAAGCATCATGTTGTCTGACTGTCTTTGGAATTTTCATGTCTATGTGGATTCCTGTAATTATGCTATTACATTTGATTTTCTCCTGTTAATATGTCTCGGATCAATCTGATACTAAATCCAGCTAGAAGGACCTTGAAGGGCAGTGGAAATTCTTCCTCCCCAACAAATCTCAGCTCTGCCATTATCTAGCTTAACCTCTCAAGGCTTCTCATTTATAAAATGGGATGATAACAGCTGTACCTCATAAAGTTATTGTTAAACTTAAATGAGTAAAGCATATTTTTTCAAGAGGAAAATTGGTATTTTAGTATCCTGTTTTATGGATTTCTGATCTAACATTGATTAGCTTAGATCAGAGGACATATTGTCTACACTTCTATGAAACTCTCCCTAAATTCTGTGACACTAACCTGCACATAGTTGGCAGAGAAATTTAATATTTAGTGATTTGAGTTCAGTACAATCACCTTCAGATGATAAAATTCCAAGAAAATGGAGAAATAAAAAATATGTTGGGCCCCCAGCCTCTTCATGTTCACCTTATATATGGAAGAAAGTGAAAAGTTCCCTTAAATTTTATAACTATTACTGGAAGTAAGTACTAATACTACTAATAATAAAATGTCACATCATTGAAGAAAAGAATAATTCATATCAGGATGATAAAGCACATAGCCAAAGATGTGATTGTTCTTGAAACCTTAAAAAAATCACTGGGTCTGGATTCTTACTGAGACTTAGAAAATTAAAGTATATATGGAAAGGCCCATGAACAGGAGCTCTATGGTCATCACCTATTTTGGAAGTTGTCAAGGGTGACTCTGAGTCATCACTGAATGGATGACCAAGAAACAACAGATGTGTTTTGTTTTGTTTTCAGGCAGAGAGATGTGCTTGCAATAAATTGCATCAAAGGGAAAGGGCTCATTATGGAAGCAAAAACAACTTCCTCTAAATTAACATTTGCCCCTTTGCTCACTGTTATTTTCTATGTTTTTTTTTTTTTAAAGATTTTATTTATTTATTTGAGAGAGAGAGAATGAGAGACAGAGAGCATGAGAGGGAGGAGGGTCAGAGGGAGGAGCAGACTCCCTGACGAGCAGGGAGCCCGATGCGGGACTCGATCCAGGGACTCCAGGATCATGACCTGAGCCGAAGGCAGTCGCTTAACCAACTGAGCCACCCAGGCGCCCCTATTTTCTGTGTTTATACAATTGTGAGTGATGAGGTCTGGTAATGATAAGACCACCTACAGAGCACCATTTTCTTGGAAACAAAAATTATTTCATTTTGAATTATGGTTGATTCTAAGAAAAGCACATCTTTCATTTCTTACCAACTGAAAAGAGCATGCTAAATGCTTAATTTTATCCATTTTCACCTAAATGGGGTACTGAAAACCAGATAGAAAGGGGTTCTCAGTACTGTGAAATTTGGGAAATTTCCTCTCCAAAATATAGACCCATTAACCCTTGAGCTGTCTGTATTATGAGGAAAGACTTCTTGAAGTAGGGAGCTGAAAGGTAGCAAATTGACCTCTGAACACTCTGGAGGCCAAGAACAAGCCAACGAAGGAGGCACATGCTTTTGTCTCAGAAAGATAAATAGGAGCCAAGAAGGCCATGCCAGAGCCAGGAGTATGATAAGTCTTTCCTTCCCAACTGCATTATCACGTCCTAATCCTCACAGAAACATTTTCACTTTTCCTGATCAATGGAGGCAGCCATGGGCCTCCTCTCTCCTCCTCACTCTTATCCTATTCTTCTAATAAGAGACCCATTTCCCTCTCTCAGTGAATTTGCTCCAAGCTTCCTCTTCCCATCAAATATCCAGCTACCCAATGTTTTTAGATTCATTTTATGTCCATCTATTATTTACTAACCTTGCATTAACCACCTGTAGGGGAGCAGAATTTGCCACCCCAAAATACGTCTCTTTGGCTTAAGGATTATTTCAGGCTGGTTATTTTTAAGAAATTGCAAACAAAGAAGAAACTCTGAAAACTGAGTAGAAGTTACCATTTTATAAGAGACATTTACATTACACCTGCAATTGATGTAGGAAAGACGATGTTAGGATTCAAAGCCAACGGCCAAGAAAGAAATCTTGAGACGTCCTTGGTGCAAAAACGTGATTTTATTAAAGCACGGGGACAGGACCCGTGGGCAGAAAGACCTGCACCGGGGTCAGGAGGAGTGGCCCATTATATACTTTCAAGTTGGGAGGGAGTTAGGGGATAGTGAAAGTCTCTAAGGAATTTTGGAAGCAAGGTTTCCAGGACCTTGAGGGGGCTAGCTATTGTTGGGAAAAGGTCATTTATTACCATCTAATAAAACCTGAGTCATGAGACCCTTTGGATGCATAATGGTGGGTCATATGCTTGGGGGATGATTGCCAACATGTACCTTGGGGGTTTAGAGATAAAGGAAGTTTCCAAAAGAATTGGAATTATATGTTAAAGTAGATTTACAGGATCCTGGGGGGAGGGGGGTGAGGCTAGGATTGCCTTTTGCGCTTAGCAAAGTGTCAACATTGAGGCAGTTGAGTCCCTAGAGGGATGTCACTCTGCCTGTTTCAAGGACTTCTCAGTGGGCTGTAGGTAGTAAGGAAACTTAATAATTTTTCTTCTGCCTTTGTTTCCCATATCACAATTACAGATAGAATCAGGCTAACAAGCATCTTATTTTAATATGCAACAACCATAACAAGCAGTTTAGCAAAAAAGGTATGTCATTTTCCTTTTGTTGTGCATTAGTTTAGTCCAGATCACTTTTTTTAAAGATTTATTTTTTATCTGTATTTTTTTTAATTTAAATTCAATTAGCAACGTGTACTACATCATTAGTTTCAGATGTAGTGTTCAATGAATCATCAGTTGCGTATAACACCCAGTGCTAATCCCATACCTACCCTCCTTAATGCCCATCACCCAGTTACCCCACCCCCCCACCCACCTTGCCTTCTGCAACCTTCAGTTTGTTTCCCAGAGTCAAGAGCCTCTCATGGTTTCTCTCCCTCTCTGATTTCTTCCCATTCTGCCTTCCTTCCCTTCCCCTATGATCCTCTGCACTATTTTTTATATTCCACATTTGAGTGAAACCATATGATAATTGTCTTTCTCTGACTGACTTATTTCACTTAGCATAATACCCTTCAGTTCCATCCACCTTGATGTAAATGGTAGGTATTCATCCTTTCTGATGGCTAAGTAATATTCCATTATATATAAACCACATCTTCTTTATCCATTCATCTGTTGAAGGACATCTCAGCTCCTTCCACAGTTTGGCTACTGTGAACATTGATGCTATGAACCTTGGGGTGCAGGTGCCCCTTTGTTTCACTACATCTGTATCTTAGGGGTAAATACACAGTAATGCAATTGCTGGGTCGTAGGGTAGCTCTATTTTTAACTTCTTGAGGAACCTCCAAACTGTTCTCCAGAGTAGCTGCACCAGTGTGCCTTCCCACCAACAATGTAGGAGAATTCCCCTTTCTCTACATCCTCGCCAACATTTGTTGTTTCCTGTTTTGTTAATTTCAGCCATTCTAACTGGTGTAAGGTGGTATCTCATTGTGGTTTTGATTTATGTTTCCCTGATGACAAGTGATGCAGAGGATTTTTTCATGTGTCTGTTGGCCATTTGTATTTCTTCTTTGAAGAAATGTCTGTTCATGTCTTCTGCCCATTTCTTAACTGGAGTATTTGTTTTTTTGGGTGTTGAGTTTGATAAGTTCTTTATAGATCTTGGATACCAGCCCATTATCTAATATGTCATTTGCAAATACATCTCCCATTCCATACGTTGCCTTTTAGTTTTGTTGATTGTTTCCTTTGCTGTGCAGAAGCTTTTTATCTTGATGAAGTCCCAATAGTTCATTTCTGCTTTTGTTTACCTTGCCTTTAGAGACCTGTCTTGCAAGAAGTTGCCGTGGCTGAGGTTGAAGAGGTTGCTGCCTGTGTTCTCCTCTAGGATTTTGATGGATATCTGTCTCACATTTAGGTCTTTCATCCATTTTGAGCTTATCTTTGTGTATGGTGTAAAAGGATGGTCCAGTTTTATTCTTCTGCATGTGGCTGTCCAATCTTCCCAGCACCATTTATTGAAGAGACTGTCTTTTTTCCATTGGATATTCTTTACTGATTTGTCAAAAATTAGTCGACCATGGAGTTGAGGGTCCATTTCAGGGCTCTCTATTCTGTTTCATTGATCTATGTGTCTGTTTTTGTACCAGTACCATGCTGTCTTGATGATCACAGCTTTGTAATATAACTTTAAGTCAGGCATTGTGATGCCCCCAGGTTTTGTTTTCTTCAACATTCTTCCAGGCCTTTTCTGGTTCCAAACTAATTTTAAGATTGTTTGCTCCAGCTCTGTGAAAAATGTTGATGGTATTTTGATAGGGATTGCACTGAATGTGTAGATTTCTCTGGGTAGCATAGACATTTTAACAATATTTATTCTTCCAATCCATGAACATGGAATGTTTTTCCATCACTTTGTATCTACCTCAAATACTTTTTTTTTTTTTTAAAGATTTTATTTATTTATTTGACAGAGAGAGAAACAGCCAGAGAGGGAACACAAGCAGGGGGAATGGGAGAGGGAGAAGCAGGCTTCCCGCGGAGCAGGGAGCCCGATGCGGGGCTCGATCCCAGGACCCTGGGATCATGACCTGAGCCGAAGGCAGACGCTTAACGACTGAGCCACCCAGGCGCCTCTACCTCAATTTCTTTTACAAGTGTCCTGTAGTTTTTAGAGTACAGATCCTTTACCTCTTTGGTGAGGTTTATTCCTAGGTATCTTATGGTTTTTGGTGCAATTGTAAATGGGATCGATTCCTTAATTTCTCTTTCTTCAGTCACATTGTTAGTGTATAGAAATGCAACTGATTTCGAGGCATTGATTTTGTATCCTGCCACATTGCTGAATTGCTATATGAGTTCTAGCAATTCTGGGGTGGAGTCTTTTGTGTTTTCCACATAGAGTATCATGCCATTTGCAAAGAATGAGAGTTTGACTTCTTCTTTGCCAATCTGAATGCATTTTATTTCTTTTTGTTTTCTGATTACTGAGGCTAGGACTTTTATTTTTATTTTTATTATTATTTTTTTTTAAGATTTTATTTATTTATTTGACAGAGAAAGAGAGATAGCAAGAGCAGGAACACAAGTAGGGGGAATGGGGGAGGGAGAAGCAGGCTTCTACTGAGCAGGGAGCCCGATGCGGGGCTTGATCCCAGGACCCTGGGATCATGACCTGAGCCGAAGGCAGATGCTTAACAACTGAGCCACCCAAGTGCCCCGAGGCTAGGACTTTTAGTACTATGTTGAACAACA
>NC_138385.1:95467689-95509366 GCF_054177405.1 Leptonychotes weddellii | reverse complement strand
CATTCATTTCTTCTAGATTGCCTAATTTGTTGGCATATAGTTGCTCATAGTATGTTCTTAAAATTATCTGTATTTCCTTGGTATTGGTTGTTATCTCTCCCCTTTCACTCATGATTTCATTAATTTAGGTCCTTTCTCTTTTCTTTTTGAGAAGTCTGGCCAGAGGTTTATTGATCTTATTAATTCTTTCAAAGAACCAGCTTCTAGTTTCATTGATCTGTTCTACTGTTCTTCTGGTTTCTATGTCATTGATTTTTGTTCTAATCTTTATTATTTCTCTTCTCCTGCTTGCTTTAGGCTTTATTTGCTGTTCTTTCTCCAGCTCCTTTAGGCATAAGGTTAGCTTATGTATTTGAGATTTTTCTAATTTTTTGAGATAGGCTTGTATTGCAATATACTTCCCTCTTAGGATTGCCTTTGCTGTATCCCAAAGGTTTTGAACAGATGTGTTTTCATTCCTATTAGTTTTCATGAATTTTTAATTTATTTTATTTTATTATTATTATTTTTAAAGATTTTATTTATTTATTTGATAGAGAGAGACACAGCGAGAGAGGGAACACAAGCAGGGGGGAGTGGGAGAGGGAGAAGCAGGCTTCCCGCATAGCAGGAAGCCTGATGTGGGGCTCAATCCCAGGACCCTGGGATAATGACCTGAGCCGAAGGCAGACGCTTAATGACTGAGCCACCCAGGTGCCCCAATTGCCATGAATTTTTTAAATCTTTTTTTATTTTCTTGGTTAACCCATTCATTCTTTAGTAGAATGCTCTCTAACCTCCAAGTGTTTGAGTTCCTTCCAAATTTCCTCTTGTGATTGAGATCTAGTTTCAAAACACTGTAGTCTGAAAATATGCAGGGATTAATCCCAATCTTTTGGTACTGGTTGAGACCTGATTTGTGACTCAGTATGTGATCTATTCTGGAGAAAGTTCCACGTGTACTCAAGAAGAATGAGTATTCTCTTGTTTTAGGATGGAATGTTCTGTATATATCTATGAAGTCCACCTGATCCAGTGTCATTCAAAGCCCTTGTTTCTTTGTTGATCTTCTGCGTAGATGATCTGTCCACTGCTGTGAGTGGGGTGTTGAAGTCCCCTACTATTAATGTATTATTATCATTGTGTTTCGTTACTTTGGTTACTAACTGGTTTATATAATTGGCTGCTCCCATGTTGGGGGCATAAGTATTTATAATTGTTAGATCTTCTTGTTGGACAGACCCTTTAAATATGATATAGTATCCCTCTTCATCTCTTCCTACAGTCTTTGGTTTAAAATCTAATTTGTCTGATATGAGGATTGCTATCTTAGCTTTTTTTTTTTAGGTCCATTAGCATGGTAAATGGTTCTCCACCCCCTCACTTTCAGTTTGGAGGTGTCTTTAGGTCTAAAATGAGTCTCTTGTAGATAGCATATAGATGGGTCTTTTATCCAATCTGATACCCTGTGTCTTGATTGGGCATTTAGCCCATTTATATTCAGAGTAACTATTGAAAGATATAAATTTAGTGCCATTATATTGCCTGTAAAGTCCCTGTTTCTGTAGATTGTCTCTGTTTCTTTCTGGTCTATGTTACTCTTGGGCTCTCTCTTCCCTTACAGAATCCCCCTTAATATTTCTTGCAGGGCTGGCTTGGTGGTTACATATTCTTTCAGTTTCTATCTGTCCTGGAAGCTCTTTACCTCTCCTTCCATTCTGAATGACAGCCTTGCTGTCAAGTATTCTTTTTTTTTTTTTTTAAGATTTTATTTATTTATTTGACAGAGAGACACAGCGAGAGAGGGAACACAAGCAGGGGGAGCGGGAGAGGGAGAAACAGGCTTCCTGTGGAGCAGGGAGCCCGATGCGGGGCTCGATCCCAGGACATTGGGATCATGACCTGAGCCAAAGGCAGACGCTTAATGACTGAGCCACCCAGGCGCCCTGCTGTCAAGTATTCTTGACAAGTATTCTTGGCTGCATTTTCTTCTCATTTAGTACTCTGAATATATCATGCCAGCCCTTTCTGGCCTGCCAGGTTTCTGTGGATAGGTCTGATATTAATCTGATGTTCCTCCCTCTGTAGGTAAGGGGCCTCTTGTCTTGAGCTGCTCTCAGGATTTTCTCTTTTTCTCTAAAATTTGCAAGCTTCACTATTATATGTCAGGGTGTTGATCTGTTTTTATTGTTTCTGGGAGGGGTCGTCTCTACTTCTTGGACATGAATGCTTCTTTCCTTCCCCAGATCAGGGAAGTTCTCAGCTATGATTTGCTCAAATATACCTTCTGGCCCAATCTCTCTCTCTCTCTTTGCCCTCAGGCACCCCAATAATTCTGACACTGGTATGTTTCATGGAATCATTGATTTCTCAAAGCCTTTCTTTCATGAGCTATTAGTTGTTTTTCTCTCTTTTCCTCAACTTTCTTCCTTTCCATCAGCCTGTCTTCTAGATCACATATTCTCTCTTCTGCCTCATTCACCCTAGGTGTTAGAGCATGCAATTTAGACTGCATCTCAATTACAGCGCTTTTAATTTCAGCCTGATTAGATCTCATTTCTGCACTAAGAGACTCTCTAGTGTCTTTTATGCTTTTTTCAAGCCCAGCTATTAACTTTATAATTGTTATCCTGAATTCCATCTCTGACATCTTACTTATATCCATATTGATTAGATCTGTGGCAGAGAACATGACCTCTGGTTCTTTCTTTTGTTGTGAATTCCTCCTTCTAGTCATTTTGCCCAGAGAAGAATGTATGAGCGAGGGAGCAGAATCAAAAATATCAACGACGACCCAGGCAAAATACACACTAGACAAATCTGAAGCAGTCAGAAACCAAAAGAGAAAAGCAAACAAAACCAAAACAAAACAAAACAAAAAGGGGCGGGAGATGAGAGAATATAATCTCACAAGATGGATAAAGCAGGGTGATCCACTTGTTCCTAAGTGAATTTTGGTCTGTGTGTTAGGAGACACTAAATCCCAAAACCACAAAGAAAGCAAAACTTACGTGTATATATATATATATATACACACACACACACACACACACACAAATAAAACTGAATAGAGTGGGAAAAGGCCAAAAATGAAGCATATATGTATAAAATGTAAATGTAAAAAATAAAAGTTAAAAAGCGACTTAAAAACAAAGGGTTGATACAGTAAGAAACTAGTTGAAAAGGGAAAAAAGGAAAAAAAGGAAATGGAAAATTTTAGACTGAAAGATAAACGAACCATGAGAAAAATCTTCAAGTTCTATATACTATTTTCCCCTAGTGCTAGAGTTTCACAGTCATGTGGGTTCCATTAACTAGTTGTGCACCTGTTCTTCCAGTTGGGTCTTCTGGGGGAGGGGCCCGCTGTGCTGCTTCTCAGGTGTCTTTGCCTGGGTGGAATTGCACTGCCCCTTGCCAGGGGGCTGGGCTCAGTGTAAGCAGGTCCTCTGTGTCGCTTTTGTTCCCTGAAGGCTTTCCTTGCCTCTTTAGAGGATCAAAATAAAAATGGTCATGCTCCGGGCGCCTGGGTGGCTCAGTTGGTTGAGCGACTGCCTTCGGCTCGGGTCATGATCCTGGAGTCCCGGGATCGAGTCCCGCATCGGGCTCCCTGCTCAGCGGGGAGTCTGCTTCTCCCTCTGACCCTCCTCCCTCTCATGCTCTCTGTCTCTCATTCTCTCTCTCTCAAATAAATAAATAAAATCTTTAAAAAAAAAAAAAAAAGGTCATGCTCCGATCTCCAGCCCCAGAGCTGAAACATCGTGGTCCCCCTTCTTCAGTAAACCCTGTGGGACAAACAGTCTTCACTTTTGTGTGTGCCAAACCCCCACAGACTCCTGTGGTGTGTGCCCACACCAATCCGGGGGGGGGGGTAGTCTGAGGGTCCCCATTACTGCCCTTTGTAGTGCCCTGGCACTCTCAGTGGTCGCGGGATCTTGCGCGTCCCACTCCATCACTCCCAGGGTGTCGCTGTACTGTCCTTTACGGGCCACCGCTCTGAGAGCTGTTGCCAGGTCATGGGCCCACCTGTTCCGCCCCTCCCAGGGGATGGCAGATGGTCTGCAAGTTTCAGTCCTTTCCGAGGTGTTCAGGTAGACAGCAGTCACCAGATCCGCCCAGCTCACGGTTTATGGTGACCTGAGCTGAGAGTCCCCTCCTGGGCTCCCTGACTGTAACCAGTTTCCCCCATCCACTGCTTGGGCACTCTACCGGCTCAGGCACCCCCGTTAAGTTCTGTGACTCCTGGGATCTTGAGACCACACTGACCCACCTAGAATTCTGCCCTTTTCATCCGCTGAGCCCCTTTCAGACAGGGATGTCTCTCACTGGAGCAGATTTCTAAGTGTTCCAATCTTGCCCTCCAGTACTATATCACTTACTGGTAGCCGGCTTATGGAGGCTCCCTCCCCCCTCTGTTTATCTTCTGATACCTCCCCTTGGACTCATGTCTCCACACCTCCTACCTTGCAAAAAGCAGCTGCTTTTCTACTTGTAGAGTTCCAGATATTTTTTTCTTACATCTCAGGCTGAATTCATGGGTGTTCAGAATGGTTTGATAGTTATCTAGCTAAACTCAAGGGACCAGATGAAATAAGGGACCAGATGAAATAAGGTCCCCTACTCTACCACCATCTTGCCTCCCTAGACTATCTTAGAGAGAAAGAGAGAGAGGGAGGGAGCACTCGAGCCTGGTGGGGAGGGACAGAAGGAGAGGGAGAGAAAGTCTCAAGCAGACCCCACACTGAGTGTAGAGCCCAACGCAGGGCTCAATACCATGACCCTGATATCATGACCTGAGCCGAAACCAGGAGTTGGATGCTCAACCGACTGTTCCCCCCCAGGTACCCTTAGTCCAGATCACTTTTAACAAAGAAGTGGTTAAGTGTTGGGAGCTAAACTGGAAATGAGAAGATGGAAAGATAAATTAATGGTCCAAGTCTTTAGGGGAAATCAGATTTTGGTGAGGCTGAGCAGGAAAGGAGGTGGGAATACCATTTACTGATCACATCACCTGCTTTATAAACAGTAGGCCCTGGTTTACTGCTTTCAATTTCATTATCTCATGTAATAATCAAAACAACACTATGTAATAAAAAGGTAGGTAAAAGGAGCATCCCCATATCATGAATAATGAAACCAAGTCTTAGATTAATTAACTGATTCAAGGTCCTAGAATCATATGTAAATTCAAAGTAGGATTCAAACTCAGGGCTTTCTAACTTATAGCACATGTTCTTTCCTCAATGCTACCCTGCCTCTCAAATGATCAAAGTTCCACAAAAAAACTGCAAGGACTAATAAACAAATTCAGCAAAACTGCAGGATACAAAATCAGTTGCATTTCTATATACTAGCAACTAATTATTCAAAAAGGAAATTAAAAAAACAAAACAATCCCATTTACAATAGCACCAAGAAGAATAAAATACTTACAAATAAACTTCACCAGGGTGCCTGGGTGGCTCAGTCATTAAGCGTCTGCCTTCAGCTCAGGTCATGATCCCAGGATTCTGGGATTGAGCCCCACATCAGACTCCCTGCTCCATGGGAAGCCTGCTTCTCCCTCTCCCACTCCCCCTGCTTGTGTTCCTGCTCTTGCTATCTCTCTCTGTCAAATAAATAAAACTTTAAAAAAACAAAACAAAACAAAAACAAATAAACTTCACCAAGGAGATGAAAGATCTGTACACTGAAGACTATACAAAAAATAACGAGAGAATTCGAAGCAGACACAAATAAATGGAAAGACATCTCATGTTCATGGATTGGGGGAAAAGATTAATATTGTTAAAATGTCCATACTAACCACATTGAATCTACAGATTCAATGCAATTTCTATCCAAATCCCAATGGCATTTTTCACAGAAATAGAAAACACAATACTAAAATTCATATGAAATCACAAAAGACCCCAAATATTCAAAGCAATCTTGAAATAGAAGAAGAAAGCTGAAGACATCACACTTCCTCATTTCAAAATATTTCAAAGCTACAGTAATCAGAACAGTATGGTACAGGCAAAAAACCCACATAAACCAATACAACAGGATAGGAAGCCCAAAAATAAACCCATGTATATGTGTTCAAAAGATTTTAGGGGTGCCTGAGTGGCTCAGTCGGGGCCCCTGGGTGGCTCAGTCATTAAGCGTCTGCCTTTGGCTCAGGTCATGATCCCAGGGTCCTGGGATCGAGCTCCGCATCAGGCTCCCTGCTCAGCGGGAAGCCTGCTTCTCCCTCTCCCACTCCCCCTGCTTGTGTTCCCTCTCTCGCTGTGTCTCTCTCTGTCAAATAAATAAAATAAATAAAATCAAATAAATAAAATCTTAAAAAAAAAATTAAAAAAAAAAAGATTTTAGACAAGGGTGCCAAGAACACATGGAAGAATAGTCTCTTCAATAAATGATATTGAGAAAACTGGATATCCACATGCAAAAGAATGAAATTATACCCTTAACTTAAGCCATACACAAAAATCAACTAATACATATATGATAAATATATATATTTTGGTCATCTGAATGACCAAATGTATACTTCTTACAAATCACGATATTGCAGACACCTAATATTGCAGACAGGCAACAAAAGCAAAAATAAACAAGTGTGGGGGCGCCTGGGTGGCTCAGTCGTTAGGCGTCTGCCTTCGGCTCGGGTCATGATCCCAGGGTCCTGGGATCGAGCCCCGCATCGGGCTCCCTGCTCAGCGGGAAGCCTGCTTCTCCCTCTCCCCCTCCCCCTGCTTGTGTTCCTGCTCTCGCTGTGTGTCTCTGTCAAATAAATAAAATCTTTAAAAAATAAATAAATAAATAAAAAATAAACAAGTGTGATTGCATCAAACTAAAAAGTTTCTGTACAGCAAAGGAACCAATCAGGAAGATGAAAAGGCAACCTACAGAATGGGAGAAAATACTTGTAAACCATATATCTGATAAAGGGTTAGTATTCAAAATATATAAAAAATACCTACAATTCAATTGCAAAAATAAATCCAATATATTCCTCCAAAGAATACATACAAATGGGCAGTATATGAAAAGGTGCTCAACATCAATGATCAGGGAAATGCAAATCAAAATGACAGTGAGATACTACCTCACACCTGTTAGGATGGGTATTATCAAAAATATTTATATGTGCTGGTGAGGATATGGAGAAAAGGGAACCCTTGTACACTGTTGGGAATGTAAATAGAATAGTAACTATGGAATAGTTTCCTCAAAAAATTAAAAATAGCTACCATATGATCTAGCAATCCCACTTCTGGTATATATCCAAAGGAAATAAAGTCACTATCTTGACGAGGTATCTGCACTCTTGTGTTCACTGAAGCATTATTCACAATAGCCAAGATATAGAAGCAACCTAAATGTCCACTGATGGTTGAATGAATAAAGAAAATGTGCTGTAGGGCGCCTGGGTGGCTCAGTTGGTTAAGCAACTGCCTTCGGCTCAGGTCATGGTTCTGGAGTCCTGGGATCGAGTCCCGCATCGGGCTCCCTGCTCAGTGGGGAGTCTGCTTCTCCCTCTGACCCTCCCCCCACTCATGCTCTCTCTCAGATAAATAAAATCTTAAAAAAAAAAATAGAAAAAAAAAAAGAAAATGTGCTGTATACATACAATGCAATATTATTTATCCTTAAAATGGAAGGAAATCCTGCCGTCTGCTGCAACATGGATGAACCTGGAGGCTATTACACTAAGTGAAATTAGCCAGACACAGAAGGAAAAATACAACATGATCCCACTTGTACACGGAATCTAGTCAAGCTCATAGAAGCAGAAAGTAGAATGGAGGCTGGCTGAGTCAGAAGAGCATGAGATTCTTGATCTCAGGGGGTTGTGAGTTTGAGTCCCACATGGGGTGTAGAGATTACTTAAAAAAATAAATAACTTTTTTTAAAAAAAGAATTAAATGGCTTGATGAGCTATTTGCAAAGGGTGCTCTCAATCTAAAGCAGGCCTTCATTATTTTTCTGTTTTAATGACTCTAGTTCTTTGGAAGGGCCTTGCTTAGGAAGATTTTACTTACTCAAAGAGGAGATGTCCTAAACATTTCCAGGTAGGACAGGAACTACCAATTCCTGAGACTACTGCAAAACATCTGATGTCCTCTTTCATACTCTCCCAAGACCTGAAGCAAAATTATTAGCCTGGAAAACCATATCTATGTCCTTCCTCCAGGAGAGAGGAATTTGTCAACTTTGCCCAGAGGAGCAGAATAGTTCCCATCCTACAACCCCCTTTGTTTTAACCAATAGGGTATTACTACACATGACACAAGCAGAGACTTGAAATTTGCTTGCATTGTTGAGCATGACTCTGCCATTACCATGAGCCACGTTGTCTTACATAACTGCTAACTACTTAGCTTGGGTCCCAAAATGAACCACAAGGAGAAATTCACCCCAGCCAACCCCCAGAACAAGAGCATAAAGCAGAGCTTCCCCAGCTGAACCATAGTCCCATGAGCAACATAAATGCCACTAAGTTAGTATGCCAGTAAGATTTTGTGATCATTCATTACAAAGCTATAGCTGATTGCTAAATACAGTTATGATGTTTGAATTAACATGCACAGGCTTAAGGTATGGGAACAGTTAATATTCAGAGGTTCTTGTCAGGGAGCTAGAAAAGCCCATATGAAATTTTTCTTTTATTTCTGACTCAAAATTTGGAGAGACACGCTAGCTATTTATATATCCAACCATAATGTATGTCATTTCTACCATGTGATTACTGCTTACAATGATAACCCGATAAATCTTTCCCAAATCTTCATTAAGACTTTAGCTCAGTAAGGAACTCTGAGAGTAAACAGAGCATTTTAATCCCATGGGAGGGATGCTATTATACAAGAAACACAGTGCCACATGAGGATATTATACAAGAAGTACACAGTGCCATACCTGATGAAGACCCAGGGAACCTAAGAAGTCTGAATAAGGGGGCACCTAAGTTGAGAACTGAGGAATGAAGAGAACCTCAGAGGTTGACAAGGGTGTAGGAAAGCAGAGGTCAGTGATGAGGGGCCAACTCTGCAAGACCCAGAAATAAGTAAGCATAAGGCGTATTGCAAGATTTGAAGTACTATTGTCTGAAGAAAAGAAGTGGTAGAATGAGGAAAGGAGAAGAGGAAAAGATAAGAGAGAAAACAATCCCAGATCTAGTATTTTTTCTCTTTTCCTCCATATTCTTCTGTGAAGGGCAGAATGCTATATATTTCATATCTAAAGCACATTTTTTTTCATGGCTATTCCGGTATATGCAAGCCTAAAAAGGTTCTTGATCTCAGGACAATTACTGGGGTTTATTCATACTAAAGTATAATTGGCTGATAAGGTTAAAAGAGCAATCACCCCAGGTATGTACATTGCAATGAGCTGGAAAAACACTAAACTAAGAGTATAATTTCAGGCATCAACCAAATGGTGACAGGATTGGGATCTGCCTTCCCTCATTACCTCTAGCCTTTTCTGAGAGACTGAAAGTAATCTATCCTTCCTTTTAGGAAGAATTCGCATTATTTGCAGAAGTTATGTTCTATAAAGTCACCATGGATACTTGAATACTGTGTTAATGAATACTGAACCATTGCCCCTAGAGGTAATCAAAGATTAGGTTCCTAAGAGCCTCTAGTTATAACATTTTCATCAACCAATCGATACATAACCTTATTTTATGTGTGCTTCTGTTATTAAAGACACCTATTTAGTATATACTGTTGATTCATTAACGTTGAATTCATGGCCAACACGACTGTAACTCATGCCTGAACAAAGCTTATCCAACACACAGTGCAGCCTTCTTTGCACTCAGGAACATTAGACAGCACTTCGGCTCTGCACTCGGGGGCCATTTTAAACAGCAAAACTGCCAACAGAGAGAGCACAAAAATGTGAAAAATGTGGTACTAAACAAACCACAGAAAAGACACTTATTTACAGTATAAGAGCTGAAACAAAAAGGCAGAGCATTGCCTTTTTCGACCTCAGCTGGGAACATGTGTGTCAGGTAACTAAAATTTTTTGCTTCTCTGTGCATGTCTGAGAATTACCACAAAAGCGTCGCAAGTATTGATTTGAGTTTACAAGTAAGATTTAGCAAGTGGTGAATTTGAAAATATGGAATCTGCAAATAATGAGGATTGAACAACATAATTTTTATACACGAACAACAAATTTTTTTACCCTTTCTGCCTTACCCACTGCTTACATACTGAGTAAACATTCTCCAGGACCCACATACAGAGCTGTTCCCATTTCTATTACCATATAGTGGTGTTCCCTGCATTCCAAGTCCTGTTAGTACATCTTGCATAAATGAGAGTCCTACACCTTCTATTGGTAACATCTGGAAATTGCTTGTATTTTTTTATTGTTTATGCGTGTACACCCACACAAGGCCTTATACAAACTTTGTACATATGTATATGCATTCTCAAGATGTTTAAATGACTACAGTTTATTCAGATACTACAATATATCTTATTCTTTAAATATAGTGCTGTTGGGCGCCTGGGTGGCTCAGTTGGTTAAGCGACTGCCCTCGGCTCAGGTCATGATCCTGGAGTCCCTGGATCGAGTCCCGCATCGGGCTCCCTGCTTGGCAGGGAGTCTGCTTCTCCCTCTGGCCCTCCCCCCTCTCATGTGCTCTCTCTCATTCTCTCTCTCTCAAATAAATAAATAAAATCTTTAAAAAAAAAAAAAGATTCACTTTAAAAAATTAAAAAATTAAAAAAATAAATATAGTGCTGTTTTCTTTCTTTTAGAGATGGAGGACTTGTCCCCTTTGGATAAGGAGATAACTCATTATTCAGTCAATATGTGCTTCAGAAATGCTGTCAGACATCATGCTGGATTGTTGTATCATCAACTTTTTATGCCAGGAATTAAGCTCTCCAAAATCTCCTTTTCTATGTGGTTCTAAGTTAGAGTAAACCAAAGGTGAGCTTGTACAAGATTTGGAAGGTAAAAGGAAGCAACGCCCATTATGCTCTGAGGTCACATTTGGTTAGAGGTGGTGGAAACAGATACACAGGTCAGCAGGTTCCAGCTGGTCCTCATTCTCCTCACCTCCACCTCCAGCTCTCTGGCCCTTGCTGACCAACAGTAATCCCAGGCCCACCACCATAGGCTTCTCTGCAATTCGCAGAGGCAGTGGCCACAAAGAGCCAATAGCTTCCCATGACTACTCTACCAGCTCCCATTTGTGATCTGACTATAGCTACTGGATGTGCCAAGCACCAGGGTTTACTTGGAATCTCTGATTCATTAACTGGTACCAGGGTTAGTTAGTGACCTTCCCATGTCCCTTCAGCTCCCAGCTCCCATTGTCCAATGTTTGCTTCCCCAGCTCCTCTCCCACTGCCAAGATCTAATCCTTGTAATAGATTTCTTCTTCCATAATACTCATAGTCATTCTGCTTCCTGACTCATACCGTTATCTGCTTCCTATTTCCCCTATTTCAATGCCAGGCCGAAAAAAGTACATAACAGACACTTCTGTGGACAAACTAAGCCACAGAGCTGGAACAATGATTCCTCCTGCTTATAGAAGTGTCATTAAGAGGCCACATGGCCTCTAATGAGTCATCCTGGAACTGGTTCAGTGCCCTGGTATTGTGATTCCTATTCGCTATGCCTTGCACATAGTCATTCCTTACATCCTACAAGGTGCCTTCATGTGTATATTCCAGGAGCCATCAATATAGGAAAGACTTGGAATTGGTTTTCCCATTTTACAGATGAGGAAACTAAGAAAGGTTAAGGTCATGGGGTTAGTAAGTGGCAGAGTTAATATTCAAACTAAAGCCTTCTGGAGGAATTTTTAAATTTCATTTAGTAGACCCAACCATAAAACTGAATATAAAATATTTAAGTAGGCACCTGTTGCTAATGGCTAATACTTTTACAGCAACAAATGTTCCCTAAGACAGTTGCTCCCTCAATGATTTCATTTTTGACCTACCATTAGCCATCTTCATTAAAAAGAAAAATTACAGACACTTTCAGCAGGGCAAATAGGACAAAACTGAACACCAGAAAATTTTATGGGGCCAGGATAGACCTGAGTAATCATCTAACATAGTAGATACCTTTTGAAAATAAGGAGAGCCTAGTCTCAGACTTCTTTGCTCCTCAAAGTATGTCCCCTAGACAAACAGCATAAGTATCACCTGGGAGCTTGTCAGAAATTCAGAATCTCAGGCCCTATTCCAGGCCTAGTGAATCACAATCTCTAAGGGATGAGATCCAGAAATCTGTGTTTTGACAACCTCTCCAGGTGCTTCTTTAAGAATCTAAAATTTGAGGGACACCTGGGTGGCTCAGTCAGTTAAGCGTCTGCCTTCGGCTCAGGTCATGATCCCAGGGTCCTAAGATCGAGCCCCACATCCCTACGTCAGGCTCTCTCCTCAGCGGGGAGCCTGCTTCTCCCTCTCCCTCTGTCTGCTGCTCTCCCTGCTTGTGCTCTTTCTCTCTCTCTCTGACAAATAAATAAATAAAATCTTAAAAAAAAAGAAGAATCTAAATTTTGAGAGCCACTGGGCCAAGTGACTTATCCAAGATCACATATTTAACTTGCAACAAATCCAGCTCCTCTAATTTATAAATGCAATGCTTTTTCCATTATACCAAATGGCTAATAAATATCAACATTCCCTTTCACTGTCCATTCACCATTTCCCCAGGCAGATCATAGCTGAAAGCATTTATTTTGTATTATACCACGATTATAACAAACAAGGCCCACGAAATAATACTTTATACAAAACTTTGGTCTCATAAAATCCTTTAGATCTTGGTTTTGAAATAAACTCTAAGGTATTCTCCTCTGGCCATAACAATCTATGGTTTACTCTCTCTCCTGTGTTGACTTGTCATTTGTTTGATGCTGAGAAGTAGTTGCACTTTAGTCCCCACCTTGGGGGCGTGTAATAAGAATAATCATGATATTGTAAAGTCTTAAAAGTTTCTAAACCAGAACCCCAAATTACTCTGCTGATCTGTCTCTTTAGGAAGCCTACATTCCCAAATGCAAAAGAGTTAGTCCTACTTTATTTAAATAACCAGTCCAGTGTTCTCCAAAGTTTTCCACACAGGCCTAGGATAACATCTGTCATGGTACTTCAGATGTTTCTACTCTTAGGGGGCTATTTTATTATTGCAAACCATTTTATGAGTTGCTCTGTTCAGGTTTTTATATTATTCCAGAGAAGGCTCACCTGCTGGCACATAGTAAGGGGACTGATGGGGTTTGTGTCAGGTGCCCCTGAAAAGACCTTTATCTTCAAAGTTGAGGATTTTTTGTATTGACAGTTGCTGAGAAGAGACCTCCTGAAGTGAAGCTCTGTCTACTCAGAGCTGCCTGGAGTGTCAGAACAGAGGACACAAGTACGGAGTTCTTATGGAGATCCCGGCATGCCACTCGCCCCAACAGATCACTGTTCTTTGAAGACCCTTCTCTGACTAAAAACACTTCACAAACAGCATCATGAGAATGCATAGAACAGGTGGCAAAGTAATGACCTGAATGAAAATTCAGAAACTTTGAAGACTACCTCAGAAAATGCCCTTCCTACATCCCATACAGATCTCAGGGAATCATTAAATTTTAACCATTGCCATCTATTATTCGTGTCCTTCTTCAGGATGCCAAAGGCAGGATTTCAGTATAAGCTGATTTAGCCATTTTTCTTCTTGAGACTCAATAAAGCAAGACCATTTTTGTTCCCTCACCGTAATTCTCTTTATGGAAGATTTTTAAACATTAATAGCTTTCAAAAAAATTAACAGTAGAACAAACAATTCTGTCAAACAAAATCTTATGATTGAACAAACAAAACAAAAAATTATAAGTTTAATTCAGAAGCAGTGAGGCATATAAAAATGAATCTTGAAATGATATCCAAATAAACTCCCACATGTAATAGTTGAAAGTTTCCACTAATTAGTTTCCTGACCTTGGGTGTGTTACTTATCTTTTCTGGGGACAATTATACACCAACCTTACCTTTATAATTTATTGTAATACAATGATATGATATATGTGAAATGTTCTAAACTATAGTATAGAACATCTGGGTATACACCGACTTATTATTACAGCTCTGAAAACCATGATATTCTCATTTATGTAGCCTCAAAATTAAGCTAGAGTGCACCCATGTTCTTTGGAAGAATTGGACACATTTTTCTGGCACTGCAAACTACCATTTTTTTGCTGTCACCAAAACTGAATTTTTTAAAAAATCACATTATTATGCTTCCAGACAAGAGGACCACAGCTCCATTTCTTTCACTCCATAACTAGTACTACCTAATAAAAACATAAAAACATGGTAAAACCATTTTCATCTCTTTTTGTTTTATGCTTATATGCTAGATCCAAAGAGACCATGCCATTTCTTGTGGAAGCAGAAAACACAGTAATAAACCTCCACGTGGTTCATCCAGCTAGCACATCCAACATCCTTGGAATGCTCTTTCGCTTATATGTACACTGATTTGCTCATTGACTGGGCCCTACAAACATTAATTTATTGTAATTTTGAGTTAGAAGGAAGTGTAGTGACCATTTATGTCTGTAATCCTGTCATTTCAGCACTACAGGAACTGAGGCTCGGAAAAATGATAAGACTTGCCCGAAGCTACACAGCTAGTTAGTGGCAGAGCCTAACTCAACTAATCCAACAAACCATGAGGGAAAAGGCACTTAGCAGGGAAAGGCACTTATTTTGTTCTGCCATGCTTTTAAATTCAGCTGTTTATTTTTAATCAGAAATACTTTCAGGGCGCCTGGGTAGCTCAGTCGTTAAGCGTCTGCCTTCAGCTCAGGTCATGGTCCCAGGGTCCTGGGATAGAGCCCTGCATCGGGCTCCCTGCTCTGCGGGAAGCCTGCTTCTCCCTCTCCCACTCCCCGTGCTTCTGTTCCCTCTCTCGCTGTGTCTCTCTCTGTCAAATAAATAAATAAAATCTTTAAAAAAAAAAAGAAAAATACTTTCCAGAAGGCTTAATCTCACCAACAATAACCTTCACTACTGATTTTTTTTTAGGTTTTATTTATTTATTTGACACAGAGAGAGAGCACAAGGAGGGGGAGCGGCAGGCAGAGGGAGAAGCAGACTCCCCACTGAACAGGGAGCCCGATGCAGGACTGGATCCCAGGACTCTGGAATCATGACCTGAGCTGAAGGCAGACGCTTAACCGACTAGGCCACCCAGGCGCCCCTTCACTACTGATTCTTAAAATTTTTGTTGCTTAGTGCTCACTGAACTCACCAATGCTAGCTCATCCGCCAAAGGAATGCCTTTTTGCCCGTCTCTAGTGCACAGCAATTCACATTTCAAAACTCTCCATTTTCCTCCTTCTTCTCAGTAAACAATTCTTTAAATCTTTTAAATCTTTGAATTTCCAGGAAAACTTGGGGAGGGGGGCAATATTAAGAGCAGATGTTCCAAGGTTCCTGGATTGAAATCCTGACTCTGCTCTGTGATAGGGTAATTCTTGGAGCTATTGGCAGATTCCCTCCACATTTCCTGGAATTCTTGACTTTTCCCTGCATAAACAGATGAATTTTGGTCAAAAGTAAGAGATGATATAGCAAAAGAGCATTAAAAAAGCTTCTGAATTTCAAAAGTTCATGTTTTATAGCTACAGAGTCCTAGGCTTTCAAGGGCTAAGGAATAGATAAAGCATGATGATTTAAGAGTGAAATTAAAAATACTCTTGGGATCTCAAAGACCTGATGTTGAGTGAAAAAAGGCCAGACACAAGAGTATATACTACATGACTCCATTGATATGAACTTCCATATCAGGCTAAAACTAATATACACTGATAAAAATCAGTAAAGTGGTTGAGGATGGGCTGACTGGAAAGGGGTATGAGGGAAGTTTCTGGGTGTGATGGAAATGTTCCATACCTTAACATGGGTGTGAGTTACACGATTGTAATCATTGGTCAAATCTTACTGAATTGTATACTTATAATCTATACATTTTAATGTATGTAAATTATACCTCAATAAAAATTTTTTAAATAAAAAATTCCTTGGGACGTGAATAAAGAAAGAATCAGTAGGGAAGCAAATACAGCTTATATATTGGGGATGAATGTGTTCTCTGAAAGGGGGAGAGTCTCTAAGTCCTGTGCCTGTCCCTCCCTGAGGGACAATTAGAAGAAAGAGGAGGATAGAAACCATAAGACAAGTTTGGGGTATCTGAGAGGAAAGGTGACCTTGCCCTGCTCTTCCAGGTAGAACCTTGTAAAGTGGCAAGACTCCAGAATAAAAAAGGCTATGTGGCATGTCTGGGCACATGCTGCAAGAACAATAGAACATTCTCTCTGTAACCAAAAGCAGTTGAGACATGGCACTGAGGGCTAGGACCTCTGGAAAGTCTTCATTAAAACTTACCACATTGTAAAAGATGGATTGAATCTAAACAGTATGGCACAAAAATAGACACATAGAACAAAATAGAAAACCCAGAAATAAACCCACAATTCTATGGTCATAAATAATCTTCAACAAAGGAGGAAAGAATATACAATGAGAAAAAAATCTCTTCAACAAATGGTGTTGGGCAAACTGGACAGCTACATGCAAAAGAATGAAACTGGACCACTTTCATACACCATACACAAAAATAAACTCAAAATGGATTAAGGACCTAAATGTGAGATCTGAAACCATAAAAATCCTAGAAGAGAGCACAGGCAGTAATTTCTCTGACATTCACTGTAGCAACATTTTTCTAGATGTCTCCTGAGGTAAGGGAAATAACAGCAAAAATAAACTATTGAGACTACATCAAAATAAAAAACTTCTGTGCAGCAAAGGAAACAATAAAACTAAAAGCAACCTACTGAATGGGAGAAAATATTTGCAAATGACATATCCAATAAAGGGTTAGTATCCAAAATATATAAAGAACTTATACAACTGTATACAAGTGGTATACAAGAACTTATACAACTGAACACCAAAAAACACAAATAATCCAATAATCCAATTTAAAAATCGGGAGAAGACATGAACAGATATTTCTCCAAAGAAGACATACAAAGCATCAGGGAAATGCAAATCAAAACTACAGTGAGGTGTCACCTCACACTTGTCAGAATGGCTAAAATCAAAAGCACAGGGGTGCCTGGGTGGCTCAGCCATTAGGCGTCTGCCTTTGGCTTGGGTCATGGTCCCAGGGTATGGGGATGGAGCCCAGCATCGGGCTCCCTGCTCTGTGGGAGGCCTGCTTCTCCCTCTCCCACTCCCCCTGCTTGTGTTCCCTCTCTCGCTGTGTCTCTCTCTGTTAAATAAATAAAAATCTTAAAAAAAAAATCAAATCAAATCAAAAACACAAGAAACAACAAGTGCTGGTGAGGATGTGGAGAAAAAGGAACCCTCATGCACTGTTGGTGGGAATACAAACTGGTGCAGCCACTGTGGAAAATAGTATGGAGTTGCCTCAAAAAGTTAAAAATAGAACTACTCTATGATCCGTAATTGCACTACTGGGTATTTACCCAAAAAAATATAAAAACACTAATTCAAAGGGATACATGCACCCCTATGTTTATGGCAGCACTATTTACAATAGCCAAATTATGGAAGCAGCCCAAGTGTCCGCTGATAGATGACTGGATAAAGAAGAAGTGATACACACACACACACACACACATATATATATACACACACACACTGGAATATTATTCAGCTATAAACAAAAAGACTGAAATATTGCCATTTGCAACAACATGGATGGAACTAGAGAGTATGATGCCAAGTGAAGTAAGTTAGAGAAAGACAAATAGTATATGATTTCATTCATATGTGGAATTTAAGAAACAAAACAAATGAGCATTGGAAAAAAATCAAGAGAGACAAACCAAGAAACAGACTCTTAACTACAGAGAACAAACTGATGGTTACCAGAAGGGGGAGGGAGATGGGTAAAATAGGGGAAAGGGATTAAAAACTACACTTAGGGTGATGAGCACTGAATAATGAATAGAATTGTTGAATCACTATTTTGTACCTGAAACCAATATAAACCTGTAAGTTAACTATACTGTAATTATTATAAAATGATTACCACAATCAAACTAAGTAATGTATTCATCACCTCACATAGCTCTAAAGTATAGTTCAAGTCCCATGTTTCCTTATTGATTTTCTGGCTGAATGATCTATCCTTTGTTGAAAGTGAAGTATTGAAGTCCCCTACTATTATTGCATTGCTGTCTACTTCTCCCTTTAGATCTGTCAGTATTTGCTTAATATATTTAGGTGCACCAATGTTGGCTGCATATATATTTACAATTGTATCTTCTTGATAAATTGACCCCTTTATCATTACATAATGACCTTCTTTGTCTCTTGTAATAGTTTTTGACTTAAAGTCTATTTTACTGATATAAATATAGCTACTACCCCTGCTCTCTTTTAATTTCCATTTGCATGCAATATCTTTTCCATCCCTCATTTCAGCCAATGTGTACCCCCATATTCACTGTAGCATTATTCACAATACCCAAGGTATGGAAACAACCTAAGAACCCATTGATAGGGCGCCTGGGTGGCTCAGTTGGTTAAGCGACTGCCTTCGGCTCAGGTCATGATCCTGGAGTCCCGGGATCGAGTCCCACATCAGGCTCCCTGCTCAGCAGGGAGTCTGCTTCTCCCTCTGACCCTCTTCCCTCTCATGCTCTCTGTCTCTCATTCTCTCTCTTGCAAATAAATAAAATCTTAAAAAAAAAAAAAAAAGAACCCATTGACAAATGAATGGATAAAGAAATTGTGGTGTATATATGTGTGTGTGTGTGTATATATATATATACATACATATATATATATGTGGTGTGTATATATATACATGATGGAATTTTAAAAAAAAACTGAGCTCATGGATACAGACAACAGATTGGTGGGTGCCAAAGACAGGGGCGGGGAGTTGGTGAAATGAGTGAACTGGGTCAAAATGTACAAACTTCCAGTTGTAAAATAAATAAGTCATGGGGATATAATATATAGCATGGCTACAATAGTGAATAATACCGTATTGCATATCTGAAAGTTGCTAAAGGAATAAATCTTAAATGTTCTCATCACAAGAAAAAAATTCTGTAACTACACGTGGTGACAGATGTTAACTAGATTTATTGTGGTGATCATTTGCAATACATAGAAATACCATATCGTTATGTTGCCCACCTGAAACTAATATAATACTGTATATCAATCATACCTGAATAAAATAAAACAAAATAAAATAAAATATGAAACCATAAAAAAGAAGAAGGGCAGAAAAGAAATAAGCAGCTAATTTATCACTGTCAGCTGTAAGAGACAAAAACAATTAACATCAATAAATGATTGCTGAACTGTGTTCCTTTTCTTTTTTAGAGAGAGAGGGCAAGGAGAGGGGAGGAGGTAGAGGGAGAATCTTAAGCAGGCTCCACGCCCAACTCAGGGCTCGAGCTCACGACCCAGAGATCATAACCTGAGCTGAAATCAAGAGTCAGATGCTTAAATGACTGAGCCACCCAGGTGCCCCATCTGAGCTGTGTTCCTACTGACCTTTCAATATCATTCAATTAGGCACTTCTCATGGAAAAGAAAAACTTTTTAATTGGTATTTTAATTTTTTTAAAAGATTTTATTTATTTATTTGAGAGAGGGAATGAGAGAGAGAGAGCATGAGAGGGGGGAGGGTCAGAGGGAGAAGCAGACTCCCTGCCGAGCAGGGAGCCCAATGCCGGACTCGATCCTGGGACTCCAGGATCATGACCTGAGCCGAAGGCAGTCGCTTAACCAACTGAGCCACCCAGGCGCCCTTAATTGGTATTTTATATTTTAAAGATAACCTGTGCCACTGAGTGGGAGATCAGTGTGTCTCAGTGGTAGATGACACAGAATTTGATCAAACATCTAAGCAAGGGGAGCCTGGGTGGCTCAGTTGTTAAGCATCTGCCTTTGGCTCAGGTCATGATACCAGGGTCCTGGGATTGAGCCCAGCATCAGGCTCCCTGCTCAGCCAGGAGACTGCTTCTCCCTCTCCCACTCCCCCTGCTTGTGTTCCCTCTCTAGCTGTCTCTCTCTGTGTGTCAAATAAATAAATAAAATAAAAAAAAAAAAATCTAAGCAAATTGTATTTCCAAGTTCTTCTGTTCTGCATCTTTATGGAAAAACATATCCAGATAGACACTGCACATTTCCTACCACCCAGTTTGCTAAGTGTGAGTATTTCATAGCATTATTTTATATAAAGGGCAGAATGAATAGTTCTGGGTAAGGTTAATACTAACAAGCTTCATTATGACACTCAAAATTATTTTAATTAAATCTCCAAAGTCTGTTGAAAGGAAATCTAGGGGTGCCTGGCTGGCTTAGTCAGTGAAGCATGAAACTCTTCATCTTGGGGTCATAAGTTCAAGCCCCACCTTGGGTGTGGAGCCTACTTAAAATTAAAAAAAAAAAAATTAAATATATTTTTTAAAAAAGAAAGAAATCTAAGCCAGCATGCATTGAAGATATAAATCCTTAACTCTGATCTTTCTTTGTTCCAAGCTGCCAACATAATGATTTAGGGTAGACAGTGGAAGAGTAAGGCCAGCACTGGTGCTTTGCTGGCCCTCAAGGAAAAGTACCCCAGAATTTTCAGAACCAAATAGACTCACATAATATGCACAACCTTGCCACAAGAAAAAGAAAATATACTGGGATTTGTTTATCTGTTTTACCAACAACTTACTCAAAGTATAAATAGAACATATGCCATTTTTGGTATATGGAATACTCAATAATGTTAAAATCTCAATTTTCTACCAGATTATTCTACAAACTCAATATAATACTAATCAAACTCTCCAAAATCTTTTTTTGTAGAACTTGATAAGCTGATTTTAAAGTTTATAAAGAAATCCAGGGGCGCCTAGGTGGCTCAGTCGTTAAGCGTCTGCCTTCGGCTCAGGTCATGATCCCAGGGTCCTGGGATCGAGCCCTGCATCGGGCTCCCTGCTCAGCGGGAAGCCTGCTTCTCCCTCTCCCACTCCCCCTGCTTGTGTTCCCTCTCTCGCTTTGTCTCTCTCTGTCAAATAAATAAATAAATAATCTTAAAAAAAAGAAAAGAAAAAAAAAAGAAATCCATAGGATCTAGAAAAGCCAAAACAATTTTGAAAATAACAAAGTTAGAGGACTCACACTTCCTAATTTTAAGACTTGCTATAAAGCTACAGTAGTCAAAACAGTTATCATACTAATATAAGGACAGACACATAGATCTATAGAACAGAATAGAGAATACAGAAATTGACCCACACATATATGTTAATTGACTTTCAACAAAGGTGCGAAGCCAATTCAAGGTGGGGAAAGGAAAGTCTTTTCAACAAACAATGCTAGAACTGGATATCCAACTGAAAAACATAAACCTTAACCCTTACCTCACATTATATACAAAAATTAAATCAAAATAGATTGTAGACCCAAATGTAAAAGCTGAAATACAGGACTTTTAGAAGAAAATGTAGGAGAAAATATTCATCAGCTCAGGGTAAGCAAGTGTTTCTTAAATAGGATACAAAAAGAACAAACAATAATAATAAGAAGTTGATAAATTGAACTTCATCAAAATTAGCTTTTTCTCTAGAATATCCCATTAGAAAAAGTAATAAAAGGCTAAGGCAATACATATAAAAGAAAATATCTGTAATATGTATGTCTTACTAAGGACTCCAGCATATGTTTAAGTATCAGCTGAAACAATCTTTTGGAGGAAATTGAGAAAATTTGGACAGGAACCCACACAAGGAACTTTAAAAAAAAAAAAGATTTATTTATTTATTTATTTGAGAGAGAGAGCGCGCACGAGTATGGGGGGGGTGGGGGGGAGAATCTCAAGCAGACTCCCCACTGAGCACAGAGCCCAACAGGGGGCTCAATCTCACAACCCTGAGATCATGATCTGAGCTGAAATCAAGAGTCAGACATTTGGGCGCCTGGGTGGCTCAGATGGTTAAGCGTCTGCCTTCGGCTCAGGTCATGATCCCAGGGTCCTGGGATCGAGTCTCGCATCGGGCTCCCTGCTCAGCGGGGAGCCTGCTTCTCCCTCTGCCTCTCTCTCTGTCTCTTATGAACAAATAAATAAAATCTTTAAAAAAAAAAAGAGTCAGACATTTAACCGACTGTGCCACCCAGGAACCCCTACAGTAATTTTTAAAGTTATTCTTTGTATTGCTCTGTATGGTTTAAATTATTGACATTAAATATGTATCATATATTTAAAATAATAAAGCTTTGGTTTATAAAAAATAACATAAATTTTTAGCAAATAAGAATAAAAAGAAACTTCTCTGTCTTGATAATCTCTATAAAAAATAAACCTACATCAAATATCACACTTAAGGCAAAATATTGAAAGTATTTACTATCAGAGCACAGGAAGGTTCATTATGACACTTCTTTAACATTGTACTGGAGGTCCTTAGCCAGTGCAGGAAGGTAAGGCAAATAACTCAAAGATGTAAGGATTTAGAAAAACTGTTATTATTCACAAGAAACCTTAAAATAATTTACAGATTAATAATAAGAACTAATGGTCTTTCAACCATCCACTTTAGAAGACTCTTTGGCATTATCTACTAAAAATATAATGTACCACCACCCATTTATTCTATTTCTGGAAATATATCCTGGAAAACTCTTGCATGTGTATGAGAAGACATTTATAATCATATAAATAGAATCACATTTGTATTAACAATACATAAAGGAATAAATCCAGCTATCCATGGATGGCAAATTGGATACATAAATCATAATATATATACACATAAAATGGAATGCTATTCAATGATGAAATGAATGTTCTCTCTCCTGTCTACAGACCCGACCCCTGATCCTAGAGAATGTCTTATGGATGCTGTGACAGGCCACAGGGAGGATCACGCTAGAAGGGGAAACTGATCAAGAGAACCCCAAACCTTGGACCAATTCAGGAAACATACTGTGATGGCACCCTCACAGACCAAGGACTACACATTTTTATTTCCCTGGGCCATTGAGGTCTCACTTCTCTAGAGTTTGAATGTGTTACTATTAAATGACTCCAAGAGAAGAAACTTTCACATTCAATTTTATATAAAATGCACACAGTCTGGAGTTAAATTAAATCGCTTCATAGTGCCGAGTCTTTTGATCAAAACAGAAGTGGTTCTTCTCTTCTTCCATTGTGATAGATAATAGCATATGTCTTATCCTAGAATTGCAGCCAATTTTTCAATAATAATTTTGTTTTCCATTCAGCCTAAATAAAAAAGCTCACTGTTTCAACCTCTATGAACACTGGTTCAAATGAGGGTTACAAGCCTTCTAAAAGACTAGGATTTGTTAACATCTTCCAATTAGCATTGACATTATTTTTTAAAAAGATTTTATTTATTTATTTGACAGAGAGAGAGAGCATGAGCAGGGGGGAGGAGCAAGGGAAGAGGGAGAAGCAGGCTCCCCGCTGAGCAGGGAGCCCAATGTGAGACTCAATCCCAGGACCCTGGGATCATGACCTGAGCCAAAGGCAGACGCTTAACCGACTGAGCCACCCAGGCTCCCTAGCATTGACATTATTATTCAACAGTACACTCCTCCCTATTCAAAACACTGAATATTCTCAATTTATCCTAGTATATATCTCTCTTGAAGCTGCAGTTAAGACCCAGAATATCACCAAAACACTTCAGAGACATTTCTTTTTTCAGTCTTACAGAACTGAGCTGTTCTTTTATTCTCCACACACTACCTCCAACATGGCTTCCCTGGTGCTGAAGGCAGATCACAGACCAGCAGCAATGACTTCACACTGATCCTCTAAGCCAGTAGCTGTAAGTCAGCTTGGGCTGCCATAACAAAATACCACAAACTGGGTGGCTTAAACAACAGAAACTTCTTCTCTCACAGTTCTAGAGGCTGCTAAGTCCAAGATCAATGTGCTAGCCAATTCATTTCCTGGTAAGGCTGCTTCCGAGCTTGTAGATGGCTGCCTTCTCACTGTGCCTTCACATAGCAGACAGACCAGCTCTCTGGTGTCTCCTCTTATTGAATCAGTGCACCACTCTTCTGACCTCATGTAACCTTAATGACTTCCTTGTGCAAATATAGCCACCCTGGGGGTTAGGACTTCAACACAATCCAGTATATACCACAGTGCATAGCTAAGATCTGTACTGCAAGACTACGTTGATTTTGTTTGTTTTGTTTTTAAGTTTAATCTATTGTGGACCAATACTTTTGCACAAATCCAATAGAAACAAATCCCTAGAATAATGAAATAGGGAAAAAACCTGAAGACATGCAAGATACACGACCTGATTTATTTTATTTTTTAATTTTATTTTTTAAATTTTTTATTATTAGATTTTTACTAGATTTTTTAATTAGGTTCAATAAACAAAATTTTTCTGTACATTTTTTAAAAATACTTTTTATTGTGGTAAAATATATATAACATAAAATTTACCATTTTAGCCATTTTTGGCATGGTCATTGGCATTTCTTCTTCCCCTCAGCCAATGGTAACCACCATTCTACTTTCTGTCTCTATAAATTTGCCTATTCTAGGTACCTCATATAAGTGAAATTATACAATATTTGTCCTTTTGTGTCTGGCTCATTTCACTTAGCATGTTTTAAAGGTTCATTCATGTTGTAGTTTTTAAATGCTTCTAAGGCTCTTTCTCTCAATCTCTCTATTTACTTCCTGGGAATGTTAACTTACAGTTTGTGTACCATCATCAGTCCACAGATGCTTTGAGACCACATTTTGTATCCCACTACTCTAAGCTACTATGTAACCAGACATAGACCTGTATGCATACTTTACTAGACATTATCCCCCAAATGAAACCTAGGAAGGACTGGATAACACCAAGGAAAAAAAGAGTCATTTGTTTAGTAGGTAAGACCATCTCCGTCAGAGATATTATCAGTGGGAAAAAAAAAAAAAGAATTTTCTCCATTTCCCTGCATGTATGTATGGCATCTCGCACACTGTGGATATGGTAAGCTGATGATCAGATTAGGTAAGTAGTACTAATTAAAATAACCAAAATTTCAGCATACTGAAAGCATAAATCTTCTTTTTTTAAATTTTATTTATTTATTTGACAGAGAGAGAGAGTACAAGCAGGGGAAGTGGCAGGCAGAGGGAGAAGGAGAAGCAGGCTCCCAACCGAGCAGGGAGCCCAGAGTGAGGCTCGATCCCAGGACTCCAGGATCATGACCTGAGCCAAAGGCAGACGCTTAACTGACTGAGCCACCCAGGTGCCCTGAAAGCAAAGATCTTCTTATCACAGACAGTCATACCTTTTTCCTCTTTAGAATCAAGCCTCCAAGCTGCTATGTATTAGTATGAGTTCCATTATCAAATGGTCCAAATCCAAAACCATATTCCATCAGCCTTCTAAGCAGCCTTGAGAATGATCACCAGACAGTTCAAGATGATAACCTCAGCACACATCTATCTCCTCTTTTCCTAACAGACCCCCACTCCTCCAGGATGTCCAACTTCCAACCATGTCCAGTTGACAACAAATCTCTCCACCTCTCCGTCTGGCTGTCCTCAAAAAAACACTTGCTTCTGCCTGCCCCATCACCTTACCTCACATGAGCACCTTACCTCACATGAAATTTTCTGGCCTGCAAGAAGTCCCTTAGGCAAGGAAATACTAAGACTTATTTGAAATAAAGGAAATGGATAATATGAAGAGAATATAAAATTTCATGCTATAATAAATCATCTTGCCATACTGTCCCTCAATCCTGACTTAGATCTGGGCAGGGGGCCTAAGGAGGGGTCAAGAAGATGTGCTCACTCAGAGCCTGTGCCTCCCTGTTCTAGCTCATATTTTGAGACCCCCATCTTGGAATCCCCTTTCTAAAAGGCCTCAGCCTGCTCCCAGGGCCTGGGCAGACATCTTCCTAAGACTCGCCAGCTAGTGTGCACTCTGCTAGGCTATAGGGGTGGCCAAAGAATTGCTCTGTGTTGTGAAGGGGTAGGTGGAGCCTTCATACATGGAATGGGTATTCATATGTATGCATGGGAGTCTTCTAATGGTGTGGGACAAATGCTAAAACAGGAAGAGAAAGGGGGCAAGCCTCTATGCTGCCACAATGTGATATGGAGCCCAAGGAGTCCAAGAATCCTACATTTAAACCTGGCTTTCCACTCTTGAAGAAGCTATATCTGTCAAAGTAGTGGGAGAGAACATATTTTATCTAACAGTTTGTTAGCTTGACTGACAACTTTTAAATATTCAGACATATGGTATATAAGCATCCATTGTACTCTTGCTTCAGGTCCCACAAACATTCCAGGACCCTGTCTCTCTTAAACTATGCTCATCCTGACAATCACACTTCATTTTCTCGATGTTCTCCTTATTTCCTCCAACATGACAAAGAATGTACACTGAGGATGCACAGTACAAGTTCTATATTCTAAAGTCTCCTGAAATATATTTTATCTCTCTGCAGCTATGTTATCAATTTGAATTAAGTTAGAGCATTTATTTCTATTATTCTATTATTTCTATCTTTCTATTTTTAAGTTAGGCATTTGTTGACATTCTAAATAAAGTTTATCTTTTGCACATGTAAAACACTGATGTGTTTCAAAGTATAAACTATGTGAAAAGGTTAACTCAGGTTAAGTCTTGCTTCCTCCCTCCATTCTCTTCCCCTCCACCTCCCACTCCCTAGAGGCAACCATTTGAATAAGTTGTTTATTTATCCTTCCAGCATTTCTTCCTGCAAATAGAGGCAAATATAGAGATGTATTCTCATCTTCCACCCTTGAATAGCACAAAACCTAGCTTGCTGAATACAAGGTTCTGCATCTTGCACTTTGCACTGAACAAAATAGCCCAGAGAGCACACTATATCCGTATCTTTCTCAGTCCATTTTTATGGGCTGCATAGAACCCCATGGTGTGAACTCATGGTAGTTCAACTAGTCCTATATCATGCATGTTTGGGTTGTTTCCCATCTTTTGCTATCAGAAATAATATGCTGCAATCAATAACCCTGTGGATCTGTCATTACATAAGTGTTCAGAAATATATTTTAGATAGATTCCTTAGAAGAGGGGTTCTCTCAGAATAAATGCATCTGTAATTTCATTAGACATTACAAAAACTCCCTTCCATACAAGTTATAGTTTGCCTTCCCACCAGCAATGTTTTTGGTTTTGTTTTTGTTTTTTAAAGATTTTATTTGACAGAGAGAGACACAGTGAGAGAGGGAACACAAGCAGGGGGAGTGGGGGAGGGAGAAACAGGCTCCCCACTGTAGAGGGAGCCCGATGAGGGGCTCGATCCCAGGACCCTGGGATCATGACCCGAGTGGAAGACAGACACAGAAGGCAGACGCTTAACGACTGAGCCACGCAGGGGCCTCCCACCAGCAATGTTTTATGAGGGTTTGTTTCCTCTCAGCCTTGCCTACAGCATGTGCTGTCAAACTCTGAAATATTTGTTCATTTGAAATATGTAGGTGAGAAATAGTCACTTGATGTATTTTAATCTGCATTTCTGCTATTATTGGTGAGCTTGGTCATCTGTTTACATTTCTTTTGCTATACTGGTCATTTTTCTATTTTGCACTTGGGCCTTTTCATATAGATTTTAGGAAGGATATTATCCTTTATTTTGTAATTTAAGTTACAAAAGCTTTTCCCAGTTTGTCATTTGTCCTATGCCTTTTCTTATATTTTTAAGCCAGGCAAAACATTGTGTTTGTGTTTTTTTTTAAGATTTATTTATTTATTTGAGGGAGGTGTGGGGGCAGAGGACGAGGGAGAGAGAATCCCAAGCAGACTCTGTACTGAGCATGAAGCCCAATGCCGGGCTCAATCCCACAACCCTGAGATCACAACCTGAGCTGAAACCAAGAGTCAGACGCCCAACCAACCGCACCACCCAGGCGCCCCTGGTGTTTTGTTTTGTTTTAATGTAGTCTAATATGTAAACTAATCTTTTCTTTTGTAGATTATAGATTTTGAGTCATAATTAGCAAATCTTTCATCACTCCCAAGTCATAAAGGAAATCACCCATGATTTCTTTTATTTTTTCTTTAAAATATTTTTTAGATCTTTCATCCATTTGGAGGAATTTTGCATTTGTAGCATTGACATCAGTCTTGGGAACTGCTGATCGTGGGTGCCCATACTTTGCTTATTAGGCTTTCTGTTTTGAGTGTTAATCCATATGCTCAAGGACTTAGCTGTCCTGAGAGGCTTCCCACTCCTATCAGTCACCTGCAATTAGTTTTGCCCATTAATTGTCCTAAAGACTCTTCATGAATATTCATTTGCCATACATATGAGTGCCATCCTTTCTCCCAGAGATCCCAGGGGACTCAGTTCTCCCTGGAACAACCCTTATATAGGAGGTTTGATAACTACCTTTTTCATCACATGCATAGGGCAACTGAAAGTCTTTCATTTCCAAGGGTGAGGTTTTTAGGTTTTTGGTGTTATTCCTACTGCATATGGATCTGTTTGGGGGCTGAGAAGTTTTGGGGGCAGGAGGTGGTGGGGAAAGGTAACACTGAAAAATAAGATGGGGAAGGGCACCTGATGGTGAGCAAATAGAGGCAAATATAGAGATGCAAATAGAGGCAAAATAATTCATACATGGAATGGGTATTCATATGTATACTTGCTTTCAATTTTCCTGTGGTCCCCTCTCCAGCTCTCTTCTTGGCCTCACCTTTGTCTTGGTGTTCACTGGAAGAGGGTAATTAATCTTCTTCATCATTTGGGCATGTTTTTAAGAATTCTGAAATGCAAGCCTGACTCTTGAAGTTTGCTTTTCTTTAGGGAAATCTAAATGAGCTGTTTCACTAAAGAACAAAGTTTTCAAATGCAGGAAAATAGATGTGTGTCTGTTCCTCGTAAAAATTCTTTTCATGCTTAATAATGCATCTGTCAGTCCCTAAGTTAATTTCTCAAAAACATACTGCCAAACCGTTACTTCCTTGTCCATGACTACAATGAAAGTGTTTTATTCATTTATTTATAAGTCATAAGCCTTGTTTGTATGCTTTCTGCTCAAAGCAAACTGTCCCATGTTGTCACTGTAAACGGTCTAAAGCCAAATTTCCTTTACCATCCTCTAAAATTTTAACTATTCTGGGGGCACCTGCATGGCTCAGTCAGTTAAGCATCTGCCTTCGGCTCAGGGTCCTGGGATCGAGCCCCACAGGGAGTCTGCTTCTCCCTTTCCCTCTGCCCCCTTCTGCTCTCTTTCTCTCTCTCAAATAAATAAATAAAATCTTAAAAAAATAGTCAAAAATAAAATTTTGACTATTCTGATGGCTTAATCTGATCTTTTCCTCTAAATGTGAAAACTCATCATAAAATGGACTAGCTTTTCTTTTACACTGATCTTTGTATCAATGTATTCAATTGATCTTTATTTCAATCAAAAATACATTTATTTTTGAAACTGAGATCACAAACAAGGGGAGAGGGACATTTGTATTGTGCTGCCAGAGGGAAAGCTCTCAAAATGATGAACTAGAGTGGGAAACATTTCCCAAAACATTTTATTGATTATAAAACCGCTGTACTATCCCACCAAATGACTCTTGGTTAAAGGTGTTAACCTGAAAATAAAGAGCCGCATCGAGAGGCAAACAAACAATTATTGGGGAGTAAAGAATTATAATTTGGGGAGCACAGAATCAGGTAAAAACCTGAATAGTGCCCCATTTGTAAGATGCAAGCAAGGGGTTTTTCTGAGGAAAAGGGGGGGCAATTACATGAGTTAAAGAAAAGGAAAATTTTTTCTATGGGTGTTAATAAGCTAAGATACTCTAGGTTATACATTGATTAACTACTGATCCTATCTTCAAAAGGTCCACAACCATCAGTCTGCTGATCAGGATATTCATTCTCTCGCTGACTTCTCAAGCAATTGGTTAAAACAACTGCCGTTTTGCCTATTCCAAAAGTTTTGCCCAGTTCAAACAAAGATGGGTAAGGCAGTTTCTCCACAGTGGCCACTCTGGCTCTATTTTATTCTATTTTTTATTTTATTTTATTTTTTTTAAAGATTTTATTTATTTATCTGACAGAGAGAGACACAGTGAGAGAGGGAACACAAGCAGGGGGAGTGGGAGAGGGAGAAGCAGGCCTCCCCACTGAGCAGGGAGCCTGATGTGGGGCTCGATCCCAGGACCCCGGGATCATGATCTGAGCTGAAGGCAGACGCCCAACGACTGAGCCACCCAGGCACCCTCTGGCTCTATTTTAAAATGGCTCCACTCATGCCAATTTTTCACAAGGGCAATGATTTCATTGCCGTGAGATGTCTAAACCTTGTTCGCCTGAAAGTCCCTTGAGGGGCAAGCACATGTTTAATTTTAAGTGTGCCTAAAGCCATAGTTTGGGGGAATTTATTGTTATATCAATGAAATACTTCGATAATTTTTTAATGTTTTTCATTTCTTATCTTTAAAATTTAATAAAACAAAGGAAGTTTAATACAAATAGCCTCACCACTACAGTTTTAGATATATGTAAAGCACAAAGGAAGAAATGAGCTAAACCCACACATAATGTTCTTCTTTGTGAGATGTGGGAAATCCATATAAAGTATTCTCTTGCTTTGGGTTGTCCTCCAGAAGCAAACCCTAATCAAGGATTCAAGGGTAAAGAGTTTATCTGGAAGATGAGGCCAGGAAATAGCAGTAGTGGAATGGGTAAGTGAGAAAGAGGAAAAAAGGAAGCCAAGCAGTACCTCTGTGGGCCACTGGAGCTAATGCTTGTGAATTCTGGACAACAGCGCAGACTATGCCTCAGAGTCGCCCCAACAAAGAGCTGAGGCTATCTGTAGCTGGTCAAGGGCTGCTCTGGGAACGTTAACTGTCTGGCACTTCCTGCTTGCTCCACAACTGGATCAAGGATGAGCTTGAGTGTGAACATGAACAGAATATAGAAGGAGCAGCAACAGTGTTTCCTCCTAAGTAAAAATGATGGAAAGTACCAAACAAAAAGTGCCATACTCTTTGGATACATTACTGGAAGTCTAGAAATCAGTTTTTGCAGAAAGTAATTTACAATGACTAAAGCAGGAGAGAGAGAGAGACCTAAAAACCAAAAACAGGGCCACCTGTGGGGCTCAGTCGGTTGAGCATCCAGCTCTTGGTTTTGGCTGGGGTCATGATCTCAAGGTCACGGGACTGAGCCCGGCCTTGGGCTCCATGCTGAGCATTGAGTCCGCTTGAGACTCTCTCTCCCTCTCCCTCTTCGCCTCCCTGCCTCTAAAAATAAATAAATAGGGCACCTGGGTGGCTCAGTCAGTTAAGTGTCTGCCTTTGGCTCAGGTCATGATCCCAGGGTCCTGGGATCGAGCCCCATGTCGGGCTCCCTGCTCAGCGGGGAGTCTGCTTCTTCCTATACCTCTGCCTCTCACCCCTGCTCTCTCTCTGTCGCTCGCTCTCTCAAATAAATGAATAAAATATTTTATTTATTATTTATTTTTGTTTTGTTTTTTTGAAGACTTTTTTATTTATTTGACAGAGAGAGAGAGAGCACAAGTAGGGGGAGCGGCAGGCAGAAGGAGAGGGAGAAGCAGAATCCCTGCTCTGAGCAAGGAGCCTGATGTGGGGCTCAATCCCAGGAATCATGACCTGAGCTGAAGGCAGACGCTTAACCACTGAGCCACCCAGTCACCCCAAATAAAATCTTTAAATAAATAAATAAATAAATAAATCTATCTTTTTTTTTTTTAAAGATTTTATTTATTTATTTGACAGAGAAAGACACAGCAAGAAAGGGAACACAAGCAGGGGGAGTGGGAGAGGGCGAAGCAGGCTTCCCGCCGAGCAAGGAGCCCAATGCGGGGCTCAATCCCAGGACCCTGAGATCATGACCTGAGCCAAAGGCAGACGCTTAACGACTGAGCCACCCAGGTGCCCCAATAAACAGATCTTTTTAAAAAATAAAATAAAAGGGGCGCCTGGGTGGCTCAGTTGGTTAAGCGACTGCCTTCAGCTCAGGTCATGATCCTGGAGTCCCGGGATCGAGTCCCGCATCGGGCTCCCTGCTCGGCAGGGAGTCTGCTTCTCCCTCTGACCCTCCCCCCTCTCATGCTCTCTCTCTCTCTCATTCTCTCTCTCAAATAAATAAATAAAATCTTAAAAAAATAAAATAAAATAAAATAAAAGCCAAAAGTAACCACAGATTTCCGTTAAAGCAATTATGTTATGCTAATTAAATATTCATGACACCTTCCATAATCCCTTTGTAATAACTCAAGGGTTTCCTAACTAAGAAATACTACTTTTTTACTATGATTCCCCCCAAATTTCACATCACCATGCCAATAGATAGGCATCCAAAGATGGTTAGGATATATTCTTTGCCCTATTTGAAATATTGATTTTGGCCTTCTCAAAACACCATTAATTTTTAGGTTGCTTTCATTTGTTTTGTTTGTTTGTTGTTTTTTGGTAGAGTTAAGTGACTCATACATGGGGATTTTAACTCTCCATCTCAGTCGTAAGCTTCAGGATTGGGGGATAGAGGGTGAAAACTAGAGTCATCCAGAAGACAATGAAGTTGATGATAATACAGCCACAAATCATGTCATGGGAAAACCAATGACTCTGAAGATCTTTGGCTTAGAAAATCAGGGGGAGTGGGAGAATTGTCTTCAAATCATGTCAAAATCTGAAATAGAGGTAAAATTGGTCTATTCTATTTTGCTGCCCTGTGTCCATCAAAATAGACTGTATGTGTGAGGAGGGGGGCCTGAGAAGTGGGCCAAGAAAGTAGAGAAGGGGTTAGGTAACTAAGAATGAGAATCAGAGTAGAGGTTCCTGCTGACTCAAGGCAGGAGTTAGTGTTGAGCCAAGTTCTGGAGAAACAGCAGACACCATGTTATCAGAACTGCCAAGAACAGAAAGTCCAAAAGACCACAGGCAGGATTTGTTCCATAAAACAAGACTGTGCAACTAGGGGTTTGGATTAGGGCAAATGGGTCCAAATGATAGCAACGTGAGAATAAGTGAAGAAGGCCCCAGATAGTGTGGGGGTGGGCAGTATCTTAACAGGCCAAAACCTGGGAGGGACCAGAGCTTAAAACTATAACCAAATGGGGGCGCCTGGGTTGCTCAGTCGTTGAGCGTCTGCCTTTGGCTCCGGTCATGGTCCCAGGGTCCTGGGATCGAGCCCTGCATCGGGCTCCCTGCTCCGCGGGAAGCCTGCTTCTCCCTTTCCCACTCCCCCTGCTTGTGTTCCCTCTCTCACTGCCTCTCTCTGTCAAATAAATAAATAAAATCTTTAAAAAAAATAAAAAAAAAAAAACTATAACCAAATGATGGGAGGAACAGAAAAGCACAGCCACCAGACAGTCCATCATTCCCCAGCTGTGCCTTGCACCCTCCCACCCACCTCTCTGCCTTTACATGCCCAGGAAATTCTAACTCTACTTGCCGGCTCATTTCAGATGCTATGTCCTTCATGGTGTTAGTGATCATCTTCCCTCCTCTGTGCTTCCTTTGTGCCCCAAGATAATTTTTAGGACATTTTGCCTTACTTCTTCTGCAAACACACACACACACACACAATTCTCTGAGAATGAAAATTGTCTTGCTCATTTTTTCATTATCTTCCCCAATCTCTGGCACAATGACTGCACATGGCAGTTCATGACCATATCCTTCACCAAACTACAAAAGCATTTTCTTCATACCTCCCTTGGGGCACTTCCACAATAAGAAACTACTACTACTACTAATAATAACTACTACTTATTGGCACTTGCTATGAACCAGAAACTTGACACCTTCTGTGCCTTACTTTCTCGTCTGCAAAATGGGAATAATCATACCTACTTCATGGAGATGTTGTCACGGATACATGAAAAGACGTAAGTGACAGTCTTAGCACTGGGAATAACAAATATCAAGCACTTGATATTTATTTTACCCTGATACCTGTTCTAGTTAAGAAAAGGAAAAATCCATGAAATCACTAGGTGAAAAGAGATGCTCATGGCAGAAGGAGAAATGAAATGCTAGGGGACTGCTGAAGACCAAAATGCCTTGTCTTGCTCTTCTGTCTACTATTTGTCTATTCTTTATATTTGAGGAAAAAGAAGTCATCCTCTGCAGGCACTATCTTTGTAGTAAGTCACGGAAACATGTTGCCTATTTGTTACTTAGTTTGACCATGAGGCATCTGAGGGCTTGCATCAAGCAAATGTTGCCTGCAAGTCCTTGGCATGAGGAAGTGGTCATTTTTTGATAGCCATTTATGGAGCATGTTAACATCAAGTGCTGTGCTAGGTGCTGGAGATACAGTGGTGAGTAAGACAGTATCCACCTTTATGGATATTTCAGTGTCAAAGGGGAAATAACTAAACGAGTTAAGGGCGAGAGGCTCATCACACAGACTTTATCACACACAAACACACACACACCCACCATGCATAGTTTAGCCCTGATTCTCAAAAACTTGGCCACAGGGGACCCTGGTGGTTTAGTTGGTTAAGCGTCTGCCATCGGCTCAGGTCGTGATACCAGGGTCCTGGGATGAAGCCCCGCATCAGGCTCCCTGCTCAGTGGAGAGCCTGCTTCTCCCTCTCCCTCTGCTGCTCCCCCTGCTTGTGCACTCACATTCTCTCTCTCCCCCTCACTCTCTCTGTCAAATAAATAAATAAAATCTTTGAAAAAAAATTTGGCCATGGAAGAGAGCAAAGAGCCAAGGGAACACTGAGAAAATATGAACCCAGGAGACTGGACCACTCCAAGATGGGAGAAAAACAGGATAAATTACTGAGTGGGGATATGAGGGACTAAGGGTAAGAGATTTTTTTAGTATCTTTGATTTGGGAGAGTAGATAAGCTCTCCTAACATCCCAAGCTTAAGAAAGGCAGTATCAAATGTAGTGAACTTAGCTAAGACAGGACAGAGAAGATAGGAGCTCCCATTTTTTAAACGTCTAGTAGAAATAGACAAATTAAGAAGGAAAAAAGATATTACTCAGGGCATATAATGTCATGTTAATAGATGATAGAGAAAGTGACCCTACCCAACCCAAAGCCATTTGCTCATTCTTCTCTATTAAGAAGAATGATCTTCGGACTGGAGAGTGCTAAGAGTGAACTGGAGATATAGATGGGTGAGAAGACTTAAAGAGAGGTACAGGTCTTTTTAAGTTCCTCAGCTTGAACAACCAGTTATATCTCAGGACTCTGGAAAAACCTGGACATAAGATTGTATTTAACAACTCTGAAGAATCATGAAATATGTGAGAGATGGTAAAAAGCATGAACAGACCAAGTGGTCTTAATTTTTAAAAGGGCAAAGAAGGGGCGCCTGGGTGGCTCAGTTGGTTAAGCGACTGTCTTCGGCTCAGGTCATGATCCTGGAGTCCCGGGATCGAGTCCCGCATCGGGCTCCCTGCTCGGCAGGGAGTCTGCTTCTCCCTCTGACCTTCCTCCCTCTCATGCTCTCTGTCTCTCATTCTCTCTCTCTCAAATAAATAAATAAAATCTTTAAAAAATAAAAAAATAAAAGGGCAAAGAATTCTGTATCTATAAACTAAAGAGCAATTTGCATAGCAAGATTTTAGAGCAGTTTACTGAAAGAACTATTTGTGAATACTGAAAGGCTGACATGGTACTTATGAGGGGGAAGATCCTCTCAGGACCAGCAACACCTGGCCATTTGAATCTCATTTCTGATGGAGACATCTGAATAGTAGATCAGGGAATGTGATAGTCAAAGAGAATCTGAAGACTAGGTCGCTGACAGAGTCTGTCAAGATATCACTGAGGACAGGCTGAATGAGATTTGGATGGATTTTAATGATTGAATATCCTTACCTCATAGCAACCCATTGCTGAGTCAGGTCAACCTAGGGGGAAGTTCCTAGTGGCTGCCAAAAGATTCTATTCTCACCTCTGACCATTTAACATGTTGATCATGGATTTGGAAGAGAATATTGGTGATACACTGACCAAACACAAAAATAACAGGAAGCTGGGTATGTTAAGTAATACTCTAGGTGGCATAATTCAGATCCAAAGAAGCTTCAACAGAGTAGATTTTTCAGTTGTTTCATTGTATGGTCCCTGTCCCATGAACTTTTGCATTCCTCCAGCATGTATCTCATTGCCTGACACTAAGTTCTCAATGAAAGTTTTATGAATGGGTAAATGAATGAATGAATAAACGAATGACAGTGTCTAAGACGATATGGTTAGCAGTGGAAACTGATAAGTGACCACCAAAGTCTATATATTTCCCAGCCTCCTTGCAGTTAGCTATGGTCATGTGACTAAGTTTTGACTCAATAAATCTTGGCACATATGATGAGTCCTACTTCCAGGTCTGTTAAGATATTGAGGTGCCTCTTATATACTCTCTTTCCTTTTCCCACTGGCTAGAACTAGAATAGACTTGACAGTGGTCCAGCATCAAGAAGCAGATGAAAATAATGTTCTAGGAGAATGGCTGTGCTACAAGATGGAAGGGACCTGAGTCCCTGGACAACCAAATGGAGCAGAGCTTCTCTGTTGACCCGAACTGCTCACATCACAGCTATTATATGATATAGAAGCCACTGTATGAAGGGTTTCTTTATTACGGTTTCTTAGTCTTCATCCTAACATGAGGTTCAAGGTGAGAATGCCCAGCCAATAAGCAGTGAAGCAGGGGCAAAGGTCACAGAGTACCCTTTTGTCAAAAGAAAAACCCCTAATGGCCACATAAATACAGGATAGGGGAAATTTAGCTTAACAACTCCATGTTTGGGAAAAAGACTTGAAGGTTTTTGACCAGAAGATTAATATAACTCAATAGTGGCTATAACTGTGGGGAGGGGGTGGCAGAATGGGGAAATAAATGAAGTCCTACAAGTGTGGCATGCAGAACGAGGGAAGTGCTGGTTGGACTGAAGTTTTTCTGCCCTAGTCAGACCACAGCTGGCCACCTTCAGTTTACAGTGCAGACTCATGTTTTTTCAACAGGACTCCTCAAGCACTTTATGGGAATTTGATTATATCTTAGTGTTCTATGGATGCTAGTGAATTTGATTAAAATTTTTACTTTTGCCTATAATTTTCCAGTAGACTACATCTGAGTCAGGCAATCTGGATGCTTCCAACGAAGCATATTCAGCGGAGATAAATCAGGATAGTGAACAAATTTAAAATTATGTCCTCTATGGAGTATTTGTTGGACTTGAGTGGGGCATGGCTCATCACAATGAAGAGGAACCTCAGGGGGACAAAATAGTAGATATCTTTGAATATTTGGGTGACTGTCTTGAGAAAGAGGAATGAGATGCATTCTGAATGGTATCTGAAAATCCTGAAATTGAAACTGGATGAAAAAAAAGCATCATTCTATATAAACCTAATGTATAAATTCGATTTTTAAAAAGTGAATCGAGGGGTGCCTGGGTGGCTCAGTCCTTAGGCGTCTGCCTTCGGCTCAGGTCATGATCCCAGGGTCCTGGGATCGAGTCCCACATCGGGCTCCCCGCTCAGCGGGAAGCCTGCTTCTCCCTCTCCCACTCCCCCTGCTTGTGTTCCCTCTCTCGCTATCTCTCTCTCTGTCAAATAAATAAAAAATCTTAAAAAAACACACACACACACACACACAAAAAATTAATCGATGCCCATTTAGATTTATAAAATTCTTCCCTTTATAAAAAGAGCCATCTCCATGTTCTTTTAATAGTAAGTTCCTCTATGCATTTAAGATTTTGATTTGCGGGGCGCCTGGGTGGCTCAGTCGTTAAGCGTCCACCTTCAGCTCAGGTCATGATCCCAGGGTCCTGGGATCGAGCCCCGTATCGGGCTCCCTGCTCGGCGGGAAGCCTGCTTCTCCCTCTCCCACTCCCCCTGCTTGTGCTCTCTCTCTCTCGCTGTGTCTCTCTCTTGTCAAATAAATAAATAAAATCTTTAAAAAAAAAAAAAAGATTTTGATTTGCAAAACAACCTTACAGGAATATATTGAATCCCTCAATACCCTGGCATGGCACAGTCAGCTGGGCTAATTTGAGGAGAGTTTTATAAAGAAACTATTGACAAATATGTGGAAAGCAATAGGGAAATCACTGGGAATAGTGAAGTACCCCACGGTTAGTAACAAAAGACACAGAAGTGCTAAGGGGAAGGCAGTTACTAGAGCCTGTAGACAGTAAGAATTGAGTGAAATTGGTTCCCTGTCCTTCCTTGGGCCAACGGATGTGGCTTATGATGATCCTACAGGAAGAAGGAAATAAACACCCTGAACTTCACTGCCTTCCCTTTCTGCAATTTGCCAGGGTTTCCCGTTGGTTGAACTTAACCAAAAGCGAGGAAACATGAAGTGCATTCATGGAATCCTTGCAGGTCAACCTTTCTATCCATAAAGGAGAGTAGAAAGGGTAGAGAATTGTCTGTGGGAGCTAAAGGAAGCCATCAAGGAAATGTAATGTTAACCCAAATTTTCTACTTTATATATCAGCCATTCTGTCATTCATCTCCGCATTTTGTTCCGTATCTGAGGAATACTAAAGAAACCTCAAATATAACAGCCTCCAAAACAAATAGTGGGAACTAATTTATTTTTTTATTTTTATTTTTTTAAAGATTTTATTTATTTTTTGACAGAGAGAGACAGTGAGAGAGGGAACACAAGCAAGGGGAGTGGAAGAGGGAGAAGCAGGCTTCCCGCAGAGCAAGGAGTCCAATGCGGGGCTCGATTCCAGGACCCTGGGATCATGACCTGAGCCGAAGGCAGATGCTTAACGACTGAGCCACCCAGGCGCCCCAGTGGAAACTAATTTAAAATGAAAATGAAAACTCAGCATGCTAGAAGTGAAGCTGATGGTTTTACATCTCCCTCCATTCACATGGATGAATACTCTCTTCATTTTTAAACACACTTACAGACTGATATGCTTCTATTATTTGCTAAACCTATGGTAAACTAAAAAGAAAATAAATTTTGTTTCTGTGAAAAATGCCTATGACAGTAAGATGCAGATTTTATTTTCATGAAGCACCAAATGAGCCACTGTAAAAGTTTAAATAGGTCAGCATTCACAAAACAAATCTAGCTGCATAAAGTTAGAACCCTGAAAAAAAAAGACAAGATACAGTAATATCCTTGGGCCTAAACATTTTGTTTAGGTTTTAAATTAGACAAATGTTCTTCCATCATCTTTGTTCAGAAAGAGTAAAACCTGTCTCCCTGGCAATTTTTATTTCAACATGACTCCCTTTTGTGAATATCCTTTTTCAGTTATAGTGCATAATTTAAAAAAAAAAAGGCCTTGGGCAGATTCACACACTTTCTGCTGCTGCTGCTGTTCCCATAGCACTTTTTCCTTCTCTTTCTCACAGCGCTCACCATTTTGTATCATAATTATTTAACACGTCTGACTCCCTTGCTAGACTGTGAGCTCTGAAGAAGAAAGATCATGCTTTATTCGTCTCTGCATCCTGCAGACCCAGGAGTACCTTCCCCACAGTATACACCTAAAGAATCCTTGTCAAATAATGATAAAGCAACCTCGCTTTCTGTCTTTGCTCTCTTGAGAGGAAGGATTCTCAAACTAAAAGAGAATGCCATCCCCTCTGTACATTCTCAAGAGTGAAGCTGGTGGTTTAGGTTTTCTTTTTAACGATTTCATATTTTAACAACTTTGTACTTGTATGTGCATGTACTATACAAGCATATGTAAGATTTTGTTAAATTGAATCACTTAGAGCTGGGGGGGGTTGTTAGTAAACTTTTTTTTTTAAGGCCAGATAGTAACTATTTTAGGTTTTGCAAGCCACACAGTTTCAGTGGCAACCACTTAGTTCTGCCCATGTAGCACAAAAACAGCCTTAGACAATATGTAAATGACTGGGCATGGCTGTGTTCCAATAAAATAGGACTCTACTGCAGACATTAGGTTGTGAACAATGCTGCCAGGAGTAACCTTATACACATGGCCTTTCTTTCATGTACATAAGTATCCGTAGGGGCAACGTCCAAAGGTGGAATTACTGGGGCAAAGAATAAGTACATCTGTAAAGTTTGATAGATACAGCCAAATTTGTATCACTTTCTCATAAAAAATAATTAACAAAAAAATATATTATTCATAGCTTCTAGTGTCAGATTCACATTAGGAATGAAATCACGAAGTATTTATTGAATATCTATCATTCATGCCTGGTCCTACACAATCTGGGAAAAACAAAAAAATAAGACACCGTCTCTTCACTCAAAAATTCTAAAATCTGGTCAATAGAAACCAGCCAAAATGACTGTTTAATTTAAGTTGTTTTAATGAATTGACTACTTATAATGATTTAACTAATAAAAGAAGATTTACCCCAAATTCATTACCATTACACCTGAGGATATCCATGGCTAAAAAGAGTCATCTGAATCCAGAGTAATATAATACTTTATCTTTGCATCTTTAGAATCTCCTTTTTCACATTTTACCTTCTATTAAGAATATCCATATACTTGTTTATGTCCTCTACCTAACTATATAAATAGTCTCTGAGTTACTCATCTTTGTTTTCCTTGAGTCTTGTTCTCAGGAGATGTTTGATGAGATAATAGCTCTTGGTCAGCACATCAACACAAGGTCTACTTAAAGCAAGAAGCACCCTAAACTAGACACATACTGAATCCTTTTTTTAAGAGTGACTCTACAGTTCAGCATTTTTATCACAATCAGGAAACTATTCAGATCATCTTTCTACTTGTGCCAATTAAATGTCCCAAAAGATGAATATGTTAGGCCTTATGTGATTCATATAATATTATATACATTATCTAGCTGTCATAAGGAGAAAATATCTTTTCTTTATGTTGCTGACTTTGGAAATCCTCTGAGAAACTAAAAGCAAATGTGGGATTGTCCAAAAGCTGAGAGAGCCTGAGAGAAATCACAAGGCTGCTGAATACATCATTACACAGGTACTCTCTTCTAGGGCCAATGACTGTGGTCACCTTGCTGTCCTCTCTTCCATCATGATGCATGGATTATCTCATCAGAAAGCTTTACCACTGGACTCTCATGTCATATAGCAATGTGCCCTCACTAGCCATGTTCTGAACAGCCAAAAAGTTCAAATAACTGGAACTGGTTTTGACTACCAAAAAAAAAAAGGAAAAGGAAAAGAAGAAATGAATAAACTGAATTAATCTACAAGACTCAAGACTCAATAACCATAACTAGCTTGATAATGAGCATACCCTTGCTATATCTAACATTTGTAACATCTAAAAGTGCCTTATGAATTATCAAAGAGTAAAAGCAATATAGCTTTAGTTTGCATTATATCACATTATTTCCTACCTCTTAGAATTTGATTCAGTTCACTGTAAGTCTTTGATTTACAGATTTTTCCAAGTCCTCTAACTTCTGTATTGAACAAAGAAAGGACATCTGGGTGGCTCAGTTGCTTAAGCGTCTGATTCTTGATTTCGGCTCAGGTCATGACCTCAGGGTCATGAAATCGGGCCCCTGTTGGCCTCTACACTCAGCAAAGAGTCTACTTGTCCCTCTCCCTGACCCTTCCCCACTCGCACTCTCTTTCTCTCTCAAATAAAAAGAATATTTAAGAACATGTTAGTATTACAATGGAATATTATGCAGCCATCAAAAGGAATGAAATCTTGCCATTTGCAAC
>NC_138385.1:95405934-95467189 GCF_054177405.1 Leptonychotes weddellii | reverse complement strand
CCTGTGATGGGATTTTAGATATAACGGTGGGAGACACTGTTCTCCCTTGGCATGAGTGTGCCTGAGCTTAAGTCTGCCCTAGCAGGTAGAACAGGTCAGGCTGGAATAGATCAATGAAGCTGTAACAGAGAAAATTTGCTGCCTACCAAAGATTTGGTTCCTCTTTGAGGACAGAGCTATTGTTGGGGCTACATTTCCCAGATTGCTTTGCATCTTGGTGGGGCCATGTAACATTTTGTTACGGTTTGTGAGTAGAAAGGATGTGTGTCACTCCCGGTTGGAGATGATTGAGAAGCAGGTGTACCTTCTCATTCCACACTTTCTTCATCTGCTAGTCATCTTCAGAGGACTCTGAGACTCTGGGAAGATAGAGCCAGAAGATGAAAGGACTCTGTCTCTGAATCACCACATGGAGGGAAACTGCCCTGAACTATTTTGAGAGCCAGAAGTGAAGTTTGATTGATCTCTAAGTCACTGCTTTGTTTTACCTCATTAGCTTTTATTACTACCTAACATTCTATATATTGTTGTTTGTTTCTCCTTCACTAGTATGTAAGTACCATGAGGGCAGGGATTTTTGTCTGTCCTGCTTGTTGCTTTATCCTCAGGATCTAGAACATTGCCTGGCACACAGTGAGTGCTTGATAATATTTGTTGAATGAATGAATGAATGAATGTGGGAATAAATGCAAGGAATGTAGTTGTGCTCTAAAAGATTTTGGAGATCTCAATCCTGGTTTCATCAGATACCATGACCAGAGAATTTTATTCAAGGTATATGTGTGTGTATGTGTGTGTAGAAGTGAGATAGAATCCTAGAGTTCAGAATGACTTGTTCAGAATTATATTTGGAGAATCTTTATTAGTTATCTATTGCCATGTAACAAAGTACCCCAAAATTTAGTGACTTAAAACAACAAAAACTTATTACCTAGTTTCTGAGGGTCAGAAGTGTGGGGGTAGTTTGGCTGGTGGTTCTGGCTTAGGTAGTTTGGCTGGTGGTAGTTTGGCTGGTGGTTCTGGCCTCTCATGAGGTTGTAGCCAAGCTGTCAGCCGGGGCTGTGGTCAACTGAAGACCTGACTGAGGCTGGAGGATTTGCTTCCAAGATGGCTCACTCACATGGCTGTTGGCAGGAGGTCCTAGGTATTCGTGGCTGTTGGTCAGAGGCCTCACTCAGTTCCTAACCACTTGGGTCTTTCCATAGGCCTCCTTACAGTATGCCAGCTGGCTTCCCCCAGAGCAAATGAGCAGAGAGGGCTGGAATTCTGTACTTTCTATATAGGTAATTTGAATCTTTCTGGTAGCTTGGATTGCCACTTACATGTCCTTTTTGATGGAGAAAGCACTGGCTTAAATCTGTATAACAAACCTTACTCCTATTCACTGTACTTTTCCTGGTCACTTCCCCATAACTGGCCTCCCTAACACCCTTTTGTTTCTTTCTCTTTTTTCTCTTTTCTTTCTTTTGTCTTTAGCTGTAGATGGTATTTAAGCCTGAATTCTAAGCCACCTCTGTGAGTTACTCAGTTTTTCCAGGCTATCTCCCATATATACATGAGGTGCACATGTTAATAAACTTCTTTTTGCTTCTCTTATTAATTTGTCTTCAGTTACAGGGGCCCGAGCTGCGAATTTGAAAGGGTAGAGGAAAAATAATTTTTTCCTCCCCTACTTTGTCCAGAAGTGGTGTGGAACTGGATTTTGAACCCAACACTGAATAATGTAGGGACTGTCTCCCCACATAGCCCACCTGTGCTCACCCCTTTCTTGGCTGCAGTCTGCTCCTTTTAGTGGGCATATAATAAAACATTGTTCTGATTCTTACCCACTATTTTTTGTACTTCTAGTTCCCTCAGGAACCCCCAAAAAGGAAAAACGGGGTGAATGGCCAGGCAGGATTATGGTATTCCAAGACCTGTGACCCTAATACCATCAATTCCAGTTTTTAAATTCCATCCTCTTCTCATTGTACCATTGAGGGGTAATTTAGAGCAAGAACCGGGCAAGCAGGAGGAGTTGGGAAATGTAGCAATGGCCAAATGCCACTCGGGGGATATTTTTAGTTACCTAAATAAACTGTATTTCCACAATGTCTGCAGAACTTATGGTTTGTGTGCAGTAAATAAAATGATGGAAATGCCATGAAGGAGCCCAGCCAGATGACTTCATTTGTGTGCATTCTGTTCCAGAGGAGTCCCTTAAACAGCAGACGGGCTCCATGTGATTCAGTGAAGGCACACGAGCTGCTCTCCAACACCGTTGCTTCTCTCCTATTCTGTTTACTGCACGCTGGTCTCATCACACCATGCTCACATGGTGTGATGTGATGGCATCACATCACACCAGAGCAGTTTCCCAGTAAGTGTTCTGTGGGGTGTTAATTATCAGAAGAAACAGAGTTCTCTGATCAAGTAATTTTTGGAAATGCTACTTTGAGCAGAGTTCAGTGGGGGTTCTTTCCCATGGGATGTCTTAGTGCTGCTAAAACACCAAGGTGTATTATGAAGGTGGTATGTTAAGTAGTGTTTTCCAAACTTATTTGAACATCAGCTTTTGTATTTGAAGAACAGCTGTTAGTATTTGTGCCCATTATCAGTTTTTTTGTCTTTGAGCTCCAGATCTGCTCTTTGTTGCCCTAATTGTGATACTGGAATGTTTTTCCTTTGCTAGCTCGCACCATGTTAAGCTTCATGGGTAGAGGGTGCTGGAGAAACTCTGGAGGAGGACGGGGCTTCTTTTCTTGGATTCATTGTGCTTTGCTTCTTCTTCCCCCTGTGGTATTGGGTTGGCATGTGAGACATCTAGTGAAACTCACCCCAGTGAGTTTCAGGGGCACCCCTGCAGGCAGTTTCATGGCGACTTTTGCAGGTGCCCCAGCTGTGGTGGGCCTAGCAACAACACCTTCCACAGATGCCCTGGCTGGCTTCCCTGGGAGTTCAGCGGCATCCCTGTGGGTGTCACCCTTGTGGCTTTCTGTAGAGTCTGGCCAGTGCCCTTGCCAGCTTCCCAGCAAGTTCAACAATACCTCTAAGGGCAGCTTTCTAATGAATTTCATCAGCACCCCAGCGGACAGTTTTCTTCCTACCACCTTCCCCTGTTGGCTTTCGGTAGGGGGATTTCCAGCTTGCCAGCCCTCGCCTGCAGCGCCCAGCCATGGTTCCACTTGTTTCACAGACCAGCTCTGGCCCAGGGCAATCTGGCAAACTTCTCTGCCATCAGGTGGGTTGCAGCCACACCTTCCCCGGTGAGGGCTGAATCCCAACCTTGGGGAGTCCTCTCTCCCCACCCCATTACAGTTTTTTTCTTCCTTGAGTATTCTCTCTTAGTGCTAGGCTTTTATTTCTCCTTCCCTTTTTTCCTCCCTCCCTCCTTCCCTTCTTCCCTTTCTTTTTAAAATTTGAGATTTAATTCACATACCATAAAATTCAGATTTTCAAAGTTTACAATTCATTGGTTTTTAGTATACTCACAGAGTTATGCAACTATCACCACAATCTCATCCAGAAGATTTTATCGCTCCAAAAAGAAACTCTACCCATTAGCAGTCACTCCCAATTTCCCATTCTCATCTCCCCAGCTCTGGACAGCTACTAATCTCCCTTTTGTCTCTATAGCTTCACTGTTGATGGACATTTCATGTAAATGCAATCATATGTATGTGGTCTTTTGTGTCAGTCTTCTTTCACTCAGCATAATATTTTCATGGTTCACCCAAGTTGTAGCATGTGTCAGAATATTCCTTTTTGTGGCTGAATAAAATTCCATTGTGTGGAAATGCCATATTTTGTTTATCCATTCATCAGTGATGGGAATTTGGGATGTTTCCATTCTTTGGCTCTTGTAATTAATGCTGCGGTGAGCGTTTATGTACAAGTTTTTGTGTGAACATGTTTTCACTTTTTGGGGGTATATACCTGGGAGTAGAATTGCTAGGTCATACGGTGATTGTATTTTACTTTGAATTTGACCAACAGAGAGTATCAGGTGACTAATTGCCTTATTAAAATATTTACCCCAGCCTTATTTTAATTAGCAAGCAGCCTTGATATATTTGAAACATAATCTGAGGTGTTATTGTGAAGTGCAGATAACGTGGGCTATAGAAGCCAGTCTGGCCAGTGTCAGATCCTACCTTTACCATTTTTACCTGAGATGTGGGACACTGAGAGGGAGAAAAAAACAGAGGGTGATCTTCCTTGCTCAGAGGTGATGGGTTAGGTCAAATCCCCTCTCTACCACTGTTAGCTGGAATGTGGAACATTCTGATAGAGGAAAGAACAAAGTATGTCCCTGTTCAGATGTGGAATCAGAACAATTCTTTCTCTGTGACTTGATATATTCAACTAGATTATGCTACATGTGAAACTGGGGTCTTCTGGTTAATTAAACATTCTGGCTGAGAGAAATATAGCACAAATCCATTATGGATAGAGTGCTTTTGAAAAGAATTTGATCACAAAACCCACACACTCAACACTTAAAATACAATAGCCCTTTGCAACCATTTGAAGTGTATTTCCAGAAATCAGCAATGATGTAGACTGTCACAACTTGAGGGACCAGGAAGCAGGGCTTGCTACCACTGAGTAATAAGATGGCAGTTCAGCTGAAGTGGAGCGGAGAGACATTTTTTTGGCCATTCCAAGACCAGGTGCATATGCCGTTGGGTATTTTCAATATTTGTGACTTTAAGGTAATCCAAATGGGTTCCTATATCTTTTTGTCAAAGTATACATTAATAAATTGTATATATTGGTGCTGGGGTATGCCGTACGGCCATTCATTACTTCTGATTCAAATCAAACCACTGAAAGGTTTAGGAGCACTCCAAAGATTATTTAGCCTTTGTAAACTCCCAGCAATTTCCCCCCTGACCCCCAATCAAAGGGCTTTCTAGTGGTGAAGGCATTTCATATAGTAGATGCATTAAAATGCTTTTTCAGATTTTACTTTTCCAATTAATGATTCCATTTTCTTCATAGGCTTATTGACTGAAACAAAAGTGATTTTCATGCAAGAGGCATGATTACACACACTTAATTTCTGAGGACTGCCCGCAGCCTGGCTCAGCATCGTGTCCTCTAACTTGTAAGCTGTTAGGACCAGAGCAAGTCTGTGATTGAAGTAGGTCCATATTCTGATGCAGTTTCTCTGGCTGTGGCAGTTTCTAGGACTTGGCCAATGTCACATGGAAAACAAGGCTTTAAGAAAGCCCACATTAACTGTGCAGGTGATAAAGAAAAATATCACTAATTCTAACTCCCCTGGGGTAGAAGTGCATGTGTAAAAACTACATATAATTACAAATGTTCACACCACACTACCAGAAGATCATGCTGAATGGTATCAGAAATTCAGATTATGGGGCACCTGAGTGGCTTAGTCAGTCAAGCGGCTGACTTTTGGTTTTGGCTCAGGTCATGATCTCATGGGTTGTGGGAAGGAGCCCCGTGTTAGGCTCCTTGCTCGGCGGGGAGTCGGCTTGAAAGATTCTCTCCCTCTGCCCTTCCCCCCACTTGCTCTCTCTCTAAAAATAAATAGATAAATCTTCAAAATAGTTAAAAAAAAATTCAGATTATTGTGCAATATGGGAATAATCTAAGAAAAGTCTGGGGGCGGGTAGATATTCTTACAAGTCAATGTCTTCCCTTATATTCTTCATGTCTAAAGTTTCAGTGAAACACATTTATTTTAGAGCTCTTTTCCTATGGATCATTGATCATAAGCTTTAGAAACACCTGCAAGGTGGAATCCAAAAATGCTCAGGAGACAATGTGACAGCAATGATATCTGCCTCACAGATATAACTTGCTTATTAGATATCATATGGTATATATTAAATAGTAAACATTATATATCAAGTATTATGTGTTATATATATTGTAATCTATATATATATTGTTGTATATATTGTAATAGCTTACAGGTTCAGAGAATGGAGTAGGATGCTGGGCTGCACACTGTATGTGGAATGCTCAGATAGGAAGTATAAATCAACACTTATAAAATGCACACTCATTCTGGTCAGTACTCTCATGTACACGACAGTTATTAAATGCAGTCAAAGGCAACCTTAAAAGGTTTTCTACTACATACATTCATACATCAGAACAAAATCTATTACTTTGAATCTTTAGAGTTGTGATAAGTGATATTGCCAGAATATTGCTAGTCTCTCTCAAGAAATCATGGATAGTAGGAGAGGGTCCAGGAAAATAATAGGTGGGAAGGTCCACATATGAAGCACAAACAAATAAACAACAGCGCCTTGATCTTTTGAAAGAGAAAGGCCATGAATTCCCCAAACTATGGGCTGGTGAATTTGATATTGATTTTAAGCTAGATGTCGGCAGACTTTTTCTCTAAAGGGCCAGATAATAAATATCTTAGGCTTTGCGGGCCACATGGTCTTCATCACAACTACTCTCCTCTGCTGTTGAAGCGTGAAAGCAGCCAGTGTGTACATGAATGAGCATGGCTGTGTTCCAATAAAACTTTACTTTCAAAAACAGGTGGAAGGCCAGATGCAGTTTAAAAAAAAGATTGTGAGCCCGTTAAAAGAGATGGGTTGATCCTCAGGAGTTTGCATGAATGCAGTGGTCTTTAGCCCTGGCTACACATTAGAGTCACTTGGGGCAAGCTTTGAAAAATCCTGGTGCTCAGCCTACATCCCAGAGCAATTAAATCAGAATCTCTCAGATGGGGTCCCAGGAGTCTATCTTTTATTTTTTATTTATTTTTGGGAGGGAAGGGGCAGAGGGAGAGGGAGAGAGAGAATCTTAAGCAGGCTCCATGCCCAGTGTGGAACCCGATGCAGGGCTTGATCTTACAACCCTGAGATCATGACCTGAGCTGAAATCAAGAGTTGGACGCTTAACAGACTGAGCCACATGGGCCCCGCGCCCACCCTCCCCTGCCCGCCTTGGAGTCTTTATAGAGCATTCCCAAGTGATTCCAAAGTGAAGTCAAGGTTGGAAACCACTGCAAGAAGTCATGAAGTAGTGCTAAATTAACCTCATTTCTTTTCCTCTCCCTGCTTTTCCTCCTCCTCCTGCTCCTCTCCTCCTTCTCCTGGTGGATGAGGCAGCTGCATAGCTCTGTTGGGCCAAAATAGCAGATGCAGTTCATCTGGATTTATGCTAGCCATTTGCCAAAGTCATAATTATCCTGATGGGCAAATTAGAACAATGTGGGTGGATGACAGAGTCCGTTTCTGATGAATGGAGTGGATATTACTTAGAATTATTTGAGAGTCCCACCCCTCCCCAGTGGTGACTGTACAATAGGCGTCCAATACATCTTTGTTTGGGAGGGGACTGGTGTCCCACCTGCCCTGTAAGAAATGGTTATAAATGAACATAGATGTGAAACTTGGAAAAGAAACAATTTGCCATGGGGGTTGGGCAGGGGTAAACACGATAGTTGATAGTTGTCTTAATTTATTTGCTGGGCTGTTACAGTGAAGAAAAATAGCCTTCTTTTCGATATTTCAGAGTAGAAATAGAATCATCATGGGAAGGCACCAGGAGGCATTCATTCATTTAACAACTATTTTTTGAGCGACTACTCTGTGCTAAGTACTATTTCAGCACTTGAGACATATCAGTGAACAACACAGGTTAAGTAAGATCTATGCTATGTGGAGCTTACAGTCTAGAGATTTATTTTAATGTGTTTGATTATTAACAGTCAGAAAATAGAATGGGCAGCTTCAGGAGGCATTACTCACAGGTTAGATAACCACTTATTTGAGGTCATTTTGAGCCATGAAACTCCAATAAGAACTTTCAGCCCCGAGGTTCTCTGAGTCCAGGAAAGTATCTTACTTCCTCCTCTTTGGAGTCACCCTTCCTTTTCCTGCCACTCTCTAATCCCAGCACTCATTTCCAAGGTAACACTGTCAGAAGCTTACAGTTTGATTCTGTAATGCTGAGGGTTTCTGGACTCTTTTCACGTATATGCCACCCTGCACATTCCATACAGTGGGAAAATGACAACCTAGTGTTTGGGGCTGTAAGAATTTGAATTATGTGTCTTTGCATCTTGAGGTCTCAAACATCGATGGCTGGTTGGTTGATACATGGTACTGGAATGAGGTGTCCTGTTTTGCTTGTGTGCATCTGCTTGCTCTTTTTAACTCTTTGTCACAACCATAAACTAGGAATGGGTAGAGGTGATAAGGAAGCTATGGACAGTGGAGGAAAGGATCCTCTATTTTCTTTCACTAATCACAGTGATAAACATACATATACACACCTGTGTATATCATTTGCTGTGCTCTGTTCTTAGGAGATCAGGTTTGGGCATTTGAAATAGGGGTGGGCTGTACCCCATTAGACCACTCTGTCACCTCTGCTCTCTCACTGTGCTCATTCTCTTGCCAACCAGCCTCACAGCAAATAATATAAAAATCAATGTTAAGACATAACCATTCAACAACATCTTTACTGTATTTGTTTTGTTTTGTTTTAAGTAAACTCTGTGCCCAACATGGGGCTTGAACACATGACCCCAAGATCAAAAGTCACATGCTCTACCCACTGAGCTAGCCAGGTGCACCTGTTTTTACTGTTTGTAATGTCAATTGAGAAGTAATTTAATGATGATTTAAATTAGGTCAGAGGACACAGGACTTCCCTGCAGAATTACAGATAATATAGATTTTTCTCTAGAAGCAAGAGAGTGCTGTAGGAAAGTTTAACCAATTCTCCTTACTGTTATATGAGTCTCTTGATAGTGGAATGATTCTGTGTGTCTAGCTCAACTGTAGAAACATAGCTGGTTCTTCAAGGAGACAGCATGTGTGGTAGGGGTGCCCTCCTCTTCTTGGATGTGTCCCTGCCTCAGATTTCTGGGTGGTGTCCCAGTTCTCCAAAGCTGGCATCCTTTTTGGCTCTTGCCAGCCCTCTCAAGAACTGGTGTGCTTACAGGGCTTATGAACTCCGTCTGCCTGACCTAGGTATGCCCCCCCTTTCTACTAAGATAGCAAGAGGCAACTCCTTTAATACAGTGCCTCCAAACACTAGCCACCCATGAGAATCTGAATACTGATATCCAGGCCCATCTCTGGAGATCCTGAATTAATTAACCTGGAGGGAGCACTGAGGATTCTCATGCACAGCCAGGGATGAAAACATTGCTTTAATCAGTTGTAATTTTGGTTCCAAACTCTTGAACATTCTCAAAGTTAGGATAAACTTTAAGGAAAACCATATAGTGGGGAGAGCGTGACTGGATTGGGAATATTTAAATGGCAGTTACAGTGTTCCAACAATTAAAGTTTCAGAATGATTCCTTCCAAAGGGAGTTTAGAATCCTTTTAATAACATTTACATATTTCTGTGTAAGATGCAGTGAGTAACTCTTTGATTGTTAGGCTATGCTAGGCTTTGAAAAACATTCGTATAGTGCCTTAAGTTTTGTACCCTGTGGCTCTGGATTTTCACCAGTTGTATTGAATTGGCATGGTGATGAGCAGGACAGGATCTAAGCTGTGAAATAGTATGAGAAAGGAATAGAATATGACAGATTGCCACATTCACTCAAGCTCTGGGAAATGCTTGTATAAGACAGGTACTGAGCTGATATTTGCAGAACAAATTTTTTGTGGTCATAAATGACTGATTTCCTTCAATTTGAAAAATCTTGTTGGATTTTTATTTATTTATTTGAGAGAGACACAGAAACAGAGCATGAATGGGAGGAGAAGACAGAGGGAGAGGGAGAAGCAGACCCCCTGCTGAGCAGGGAACCCAACACGGGGCTCGATCCCAGGACCCCAAGATCATGATCTGAGCCAAAGGCAGACGCTTACCCGACTGAGCCACCCAGGCACCCCTCCTCTCCTTTCTCCTGCTATCTTGGCTTCTTTCTGGAGTCTTGTGTATTCCCAGTCAATAGTTAGTATTCCTCACGCATGGAAAAGTTATTTTACTGAAGATAAGGCATTCAGGGGTGCCTCTAGCTCTCTACAACCACTCACCCTCAGCCTGCTGTAATGGAATGAATGAAAATTTTTAAAAATAAAAGTGCTTTTTGTTGTGCTACTTAAGTATGAAACATGATTCCTGACTTCAAGCTTACAGTCTCACAGTTGGGTGAGGATATACAAGACTGAATAGGAGTTTGGTCCAGAGCCCAGACCTGTTGAGGTCCAGCTTGATGTTCTTTTTATCAGACATTCTGCTGGCATTTGGTGAGGTGAGAGGTGGAGTTGACTGAGAGAAACTTTAAAATTTCATCTGGAAGTATGGATTAAATGGTCTCTAAGAACCTATGAGAGTCCATATTCCGTGAAAGACCATATTCCATATTCCATGAAAACAACAGGGTTGTTTATTCCCCTTTAACCGAATTTCTTGAAATTTTATAGCCTCTTGTCTCTCTATCAGCAAAAATTTTTTTGAAAATCATGGAGACAATGGTTGAGAAATTAATTTTTGGCTTATTTGCTTGAAGTTGATGATCATCTAGATAGAAATAAACATACTTTTCACCCTTTCCAGGATGGAAAAGGAAGAATTTCCTGGGAGGCGCAAAGGCTGCTTTGAAGACAACCTATAACCAGGTTGGATTATCAGAGAACAGGAGAAAGTAGAGACATCTGCTTGGAAGTTTAAATCGGGGAGAATCTTGACGCTGGGTGCTGTGGATCCTCAGGATAAGGAAGAGCAACCAAGATCGCAAGTTGCCCAACTGGAAGAAAGCAGAGCCCCAAGGAATGTAGCACTTTAGATGTGGCAGGACATAGAGAATGCCCTGTAGATGGTCGAATGGATCATGGTCAGCAGGCACAGCTACAGCCTGCCCAGATCACTGGTGTTCAACCATTGATGGGGACCATTCTTCACCAGAGGCCTCAACATACAGCAAGGTGAAATAGCTCAACACTGCTCCGGCAGTGGGAATCTCAGAAAGGGCACCAAGAAACCGATGCTTTACTTTCTGCCAGTGTCAATTCAGGTAAATGAGTGGTCAAGCCAGAGCCAGAGTTCTTTTGTTTTACACAAGGCCATGCCATTGTAGCTGTTTCTTGAGTGTCAATACCTGTTTTTTTTTATTTTTTTATTTTTATTTTTTAAGATTTTATTTATTTATCTGACAGAGAGAGAGACACAGTGAGAGAGGGAACACAAGCAGGGGGAGTGGGAGAGGGAGAAGCAGGCTTCCCGCGGAGCAGGGAGCCCGATGTGCGGCTCGATCCCAGGACCCTGGGATCATGACCTGAGCCGAAGGCAGACGCTTAATGACTGAGCCACCCAGGTGCCCCAATACCTGTTTTATTAATAATAATTATAATAGTAATAATAGCTACTGTGTATTTAATACCTACTGTTATGGATTGAATATTTGTGTCACTCCAAAATTCATATGTTGAAGCCCTAACTCTCAGTGTGACAATATTTGGAGATGGGCGTCTCTCCTTCCCTCCTTGTGCATATGCACTGAAGAAAGGCCATGTAGGACATATTGAGGAGTTGACTATCTGCAACTCAAGTCAGAGAGCTCTCACCAGGAACTGAATCAGCTGGCCCCTTCATCTTGGACTTCCCCGCCTTTCCAGAACTGTGAGAAAGTAAATTTCTGTTGTTTAAGCCACCCAGTCTATGGTATTTTGTTATGGCAGCCCGAGCTGACTAGGACAGCTGTCATGTGCCAGGAACTTTCCACTTTATTTCAACTAATTCTTAAAATAGCTCTATAAAGTAGCTATTTGTACCTGGTAAAGGAAACAGAAACAGAGGTTCACCACCTTGCCCAAGGTCTCACAGCTAGGCTGTGAGAAAATGTATATAAAGTGTTTAGTGCAGTGTCTAGTACAGAATATGCACTTGCAAAGAACCTTATGACTCAAAAGCTTATTTTTTTTCAGTGCACATTTCGGCCATCCTTTGTTCTAGCATGTCCGTGATCTCTGTCCTTTACATTCCAGAACTACCACTCGACACAGAGATTATGACTCTTTTGTGATGGAATGGAAATTAATATAGTTCAGCCAAAGGTGGTTCTTAGTCTGGATGGAGAACCCAGCCTCATGGTTCCTTAAAGTTTCTCCTCTGAAGTTAGAAGCTTCTGGAATAAGATCCAGTAGTGGTGGACTCCCAATCAGGAACCAAATAGGGGACTTTTTCTGAGAAACTACTCTGCTGAGGCCTGGTCCTGGGCACACTTGATGGCTGTTCCACAGCTTACTTGGAGGTGTCTAGGCAGTCACAGGTAGCAGCCAGCTTGGAGGATGCTGGAGGATGAGGTCCACATAGGAAGCTGGGTTCATAATACAAGTGGTTGGAGATAGACTCCTGGGTCTTCCTTGGATGGCCTTGCATGAGGAGAATGACCTATAGTCGAGGGCCTTTTGTTCTAAATCGATTTTGTGCCACACAGCAAATCCAGGTGAGTACGGAGGGGGTGATGCAGCTTTCCCTCCAGCACTGGCATTCCAGGCATGGTGTGGCGATATGGCCAATGTTGAGGGCAGGGGTGCAGAGATCAGGAGGAAGAAAAGAGGACACCCTCCACTTCCTTCTTGCTCTCCCTGCCTCGCTCTTGAATGAGGAACTCCAGGTGATGAGTGAGGAGGATGTTCCTGGCTACTAGCATAAAGGAGCATAAGAAAGTGAACAAGTAAGGAATCAAGTCCAGGATTAATAAAAAGCACCTTTACTATTGAATTCTTCAGAGAAATTTTCAGAAGTAAGTTTCCTGGGTATCTTTTAGTTTATCTTTCATGTTAGGGAAATGTCAGCTCCTTTCTTCTAATTAGCACTGTTAAAACTCCGTGGTAAGATGGGTGACTAGTTTCAAGGCTTTTATTTCTTGTTGCTTTTGTACATGGAGCTGCCATAGCAATCAGTGTGTGTGTAGCTTCCACTCCCTTGGTGCTCAGTGTTCTCTCTGACAGTAAGAAGTTCTCTTCCTCCCTGAAACAACTGTCATCTTGTTAACACCCAATGCCTGTCATTTATTCCTTGCAACTAATGTGCATTTTATCAAAGGGTTCAGATGGCTCACAGGGAAGTCCCACAATGCTGTTCTCCACTGGAAGCCATTTTCATTTCCTGAGGCTATTAACTAGCTTAAAATAAAAACCTTTAAGCACTCCTCTTTTCTGAGAAAATTGCTCTCAGAATCAGTAGGACTGAGCATAGATTCTAATAGAAGGAGACGATAAGATCATCTTGCATGTAACCAAGTTACCATTTAGAACTTACTTTGTCTGTCTAACCTGTGGAATTGCAGGATGCCACACAAATTGTCCCTGAGATTTAAGTTGCACAGAGAGAATTTAGGGTTGTTGACTAAAGATTGATTCTTCCAGAGGGAGTGATCCATCCAACTATGTAATAACCCTGGGTGGGGCAGTGGGTGCCTCCTTAGGATGAACGAGGACTCACTCTGAATCTAAGGCAGTTTCTCAACTGTGGCGCTTGTGACATTTTGAACCGAATAATTCTGTGTGGTGGGGCAGTCCTGTGCATTGTAGGATGTGCAGCATCCCTTGCCTCTACCCATTAGATGACGGCACCTTTCTCCCAGGTGGGACAACCAAAAATCTCTGCAGACCCTGCTGAATGTCCCCTGGGGGAAAATAGCACCCCCTGTTGAAAACTACTGACCTAAAGCACACACAACCGTGTCTTCTGGTATAGTTGTGGAATGGTTTTGAACAGTTATCCTAAAATGGCTGCACAACTTTAAGGAGCCACTGGAGGGTCACCAGGGATGCTAATTGGAGCAGCTTTATAGAGGTGTCCCTGAGGGGACCCCACAGAGGTTGTGGGAGAAGGGGAAATCCCTTGGGAAGCTTGAGGGAATTATTGATAGGAGCAAGTCCTGGGATTCTAAGAGCTTGGGAAGCAGCCACCAGTAAGAACACACTCTTCACCCCAAGAGCTGAGAAGACCCTGTGTTAGGAGGTGACCATCCATTGATGGGCCCCATCACCCACAGTGTGGTGTTCCTCTGTGAGGAGGGGTCAGGCAGACTCTTCCATCTGCTTGATGTGGTGTCCTTAGTGCAGAGAGGGAAGAGATTGTTGGTCTTATCTTGATTTTTCATGAAGGGGAAACAGCATTCAATTCACTAAACATTTATATTGTGCCTACTACTTATTATTAGGTTCTGTGTTGGGTTATGGAGATATTGGTAGATTGTGTAAGTGGTCACCAATTACTTAACCTGTGTATTTATGCCTTCGAGATAGTCCCCTCCCACACTGATTCTGGGCTTGGCCATGTGATTTGCATTTGCTTTGGGTCAGTAGTAAATGGAATACAAGCAGAGACCTGAAGAGCTGTTGTTCACTGGGGCTTATCCACTCTACAGGTTCTTGGGACCCTGCCACTGCTGCCATGGGAAGAAGGTCAGACTAGCTTGCTGGATGATGAGAGAACAATGGCCCCAGGGTTCCTGTTGCCTCAGCAGACAGCTAACAGGTGGAAGCAGATATGCCTTGCAGGCCAGCAGCTAACTGATGCAATTCGGCTAAGCACAGCAGAAGACCAGCAAAAGAAAGCCCAGCCCAAGTGCCAATCCACAGAACTGTGAGTGAAATTGATGGTTGTAGTTTTTAGGTCCTTAAGTTTTAGACTCGTTTGTTATGCAGCAAAAGCTAATTGGTACAGAAGCAGATAGATAAACACAGTTCTTGCTTTGGGGATCCCACAGACTAGTAGACCACTGATTTTTTCCCCAAGGGAGCCTACTTGTGTAATTGGACCTTTAGAGCCGTGGTAGATGGTAATACTAGTCACTAGGTAAAATACTAGTTAAAAGCACGAACTCTGACACCAGAGTACTTAAGTTCTGTTAAAAAACAAAAATTCAGCTAAGTAAATTTGAACATCTAATTGGCTTCATTAAGCGATTCATGAGTCAGGCAGCATCCTATCTGGCAACAGGGATGCTAGACCGATGGGGACTCTGAGGAGTTGTACAGAAAGGAAGGATTTTATAGGAAGGACAGTGGGGTAAGGAAGTTATTAGCAAAAGAAAAGAAGGGATTGATTCAGCAAAGTCGCCTTCCCTTAGCGGGAAGGGATGGGGGTTTTACTAGGTGGATTACCTCATCTTCCTTGGGCAAGGGGAGGGAATGGAGAGATCACATGTGAGAGATTATTTCATTTGTGCTGATCAGAAAATTCCTGACTGACAGGTTACTCAGGGAGGTTGGAACTGCAGTTAGGTTAGGTATTAAGTCCAGGTTTGGTGACTTGGACTAAGCAATTTCATTTTGGGCCTGTGGTTTTCTTTTTAACAGTTCAAATCCCAGCTCCATCACTTATTAGTTGTGTGATGCTGGGTAGACGCTTAATCTTTGGGTCTCTTATTTCCTCATCCATAAAAAGGAGTAAAATAATAATACCTACTTCATAGAGTTGTCGAGATGATTCATATATACAAAGTTCTTATAACAAAACCTTGTACTTAAGTGTTTTGAAAGTTTTAGCTACATGGGACACCTGGGTGGCTCAGTCGGTTAAGCACTGACTCTTGATCTCAGCTCATGTCTTGATCTTAGGGTCATGAGTTTGAGCCCTGCGTTGGGCTCCACACTGGGCATGGAGCCTACCTAAAAAAAAAAAAAAGAAAGAAAGCTTTAGCTATATATGGTTGGTCTAAAATAGAATCAGCATTAAAGTTTTTTCTTTTTAAACAACATTTTCCCCTAAAGAGCAATGTATATTTTTTTTGCTGGAAAATTGGAAAAAATAATACAGGAAAACTATAAAGAAGAGAACAAATGTCATCCCTCAGATTTTGTGCCAACTTTAGCAAAACACACTTGATTTTAAATCAGGCTACTATGATCAGCAGTTGGAGAAAGGTCAGACACTCAGAGAATAAATGTATCAAGTGCTTGGCCAGGTGGTGACCCTTTATACAGACTTTTCTCAGTGTACTTTTCTCTAGTTGGATTGAAGGGGATCAGCTAGTTCCTTGTACTACAGCAACTGGGGGATAATTTGCAGATCCCAATGGACTAGCTGAAACAGTAGGGCAAAGTGCAAGAGAAAAATAGCGAGGAAGGCAATGATTAGCAACTCCAGACTCATGGAGCATTTTTAACTACAGAGCTCATTCTTATATGCAGCCTCTCTTGATGTACAGGGCTGCTTGATAAGTTCAAAAGGGCAATTATTATTAAACCTGCTTTTGCTGAAGCAGAAGCTGCATCTTAGAATGATCCAGCAGCTCCCTGAGGCCACACAGGCAGTCATTGGTGGAGCTGGGCTCATGCCCAGGGCCACTGACCTAAAATCCAATGCTTTTCTAACTTTCCCATAGTATCTCACCCAATCTGGAAACAGTGCCTGCTTGGTGGGCAAGACTTGGAGCCAACATTTGTTTCAGGAGCTTTCCCGCAAAGTTAGTATGAACTCATTAGGACAACACAACTAAGTATGAGAACATAGTATGGTTTCCAAGCCATGGTGAAGCCTCCAGGGCTAATACTAACTACAGTGTAGGTCAACCTATAGAGCTGGTGAGACTGGGTGCCATTCGTGCACCATTTTACAATCCTAACAGCAATATATGAGAGTCCCAGTTTCTTCATATTCTTGCCTACACTTGTTATTGTCTGTCTTTTTAATTATAACCATTCTAGTGGGTGTGATGTGGTGTCAAGTGGTGTCTCAGTTTGGTTTTGGTTTGCATTTTCCTAATGACTAAAGCTGTTTGAGTATCTTTCATATGCTTATTGGCCATTTGTATATCTCCTTTGGTGAAATGTCATTAAAATCTTTTGCCCATTTAAAAATTTGGTTATTTGGGGGCACCTGGGTGGCTCAGTCGTTAAGCATCTGCCTTCGGCTCAGGTCATGATCCCAGGGTTCTGGGATCGAGCCCCGCATCGGGCTTCCTGCTCAGCGGGAAGCCTGCTTCTCCCTCTCCCACTCCCCCCGCTTATGTTCCCTCTCTCGCTGTCTCTCTCTCTGTCAAATTAATAAAATCTTAAAAAAAAAATTTTTGGTTATTTGTCTTCTTTCAAATTATTTGTTGTATGAAAACTCGAGGGTGGGCATATACTTGACCTTGTAGAGCTGCACTGTCTAATATGGTGGCCCCTAACCACATGGGGCTATAGAGCATGTCAAATGTGGCTTGTCCAATTTGAGATGGGCTGCAAAGATAAAATATAAAGTAGACTTCAGACACTTACATGAAAAACAATGTAAAATCTCTCCAGGTTTATTGAGATAGAACTGATATGTAACATTGTGTAAGTTTAAGATGTACTGGGGCGCCTGGGTGGCTCAGTTGGTTAAGCGACTGCTTTCGGCTCAGGTCATGATCCCAGAGTCCCGGGATCGAGTCCCACATCGGGCTCCCTGCTCAGCAGGGAGTCTGCTTCTCCCTCTGACCCTACCCCCTCTTGGGCTCTCTCTCTCACTCTCTCTCTCTCTCAAATAAATAAATTCTTTAAAAAAAAAAAGATGTACAATGTGATGACTTGATACATGTATATATTGTGAAATGATTACCACAATGAGGTCAGTTAACACATCCATCACCTCATATAACTACTACTGCTTTTTGTAGTGAGAATATTTAACATCTAATTGAATTATTAAATACATACTGAGATGATAATTTTGGATGGATTGACTAAAATGAAATACAATATTAATTTTACCATCTTGAAGGTTTTTGAAAAAACTATGGCTACTATAAAATTTAAAATTATATACATGGTTCTTAATATATTTCCATTGTATAGCACTGTTTTAGAGCCTTGACCATCAGAAATTTGGATCTTCATCTGTAGAGAAATGGGAAGGAATCAGTGGGTTTTAAGTGTGGGTAAATTATGACCACTTTAAAAAAAAAGATTTTTTTTCTTCAAATTTTTATTTAAATTCTAGTTAGTTAACATGCAGTGCAATATTGGTTTCAGGAGTAGAATTCAGTGATTCATCACTTACATACAACACCCAGTGCTCAACATGACAAATGCCCTCCTTAATACCCATCACCCATCTAGCTCATCCTCCGCCTACCTTCCTCCATCAACCCTCAGTTTGTTCTCTATCATTGAGGGTTTCTTATGGTGGGGTGCCTGGGTGGCTCAGATAGTTAAGCACCTGCCTTCAGCTCAGGTCATGATCTCCAGGTCCTGGGATCGAGCCCCATGTTGGGCTTCCAGCTCAGTGAGGAGTTTGCTTCTCTCTCCCTCTGCCTCTCTCCCCTGCTCATGCTCTCTGTCTCTCTCTCTGTCTCGAATAATAATAAAAAACCAGTCTCTTATGGTTTGTTTCCCTCTTTCTCTTTTTTCCCCCCTGTCTTATATGTTCATCTGTTCTGTTTTTTAAGTTCCACATATGAGTGAAATCATAGGTATTTGTCTTTTTCTTACGGACTTATTTCATTTAGCATAATAGCCTCTAGCTCTATCCACATCATTGTGAATGGTAGGATTTCATTCTTTTTGATGGCTGAGTAATATTCCATTGTATAGATATACCACATCTCCTTTCTCCATTCATCAGTCGATGGACATTTGGGCTCTTCCCATAGTTGGCTATTGTTGATAATGCTGCTATAAGCATCAGGGTACATGTGCCCCTTCAAATCTTTTTTTTTGTATCCTTTGGGTAAATACCTTATAGTGCAATTACTGGATCGTAGGGTAGTTCTATTTTCAACTTTTAGAGGAACCTCCATACTATTTTCCAGAGTGGCTGCACCAGTTTGCATTCCCACCAACAGTGCATTCCCCTTTTTCTGCTTCCTCGCCAACATCTGTTGTTTCCTGTGTTGTTAATTTTAGCCATTCTGACAGGTGTGAGGTGGTATCTCATTGTGGTTTTGTTTGCATTTCCCTGATGATGAATGATGTTGAGCATCTTTTCATCTGTCTGTTAGCCATCTGGATGTCTTCTTTAGAAAAGTGTCTGTTCATGTCTTCTGCCCAAAAAAGAGATTACTTTGTAGTGTGGAGAATAGACTAGAGGGGATGGAGGTGGCTGGGACAGGGGTTGCTGTCAGGAAATGGAGTAGGTGGCTTTGCAGTAGTCCAGGTGAGAGATAGCCGCTTGATGGTGATTGGGAAAAACAGCTTTCTGTTCAGTATCTCTTATATAATCCCAGTTCTGGAGATAATGTGAAGAAGTTATGTAGCAGGGTATCTGTCAAGGTGAATATCCAGTGGAATGTCCTTCACAAGGGAGCTGTTTAAGATTCTAAGTTCTTCTGTGTCTAAGGTGAAGACCACAGGTTACCTGGAGCACTAGTTCAGGGAAGAGCCATTTTTTATTTTATTTTATTTATTTTTTAAGATTTATGTGGATTCAAGTGGACTCTATGCTGAGCACAGAGCGTGATGTGGGGCTTGATCTCACGACCTGAGATCATTAACTGAGCTGAAACCAAGTTGGATGTGCTCAACCAACTGAGCCACCCAGGTGCCCAGGGAAGAGACACTTTTTTTTTTTTTAAGATTTTATTTATGTATTTATTTGAGAGAGAGAGAGCAAAGGCAGGGGAAGTGGCAGGCAGAGGGAGAAGGAGAAGCAGGCTTCCTGACAAGCAGGGAGCCCGCTGCAGGGCTTGATCCCAGGACCCTGGGATCATGACCTGAGCCAAAGGCAGATGCTTAACTGATTGAACCACCCAGGCACCCCAAGATCCACTTTTTATTTTATTTTTTATTTTTTTAATTTTTTTTTAAGATAACACTTTTTAATGGCAGAATGTGGCATTAGCCCATGATAAAGATTTGGCTTTGACCCTGAGCAAGGGGAACCATTGGAGGATTTTGAGCATAGGAGTGACATAACCATCAAATCATTGCATTTTTTTTTAAAGGATTTTATTTATTCATTTGAGAGAGAGAGCACGCATGGGAGTAGGGAGAAAGGCAGAGGAAGAGGGAGAGGGATAGAGAATCTGAAGCAAACTCCATGCTGAGTGTGGAGCCTGATGCAGGGCTTGATCTCATGACTGCGAGTTCATGACCTGAGCCGAAACCAAGAGTTGGACACCCAACCAACTGAGCACCCAGGTGCCCCAAGTCATTGCATTTTAATTAGATGATGCTGGCCACTGTGCTGAGAATAGACTGAAGGGGGTGAGCAAGGATGGGAGAAGAAAGACCCATTTATGGAAATAATTCTTTATTGGTAGGCATTTTAATTGTTTCCATTTTCTCTAACTTTAAGCAACCAAGAAATCAATATGGAATATTTTATTACATCTTCCCTTTATTTTCTTAAGATAAATTCCAAGAAGTGGAAGTCCTGGTCAATGAGGACATCTGTTATTATGGCTTTTGCCAAATGGCCTTCCAGAAAGTTGGGCCCAGTTTATATTACTGCCAACTGTGAGTAAGAGCACCTGCTTCCCTCTACTTGTGCCAGCCCTTGGCAATATTACTATTTCTTAAACTTAATCAGGAGTTCCAAGTATGCCTTTAAAAATATTTCTTACATAAATTAGGCCGTTTTTACCCCCATGAAACACCTCTCCCCACTGTACCCTAGTTCAGCTATTCCATTAAATTTTGGGTCAATCAGATATTCAATCCTTTCTGGTTGGTGCTAACAATATATTGTTTTTCCTGTTCCTCAAGGTTGGAAGACCTTGTCAGATTGGCATGTTATTTGATGTCCACTTAAGTATTTTTATTTTATTTTATTTTATATATTTGACAGAGAGAGAGCACAAGCAGGGGGAGTGGCAGACAGAGGGAGAGGGTTGGGAAGCCCGATGTGGGACTCAATCCCAGGACGCTGGGATCATGACCTGAGCCGAAGGCAGACGCTTAACCAACTGAGCCACCCAGGCGCCCCACTTCAGTATTTTTATTTATTTATTTATTTTTATTTTTTATTTTTTTGAAGATTTTATTTATTTATTTGACAGAGACACAGCGAGAGAGGGAACACAAGCAGGGGGAGTGGGAAAGGGAGAAGCAGGCTTCCCGCCGAGCAGGGAGCCCGATGTGGGGCTCGATCCTAGGACACTGGGATCATGACCTGAGCCAAAGGCAGTCACTTAACCAACTGAGCCACCCAGGCGCCCCTCACTTCAGTATTTTTAAAAGGAATTAGATGAGAAACCCAAAATAGGTATAGAAAATCAAGTCTGAATATTTTTTGGAACTTATTATTGGATATTAAACTTTTGGTGAATTTTTAATCAAGAATCTCATAACTGCTAAAATTCTAAAGAAAACTTATTACAAGCTGGCTTAATTATGAAGGCAGAGTGATTTTTACTTTATTATTTTTTTTAGCTTTTTTTTTTATTCTTATGTTAATCCCCATACATTACATCATTAGTTTTAGATGTAGTGTTCCATGATTCATTGTTTGTGCATAACACCCAGTGCTCCATGCAGAATGTGCCCTCCTCAATACCCACCACCAGGCTAACCCATCCTCCCACCCCTCTCCCCTCTAGAACCCTCAGTTTGTTTTTTAGAGTCCATCATCTCTCATGGTTCGTCTACCCCTCCGATTTCCCCCGCTTCATTCTTCTCCTCCCACTACCTTCTTCTTCTTCTTTTTTTTTTCTTAACATATATTGCATTATTTGTTTCAGAGGTACAGATCTGAGATTCAACAGTCTTGCACAATTCCCAGCGCTTACCAGAGCACATACCCTCCCCAGTGTCTATCACCCAGTCACCCCAATTTTACTTTTTTTTGTTAATTTTTTTCAGTTCTTCAAGATTGACCACTAATCTTTGAGTTTTTCAGAAGGAGGCCTCTTTTCCAAAGATTTTTTTTTTTTTAAAGATTTTATTTATTCATTCGAGACACAGAGATACAGAGAGAGAGAGAGAGAGAGCACGAGCGGGGGAGAGGCAGAGGTAGAAGCAGGCTCCCCACTGAGCCAGGAGCCAGACGTGGGGCTCGATCCCAGGACCCTGGGATCATGACCTGAGCCGAAGGCAGACGCTTAACCATCTGAGCCACCCAGGTGCCCCCCAAGATTTTTTTAAAGCTAAAAGCCTTAATCAACAATTTAGAGTTCTTCGTTGGGAGGAAAAACATAAAGAATAAACTACAGCATGTTTATAAATATGCGTGCTTATATTTAAGTAAAGTTCTTTTTAAAAAATATTTATTTACTTATTTTTAGAGCGAGAGAGGTGGTGGGAGGGGCAGAGGCAGAGGGAGAGAGAGAATCTCAAGCAGACCCTCCCCCACCTGAGCATGGAGCTTGATGTAGGGCTTGTCCCAGGAACCCTAGGTCATGACCTGAGCAGAACCAAGGGTTGGACACTTAATGGACTGAGCCACCTAGACACCCCTATTTAAGTATAAGTTCTATTTCTCTTTCATCCCTGAATTATCACTCGGTGAAATTAATTTTAAGGGAACATTGACCAGGCCTCTCAATAGTTAAATAGAGGAGTGCTCCTGCAATTCAATTATGTTTTCATCTTTTGGATTAGTCATAGGTTGAAGCCCTAGTTTCATATGCTGAAGAGACCACCTAACTGACTTGTTCACACTTCTCATTTTTTTCCTTATGAATAATTTCTTAAGCGAGAATCATACCCCTAGACCAACGAGCCACCCCTACCTTATGAATAATTTCCTTCAAAAGGTAGCCTTTGTCTTCTATGGGCATAATAGAAGTGTTTATATAGAAATATCAAAGGAAAATTATATTTTGTGGTATTTTGAGTTGTAAAACAGAATGATGCTTCTGCACTCCACAGCTGATCTTTTCTATTTCCCAACGTGGAGGTTTAGAAGAGGATTGACCTGCTATTGTAGTTGTGTAGGAGGGGGAGAAACAGGGCTCCTGTTAGATAGGAGGAAGGGGGGTGCCCACAGACATGGAGAGGGTTAGAGCTAGTCAAGAATCAAAAAAAGAAACAAATCACAAACCTGCCCCTAATGTCTCACGTTTCTGAGATTAGACCATTCCTTATGTTTAATTGGTCCTCATTGATTCTTCCAGAAATTTCTTTCTCCTTTCTAAAATCCTCCAGCTTTGCATCTTATGCCATCAGACTTTACCACCTTCTACTTTTTCTTGTTGCGGTCATCTCCAGATGCCTGGGTCACTCTTCTTCCTTGAAAAGAATGTATCTTCAGGTTTCCTGTCATTCTTTCCAGCACTCCTTCTGCATAATTTTTGGTGATTTAAATACAGTTGATTCTCATTATCTGTGATACTTATGTTCTATAAAGTAACAGTGAACACTGAATTTGTGAACGTTGAACCACTGCCCCTTGGGAGAAATATAGGTGTAGGTTGTTGTGAGCCTCTGGTTACAACATTTTCATCAACCGGTCAATATGTAACCTTGTTTTATGTGTGTTTCTGTTCAAAGACACATTATTTAATATGTATTATTGATTCATTCACATTGAACTCACAGCCAACAGCACTGTAAGTCAGGCCTGAAAGAAGCTTGTCTAATATATTTCCTCCATAAAGTACATCACAGCTTTCTTGCACTTAGACATAGTAGACAGCACTTCAGCATGACTCTTGAGCAATTTTAAATAGAGAAGTTACCCACAAAGCACAAAAAAGCAGAAAACACTCTAAATAGACTGTGCAAGGGATACTTGTTTATAATATGAAAGCCGAAACAAGAAGCCAGTGTCACCTTGTTTCATCTCAGCTATGAGTGCACGCATTGGGCAACTAGAGTTTTTTGCCCCTCTGCACATGTCCACAAGACTACTAATATACCATCAACATCAATTTTGAGGTTACACAAATTTTAGCAAGTAGGTGAATTCACAAATACAGAATCTGCAGGTAAGGATGGACTGTGTCTATGTTAATGATCCTAATAGTATGATCTCTTCAGTTCTTGACCTCTCTGCTGACAGTCTTGTCTACAACACTTATAGGCATGTATCCCCAAGGTCATGCCAAATGTTATGGAACGACAGTATTTGTATTCATTTTCCCTCCCTCCCTCTGAACATTTCTTCACGCAGGGTTCTGAAAGTCTCAGAACCAGGATAAATTTTTAATGTCAAATCCTCTTTGTTATGGACAGTATTTGTGTCCCCTACAAATTCATATGCTGAAGCCCTAACCCTATTATGGCTGTATTTGGAGATTGGACGTTTAAGGAAGTAAAGTGAGGTCATATGGTGGGGCTTGTGTCGGTACAAGACAAGACACCAGAGAGCTCTCCCTTACTGCAGCCAGGAAGAGAGCTCCCACCAGAAACCAAACCCTGCTGGAAACTTGATCTTGGACTTTCTAGTTCTAGAATTGTGAGAAAAGTGTCTGTTTGAGCCACTCAGTCTGTCGACCTCAGAGTCGGGGACCTGGGGTGGCGAGGGAACTGAGAAAGAGACGACAGTATAGCGAGGCACAGGGGACCCCAAGCAAACAGCCCCAGGAGCTGAGGTTTATTTTCCATACTCATATACCTTCTACAGTGATATAGATCTATAATGGTTTACAGCAGGGGCGTAGTAAGGCACATTCCTCCATGTATACAGGATTAGTCAAGCACGTAAGAATCTTTAAAACAGAATAAAGGAACAAAGAGGGGAGTGCCCAATGTGCTGTTTACAGGACAAGGGAACAAAGAGGGGAGGGCACAGTGTGCTGTTCATAGGACAAGGGAACAAAGAGGGGAGTGCACAGTGTGCTGTTGACAGCTGTCTTCCTATCTACAAAACATCTTCTGCTGCGTACTTTAGAACTGACCACACACGTTCCAAGGGCATTTCACTCTGATCCTTTCGGGTTATTTTTAACCCTGCAATCTCGAGTTTTCTCAGAGATCAGGGAGGCTCAGGGAACATGCACCAGTGGTCGTTGTGGTGTTCTGTTTCCCACATCAGTCTATGGTATTTTGTTAATGGCAGCCTAAGCTAAGACACGCTTTTAAGGTATTTTTCTAAAAGACTTCTCTCACTGTCCCACCTAGGTCTGTTGTCTGAAAGAGGTATTCTCTACTTCAGTCTTTTCCTACCCACCATCAAAACCTGTCTTTTATGTATTCCTCAGTACTTCACTTTTCTAAAGTTGGCTTACTAAGAGACTAATTACCATTGACTAGGATTACTTTTATTATGTCTACTAACATTTTAATTGTAAAAATAATATCTGTTTGCTTTGGAAAATACAGAAAAATAAAAAGAAAATTAAAATCACTTTAATTCTAAAGTGTTGACATTTTGGGAACTTGCCCAAGTTCTTGATTGCAAATCACATCAAGTAACTCTCATTACGTTGAACAGAAAAGAAGCTTACTGGTAAGATACTAGAGAGTTCAAAGAAAATATGGGAAACTTTGGGCTCCCTGCTTGGCGGGGAGCCTGCTTCTCCCTCTCCCTCTACTGTTCACCCTACTTGTGCTCTCTTGATCTCTCTGTCAAATAAATAAATAAAATCTTGAAAAAAAAAGAAAAGAAAATATGGGAAACTTGGAGAACCTGATTTAGACTGTGGTAGGAAACTGAACCACCAGAACGTCTTTCAAGGACTCTCCAGTGGAACAGTTTGATTTGGGCCCTTCCTTTTTTTTTTTTTTTTTGTTAAAGACTTTATTTATTTATTTGAGAGAGAGAGAGTATGAGCAGGGGGAAGGGCAGAGGCAGAGGGACAAGCAGACTTCCCACTGAGCACGGAGCCCAGTCATGACCTGAGCTGAAGGCAGACGCTTAACTGACTGAGCCACCCAGGCGCCCCCCTGGTTTGGGCCCTTCTGTTGCCCCTGCTGGACGTAAATGCTGTGACAGTACTGCTGCCCTGGACAGTGGGTGCCCTCTCAGCACCACTGGATGAATTCCAACTGACCTTGCTTTGAGTCACTAACTCAAGATACGAAGACCTATGTGGGAGTGTTGATTGGCCAGACTTGGACAGCCAGCCCTTAGCCCGGCAGCCAGGGCTCAGAGAAAGCCAGGATCTGGTCTTTTCTCTTTGTTAGCAGGAGAGAGGAACCGCTTCCCACAGGATTCACACAATGGCGGATTCTCCAAATTTAGGGACAGCATTCAGATCCTGGGAAGCCCGTCCTAAAAAAAAAAAAAATAGTATAATTTATCCTTTGGCTATACAGTATTCATGTACACCTTTCTTTCCAGGTTTTTATGTCACAGCAATAAAGGAAATGGGTCACGTTTACTGTCCTTACCTATACTTCCGGCCACAATGCAATATCTAGGATTTATAACTTCTGCCGTCCCACGCATATTTCAGGTCTCCTTTGCCAGCAACCTGTATCTCAGATGCTCAGTATTTTTCATTTAGTCGAGTTACTCAAACCTTCATTCCTAAGGAAATGGAAACCTTGGTGGTCTTGTGTGGATTTGCTTGTCTTAACATGTCTTTAATTTTTATCACCGGACATGAAAATAGTACGAGGCACCATGGGACTTACCTCATTTCGCTTGTACTTATTTATTCCCATCTGCATTGAGCAGTAGCAGCTCAGCTAACCCTTGATAGTAAGGACCAGTCAAGACAGTAACCTCCCACCTCTTCTCTTCCCCCCCCACCTCAGGGGAAAACAGAAGCTGATACGGTAACGTGAAAGTGTTGGCTTTTCTCTATATGAAAACCATTGTTGCAGAAAGTATACTCCTTTAGGTACTAAGGCACTTTAGAAATATTAACTCCTTTAATTCTCACAAAAATACCATGAGATTTTACATTTTATGGAGAGGAAAAAGGAGGCACAGACAAGTTAAGTAACCTTCCAAAATTCACACAGCTAGAAAGCAGTGGAGATAGGATTTTAACCCAAGTTCCTGCTCAGTATGGTATAGTGTTCAGAGTTTTTCTGTGGAACGCTGAGAAAGTCAGATTTCCTGCATACCACATTGTGGGACAGCACTAGAAAAGCCCTGTGACAACTCTGTAAGGTGTTCTATCCCTGCCAGGTAAAAGCAAGATGCTTCTGGTGTTTATCTGAAAAGACAAAAATATTTGATAGATCTAAAACTCCATAAGGATAGGGATAGGCATTGTAATATTCCTAGCACCTACCAAATTACCTGGAACACTAGATGCTCAATGCATATTTGTTTAATAAATGAATAAATATCACATATCAGGGACTGGATTAACTTTCCCCAGTAAGACGGCTACATCTGGAAAAGCAACTGCAATTGGAATTACCACCACCACCACCCCCCCGCCAGGTGAAGCTTATGTCAGCTCACCATCATCCTCTAAGAAGCCCCCATCCTCTGCACTGGACAGACCAGAAAGTTAAGTGGGGTTGTACTAGGAATCACCATACCTGCATTTCTTGGGAATTTCGCGGTCATGCTAATTGCTATAATTCCCTCAGATATGATATTGCTCTTTATTTTTTATTTTAAGTGGACAGAGTAACCTGGGGAGCTTCCATTTGGCTCATTCTACCTGTGGATCAGAGACAATATGAGGATTCTACCAGTGATAGACAAATCCTTAAAAAACCAGTAAACCATTATGGGCTGAGTCCAGAGTGTCATTATGTCCACTTTAAAGCAGACTTCGACTTGGACTCAAACTGTATCACCTGAATCTTCTAAGCCTCCACTCTAATTAGTGAGTGGCAGTGGTGTTAACTCAGATCCAGTGTTTAGTAATCTCTGAAAAGGTATTATCCCTTGCCCAATGCACAGTTTCTTTGGTAAATATTCACAGGTCCCTTTGGGAAAGGATAGAAGAAAGATTGCCAGTATATTTTCGTGAAGTAATTTTAGGACTCTTATTTAAAGCCTCTCGGGCTTCCCTTCGTTTAAGGGGCTTTAGGGCTGTGAACTGATATGGGCTCCCTCTGTAGGGCAACTCTAGCAAGGACAGAGAATTAGAGAGTCTTCAGATAAGACATGAATGGCCTCGTTAGATGTGGGAGGAAGAGTGGCTTGAACTGCAGACTGAGTTTGGGCTTTGGGTGTTTGAGTTCTTGAAATCCTTCCACAATTACAATTCTCAAGGTACACTCTTTCTTTATCGATGCCCTCACTTTCGTATAAGGGATTTAATGAGGCTGGGTTTCAATTGACATTATGGATTAACTCCTCATTTAAGTGGGGGTTTGATTTTAGATAGTTTTATACTGCTGCTACAACAAGTAAGACATTCTTTTTTAGCACAGACATAAAAAGTCCTTAATTTTGCTTTCAGTCAAGAATTAGGGACTTCAGTGTGTCATTTTCTTTCTTTAACTTTTCTAGTATTAGCTGTCTCCCTCTTCAGTCTTGACTTCTCATGCTGTTATATATGGCATTACGAGTGTGGTCACCCAATGCTTGCTTTCAAGCAGATACTGGAAAAGTTGTAATTTGATTAGCTGCTTTTCCACTCTGGGCCACGGGTTACCAGATTTCTATGGTTCACTGCCTTTACCCCAACTAGGTTGTATAATCAAGTCTAGATTCCCCTCAATTCTACATCTGCTGTCTGAAGTCCCCCCATTTTAACAATTGCTGATCCAGTGTTTCATGACATAAAGTGATTTTGTTTATCCTAAGCAGAAAGGGAATTGATTGGAAAGATATCAAGTATTTCGTGGAATTGACCAGACTTAGAAGATAGACCAGAAGTAAGGAAATGTGGGCAGGAGGAACCACAGAAAATGTTACGGGCCAGGCCTTTTGGGTTCCACTGCTCCTCTCACTGGGCATTGAATGCTGCTGTGATGGATGATATCGGAACAGATGCCAGACTTCCTTCTTGCCATCTTGTTTGGCTGAGCATAGGTCATGTGCCATGTCCTTCCTAGTTGCCTGTGTCCAGGGAAAGCATGTCCTTGGCTTTTGGTGTCTTGGCTTTTGGTGTCTATGGGGAGGAGGCCCTATTTGTACCCAAGATTTGAACAATGACAGATTCCTCACATTTAGAATGTGAACATATAGAATGACATTGGGGTCACAACTTTGAGTAAAGGGTTAGCCTCAGCACTGGGCTGATCCAGGTCTGCCTATAAGAATGACCTCAGAGTCCTGTTTCTTTGGAAACCACGGTGATCAGTAGACATGGAATGTTGTGCCTGTTCTGTTGTTGGGAAGCCTTGATCTGTGGGACTGCTTCTGGACTGGGGCTGCTGGGGGCTAGCATGCAGGTTTTGGGTCTATGTCACTAGATCATATAAAAGATTGTTGGGAAGCTGAAGCTGTGGTTTCTCTGTGTTAAGGTGACCTTGGATATCATTCTCTGGCAGCCTTGCGTTTCTTGCATGGGTGTAGGAACAAAAGAAGCTGTGCACTTGGGTAGCTGTTAAGTGTTGTTTTTATTTCCTATGGTGCTATACCAAATTTCCACAAACTTAGTGACTTAAAATAACATAAATTTATTACTTTATAGTTTTCATAAGATAGACGTCTGACAAGGATCTTAATGAGCTAGATCAAGGTATCAGAAGGTCTGTGTTCCTTTTTATGGAGGCTGTAGTGGAACACCTGTTGCCTGGCCCTTTCTAGATTCTAGAGGCTGCCTGCATTCTTTGGCCTGGGGTCCTTCCTCCATCTTTAAAGTTAGCAATAGGGATAGAGTCCTTCTCATGTGGCATCACTCTGGTCTTCTCTTCTGCTTCCCTCTTCCATTTTTAAGGACTCATGTAACTGATTACTTTAGACCCACCTAGACAATCCAAAATAATCTCTCTATTTTAAGATCAGCTGATTATCACCTTTTACTGTTTTTTATCACCTACAACTTTAAATCCCTTCTTCCATTTAATAGAACGTGTTCATAGGTTCTGGGGATTAGGATGTGGATATCTTTGGGGGACTATGATCCTACTTACCACAGGTGTCCTGATGAAATGAAGGTGCTGTTTCTTTCCTTCTACAAAGCTATGTACATGGAGACTAAAACCTGTAATGTGTCTTAAATCTGATTGCCAGTCTGAATCTGCAACCACTGCTGTGTTGATGCTCTTTAGAACCACAGTTTTGGGAGGGCAGACCTTTATTGGGAGCATTTTCACATGTTCAAGCACACTTTATTAAATCTCTGTAGGAGTCTACTGTTATTATGAAAATGGACTAATTTCTTAATTGTGTAGCTCCCAGGATGTCTTTCCTTTCCAAAACCTCTGCAAGTAATTCTCAGATAGGATTCTGGGCAATAGGTTACTGGGACTGTGCTAACTACTCAAATCTCCAAAGCTTTAGGACTTTTTTTGGCCAACAGAAAGAATTGAAAGCTACTGTTTTCTTTTAGAGGAAAAGTACTTAAAAAAACCTGTGTGATATAAATTTTAAATGAAGCCAATATGCTAGGCTGGGCTGTTGTTAAATTATTTTCATCATTGTACTCATTGTGTCAAGCAGATCTTTGGCTCCAAATATGCTGTTCCTGTAAAAATTTCATTTCAGCTGTCAGGATAATCAAAATGGTTTCAAAAGCTTTCCTTGATATTGAATTGAAATAAAAAAATAAAATACACTATCAAATGCCAGATACTACAGAAGGAAGAAACCAGATATAAGCAGGTTTTGCTTTTTTAAAAAGTTGATTTTATTAACTTCTTTACTTTGATATAAATTTGAAGTAACTGTTCCTGACATATACAATTTTAGCAAACTCAAGTGGCTTTTCAGTCCAAAATCAGATTTGGGATTACATAATTAAACACAGAAAATGCAGAATAATATTTCACTTATTTATCTTTTGATGCCATAGTTTATGTTGTGTAATGGTATTTTTATAATGTATAATGTATAATTTTGTATAATGGTAATTTATAATGCATGGGCAGAGAAACAAAATGATGGTTACAAGTTTTATCTTTTAAAATTTTGATACTACTGATCTGTGTTTCTAAAAACCACAAGCTATAGATGTCTGTCAGTTACATGATATTATATTGCAGAATAAAAATGTTGTTGAGGTTGTGGATGACATAAATGTGGAAATGAGAGATAAATTTTGGAGAGAACTCACTGAATAGTCAAAAGGCTATGCAAAATATTATTTAAAAGAAGCTTCTGTTTCAAAACGTTACCTAGCTTAGTCACAGTTAAAAACCAAAATAACCCAGGAACATCAGGCCAGATCTTTCTGGAGACATTGTGGGGATAAAAGTAGCAGATTTGCTATCGTGTGAGTCTGCTGCTACAGAGCAGCAGGGGTGGAATGTTTTCATCCTCTGCACTCCTCTTCTTCAATGAAAACCTCTTGACAACCTTCCCATCCATCCCCAGGCTTTTACCTCTGACTGCTGCTGTATTTGCTCCTCAGAATTTCTTCCTGCTCTTGGTATTCATTTATTCATCCATCCTTCCATCCAGTAACTTTTTGTTGAGTGCCACTTTATAGGAATTTAATTATAGAAGAATTGGTGAAGGTGGGAATGATCTTGATCTGCATTATCAGATCACTCTGACATAGGGAAAACTTGAGGAAAAAGTGAATCAATCGACCCACCAATTTTGAGGGTCTGGATATTGTCATCCATTCTTGCTCACTACTAATATGAATTGGTCGCTGGGTATGAGGCAGTGTCAAGATATTAAGATAAAGCAGACATCAATTAGAAAATTGCAAATGGGGACCCATCAATTGGAGTGAGAATGGAGGATGTGGGAAAGGAGAGGGTAAGCTAGGGAGAAAGGGGCTAGACAAAGTTGCAAGGTGATTAAAATTTTCCATCACCATTTCATATGCCTAATATCTGTTTGTAGCTGCCCCCTCAAATTTCCAGGACATTCTGTTGCTCTGTAACCAGTGAAAGCCCCATTCCCTCTCAACCCCACTCCCATTCTTTACTAGGGGACCATGGCTGTCTCTGTCTCCAATCTCTGGATTCAGCTTTCTTGATATGTCTCATCTGTATGTATCATGTCCTACTCTGTTATGGCAGAGTCTTGTTCTAAGGGCCAGTCTTTCCACTTGATTAGCTAGCTAATGAAAATGTATAAAAGGGGACATTCTCCCTGGAGGCAGCGCAGCAATGCTAGTGGCTCTAACGGGACCTAGCAGATAGGCAGGGCTTTTACTACCAAACACGCATACCATACAAGTGCTTATCTAGTAGTAGTCTTGATATGAGCTTTGCCAAAATACCGCTCCCAGTTCAGGACCAGCAAATAAATGGTTGTTGCCTAAGTTCCTCTCTAGTAAATGGCAGGAGGAGTGCATGAATTTTCAGTTATGAGTATCTTTCTCTGGGTTAGGGGGCAGTGAATTCATATATGTTCATAGTAGAACAGATTGCAAAAAATGGCCTCAATACTTTTCAGCTTCTCCCATCAACAGATGGAGTCTATTTCCCTATCCTTGAAATCGAGGCTGGCCTTGGGATTTGCTTTGACAAATGGACAGTGGTAGAAGTGACACCAAGTGAGTTCCAAACCTATGGATCAAGAGGTCTTGTGGCTTCTGCTTTTGTTTATCTTGGGACCCTGTGACCCACTGTGTGAAGGAACCCAGGCAATCTTGCTGGATGATGAGAGACATGTCATTCTAGCCTGCCACCTGCCAAACATATGAGTGAGACCACCTTAGATCATCGAGCCACCAGCTGTCTGCCAGCTGACTCCAGATGCATGCAAAAGTCCAGCAGGAATTGACTGAACTAGCCCCAATCAGAACAACCAGCCAACTCCCCAGATCATGAGCTAAATAAATGGCAGTTGTTTTAAACCATTGGGTTCTGGGGTGTTTGGTTACCCAGCATAGTTAACTTATAGGAGATGATTTTTAGTCAATAGTGAATATGAGATGAGTCAATAAAAATCAATATGAGATCATTTTTATCGTATTCTATTTTATTTATTTTTTAAAAGATTTATTTATTTGAGGGGCGCCTGGGTGGCTCAGTCAGTTAAGCGTCTGCCTTCGGTTCAGGTCATGCTCCCAGGGTCCTGGGATCGAGCTCCATGTTGGGCTCCCTGCCCCGCGGAGCAGGGAGCCTGCTTCTCCCTCTGCCTCTGCCCGCCACTCTGCCTGCTTGTGTCAAATAAATAAATAAAATTTGAGAGACAGAGAGAGAGAGGGAGACAGCAGTTTGGGGGGGAGGGACAAAGGGAGAGGGAGAGAGAGCATCTCAAGCAGACTCTGTGCTGAGTGTGGAGCCTGACGCAGAACTTGATCCCAAGACCCTGAGATCCTGACCTGAGCTGAAACCAAGAGTTGGACTGACTGAGCCACCCAGGTGCCCCATTTTTGTCCTATTTTAAATGGGAAGGATGGGATGGATTTATCAGTAGAGTGGATTAAGATCTATAAAATTTGACTGTGACCTAAAGAGAATAAAAGAAAAAAAGGATATGAAGATATACATATCTAAAACTACCCAGAAAGCACAAATCTCTTGCCAGCATTTGCTGGGGAAAATCCAGAGTATTTGAATGGGTCTAAGTATCTTAAACACACCCATTGGTGTGAAAGAGGATAGCTCTGATTCTAGATAGCACTCAACATTTGGGGCATATGTCCCAGTTAAGACCAAACTAAGATTCAGAGGTTGGTGAACTTACCTGGTATCTATTTATACGTGTGATAATGCCTGAAGGCCATTGATTTTTCCTGAAAAGAGAGGGAGTTCTTTATAACTTTATATTAACCTGAATACAATTGGGACTCCATTATGGCCCAGTCTCTGAGCAGTGTTGCTTTTAAAAAAATAGCATTGTGGCAGAAAAGCATAACTGACAGTAATTCATCTGTACTCGTCTCTTGAAAAAAAAAAATGCCAACAGGAGAGGACATTCTTAGTGCCAACAAAGCTTAAAAAGCATCTTCTTTAGACGTCTTTATTGTTCTCAATCTTTCTAGTATGCTCTGCCACAGCATTCCTAAGAACTCTGTTTCTGGAAGTGGCTTATAAAAATATAAAATGTTCTTTTCCTATTTTGTCTTTAGTCTTTGAAAACTTCCCTGAAACCAAAATGCATGGCTCTTCTGTCTCTTGACTGTGCATCCCTGCTCAAGTATATAGCAAAAAAATCCCAATTTTATCCTCCACCAAACTCTCCTTTCACCACTGTGATAGTCCCTCATTCACTGCCTCTTTTCTATCCCTGTGTTGTTCATGCACAGTGAAACCTTCCTCAAAGGAGCAGTCCCTGCATCTGCCCCTCCATGCTACATTTGGGCCTCTGGGGTGGGTAATCTGTTTTTATTTCTCTGAGAATCATTTCACTACCCACATTCCACACACCAGAGGAAAGACTTGGCATTTAACTCTCAAGTTAAGATTTCTTCTTGTTTGGGAAAGGCGGTGGCGGGGGGGAGGGGGGGGGTGTTGGGAAGGGTTGAAGTGTCCATATATTAACATAGCCTTATATGAATTTGGATTATATAAATATGAAGTAATATGATACAAATATGCTTACAAAGTCTCATTTCTGGAACAAAAGTTGAAATAGTGTCAACCTCCTCCAAAAATCAATAATCACATATATTTAAAGCTGGTGGACTGAGTGAATTGGAAACTATTTATGCTATTGCTGTGGTAGCTGATAAACACAACTACGTGATAGTGTTCTTTGGCAGTCTTATGAAAAAGTTATTCTTGAATTATAGGAGTTTGAATTATGAAAGGTATTCTGCAGAACACCCTAGCATAAATTGACTTTGATAGTATGCCCTGTTATTTGCTTTTGTGCCTGAGGCAAAGGGATGGGCCCTGGGAAAAACTAGGAAAGGAAGACCAAATTTTGAACTCTCATGAGGAACGGGAGCAACAGACACTGGATGAGCTGCTTCAGGATCCAGGTGACAATGGGCATCGCTGTGAAAGGTTGAGAGCCACAGTTGCTACTTCTCCATGGCGCCCAGGACTGCTCTGGCATTTTCAAAATTGGCAGTTCCGGGACCACAGGGACACATGATCAAGGATGGTCCAAGATGTCCATCAGCTGTGTGAGCATTGAGGCTTCCCCTAGTGGCTGCATTAGCAAGGGCATTGATGGCGTGAACTGGAAGAGAGAGAAAGGACCATGAAGATGCCAGGTACTGACTGTGGCTGACAAGCTGGTCCGTGGATGGGCACAGGAGAGGCATCCTTTAAGACCTTCAGGAATATTTGGGGGTGGGAGGAATCTTTGGAGGGTCTGTGTGTGTAGAAAGGGTTAAATGGAAGAATTTTGAGATACTGATGGTATTCAACCTGAATTTATGCACAGGGAGCTTGGACCTTGGGATTCTTATTATACCTACACATACCAGTATGGTGGCTTTGTTCCTTAATCTCTTTATGGGCTTATGCTGTTTACTTAACTCCCTAAACCTCTGGTTCCTCCTTTGTAGAATGGAAGCAGTAGTGGCACTTAACTTTACAAGATTTTTGTGAGGATTCAGTGAGCTGATGCCAGGAAGGAGCTTAGTGTGGTGTGTAGCCAACAGTGTAAGTGCTCAGTCAAGGACAGTGAATGTGTTAACAACACAATGATAGCTCACATTTATCCTCCACCAAACTCTCCTTTCACAGTAAATGTGAGCTATCATTGTGTTGTTAACACATTCACTGTCCTTGAAGCGTACATTCTCAGTTTCATAGAACCCTTGGAATTGCTAACATGGTTTGCTGAACACGCTACTTCAGTTTCAACGGTAACTTCTGGGTCTTAGATCCCTCCTGGTCTTTAATGACTGATGTGGCAGGAGGACCCAAGTAATGATTCCTTTTTAGTCTCAGGCCCTCTGTAAAGTGAACTGTCGTTTCAGCTGGCATTTCTGAATTTTCTGCCACATTCTCTGGGAAAACAGTAACTTCTTACTCAGGAGAGATGGTATTTTATCAAGCAAGATCAAGCCATTCTGAGACAGGAGAAATTACCTGTGTTTTCTCATTCACTGACATTTTGGGAAAATTATTACAGTTTGCTTTCTTCTTTATTAAATGGCAGAAAAACTCTGTAAAAGCAATGAATGGAAGTATTTAATTCTGACTATATTAAAGCCAATTTTTCTGTCTCTCTTGCACTCAAAATGGTAGGTCAAATGTATCCTTGAAAGTATGACTAGGGGGTTCCATGGCAACCAGATGGAACTAAGGGAGGAGACCAAGTTCTGGGCCACAGGTGCTTTTCTCCCACTCACTGGGGACCCTAGCAAATCCGTTTGTGGGTGGAACCTTGCCATGGCTCTCAGTGCACCCAAGTCTAGAGCTCCAAATGCCCCTTTGTACCCAACGTGGGACCAAGTTGGAGTGACTGCTCATAGTAAAAGGACCCCAATGAGTAATAATAATACCATAGATTGGATTATAATTTTCATTCCATAAACTTTTTTAATTTACATTATTTCATTTGATCATGTTATCACTCTAACTTACCAACATTCTAAAGGTGAAGAAACAGGTTAAGAAAGGTGAAATGGTTTGCTAGAGTCAAGTGGCAGAACCAGGGTCTGAATCATCCAACTCAAAGACCAGTGTCCATTGCTTTGGGCCATGGTTTGGGTCAGAACCTTCTTCGCAGGGTCTTCCTTGTTCACTGTGGCAGGGTGGGTGGTTGGAGAGAGTGAGGCTCATACCTGTGTCCTCATTGGGGGCTGTGATGGAGAATAGGACACAGCTTTATGTATTTCCATGAACGGCTCAGTTGCCAGGATGGGAGATTAATACTTTGTGAAAAAAATATACGCATTGCATTTCTCCCATGGTTCCTGAGTCTTTGCCTGCTGAAGTGTGGAACCCCTCATCGATTACAGTAATGAAAGACACTGTCTTATTGCATCTATTAACACATCCTTTCACGGTTTTCTTCAATTACACTGATTATTTCCCATTATAAGTATATTCTTTTCTGAGCTTTTTCCTCAAGAAGCTTCTGTAATTTCATTCCCAATTATTCTATTAAGTAGCTCTCCAGTGGCACAATGGGTCATTTCAACTTCTCACATTAAGCAGCTTCTAATTTTTGTGTGGAATGAAAGAACTGATTGCTGATTGGAATTAGATGGACTGTATGAGTATCATTGGTCTTTTTTTTCTTACTATTACAAAAGCTTATTTAACAAAAAATTTTAATATGAAAATGTACACAACCCAATTTTTACATTTAGTAAAATAGGTGCTGTGGAGAGGGGCACGTAGAAGCAGTTGATTTTTCTGGTGAACACAGAAATTGTTCATACTCCTGCCAAGCCTTGTAGTATGATGATACTATTTCCTCATGATACCACCATTCCAGTATTGTCCTGTTGTCCCCTAGTTGCTATATCCACACATTTATCTATCAGGAGATTCATAAAGGGATCGGATCCTTGCAATATTCCTCGGACATGGCTGCCACCATCTAATTTCAATGATAACTTCTTGTCCATAAATTTTTTCAACTGGGGGGGGTGTGAGCTTTGCTCATAGTGTCTACTCAGAGAGCTTGAAGGTGCCTCGAAACGGAATTCGTGGCCTCCCTCATGCTTCCACAAGTAGGCCTGGCATTTTCCCTAGATCTTTAATTATGATGAGATAACATTGTAATTATTTTCCAACTTTAGAATTATATCCCTCTTTTACTTTCTACTTCAAGCCTGCCACTAAGCATTTTTTCCTCTGGAAACTTTCCTGACTGTCCTGCTTCCTTTTCACTCCCACCGTAATCCCATAATAATCAGTGGCCATCTTAGCTCCACAGTGCATCCTCTGCCTCCCTTCTGGCTTCTTAGTTTCTTGTCTTTATTCTAATGCATCCTACACGTAGCAGCATGAATACTTTCTTCAACTTTTATTTAGTTTAGGTCACTCCCATTCTAAGAAGCCCAGAATAACTTTAAATTACCTCTTGAATAAAATTAAACCTCCTAATTACATATGCTAAAGGCGTCAGCCTGTAAGCACCTCCACTTAATGGCCCCCTTGCCTGAACATCCTACTTCAGGTACACAAACCCATTTACACCTCCCACTTGGAGTGCACATTTATACCCTCCTATTAACCCATGAGTCTTTTAATATCCCACCTCACCTGTTCAGAATGCCTCCCCCCCTCCTTTTATTAGGAAAATAATTAGATTAACTTTGTTTAACTCAGTGTTTCTCAAATTTATTTTACCACAGAATACTTTTGCTCACAATATAGCTATTAAAACTGTGCTAGATAGCTTCTTTTTACTCTTTGCTCCCCCAGGTCCACCCTCCCTGAACCTTTCTCTCTTCTGCTATGTGTTCACGAGGGAGGCCAGCCTGTATAAACTACATCAGCAGGTCCTTCTGGACCTCTGTCATGGTTAGTTTTATGCATCAGCTGTGGCTGAACTATTATTACCCACTTATTTAATTAAACACCAATGTAGGTATTGCTGTGAAGGTATTTTGTAGTTGTGACTAACATCTATAATCAGTATACTTTAAGTAAAGCAGAGTACTCTCCTTAATGATTGGCCTCATCCAATCAGCTGAAGGCCTTAAGGGCAAAACCTGAGGTTTCCCAAAGAAGTTCCAGCTCAAGGTTACAATATTTAACCACTCCAATTGCATGAGCCAATTTCTTAAAATTAATTTCTCTCCCCTCCCCCAATATAGATTCTGTTTTTCTGGAAAACACTGACTAATACACCCTTTAACTTCTCAGTTGGTTTGGCCAGAGAGGCCTGTTCACAGGTTGAAAAGAGTGAGGAGGGAGACTGGGGTAGGGTACTCATTCCCTGGGTCACACTCTGCTGGATCACTTATAGTTGGCTGTGTCTATGGACAGAAATCCCAGCTCTGGAGCCTTCTCCCTGTGATTCTTTTCCTCTTGATTCTGGGTTCAGTAAACCACCCCATCCTCTATCTTCTTTTCCCCTTGGGGCCTAGGGATGGTTCCAGCTCCTTGCTATTACTAGACATGGGGACCTGCACTATCTTCTATGGCTTCCCTGTACTCTGTCCTCATGTTTATAAATATCCCATTGTTAAAATGTCCTCAAATTGCGCTATTTGAATATATCATTTGTTTCCTGACATGGTCTTGACTGATACAATGTCTCGTAGAATTGGTGTCCCAGGAAACATACTTTGGGAAACTATGCTTCAACTTCAACCTTTCTCTTAATTAGGGTGGCAAAGTTGTAGGGTTCACTATTTCCCAAAATAGCTTGAGAGAAGTCAGGACAGACTTCCTAGAAAAAGAGATTTATGGGTTAAGAGTTGAGCTACAGATAAGTTTAATTCAGCTGGGGAGAAGGTGGGCATGGCAACAGAGTGAAAACTTAAATTTGTGGACTTGACAATTATAATATGTTTCTGCACATTTTATTTCATTTGATCCTCTCAACAATCCTGTGAGGGAGGCAGTTATTCTGTGTCACAGATAATCAAGGAGATGAGCAAATGAGCAGTGTGTGTTCAGGGATACAGGAGAAATTTGTCTAATTAAAGTGGAGAGTTCTTGGCGAAAAGTAGGGAAGAATAAGGTTTCCATACGTCAGGCAGGCCCAAATTATGTGTGATCCTGAGGGTGGAGGTGAGGAGTTTGATTTGATGCAAGAAGCTGCAGAGAGCTTTTGAAGGATTATTAGAATTTTTTTACTTTACTATACAAATAATACATGTTCACAGTATATATTACTATACTTAGTAATATAAAGTAAAAAGAAGAAAATAAATATAACCCATAATTTTAGCATCAAGTGATATCCTCATTTTTGCTCTTAAAACTTGAGATCAGTGTTCATAGTATTGTGCCCTGTTTTATTCATCTGACTCAGTTTCTCAACTGTGGGACCCTGACATTGGGCAGGATAATTCTTTGTTGTTGGGGGTGAGGGTTGCTTGTGTATTATAGGATGTTTAACAACATCCCTGGCCTCTACCCACTGGATGCCGGTAGCACCTCCTCCTCCAAGCTGTGACAACCAAAAATGTCTTCCAGACATTGCTGAATGTCTGTTGGTAGGCAGAATAATCCCCAGTTGAGAATCTGTGATCTAACTTTATATTGTGAACATTTTCTCCCGTATCATTAGCAATCATTGAAAAATCTATGTGACAGATATACCATACTTTATTTACTCATGGTTTTTTTGTTGGATGTTTAGTCTTGTTATATATATATTACCATCATGAATAACAAACACAGCAATGAGTATCCTTTCATATAAGTCTTTAGTTGGGTCTCTGATTATCTCTTGAGGACTAATTGTAGAAGTGTATTTCTGAGTAAAGGAGCATGAACATTTCAGGGCTCCTGGTTTACTTTTCTGAAAAGGTGCCTTCCACAATGATTGTACAGATATACACACCCACTAGCCAGTGATGCATGAGTGTTCCCATTTTACCAACTCTCATAAGCACTGAGGATTACTCTTGGAAACACTCTTGGTGTGTTTACAGGTTTAAAGAATGATAACCTGATATTTTAATTTGTACTTTTTGATCTTTAGTAAAGTTTTCTCATGTGTTGCTTAGAAATCTGTTTATTTCCTCTTACCTAACTTGAAAATTGTTGAGTGTTTAATCATTATGTGGGCAGAATTCAGAAAAATGTCTGCTGGCCTGTGTTTAAGGGGGACTGTACTGTTTTAGCTTCTTTTCCTCAGGTGTCTTGTTTTCCTAATTTTCAGCTCAGATTCAGTTTCCTGACTATGTCAGAAAGTCATTTTCTTCTTTGTGAGGAAAATCTAACTCCTTCCTTAAAAGAAGCATGGAAAGAAAAAAAAGAAAAGGACTTGTAAATAGACTTTTCAGTTTTCTTGTTTACAGCCTCAAAGTCACCCTTTATGTAGCTGAGTCTGCCAGCGTTTTCTCATTAGTATTATAAAATCGATTGTTATTCACTGTTGTGCTCTCCTGGGGATATAAACCTAGAACCGTTATCTAGTCCAACTCTGCCTCCAGCTACTTTTGTAATCTTGGGCAAATTGCTTCATCTTTCTCAACCTAACTCTCCTTATTTATAAAATAATGTGAGAGAAGATGATCTCTCAGGGTCTTTATATTTATTTTTTATTAAGTTTTATTTATTCAAGTAATCTTTATACCCAATGTAGAGCTCAAACTCATCACCCCAACATCAAGAATCACATGCTCTTCTGACTGAGCCAGCCAGGTGCCCCTATCAGGGCCTTTAGAATTCTATAAATCTGTGTTCATGTGATGAAAAGAAAAGAAATAACTCAACAGCAACAACTTGGGACCCTGGGACCTTTTTCTGAGAGGGGAAGGAAGAGGGATGCAATTCTAAAATAATACATTTTAAAAATGGCAAAATACAACACTTGCATTTGTATTTCAGTTATTAAGGGACTTTACTTCTTTATTTTTTATAATTCTGCACCCTTTTTGCTCACCAACAGTGGGCATTTTCCCAAAGTTCAAATGTTGTAAGGGCAGAGGTAGAATGTGAGTGTTTACATAGGGCTGTTTTTGAAACAGGAAGTCACAAAATTGGCTTTGCCAGTGATATAATATATATATATAATTGTTATGTATACATAACATGTATACATGTTACAACAAATGTACATCTAAATGTATAAAATATAATAAATATATATAATATATACATATATACCCATCTATCTCTACCTATCCATCCATCCATCCATCTATATATGTCTTCTCCACTGGAATGGAAATTCCATGAGAGAAGAGATTTTGTCTATCTTGTCCATCACAGAGTCCTCTGAGCACCTAAGACAGTACCCAGCACATGGTATCTGTTCAATAGGTAAGTAAAGAATGGGTACATAAATGAATAAACAAGGATGTCTATTTATCAAGAAGACAAAAGATAGATGTTGGTGAGGATATGGAGAAAAGAGAACCCTCATGCTCTGATGGTGGGAATGTAAACTGGTTCAGCCACTATGGAAAACAGTATAGAGGTTCCTCAAAAAATTAAGAATAGAACTGCTATATGATCCAGCAATCTCACTTCTGGGTATATTTCCAGAGGAAAGGAAATCACTATTTTGAAGATATATCTGCGCCCCCATGTTCATTGCAGCATTATTCATAATAGCTAAACTCTGGAAACAACCTAAGTGTCCATTGATGGATGAGTGGATATAGAAACTGTGGTATATATATAAATATAAATAGTGAAATACACACACACACACACACACACACACACTGATATATTATTCAGCCATGAAAAAGAAGAAAATCCTGCCATTTGCAACAACATGGATAAAACTAGAGAGCATTAGGCTAAGTGAAACAAACCAGACACAAAAAGACAAATACTGTATGGTATCACTTAAATGTGAAATCTGAAAGGAAAAAGAAGTTGAAATCATAGAAACAGAGAATTGAATGGTGGTTGCCATGGACTGGGGTTGTGGGAAATGGGCCGAAGGGTATACACTTTTGATTATAAGATGAATAAATTCTGAGAATCTAATGTACAGCACGGTGACTACAGTTAATAGTTGTATACTTGAAATCTGCTGAGAGTGTATCTTAAGTGTTCTCTCAAGAAAAAAAGAGAAAGGTGGAAAAAAGGTAACCATGTGAGGTGATAGCTGTGTTAATTAACTTGGTTGTGGTAATCATTTCACAATGTATATGTATATTAAATCACTTTAAATATATTACGTTTTTGTTTGTCAATTATACCTCAATAAAGCAGAAAAAAAAATGAACTGGATATCTCTGCAGCATGCACAAGTATAACTCATGAATACAACTTACACTCACAAGCGCTCTATGCTTGTCATTTTGTGTCCATGGAGCTTGAACCCTAATCATGTTTCTCAAAATGTGCCTTCTGCAAAGAACCCCAGCCTATGTAGCTATTTTTAAAGTTAAATAAAAAGATGAAATCAGTCATATTTATGAATGATTGAAGGAATGAACAGAGAAATGAAAACAATGAAGAACAAATAAGCTAACACACAAGTAAAATGAACTTGGCTAAAAAATTAATTTTAAAAAACAGTTTGGATTATCTGGTTTTCCTTTGCCATCATTTAAATGCTTTTATGAAAACAATTTTTGGAAATAAGCTCTACCAATATGATTATCATTTATTAGGGCAGAGATCATGAAAACAGATTCTATCAGTTTTTTTATCACTTAGGATGTAGATTAATACACGTTCACTGGGGCGTGTGGGTGGCTCAGTTGTTGGGTGTCTGCCTTCGGCTCAGATCATGATCCCAGGGTCCTGGGATCGAGCCCCGCATTGGGCTCCCTGCTTGGCGGGAGGCCTGCTTCTCCCTCTTCCGCTCCCCCTGCTTGTGTTCTCTCTCTCGCTGTGTGTCTCGCTGTCAAATAAATAAAATCTTAAAAAAAAAATACACATTCACAAATACATTAGCAAGAAAGATGATAAAACTACAGATGTAGGTATATCTGTATCTACATATCTCTGTCTCTGTCTATTATCTATATCATCTACATCTCTGTCTATATGTCACTGTCTATTCTACATACATAGCTACATCTATGTCTATATCTATATTGTCTATATTTATATCTATATCTACAGGTATAGATACAGGAGAGAGAGCCCAGTTCAGGCCTGCAAAATAATGAGAACCTTTGAGCTCCATTTGCTGCCTTGCTTGTAAAATGAGAATGGAAATTTTGTCAAAGATGGTGAAGGAATAGCTTTGATTGCAGTGATTGCAAGGCATTTGCAAAATACAAATAGATTTTGTGAAATTATCATCGCAGTAGCAAGCAGTTTCAGATTTATGTTAGAGAGCTCCATTTTGCTATGAAGTTGTAGACAAGCAATTTGAAAGAGCACCAGCTTTCGACTATGTAAAACTTATTCCAGAAGTTCAACAAGGCCGGGACATAGGAACATAAGTTTTCCAAATTGTTTTCAAATGGACAGTGAGCGTGTGTGGGCAGTCAGATTCTCAAAAGTAGTAAGGCAAAGGAGAATCAGTTTGAATCACACATTTTCTTCAGAGACAAACTTCTTCAGCCCTTAAACAAGTTATGTTATTTCTTCTTAAAATGAATTCCCATTTCCCCTAGTAATTGATGGCAATTTGTAGCATTTAACAAGCACTCACAATGTATATTTGGCAGTGAGCTTATACTTTAAGATTTATTCCTCAAAAAGCTTTCATTCAGCCTATTTTGAGGTTCTTTTTTTTTTTTTTTTAAGATTTTATTTATTTGAGAGAGAGAGCAAGTGAGAGAGAGCATGAGCACGGGGGAGGGGCAGGGGGAGAGGGAGAAGCAGACTCCCTGCTGAACAGGGAGCCCGATGCAGGACTCAATCCCAGGACCCTGGGATCATGACCTGAGCCAAAGGCCGACGCTTAACTGATTGAGGCACCCAGGCACCTCTATTTTGAGATTCTAATGACTGCAGTGACTATGTCTAATTAGTTTGTGGCAGAGACTAGTGAGTTGTACACCATACTTGTTTTCTTTCCTCCTAGACACATAGCTGGACTACATTTCCCAGCTTGTAGTTAGGTATAGTTAGGTGTGACTGAGCCCTGACCAGTGGAATGTAGGTTGAAGCTATGTGGCTCACTTTCAGGCTTGACTCATTATGACTTCCCACGTGATCCTCTACTCTAAGGTGGCAAAGTCTTTGTCAACCTGAGTTGCTGGGATACTTTGTGGAACAGAGACCCAACCCACATCCCCAACCTCCAGCTGACTGGACTTTATTTGAGAGAGCAATTGGCTTTGATTGTTTAAACCACTGAGATTTCAGGGCAACTAGCATTACCCTAACCAAAGTATAGCATAGAGAATGGAAACATTTTAGAACAGAAGCAATAGAAACACTTAAATGATCATTACAATTATAAAAATATAAACAACAAAAGTATGAAGGCATGCTTGACTTCTCCCATTCTAGTGATTTGGGCTAGTCCATTTTCAAAATATTATGCAGCAGCTGCCCACATGCTAGGAAATAATTGAAGTGGGGCCTTAATAATAGAACAAACAAAAATAATAACCAATCTGAAAGTAAAAAACTTGAGTTCAGAAATTACATGGAAAGGGGTGCCTGGCTGGCTCAGTCAGTGGAACATGTGACTCTTGATCTTGGGGTTGTAGGTTTGAGCCCCACATTGGGTGTAGAAATTACTTGAAAATAAAATCTTTAAGAAAAAAGCAGGGGTGCCTGGGTGGCTTAATTGGTTAAGCGGCCGACTCTTGATTTTGGCTCAGGTCATAATCTCAGGGTTGTGTGATTGAACCCTGCATTGGGCTCCATGTTCAGCGGGGAGTCTGCTTCTTTTCCCCTCTATCTGCCCCTCCCATTGCTCTCTCTCTCTCTCAAATAAATGAATAAATCTTAAAAAAAAAAAAACAACCAACCAAAAATTACATGGAAAGAAATGAAAATGAAAGTATAATGGTCCTAAATCTTAGGGATGCAGCAAAAGTTGTTCTAAGAGGGAAGTTTAAAGCAATACAGGCCTACTTCAAAAAGCAAGAAAAATTTCAAACAACCTAAACTTACACCTACAAGAGCTAGAAAAAGAACAAGTGAAGCCTAAAGCCTGCAGAAGGAAGGAAATAATAAAGATTAGAGCAGAAGTTAAGTGATATAGAAACTAAAGAAAATAGAACAGATCAGTGGAACCAGGAGCTGGTTCTTTGAAAAGATCAACAAAATTTATAAATGTCTAGCCAGACTCCTGCAAAAGAGAGAGTGAGAGTGAGAGAGAGAGAGCTCAAATAAAATCACAAATGGAAGAGGAGAAATAACAATACACTGCAGAAATATAAAGAATTATAAGAAAATCTTTGAAAAATTATATGCTAGTAAATTGGACAACCTAGAAGAAATGGATAAATTCCTAGAAACATATAACCTCCCAAAACTGAGTTAGGAAGAAATAGAAAACTTGAACAGACTGATTACCAGCAATGAAATTGAATTAGTCATCAAAAAACTCCTCTAACTAACAAAATTCCAGGACCAGATGGCTTCACAGGCAAATTCTACGAAACATTTAAAGAAGAGTTAATGCCTATTCTCAACCTTTCCAAAAAATAGAAGAGGAAGGAAAACTTCCCAATTTATTTGAGGCCAGTATCACCCTGATACCAAAACCAGATAAAGAAACCACACACACACACAAAAAAAGAACTACAGGCCAATAAATCTGATGAACATAGATGCAAAAGTCCTCAACAAAATACTAGCAAACAGAATCCAACAATACATTAAAAAGGTCATACATCACAGTGAAGTGAGATTTATCCGTGGGATGCAAGGGTGATTCAATATTCATAAATCAATCAGTGTGATACATCACACCAATAAGAGAAAGGATAGAAACCATATGATCATTTGAATACATGCAGAAAAAGAATTTGACAAAGTACAACATCCATTCATGATTAAAAAAAAAAAACCCCAACAAAGTAGGTTTAGATGGAACACACCTCAATATAACAAAGGCTTTATATGAAAAATCCACAGCTAACGTCATACTCAATGGTGAAAAACAGAGCTTTTCGCCGAAGGTCAGGAACAAGACAAGGAACAAGACACTTTTACCACTTTTATTCAACATAGTACTGGAAGTCCTAGCTACAGCAATCAGGCAACAAAAAGAAATAAAAGGTATTCAAATTGGTAAGGAAGAAGTAAGGCTTAACACTATTTGCATATGACATGATACTATCTATAGAAAACCCTAAAGACTCTAAAAAACTACTAGAACTGATAAATGAATTCAGTGAGGTCAGGAGATACAAAAATTAATGTACAGAATCTGTTGCATTCCTATACACTAATGATGAAGCAACAGAAAGTGAAATTAAGGAAACAGTCCCATTTACAATTGCACCAAAAACAATAAAATATTTAGGAATAAACTTAAGCAAAGAGGTGAAAGACCTATACTCTGAAAACTATAAAACACTGTTGAAAGAAATTGAAGAAGAAAGAAATGGGAAGACATTCTGTGCTCATGGGTTGGAAGAACAAATATTGTTAAAATGTCTATACTACTCAAAGCACTCTACAGATTTAATGCAATCCTTATCAAAATACTAACCGCATTTTCCACAAAACTAGAACAAACAATCCTAAAATTTGTATGGAACCACCAAAGACCCTGAATAGCCAAAGTAATCTTGAAAAAGAAAAATAAAACAAATATGGAGTTATCACAATTCCAGACTTCAAGTTATATTACAAAGCTGTAGTAATCAAAATAGTATGGTAGTGGCATAAAAATAGACACATAGATCAATGGAATAGAATAGAAAACCCAGAAATAAGGCCATAATTATATGGTCAAATAATCTTCAGCAAAAGAGGAAAGCATATACAATGGGAAAAAGACGGTCTCCTCAACAAATGGTGTTGGGCAAACTGGACAGCTACATGCTAAAGAATGAAACTGGACCATTTTCATACACTATACACAAAAATAAACTAAAAATAGTTTAAAGACCTAAATGTGAGACCTGAAACCATAAAGATCCTGGAAGAGAGGACAGGCAGTAATTTCTCTGACATTGACTGTAGCAACATTTTTCTAGATACGTGTCCTGAGGCAAGGGGGAAAAAAAGCAAAAATAAAGTATTGGGACTACATCAAAATAAAAAGCTTCTGTGCAGCAAAGGAAACAATCAACAAAACTAAAAGACAACCTTCTGAATGGGAGAAAGTATTTGCAAATAACATGTCCCGTAAAGGGTTAGTATCCAAAATATATAAAGAAGTTACAGCACTCAACATCCAAAAAACAAATAATCCAATTTAAAAAATGGGCAGAAGACATGAACAGAACAGACGTTTCTCCAAAGAAGACATCCAGATGTCCAACAGACACATGAAAAGATGCTCAACATCACTCATCATCAGGAAAATGCAGATCAAAACCACAATGAGATATCACCTCACACCTGTCAGAATGGCCAAAATCAACAATACAAGAAACAAGCGTTGGTGAGGATGTGGAGAAATACGAACACTCATGCACTGTTGACGGGAATGCAAACTGGTGCGGCTACTGTGGAAAACAGTATGGAGTTTCCTCAAAAAGTTAAAAATAGAACTACCGTATGACCCAGTAATTGCACTACTGGGTATTTACCCCAAAAGTACAAAAACCTAATTCAAAGGGATACATGCATCCCTATGTTTATTGCAGCATTATTTACAATATCCAAATTATGGAAGCAGCCCAAGTGTCCATTGATAGAAGAATGGATAAAGAAGAAGTGATATATATATATAAAATTCAGTCATAAAAAAAGAATGAAATCTTGCCATTTGCAACAAAATGGATGGACCTAGAGAGTGTAATGCTAAGTGAAATAAGTCAAAGAAAGACAAATATCATATGATTTCACTCATATGTGGAATTTAAGAAACAAAACAAATGAACAAAGGAAAAAAAAAGAGACACAACCCAAGAAACAGACTCTTAACTATGGAGAACGAATTGATGATTATGAGAGGGGAGGTGGATGGGGGATGGGTGAAATAGGTGATGGGGATTAAAGAGTACACTTACCATGAGGAGCACTGAGTAATGTATAGAATTTTTGAATCACTGTATTGTATACTTGAAACTAATATAATACTGTGTGTTAACTATATTGAAATTAAAATGAAAAAATTAAAAAATATTAAGTTCAAAACTATTAATGAAGAAGGACACGTTGCCATTTATATATAATCCAACGACCAAAAGGTTTTATTTTATTTTTTTACCTACTGTGATAACTTACTAAAGGTGATGAGGGCAAGGAGATGGAAGAGAAAGAAGGGGAGATGTAAGGTAATAGCTAGCTATTGGCTTTCTCTAACTGGCTTTTCTGGTTCAGGACTTTAACCAAATAAGGTTGAATGGGTCGTGCTATGTGTGACCACTTGGGAAAGGGGCACTGTGCTAGTCTAGGGCAAATGTCCTTAGCAACCTTTATAAGAGGAGTCTTGAGTACAAGGTACTCTGGGGTGAGAAATCTTCATTGAGCATCATTAAAATGAAGCATAGGGGAAGGTGTAAGCAAGATAATCAAAAGAATGATATAACATCAAAACCTACTCCCCGAAGCTGTCAAGAAAAAAGAGGGGGAAAAAAGATCTTTTGTACTGAGTGAAGTCTTTTCTGCCCCTATTGTGATAGCGTCAAAGCTTCTCTTATTTTAACCATTTTTAAAAATTGAGGTATAGTTAACACACAATGTTACATTCGTTTCAGGTATACAATATAGTGGTTCAACATCTCTGTACATTATGCTATGCTCATGACAAATGTAGCTGCCATCTATCATCATACAATGCTATTACAAAACCATTGACTTTATTTCCTAGCTGTACCTTTCATCGTTGTGGCTAATGCATTCCATAACTGGAAGCCTGTACCTCCTACTCCTCTTCACCCATTTTACCCATTCCTCCTATCCTCCTCCCCTCTGGCAACCATCAGTTTGTTCTCTGTTTTTCTGAGTCTGTTTCTACTGTTTTTGTTCATTTTATTTTTTAGATTCTACATATGAGTGAAATAGTATAGTATTTGTCTTTCACTGTCCGACTTATTTCACTTAGCATAATACCTTCCAGGTCCATCCATGTTTTTGCAGATGGCAAGATCCCATTCCTTTTTATGTTTGACTAATACTTCATTGTATATGTGTACCACATCTTCTTTATCCATTCATCCGTTGACGGACACTTAGGTTGCTTCCATATCTAGGCTATTGAAAATAATGCCGCAACAAACATAGGAGTGCATATTATCTTTTCTAATTAGTATTTTTGTTTTCTTTGGGTAAAATTGGATTGTATGGTATTCCTAGGTTTCTGAGGAACTTCCATACTGTTTTCCACAATGGCTGCACCAATTTACATCCCCATCAATAGTTTTCGAGAGTTCCTTTTTCTCCATTCTTGCCAACAGTTGTTACTGTCTTTTTTTTAAAGTAGGCTACATGCCCAACATGGGGCTTGAACTCATGACCCTGAGATTAAGAGTCGCATGCTTTACTGACTGAGCCAGCCAGGTGCCCCTATTATTGTCTTTTTGATACTAGCCATCTGACAAGTGTGAGGTGATATCTTATTATGGTGTTGATTTGCATTTCCTTAATGATGAGTGATGTTGAACGTCTTATGTGTCTGTTGGCCATCTCTATGTCTTCTTTGGAAGAATGTCTATTCAGGTCCTCTGCCTATTTTAAAATAAGATTATTTGTGTGTGTGTGTGTGTGTGTGTGTGTTGAATTGAGTAAGTGTTTTTCATGTATTTTGGACATTAACCCCTTATTGAATATGTCATTTGCAAATATCTTCTCCCATTCAGTAGGTTGTCCTTTCATTTTGGTTTTCTTCACTGTGCAAAAGCTTTTAATTTTGGTGTAGTCCCAACAGTTTATAGTTTACTTTTGCTTTTGTTTCCTTTGTGTTAGGAGACGTATTTAGAAAAATGTTGCTAAGGCCAACATCAAAGAGATTACTGCCCATCATTTCTTCTAGGGTTTTTATGGTTCCAGGTCTCACATTTAGGTCTTAATCCACTTTGAATTTATTTTTGTGTATGGTGTATGAAAGTGGTCCAGTTTCATTCTTTTGCACGTAGCTGATCTCTTTTTAATGACTTTTGAATGTCACCAAATTTAGATGCTGCAAAATTGTAAGCTTTATCAGTTTGAATTCATTTAATGAAGAATACATGGATGTATCCAATTAATAATAGAGTGCCATCCAGAGAGTGTTCCCACAGCAAAATATCTCAAAACACAATAGCAAAATCTCAAAGTTAAGTAATTTACATGAACTGAGGTGTCATTATTTATTTTATTTCTTTCTCTCTTGTATTTGTGTGGATATTTTTTTAAAGTTTTTATTTAAATTCCAGTTAGTTAACATTGTATGGATATGTTTTAATGATTTCTGTCTATAGGCTTTATTTCAACCACTACAATTTATTAAAAATTTTGGTTCTCCATTAGTTGAATACTTTAATTAAAGATATTCAATAGATTTTGGAAAAATGTAACCAAAATTTTGAGAACTCTTTGCACACTCACAAAAATCCTATACCATGGGAAGACTCAAAAGCTCAAACATTTATAAAATCTAATGGATGAAGGTAGCAACTGTATTTTGCCATCATAATAATTATTACTGTTTTTTGCATTCAGCATGGTCTTTGTCACACAAATTTTGTAGTTCAGGTACTCTGTGTATTTATAGGAACATATTTGAAATTTTGACAGCTATAGCTTCTGTTTTGATTGGTGGAATACTCCTTATTTGAGCACAATCATGAATAATGTATGCAGCAAGTCCTCCAGTTTGAAGAACCTGTTTTCTTCATAGGTTTCTTAATGAAATGATGCCACTGTTTGTACCATGTCACAGTCTTCCATGAAATAAAAAGTACATATATTTCACATAAAAACAAATACTTGTATTTTCCATGTTGAACATTACAACCAATTTTGTAAGAGCATTCACAACATCAGAGGTTTCACCTTCAGCACAATGAATGCCCAAGCTTTGCTTTAATGTCATGAAATAAATGGCAAAATAAAGTCATCATTGGTATAAATCTGGCATCATTTAACAGTGAAGTCCTTTTCTGCTAATTGACCTGACTCATTAGCTGTAATGTTCTGTGCACCAAACATTTGGAATTGAAAATGAGCAAAGAAGAACAGTCTTTTGATCAAAATCCACAGCCTTGCTGCCTAAGTGCTAGGTCTTCATACCTTTGACAACTGCTTGTGTTAAATTGTTGTCTTCATTTCAGACTTTTAAAAATGACTAATTTTGAAGCAGATGTGTATGCTTCTTTAGTAGGTTTGGTCTTCTGGTTTTCGGGTAGAAAATGGTATCATAAGGACCCTTATTATAGATGGTGAAAGTTAAATATTTTGTGCAAATTATACATTCACTAATACCTCTCTTGAAAGGGAATTAAGTACTTATTTTTTCATTAAACATGCACTTTTTATGAGCTCACTGCTCTAAGAGTTTATTGCTTTAAACTAAAAAGTAAAATAAAAAATAGCTTTACCAAATAATAAAATAAATGGTTGAGATTTACCCTATACTATAAATGATAAGAACACTATAAAAAGAACATTCAGACTATTCTTCCACATACTGCATATTTGCCACAATAGAAGGATTATTGGTTCAGTCTCTATTTCACATGGTCTTAATTTAAGTTGTCTTGTGTTTCCACCAGCACCGCTAACTGGTGACCCAACTCATTTGTGTGTTTATCAGGCTGATAATGGACCATGCACTACTAGATGGCTCAGCATGTGACTAGCCTGGGTAGCAGCAGAAATACTTGTCTTACCACTACCACCCAGTTCTGGAAGGGGTTAGCTGTCTGAAGGAGATTGCAAAAATGCTGTATCTTTGTACTTTTCCCAATAAGAGGTAGAGTCTGTGTCCTCTCCTTTTGAATATGTGGTAGCCCTGTGACTTGTTTTGATCAAAAGAAAGTAGTGGAAGCATCCTTGTGGGATTTCTGATTAAAGCATCAAGACCCTTTGCAGCTTCCTCTTTTGTTCTCTTGTTGCCGAGATCACCACGGCCAGGCTAGCTTCCTTGTAGATTAGGGGCTGCGTATATAGAGAGAAACCCAACTATCAACCAGTACCAATTGTCAGACATGTGAATGATACCATCTTAGGCCAGCAGTTCTCAAAGTGCAGTCAGGTAACTCTTGGTGGTCCCTGACGCCTAACTCATGGAGTCCATCTAAGGATAAAAGCATAATGTATGTAATACATTGAAAACAGTGCTTGATCAATACCAAGTACTGAATACATGTTTATTATTGTCGTTAGGCTCTTGAGGTAAGTATTAGTGAATACAGTCTGTGACAACCTGGACTAGAAAAACCACAGGTCACACCCACTATAACATTTTTTGTAGTTTAGGTGCTTTATTCTTTTAGGTTATATGGTCCATTAAACAGTAATGATGAACACTGTCACTGCCATTAATGGTGGATTGGTAGGTCAGTAAAACATCAACACATTTGGTGAAAATAACCAACCAAACAAGCTGTAATCATTGGTTGGGTACACAAAGCAACCAGCCAACTTATAATATATCAGTTACTGAAAGTGTCTAAATCAGTGGCTTAAACAAATAATTATTTAATATTTTTCACATAACAGGGGCGCCTGAGTGGCTCAGTCATTGGGCATCTGCCTTCGGCTCGGGTCGTGATCCCAGGGTTCTGGGATCGAGCCCCACATCGGGCTCCCTGCTCGGCAGGGAGTCTGCTTCTCCCTCTCCCACTCCCCCTGCTTGTGCTCCCTCTCTCGCTGTGTCTCCTTCTGTCAAATAAATAAAATCTTTAAAATATATATATATTTTTTTCACATAACAAAGAATCCAGAGTTAAACAATCTAGGGCCAGTGACTCCATAATGACAGCAAGGTTGTGGGCTGTATCTCTTTCCTCAGCCATCCTCAGTGTGATTGCTGCTCAGTCATAGTCCGTTGCTTCTCCTCATGCACTGTGCCCACATTGCAGGCAGGAAGAAGGGTAGAGCAGAGGACGCAGGGTGGAATGTGCCCTATCTGAGTCTACTCTGGTGCAGGAGCTCTCTTAGAAGCCCTTTACAACTTCCACCTACACCTCCCTGGCCTGATCTGGGTTGTCTGGTTATCTCATGTGCAAGAGAGGCTGGGGACTATAGTTATTGGCTGGGCATATTGCCTTTCCCAGCAGAAGCAGAATTCTGTTAATAAGGGAAAAGTGGGGGTAGAGATTGGATTGTTAAAGGTAGAATTCTGTTTGCTGCCTTTAGGTCTCACTTGCTATTGCAAAAGGTCATTTTTAAGCTGGAATTACAAAGTAGGTGTCTAATGAAACCACCCCAGCCACACATCGTTTTTCATTTTCCATCCAGTTGTCATGAACTTATACTGATACATTCATTAAGGGACTGGAGGAATTTATAAGCACCTGGGAGACCCATCTCTCCGAATGTTTATTTGAAAGACCATTTAGCCAATTCAAGAGATTGCATTGTGAACAACAGTTTGTATTTTTAAAGGAGTATGGGGAAGTTAAGCCATTATGCTTTATTTGGGGGAATTTATATCATCCCATTCCTGGACAGATTTTAACACCACTGGCAGAAAATAAACACAAGTCTTTTTTCTTGTTCTCAGAGCCTTTTGAGGATGATAATATCTTTGAGACCAGGTTTGGGTTGGTTTTCTCTAGTCCCTTTGTAACTGTTAGCAAAAGCCTATTGTGATAGCTCACATTTTTCTTTGAGAAGAATGATGACAAAACACAGCAGGGTAATTTCCTGTGTCGGAATCCCCCCTCCCACGTAAAAATCCTCCTAAAAATAAAATCCAGTTCTAGAATGCCTCCTTCTCCCTCAATCAAGTAGCTCTTTGTCCCTCTACTCTTTTATCTCAGTCACTCTGCCTTCTTTTAGTAACTTTTGGTTTTTTTCTATTTTTTTAAAAGATTTTATTTATTTGACAGAGAGAGAGAGAGGGAACACAAGCAGGGGGAGTGAGAGAGGGAGAAGCAGGCTTCCCGCACAGCAGGGAGCCCAATGCGGGGCTCGATCCCAGGACCCTGGGATCATGACCTGAGCCGAAGGCAGACGCTTAGCAACTGAGCCACCCAGGCGCCCTTATTAGTTACTTTTGGATCTATTTCTTCTCACCATTTCTGTCACCACTATACTAACATAATTTTAAAGATCACATACTAAGACACTCATCTTTTTGTCCCTCATAGCTTCTAGACCAGGACTGCCCAGTAGAAATAGAATGAGTCACTAAATTTTTTTCACATTAAATGTTCTCATACATACATTAAAAAAGTAAAAACAAATAGGTGAAGTTAATTTTAATAATACATTTTGTTTAGCCCAATATATTCAAAATATGATGATTTCAACATGTACTCAATATAATTATGGAGAAATTTTACATTTTTTTAGTATTAAACTTTTGAAATATGGTGTGTATCTTATACTTACTTCACATCTCATTTTGGACTAGGCACATTTCAAGCACCCAATAACTACATGGGACTAGTGGCTACTGTATTGGACAGCATAGGTTTAGACAATGAGTTGGGCAATGAGAGTATATCATAATCACCAGTAGAATTTTACATAGGCCCAAAAAGAGGCTGTTAAATGCTAGGATTTTAGGAGATACTCTAGTTATAGTTTAATGTGGTCCACAAAGATTTGGTTGTTTCCTTAATGTGGCCAGCTTTATGCTACATTAACATGGCTTAAGAGGTTAGAGAATGGGAAGAAATTTTGGTTATCTGCATATAATAACTTGACCTCAGTGAATATCGAGTTCTCGCATATTACAGATGGAGGTTAAGTACAGCTCAGACTGGTTAACTGATTTGTCCAAAGTCACACATCTAATCAGTGGCAGAGCCAGTACTAGACTCAACCACTAGATCCACCATTTATTTAACACAGTTTACAAGAGCCTTCTATGTAGAAGGTACTACGCTAGATGCTTGGGAGGCAAAGCTAATAAGACACAGTTCCTGTTTGTGAGGAGTTTATAGATAACAGGGGGAAACAGGAATAGGGACCATGCCCTAGAGCATTCTGGATATTTTATTTTTATTTATTTATTTTTTATAGATTTTTATTATTTATTTATTCATGAGAGACAGAGAGAGAGAGAGAGAGAGAAGCAGAGGGAGAAGCAGGCTCCCAAGGAGCAGGGAGCCCGATGCAGGACTCGATCCCAGGACCCTGGGATCATGACCTGAGCCGAAGGCAGATGCCTAACTATCTGAGCCACCCAGGCACCAGCATTCTGGATATTATAAACCACGTACAGTAGAGACCAAAGGAGGAAGAAGTGGTGGAAGGGATGGGAGTGAGGGAAGATTTTTGTGTTGCCTATATTAGTGCTGCCTTCTGGCTCCTGAATTAAAAACATGGAGACCACTTAATACTTGATTAAGCAACACACCATTATATGTGGAATTCCTTTCCTTTTGAATATAGTTAGGGATTTTTCTCCAACATCTTTGGGACATGTCTTAGCTTGTGTTTCCCCAAAAGCATACCCCAAGACAAGGACTTGGGTACAGATAATTTAATTGGGAAGTCACCCCAGGATGCACAAGTGAGGCAGTGGGGAAGTGAGGCAAGGAAGAAAGACAATGGAGAAAAGGTGAGTTAATGTATGCATTACAACTGTGGGCAGCTGGGACTCAATCTTGCTGGAGATGGCGGGAGACAATGTAGAACACAGCTCAGGGGAAGCTGGGGCTTTTAGCCACTAACTCCTGTCCTTCTTTGGCTGATTTCATCTGGAGGTATTGAGTCTAGGCTGCCCAGTGCACAGGCTGAACAAGCTTCTTCAGTAGCAGAGAGACATGGATACTTGACGCAGGGGACTATCAGGGGGTCCACGAACTATCCACTGTAGCTGCAGGTGGACTCTGACGTGGGTGGAGGTGAAACTGGGCAGGGCACCAATAGTGTCTTACCCTTAGTTATTCAGAACCAATGTTATATCTTTTTTTTTTTTTAATTTATTTATTTGACAGAGAGGTAGCACAAGTAGGCAGAGCGGCAGGCAGAGGGAAAGGGGGAAGCAGGCTCTTCACTGAGCAGGGAGCCCGATGCGGGGCTTGATCCCAGGAGCCTGGGACCATGACCTGAGCCGAAGGCAGCCGCCTAACCGACTGAGCCACCCAGGCGCCCATCAATGTTATATCTTAAGATCTAAAATACAGGGATGTTTTTTTCTACTGTATCTTCATGTTTATGGTTTGCTCCAGTTGTCCTGGTTCCCCCTCTGCAATGCCTATTTATAGAAGCTTACATCTTTGTCTTCATGGCTACAATCTTCTCCTCTATCATTTTCATCCTTTTGTTCTTTTCCTTGTTATATTTGGAGTACAGTTCAATTTTGCCTTATCCTTTTTTAAAATTAATTTAAAGATTTTATTTTTTTAAGTAATCTCTACACCCAGTGTGGGGCTCAAACCCACAACACGGAGATCAAGAGTTGCATGCTCCACTGACTGAACCAGCCAGGTGCCCCTGCCTTACCCATTTTGATTTGTTTGTTCTCTAATGTAGATTCTATTCTTTTGTTAGCTCCCATGGGTACTTCTGCCTTTGTCTGTAGTTTCCTTGGATTCTTTTCAGTTGTTTCCTGCGCTTCATCCTTGCCTTCTCAGTGCATTCTATTTTCATGCCAGCCTTTTGTGCTTTCATTTCACCTTTCATTGCCTACTTCATAGAGTTGACATTTTCTTTTTTTTTAAGATTTTATTTATTTATTTATTTATTTGATAGAGTGAGTGAGAGAGAGCGAGCTTCCACAAGCAGGGGGAGTGGCAGAGGCAGAGGGAGAAGCAGACTCCCCACTGAGCAGGGAGCCTCACATGGGGCTCGATCCCAGGACCCTGAGATCATAACCCGAGCCAAAGGCAGATGCTTAACTGACTGAGCCACCCAGGTGCCCCAAGTTCACATTTTCTTATGTATTTTTTGAGAGGCCAGTTTTCTTCTGTTTTCCCATAGGAGCATGTTTCCTAAATCTTTGACGCTCAGACTGTGGTGTGAGCACCAGCAGCATCAGTATCACCAGAAAGCTTGTTAGAAAAGTAGATTTTCAGACCCCCATCTCCCTTACAGCACAACAGACTTACTGAATCAGAGTCTGCTTTTTAACAGTGTCACCAGGTGATTTGTAGGTATAACAGGGTGGAGGGGTGGTGATGAGGAGTGTTAAGAAGCACAGATCCATGGTTCCCTGGAAGATGGTCTGAGGCTGGGATTAGGAGCACAGACTTCAATTTTTATTTGAATCTCAGCCTTGCCACCAACCAACCACACGACTTTGGGAGATTTAGCTATCTTTCCCAAACTTCAGTTTCCTCATCTCCAGAATGGGAACAATTTCTTTCTTACAAGGAGGCACCAAAAAATTAAATTAGATAAGTACATAAAGTGCTAAGCAGAGTACCTGGAACATGAGCATTTGAAAAATAGCTGCTATATGATCAACTTTTAATATTGAAGAATGTTTTTATTGACCCTTTCATGTTAAATTCTTTTATTCTTGCTCCTGTTAGTTCATCCTTGAAAGAAAGAAACCTAGCTTGAACTAGTCAAGGTGATGCTACTCCCCCTGGTTATGTTCACAGACTAACTGAGGCTTGTCACAGTTTCTGACTCAGATTTTAATCTTGGGGGAGCCAAATTTCTGGTATCTACAACCCTAAGTGTCTCAGGAAAGGATTTTCCTACAGAAAAGGTGTGGCTCAGACCTATTCTCTTTGAGGTAAGGGTAGATATTGGACCAGTTATATCCCAGTCCCAGTTGCTTCCGTTCTAACTCTGTCCTGTTTCAAAGAACTGGGACATGGTTTGTTTCTCAGTCAGGCTCATTTCCTCTATAACCCCCAGAATATTTCCAGGTGAGTAGCAAGTCATTGATTGCTTTCCTTAGCTTCCAGTGCTACTGTGAATTGATATGCTCTATGTATCAGTGGGCATTCTGCAGGAATAATGGAGATAGAGAATCAGACAGTGCGCTTATGGGGTTCAGGGCAGGCCACCCCAAGATATGCCACTTTGGCATATTGATAATTTTGAATTCAAGTTACTTAAAAAACAGCCAGTGCAAAAAGGACACTCCAACCCTCCTTTGTCTCCCTGAAAGCAGGAAATAAATTTCCCATGTGAAAGGTACCTCCCTGTATCAGGAGTTAAAGAGACATCCTTGTCCCCAGAAATAAGAAATTCAGAGTCAAGAAGGCTGTATAAACAAAACTTGTTACTTCTTTGCTAATTTACTACCCCAAGCCCAAACTTCTTTGTCTTGTCAATTCCTAACAAATTTATTGTTTATTTGTCTAAAAGTTATTAAAGTTGCCTGCTTTGGTTACTTCTCTGAGACTCATATTTCTGTGACCTTCTGTACATATGAATTATATTTGTTTTTCTCCTGTTGATGTTTCATGTCAATTTAATTCTTAGGCCAGTCAGAAGAACCGTGAAGAGTAGAAAATAATTTTTCCTCCACAACACTACCATCACACCTGGGAAGTTCAGTATTATTTTACATTTGGGCTGTGCTGACCTTTGAAATTTGAGTTTTATATATCCCGCACATAAATATTCGCTAGAAATCCTTAAACCGTCTTTTTAAAACCAAATTGAAATTTTCATACATCAGGTGATAAATGAGTATTTTAAGCCATTGCATATTGGCACTACCTGTCATTCAACAGTTAGTTTGGGAAGCATCTCTATCTTTGCATAGCAGTGCTTGTGTCATTATTTGTATGTTTTATTACATTTTGTCTTTATTATTTTATAAAAATGTCAGTGAGAGAAGTCTAGGTCTCAAACTCAATATAGATTTTTAAGCATGCTGAAAGCTGATAATCTTTAACTTTATTTAGATGCGTATGAGACACGTACAGGTGGACTGTGTTAATTGTGAAGAAAATGAATAAAAATAATGAATACCTCCAAAATGATGAAAATATATTACTTTTTTAAAAAAAATATTTAAGTAATCTCTACACCCAGTGTGGGGCTTGAACTCACAAGCCCCCCCCACCCCCCATTGAGAGTTGCATGCTCCTCCAGCTGAGCCAGCCAGGCACCCCTGAAAATATATTATTGAAGAGTGTGTCAAAATGATCAATGTATTTTGAGTTTTTAAAAAATATTTTTAATATCGGGGCACCTGGGTGGCTCAGTCGTTAAGCGTCTGCCTTCAGCTCAGGTCATGATCCCAGGGTCCTGGGATCGAGCCCCACATCGGGCTCCCTGCTCTGCGGGAAGCCTGCTTCTCCCTCTCCCATTCCCCCTGCTTATGTTCCCTCTCTCGCTGTGTCTCTCTCTGTCAAATAAATAAATAAAATCTTTAAAAATATATATATATATTTTTAATATCTCTGGGAATTACATCCTCTTGTAGAGGAGGAAATAGAATTTTCCCTCTATCCTTCTAGGTTCTTGGCTGAGATCCCCCTGTAATAAAAGAGAGATTAACAGGAGAAAAGCAAACAGAAGTTTAATAATATGTATACCTCCTGTATACATGGGAGAAACCCAGGAAAACTGAGTAATTCCCTGAAATAGTTCAAACCATCACTTTAAGTGCCATCTCCAGCTAAAGACAAAAAATGATGGGCAGGGGAGAGCCAGGTTTTTAGGCAAAGCACAGTAAACAAGGGAAAGGTTGTTATGCAGATTTAAGTTCATGCCTTTCCTATTGACTAGAGTTTCTATAGATTTAGTCCTGCCCTTCTTCCTGGTACATAGAGGGGAGACACCCTTACAGATGGAGATTTTTTTTTTCTTTCACAAAAGGGTAATTTCTACTCGGGTTTTCAGATTTTCTCCATGTGTGTTTTTTAAAAAATAACCAGGTCAAAATAATCGTTATGCTAAAGAGGTATATTTTGGGGTGGCAAATTCTGCTTTCTTTCATTCTTATGTAATCCTGTTTGACTTTCTCACTTTGTAATTTGTACACATTGTTAGGAAGATATTTTGTATCAAGCTATTGGACTGTTATACTGTGATATTTATGATGCAAACATAATTATGATATATTTTTATTTTTTCTCTAAGTTTAAAGGTACGTTAAAAATTCAAAGAATGGAGGGGCGCCTGGGTGGCTCAGTTGTTAAGCGTCTGCCTTCGGCTCAGGTCATGATCCCAGGGTCCTGGGATCGAGTCCCACATCAGGCTCCCTGCTCGGCAGGAAGCCTGCTTCTCCCTCTCCCACTCCCCCTGCTTGTGTTCCTGCTCTCGCTGTCTCTCTCTCTGTCAAATAAATAAATAAAATCTTTAAAAAAGAAAAAAAAAATTCAAAGAATGGAGATTCCTGTTAATTTAATGTGCTTTTTTTGGCTTTCTGTTGTTTTTTTCCTCATAAATATGTGAGGTGCCTTAAATAATTGTTGTTGAGTTCTTTTGCTGGGATATTGCTGGCAGGACTACAGGTATCATTCCTAAATTATTAATCTCATAGCAAGCAGGGAACCCCCAAAATAGTTTTATGATAACCCAGAGGCTATTTGAATAACTTTTACAAATGCCAGCTTATTTTTTCCCATTCCATTTGGGAAAAGGCATTTTTAGGTCTGCATATCCTGGCTGGAGAGTGGTTATTTTAGAAAAAATATGTAGTGTTATCATTTAATGGGCTCAGATCCCAAATCCAAGTCTCTTATTATGAACCTCTGAAAGTCCTTGGTTTCCAGGGTACCTGGGTAGCTCAGTCAGTTAAGTGTCTGCCTTTGGCTCAGGTCATGATCCCAGGGTCCTGTGATCGAGCTCCATGTTGGGCTCCCTGCTCAGCGGGGAGCCTGCTTCTCCCTCTCCCTGCCTCTCCCCCTGCTTGTACTCTCTCTCTGTCAAATAAATAAATAAATAAATAAATAAAATAAAATCTTAAAAAAAAAACGAAAGTCCCTGGTTTCCAAGAATATTTTAATGTCTACAGGTGATCAAAAGAATCCTGTTCATACATTTTGGGGTTACATTTGGAGTGAGACAGATGTGGTTTTTGC
>NC_138385.1:95291500-95405434 GCF_054177405.1 Leptonychotes weddellii | reverse complement strand
CTTCTCCCTCTGCCTGCTTCTCCCTCTGCCTGCCGTTCCCCCTGCTTGTGCATGCTTGCTCTCTCTCTCTGTCAAATAAATAAATAAAATTGTAATTTGTAAAATAAATAAATTGTATTTATTTATTTGACAGAGAGAGATAGCGAGAGCAGGAACACAAGCAGGGGGAGTGGGAGAAGGAGAAGCAGGCTTCCCGCTGAGCAGGGAGCCCGGTGCGGAGCTCGATCCCAGGACCCTGGGATCATGACCTGAGCCGAAGGCAGACGTTTAACGACTGAGCCACCCAGGTGCCCCCCAAAAAAACACTTTAAAAAAAAAGACTTATGTCTGTAATAACTGCTTTTATATTCCAGATTAATTTATAGCATCTTAAATAATAAATTATTTGATCTGGCAATTTCTTTATGAAATCTAGCATAATCTCAGATATACATGAGACATACTCTGAGTTTATAATTCTAGATTCTTAAAAGTAACTATGTTTTTCATTCAAATACATTTGTTTTTCTGGAGTTTGGGGTGATTATAATGGGTTCATTCAAAATATTCATTATTGCTTTTCCCTGCTGATAGTGCTCTTGCAAACATGGTGAATGTTCCTAAAACCTGCTGGACTTTCTGTAAGAGGTGTGGCAAGCACCAACCCCACAAAATGACACAATACAAGAAGGACAAGGATGCTCTGTATGCCCAGGGAAAGTAGCATTATGACAGGAAGCAGAGTGGCTATGATTGGCACACTAAGCTGATTTTCTGGAAAAAAACCTAAAACTACAAAGAGGATTGTGCTGAAGCTTGAATGTGTTGAACCCAACTGCAGATCTAAGAAAATGCTGGCTATTGAGAGATGCAAGAATTCTGAATTGGGAGGAGATAAGAAGAGAAAGGGCCAAGTGATCCAGTTCTAAGCTTCATATTTGGTTTTATGAAGACAGTAAGATTTTGAGGTTATGTTCAAAATGAAAAAAAAATACTCTTTATTAAAACAGCACTTCCCAATCTCATAATATTTGATTAAAAAAAGAAATTTAATCTCCCTGAAAACAATTTTTGGCATTAAAATTCATTACATCTGTTTACATAGTTATGGGGAAAACTCAACAAAAACTACCAATCTATTTAACATCTTGTGCTTGATGAAGCACATTAGAACATGAAATACAACATTTTGGAACACAAATATACAGTCAAAAGACAGGTCCTTTCATTACCAGGCTGTGTTGGTACTTTTATAACAAATCTTATCACCCTCTCCCCATCCTTTGCCTTTCCATACATAGTCTATAAAACTATACTATTGTAAATTGAAATAATTAGGGAGGGAAAATTTAACACATTTGTGAAATGTGCGTTATAAATAAATCAATGCCAATGTGCTATCAGCAAAGGTCTTAACAGATCTACTCTACTTAATAAAGTAAAATTAACATAGTAACAGTTTACATGAGAATGGATAAAGTTCAAGTATTAGAAAATAACAATTCAGTTTAGCAAATATTTTCATTAAATTCTGAAAGTATTCTTTAGATCTATAAATTTAATGCACTATCAAAATCCCAACTGCCTTTTTTTCCCAGAAATTAACAAACTGATCCTAAAATCCATATAGAAATGCAAAAAACAAACAAACATAATAGCCAAAAAAATCTGGAAAAGAAGAACAAAGTTGGTAAACCCACATTTCCCAATTTCTAAATTTACTGCAAAGTTACAGTAATCAAGACAGAACTGTAGAACTGGCATATGGATATATACATATTTATAATAATGGATTAGAATTTCAAGTCAAGAAATAAGCCCTTACACTTATGGTCAATTGATTCTTGACAAGAATGGCAAGTGGAGGAAAGATAGTCGTTTTCCACATCTGAAGATGGGACAACATGCAAAAGAGTGAAGTAGGACCCCTACCTCACACTATACAGAAAATTTAACTTAAAATGGATCATATACTGGGGTACCTGGGTGGCTCAGTTGGTTAAGTGGTTGCCTTCAGCTCAGGTCATGATCCCAGGGTCCTGGGATGGAGTCCTGCATCAGACTCCCTGCAGAGAAGCTCCCTGCTTCTGCCTCTGCCTCCCCGCATGAATAAATAAATAAAATCTTAAAAAAAAAATGGATTGTAGACCTAAATGTAAAAGCTAAAACTATAAAACACTTAGAAGAAATCATAGGCATACATCTTCATGCCCTCTGGTTAGGAATGATTTCTCAGATATAACACCAAAAACACAAGTGACAAAAGAAAAATAAATCAGATATCATCAAGATTAATAATTGTGTGCTTCAAAGTACACCATCAAAAAAGCAAAAATAAACGCACAGAATAAGAGAAAACATTTGCAAATCATATATCTGACTGATATCCAGAATATGCAAAGAACTCTTACTCAATAATAAAAAGACTAATAATTAAAAAGATGGGAAAAGGATTTGAATAGACACTTTTCCAAAGAAGATATACAAATGACCAATAAACACATGAAAAGATGCTCAAGATCATTAGTCATCAGGGAAATGCAAATCAAAACCACTATGAGATACCAATTCACACCCACTAGGATAGCTATAATCAAAAAGATAGACAATAACAAGTGTTGCAGAGGAAGTGGAAGAATTGGAACCCTCATACACTGCTGGTCTAAATATAAAATGGTACAGCTGCTTTGGAAAAACAGTTGGACAATTCTTCAAAAAGCTAAAAATTGTGTTGCCATATGATCCAGCAATTTGACACCTAGGTATATACCCAAGAGAAACGAAAATATAAGTCCACATAAAAACTTGCACACAGGGGCACCTGGGTAGCTCAGTCCGTTAAACGTCTGCCTTTGGCTCAGGTCATGATCCCAGGGTCCTGTGATCAAGCCCCGCATCGGGCTGCCTGCTCAGCCGGGAGCCTGTTTCTCCCTCTCTGTCTGCCTCTCCCCCCACTGGTGCTCGCTCTCTCATTCTCGCAAATAAATAAATAAAATCTTTAAAAAAAAAAACCTGCACACAGGGACACCTAGGTGGCTCAGTCAGTTGAGTGTCTGACTCTTGATTTTGGCTCAGGTCATGATCTCAGGGTCCTATAATCAAGCCCAGAGTTAGGCTCCATGCTTAGCGGGGTTTCTGCTTAAGATTTACTCTCTCCCTCTCCCTCTACCCCTCCACACCCCAGCACCCACTCTCTCTCTCTCAAGTAAATAAATATTTTTTAAAAAAACACTTGGGGCACCTGGGTGGCTCAGTTGGTTAAGCATCTGCCTTTAGCTCAGGTCATGATCGTGGGGTCCTGGGATCGAGCCCTGAGTCGGGCTCCCTGCTCAGCGAGGAGTCTGCTTCTCCCTCTCCCTCTGGCCCTTGCTCATGCTCTCTCTTCTCGCTGCTTCTCTCTATCTCAAATAAATAAATAAAATCTTAAAAAAAAGGATGTAACTCAGGAACAGCCAGATGGAAGAGATACATAGGGCAAGGCATGGGGAAAGGGTACAGAGCTTCCATGCTCTCTCCAAACTAACCACTCTCCCAGCACCTCCACTTGTTCACCAACCCAGAAGCTCTCCAAACCCTGCCCATCCTTTCATGTTTTTATGGAGGCTTCATTATATAGGCATGATTGATTAAAGAACTGGCCATTGGCAACTGATTCAACCTCTAGCCCCTCTCCTCTCCCCAGAGGTTAGTGGGTGGGACTGAAAGTTCCAACCCTCCAATCACATGGCTGGCTTCCCAGGCAACCAGCCCCCATCCTTAGGGGTTTTCAAAAATCCACCTCATTAACATAACAAAGGACAGCCACTTTATCATATCTTCACTTAGGAAGTTCCAAGGTTTTTTTAAAAAGATTAATTTATTTATTTGAGAGAGAGAAAAAAAGAGAGAGAGAGAGAGAGAGAGCTTGCACACATGTGCTTGTGCACGTCCTACTGAGGGGCGGGGCAGAGTGAGAGACTCTTCAAGCGGACTCCCTGCAGGCCGATGAGGGGTTTGATCTCACTATCTATGAGATCATGACCTGAGCTGAAACCAAGAATTGGATGCTCAACTGACTGAGCCAACTAGGTGGCCCAGGAAATTCCAAGGTTTTTAGGAGCTCTGTGCTAGAAATGGGAGCAAAGACCAAATATAATCTATTATCTATTATCAATCACAACATCACTTTCATACAATGGAGTATTATTTGGCAATAAAAAGAATAAAGTACTAATGGGTAAACCTTGAAAACATTATGCCAAGTGATAAGTGAAAGAACTCAGTCACAAAACACATACTATATGATTCCATTGACATGAAATGTCCAGAACAGGCAAATCCATAGAGACAGAAAGTAGATTAGTGATTTCTTAGGGCTTGGGGGGACAGAGTAGGGTGGGAGTGGGGAGTAAATGTTAATAGGTCCCAAGTTTCTTTTAGGGGGAATGAAAATTAGATTATGATTATGGTTGTACATATTGTGAATATAACAAAAAAAATTATACATTTTATTTTATTTTTTATTTTATTTTTTTTAAAGATTTTATTTATTGATTTGAGAGAGAGAATGAGAAAGAGAGAGCATGAGAGGGGGGAGGGTCAGAGGGAGAAGCAGACTCCCCACTGAGCAGGGAGCCCGAAGCGGGACTCGATCCCGGGACTCCAGGATCATGACCTGAGCCGAAGGCAGTTGCTTAACCAACTGAGCCACCCAGGCGCCCCAAAATTATACATTTTAAATAGGCGAATTCCATGCTATGTGAATTATATCTCAATACAGCTGTTAAAAAACAGAAAATAAAAGTAATCATGACACCTTATGTCAAAATTCATTATGAAATCTGAATTAGGGAGTCTGAATTAAGAAAGTTTTATGAACTTTTCCCTCAATAGTTCTGATCTGCAGCTGAACATTTTGCAACTGAAACGCCAGCGAAATTAATCCTATTCCTCTCCCCAAGGCAAATTTCATCAAATTTCCCTTCGATTGTTCTTTCCCCACTAAAGATCAGTACTCTTGTACTTAAAAGATGCAATCCCAAATGACTCATCACTTATCTCCTGGGTAGCAAGCAGTGTTGCCACAAGAAACCATTTTTCCTTTGATTCAGAAGACCTGGTCAGTCTGCAATCTACATTCTGCTTCCTAATAGACTGCTCAGAGAATATTTCTTTACTTCTGTCAGGAAAATTTGTGAAAAACTGTGAAATGAACCAAACAAAACTATTTTCTGGGTGTCCCATTTGGTGCACCCTTCCAGGTTATCTGATTCCCTGGGAGCATATGCCTTTCAATGTGTTTGAGTTATTTTACAACTCTGTAAATTGTAGAAAAATGATAATGATGTAAATGATTCACATCCATCAAAATGCAAATGAATAGTTTAGTGGATGGAATGGATTATTGTCTGTAGATATTGACCAGTTTTGCATCTACTTCTAAATTCTAGGAAGTGCTCAGGCCTAGGGCAGGCTGCCCCATGATATGACACAGTGGCATACTGATTATTCTGAATTAAAGTTATATAAGAAACAGTCAGTGCAAGAACACTTTGACCCTCTTGACCCTCCAGAAAGCAGGAAATAATGTCCCATGTGAAAGGTACCCTTCCTGCACCAGGAGGCAGAGACATCCTCATCATTAGAGACGGGAATTCAGGGCCAAAGAAGCTTATATAAAAAAAAAAAACAAACCTTGTTACTTTAACTGATTTACCACTCCAGCCCAAATTCTATTTAGAATTCCTTATTAATTGAAGCTCCCAAGCATAAGTTTGCTTTGTCCTACCAAGTCCTTACAGATCTTTATGTCTAATGTCTGCCTGCATTGGTCACTTCAGTTAAAAGAAAAAACAAGGGTGCCTGGGTGGCTCAGTTGGTTAGGTGACTGCCTTTAGCTCAGGTCATGATCCTGGAGTCCTAGAATCCAGTCCCGTATTGAGCTGCCTGCTCAGTGGGGAGTCTGCTTCTCCCTCTGACCCTATCTCCTCCTGTACACTCTCTCAAATAAATAAATAAAATCTTAAAAAAAAGAAAGAAAGAAAGAAAAGAAAAAACAAGACCAAACTGGAGTCATTGAGTCATTTACCCTCCACAACAGCAAACCAAGCCCATTACAGTTTCAACCTCTCCTAGGAAAGTGACCTTTTAACAATCAATGTGAAATCTGATGAGCACTAGTAAGATCATCTGCATGATAAAAACCCTGCTGGTTCCCTTCCCACCAAAAAGATGTCCTGGCCTAAAACAATTCTTTCTTTACTTTTGCAACCCTCCTTCCTATAAAAACCTTCTATTTTATACAACTCCTCTGAGTATCGCTCTACTTGCTAGATGGGATGCTGCCCAATTCATGAATTGCTTAATAAAGCCAATTAGATCTTCAAATTTACACAGGTGAATTTTGTTCTATAATACTTCTTGGGTCCCGTAGCTATGAGACCTCTGTACATATGAATTAAATTTGTTTTTTCTCCTGTTAATCTCTTTTGTCAATTTAAGTCTCAGACCAGCTAGAAGAATCTTGAAGGGTAAAAGAAAAATTTCCCTCCCCAACAGAAGCATTTCTGATTGCCTTTATATGTGCATTCTTTGAATTCTCCTTTGAACTGGTTGAAACATCTTACTGGTTCCCCCAGTAATTAATGAGATAAATAATATGTTTTATATGTGCTCATTTTATATTTGTTACAAGTCCTGATTTTAACATTTTTTAGAAAAGTATCTTTAACACTTCTACTTCACACATAGTATAGTGAGACTTGGTTTCCCCCAAATTAGTCCCTGAGAAGGTGACAGATAGTAAATAACTTAATTAACAACCTAATAATTCATAGTTTCATAGTAATGCAGTTTTATTGTATCATAGATGGGCATATAATATTAGCACAATACCTAATAATATATGGTTGATACTCAATAAATTTTTGTTAAATAATTTTTTTTCTACTTTGCTACATATCTTGTAGTTTTATCTATTGTTAGAGGAGCCCCCTCACATATATTTAGTTCTTGTCTTCCTGGATCAGCTCTCCTCATGATGTTGGCACTGACTTTCACCAAGGCCTTCAAACACAGCAGATCTGGCTTCTATTTATGCGATTTGAGGACTCATATCCTACTCCCCAAACCCCAACATTTTCAGAGAATCTCAGTAAAAATACATCAAAACCAGGCAGAAAAGATGTTGAAACAAACAACTCTGTAATTGAAGAACATACATGTCAGCTCATCTCCCAACTCCCCAACCCCCACTGGCAGGGATGGGAGGGGGTAAGTATTTCCTATCTAAGATATCTGTTGTTCCTTTTAAGTTAATTTCCAATCTTCATGAAGCTAAAATAGTTGTCATTAAGGGGATCAGTGATTCACACTTTACTCATTCTTGGCTGACCTAACGGGAGAAAAGAGGGCAAAAGAGATGGATGCATAATCATTTGAGGTGCTAACTCTATTACAAGAGGAGCAGCCTTATAATCCACTAGGGTGTTCGATGGTCAATAAAGGAAATGTGCTTGCCTACACATCCTGGAAGTGCTAGGATGGGACTGGGTAGATAAAGACCCTAACTTCCTACTCCTCAGGGAGCTGTTCCATAATCTCTCAGAAGGTCCCCAGAGGGTCTGAACCTCTGTTGCCCACAGTAGTATCCCACTCATTCACACACTTCTTGATTGACCCCATTTTCCCTGTCGCTTCCTGGAATCACTTCCCAAATAAAACATCTCCACCGAAATCCTTGCTTTGAGGGTCTGCTCTTGGGGAAACCCAACTAAGATAGGCAATATCTGTATATATGTGTGGTGAGCCAATGTGTACCTTACTCTTCTGTAGATGTAGAACACCCAAGACTTCCTTTCTGGAGTCTTACAAACTGAATAACTCAGATTGGGGGCATGTCCCGCTGAGGGTAAAGAACCACACCATCTACCCCCACACAACTTACTGTCTACATTTCCTATTCAGCTGGCTTTACTAACATCACTTGTACTAGTCCACTGTCTTCATCAACATGAGTTTACTCTTCCAAAATATCCTTGTTTAAGAGAATAGAAGTCACAGATAACTTTATTATTTGTTCCAGAAACCTTTACTAAGAAAATCATTTAAATAAAAATAAAACTGTTCAACTCTTTGATAGACAGCATTGACAACTTTACTCCCCATGACTCTTTAAAACATTCACCTCAAAATCCACCCCTTGCTGTGTCCACCAATTCTAACTTATTGTATCTTGATCTTTACTCAATGTTAATCAAGCCTCTGCATGAAAGGCCCATTTTCTTTTTTTTTTTTTTTAAAGATTTTATTTTATTTATTTGACAGAGAGACACAGCGAGAGAGGGAACACAAGAAGAGGGGAGTGAGAGAGGAGAAGCAGGCTCCCCACCGAGCAGGGAACCCAATGTGGGGCTCGATCCCAGGACCCCGGGATCATGACCTGAGCCGAAGGCAGACACTTAACGACTGAGCCACCCAGGCGCCCCAGGCCCATTTTCTTAAAAGATTTTTATTTATTCACTTGACAGGGAGAGAGCGCGCGCACACAGGAGAGAGAGAGAGAGCACAAGCAGGGGGAGTGGCAGGGGGAGAGGGAGAAGCAGGCTCCCCACTGAGCAGGGAGCCCCATGGAGGGCTCAATCCCAGGACCCTGGGATCATGACATGAGCCAAAGGCAGATGCTTAACTGACTGAGCCACCCAGCTGCCCCTGAAAGACCCATTTTAAACTGGCCTCTAAAACCTCATAAATATCCCAGTTCAGCCCTTCCCCCTAAGGAAGCTACCAAGACTCTGTCAAGGTATGCTCTCCCTTACTACAGTAAGAATAAACTCAGTTTTGTCTTATCAAGAGATTGTTTTGATGGGATTTTCAGAGAGAGAACCCTAGTGAGAACAGGGTTGGTGGGGATATCCTTAGATAAGACCAATTCCTGAGGAGGTAGTAGAGTTTCATAAAAGTTGAGCTGCAGATTGCCATGACAGATATTAGAACAAGGTGGTCTTCCTGATAAGTAAAGACTTAAGGTCAGAAGAGCAAGGTTAAGAACTATGTGCTACATTGCATCCTCAAGGTGATCCCTTGTGAAGCACTTAAATCCTTGACTACATTTTCCATAGGCCACGTGAAATAAGGTATAATCAATACATGGTTTAAAAATCCTTCCTTCATAGGCTGCAATTTCCTTTAGTGTTCTTTGACCCTTTAGGAAAGCCTGATTCACCTACAAATCTCTGTGAGGGAGTGCTGTGAAGGGAAGTGAGGGACAGGGTCACAAGGAAAGCTGAGTCCTGACCATATCCCCCATCCCTCCCCTCTAAGAACACTCTGGTTTGAGGCAGCAGTGGGAGGACATCAAGGACAACTGCAGTTTAATGCAGCTCAGCAGCCAGGCCATGCCCAGCTGTGGTCCATGACAGCACATGAAGTTACACAACCCTTGGAGGATAACAAGGAGGAACCAAGAGAGCCTCCCCTCTTTCTCAAATGTACCTGAGCAGCACTGCCCAACAGAAACATAATGTATGCCACAAATGCTAGCCACGTATATAATTTAAAATTCCTTGTATTTTCAATCAAACTGAAAAAAAATTCTTGTACCCACATATTTTTAAAAGTAAAAATAGGTAAAATTAATTTCAATAATGTAATTTATTTAAATAATATATCCAAAATATTATTTCGACACATAATCAATATAAAAATTATTAATTAGATTGTTTCCTTTTTTTTTAACTAAATCTTTGAGATCCAGTGTGTATTTTGCACTTACAGCACATTTCAATCCAGATTAGCCACAGCTCAAGTGCTCAATAGGCACATGGAGCTCCTAGCTACAGTATTGGACAACGTGACCCTGAAAGAGAAAAGACCCTTAGATAATAACCCCTCATTCACTGTGTTTCATTTAGAAGCAGAACTAGGGCTCTGGGTGGCTCAGATGGTTAAGCGTCTGCCTTCGGTTCAGGTCATGGTCCCAGGGTCCTGGGATCAAGCCCCGTGGGCTCCCTGCTCAGCAGGGAGCCTGCTTCTGCTCTGCCTGCTGCTTCCCCTGCTTGTGCTCTCTCTCTCTCATGCTCTCTCTCTCTCTGACAAATAAATAAATAAAATCTTTAAAAAAAAAAAAACTGGGGCTCTCTATAGAAATCAGAGACCAAGGCTAGGGGGGTGAACCATGAAAGAGAAATAAGGAATGAGCTGGAAGCCAGCCCTCATCTTAGAGATAATTGTGTTTAGCCAGCCCTACTGTCTGGGCCACATCTGCTCTGTTAAAACCCAATATGGATTCGTACTTTCTACTGTGTCAGGAACAAGTTGTACTTCCTGATCTCTTTATTTTCCCCTGTTATTCCTTCTATAAATCTCTTTTAAAATAAGAAAAAAATTTCTGGCTCATTCTGCTTGCTGTGCTGTGAGCAATAAAGTCCTCTGTCTCTGATCTTATGTCTTCTGGCAGTCTCCATGAAACTGGCAAGCTAACGTGTTAGCTTGCAAGAAGGGTAAAATCTCAGAGCCTGAAGTTATTGACATTATCATCCCATCCTTCAATGTCTAACCAAGGTCTAACTCCTCCAAGGTAACTTTGTTAACCTCTCAGAGTTCTCAACACTACTTGTTTCTACTCAGCCTTGAACATTTACCGTACAGAATATGCTGTTATAATTTTGCATGTGTTTATATTTTAATATCCCCAATCCCCCCTCTCCACGTTGCTCTACGCACAATATTCATTGAAATGTTTGCTGAAACACTGATTAAGTTAAGTGTCTGCCCATAAATGTGAAACCTCAGAGAATTTTTGTACCTTGTGAAGATGGAGACCTATCTGCCCCCTTTCCATCTTCAGATGTGATGATGGTGTATGCTCTGCTCTCCTCCTCTCATGCATTCTTTCCTCCTCCACCCCCACTCTCCTTTACTTTCCCTTTCACCTCTAGCTACTTACTACACTCTCATTTTCATAACACTAAAACAGATCAACTTGGTGAAATCAAGTCCATTGAATCTGGAGTTATGGGATGTAGAAGCTAAAAAAGATCACTTTTTAATTGAACCAATAAATGCCTAAAACACACTTGTCTTCAGATAGCCTCAGGAAAAATAATTTTCCCTTCACCAATGCAAATCTCTTTGGAAGGAGGCTGCACTAACATGACTAAAGTTAACAGATCTCCAGTTCTTTTCCTCATAGGAAAAATGAATAATTATGGCATGAGTCCAGTAACAGATGCAGAATATTAACCATTCTATTCCAAATAATCATACCAGAAGTTTTCAATGCATTTAAACTACCCACAACATAACATTTGAAAAGATACAGAAATAATCTTTCGGGCACCTGGGTGGCTCAGTCGGTTGAGTGTTGGCTCAGGTCATGATCCCAGAGTCCTGGGATTGAGTCCTGCATCGGGCTCCCTGCTCAGCAGGGATTCTGTTTCTCCCTCTGCCTCTGCCCTCCTCCCTGCTCGTGCTCTCTCTCTCACGCTCTCTCTCTCAAATAAATAAAATCTTAAAAAAAAAAAGAAAGAATCTGGGGCGCCTGGGTGGCTCAGTCGTTAAGCGTCTGCCTTCGGCTCAGGTCATGATCCCAGGGTGCTGGGATCGAGCCCCGCATCGGGCTCCTTGCTCCATGGGAAGCCTGCTTCTCCCTCTCCCACTCCCCCTGCTTGTGTTCCCTCTCCCGCGGTGTCTTTCTCTGTCAAATAAATAAATAAAATCTTAAAAAAAAAAAAAAAGAAAGAAAGAATCTTTCATTAGGTGGGGTACATGGTAAGCAGCTCAGATTAATCTATAATAGCAAAACATTATAGTTCATCTTAGTAGCACAGAACTGCTCTTAGACCACAAAATGTGTCTGTAACATTCCCAAGGGACGCCTGAGTGTCTCGGTTAAGCGTCTGCCTTCCACTCAGGTCATGATCCCGGGGTCCTGGGATGGAGTCCCGCATCGCATCAGGCTCCCTGCTCAGCGGGGAGCCTGCTTCTCCCCCTGCCTGCCACTCCACCTGCTTGTGCTTGCTTTCTCTCTTTCTCTCTCTCTGACAAATAAATAAATCAAATCTAAAAAAAAAAAAAATTCCTAAGAGGGTAGCTAGATATCCACCCTGTAGAAAAAAGGTAGCAGCAACAGAATCAATGTTATCAAGCCCAACCAAGCACCAGCCAAGTGAGAGTATGTCTAGATCCACAGAAGTCACACATTCCCGATGGTAGGTATGTCTCTGTGGTGGAGCAGTCCTAATGAGTCCTGATCTCATTTGTAGTGAACATTGGTTGTTTTTTGACTACACAGCTTCCAAGCACCCTTCGTTTTGTGGGTAGCCCTCTGATGACAGGCCCTAGCCTCCCATCATGAAGTCTAGGGAAGTGCTGCTCTGTTTGGTAGTACACTGTTTAATTAAGCTGATACTTTTTCCATAGCCAAGTTTTCTCAATAGAGAAAGCACTAAATCGGTTTGTATTCTAGCACAAGTTCTTTGCCTCATCACAAAATAAAAACAATTAGTCCATAGCCTGGCACCAGTCTGCAGACTACGCTTTGAGAAGCACAGTCTGGGACAATGTATTTCCTTTCCTAGCACCCTGCTACTTGTGTAGATGCACATGACCTAAATTCAGCAACCAGACGCTCCCACCTGGGCTTCTAATCTTGAAGGCAAGAAACAAAGAAGCAGGGACAGTTGAAAAGCTATACATGGTGGTGTAAACATTTTCAAAAGACCTGCAGTAGTATCAGCATTGGGAATGCATCGGTAGCAGCAACATCACCTGCTCAGAGTTGGGACAGCAGCGGTACACTAAACAGAACACAGCAGGCCCGCTCTTGCTCTCCGTTCATAGTCTCTCTTGGTTCCCACTGTTTTCTGAGCCTGGTTCTCCAGCCTGCTCATCATTTCTGTGAGCTATTCAAGAACTTTCAATGAATTCCTTTTCTGCTTAGGTGAGTCCACAGAGAATTTTGTTGCCTACACCCAGGAAACTTGACTGATAAATGCTTTCACATTCTAATCAGATGATCAGTGGTACCTGTTTAGATACTAAATCTACCAAGAAATTGTCTGACTGTAATTTGGCTTCTCACATGTTAACCTGGAAACTTGGGGCTTCTTGGTAACTATATTTCGCATTGAAAATTAATTGGTATTTAGATATTAGATTTCAGGTGATGAGTAGGGATAATGTGAGTCTACTTCAAAAAGAAAGATCTACTCCAAAAGTCGACAAACTTGAACTTCATATGCTACAATGCAGACATCCAGAACACGGATTGTGGCAAATTCACCACATTAAGGGTATCCTATGGAGACTTGGCCTGGATAGCCACCCAGCCCTGCCCTTTCTGCAGAGTTATAACTTCTACGCTACCCTCTGACACCTGGAGCTCAGTTATCCCTATAGCTTTCTCATAGAGTTATTGCAGGCTGAATCAAACTTACTAACAATCCACTAAATCTCAAAACAGGCAACAGACTGAACAGGTTCAAATTAAGCTCTTAGAGGGCGCCTGGGTGGCTCAGTCGTTGGGCGTCTGCCTTCGGCTCAGGTCATGATCCCAGGGTCCTGGGATCGAGTCCCACATCGGGCTCCCTGCTCGGCGGGAAGCCTGCTTCTCCCTCTCCCGCTCCCCCTGCTTGTGTTCCTGCTCTCGCTATCTCTCTCTCTGTCAAATAAATAAATAAAATCTTTAAAAAAAAACCAAATTAAGCTCTTAGAAGTTCATCGCTTGCCAGCAAGGCAAGTTATGAATCTTGAAATGAACTGTGCAGATGCATCACATTTGCATAGTTTCCCATTTATCACCAGTAAGCATCCCATACCAAAACCATATGGAAAGAAATCATCAGAAAGCAATCTGTGTCTCCAAATTGACTATACCTCATTAATTTCTGGCTTGATTCTCTTTAACTTGTATTATTAAATATTTGCTTGCTGGTTTCATTTCTTTAAACATAAGTAATGATAATAATTATATCACCTTATATTTATGGAGTTGTTTATAGTTTTCAGAGAATTTTCTCACCCAGTGTCTCATTCGATCCTCACAATGATCCCTAGGAGAACTTGTAGTCTTATCTTATAAATGAAAAAACAGAATAAATAGCTTGTCCTGGATCACACAACTACTATGTAGCTGAATATGGACTTGAGCTTAGATCTTTCAAAACCCAACAACCCATCCCAGTAGAGGTTCCTGCCATTACGTGGAAAATCCTTAACAATTCCATATTGCATAAACATTATCCAAAATATTTGGATAAACGTGCCTCCAAAATGCTAACCTAATATTACCTCTCCACTTTCAATAAAGGCATGGAGCAAAGAAACCAGTGTTGTCATCTTACTTCTAAAAACAAACAAATAATCAAACAACTTTCTACCAGACCAATCTTAAACCTCCAAATAAGTAAACTCTGGATCTCTAATAATGCTTTTAAGAAGTCAACTCCTGGTTTTATGTTTTATATTCTCCTGATTCTACAGGATCCTATCTTCATTATCAGGGAAATACTAGCATGTAGTACCGTGTACAGTTCTTTACAACTTGCATAGTGCTTTTACATGCATTTTGTTAAATTCTTACAAATAACCCATGTGGTGGTATATCGCACGAGTATTTTTATCGCCATTTTGCAGATAAGGAAATCAGGGCTCATGGTGATCAAAGGCCTTTCTCAAAATGACTCATCTCAGAACTGCCAGGGCCACAACTGGTTCAAATTTCAGAACTGCCATCCTTCCCTGCACCAGCATATAAAGCAATGAAGACCTTCACATAAATCCCAGTAGGCACATTCTTTCTCCTCTAAGCAAACCAAAGGTGTGATTTCATTGCCTTCATACTTGCATCCTATTTTTCTCTAAGTCTCCTTTTCTTCACAATTGCCTCCTCCAAAGGGTTAGTACAAACCTGTTATTGATAGATCCTTTCTTTTCCTGCTCATTCTTTGGAATAGCTACGAGGATTAATTTTTTTAATGTTTGTAAAAGGACTTCGTAATCATGTACAGCATGAATATATATAGGAAAGTATCTTTGTAATAATTACCACTTACTCGGGCGCCTGGGTGGCTCAGTTGGTTAAGCGACTGCCTTCGGCTCAGGTCATGATCCCGGAGTCCTGGGATCGAGTCCTGCATCGGGCTCCCAGCTCGTCGGGGAGCCTGCTTCTCCCTCTGACCCTATCCCCTCTCATGCTGTTTCTCTCTCTCTCTCTCTCAAATAAATAAATAAATAAAATCTTTTAAAAAAAAATTAATAATTACCACTTACTCAGAAGCTAACAATAGCAGCCTTCCTTCCACCTCCCCACTCCCCACTCCTTCCTTCCTTTTCCCTCTCTCTCCTTCCATCTTAAATAGTTCAGAGCAAAAAGCAGTAATCCATCAAATCAAAAGCCAACATAGATACCACAAGACACAAAATGCTAGGAATATAAAAGACCACAGTCTCCTGAGTCAATAAATTGCTCTGATTTGGCCTAAATTCAGGGCAGGGCCATGGCTGTGGCTTCATAAAGCTGAGTCCCCGTTTCCTACCCCCACTATTTGTGGGATAAGCTAAATGATGAAAGACAGCAAAATAATATGTAATATGCTCAGATATTATTTTAATATGTAATGTGTAATAGTATGTAATATGCTTAGATATTATTGCAGAATGCAATATGCTTAGATATCAGTGAAGTATGCTTTGCATTATTCCACTAAATATCAAAATTTTAAATGTAATCTAATTAACTCAGATAAAATATTAGAAAAATAACAAAATATATAGTTTTCTTTTATTATTATTTTTTTTTATATAGTTTTCTTTTAGAGGACAAACCTAGCCATTACCTATATATGTCTGCTTTTGAAGGTACCAGAAAGATAAGGTCCCCAAATTTTGGCTTTGCCAAGGGAAAAACAAGTATGGCCACAGAAAAAGAATTTGCCCTTTTCAATCAGATTATGACATGTGCTTTTTTTCTATGTTAAATCATTCCTCAATACACACAATATCTTTAAAGTTTTTTTTTTTTTTTAAAGATTTTATTTATTTATTTGACAGAGAGAGACACAGCGAGAGAGGGAACACAAGCAGGGGGAGTGGGAGAGGGAGAAGCAGGCTTCCCGCGGAGCAGGGAGCCCGATGTGGGGCTCGATCCCAGGACCCTGAGACCATGACCTGAGCCGAAGGCAGACGCTTAACTATTGAGCCACCCAGGCGCCCTAAAGATTTTATTTATTTATTTGACAGAGAGAGGATAGCGAGAGCAGGAACACAAGCAGGGGGAGTGGGAGAGGGAGAAGCAGGCTTCCCGCTGAGCAGGGAGCCTAATGTGGGGCTCGATCCCAGCACACTGGGATCATGACCTGAGCCGAAGGCAGATGCTTAACAACTGAGCCACCCAGGCGCCCAAGAGTATTCTTCTTATCTTAAACATTGGGAAAAGTGAGACTCAAAAAAGGAAATAACTTTCTACAGGTCTCTAATGCCAAAACTAAGGCCAAATAGTGATGAACACAGTGAAGCGGAAAGACAAAGAGGAAGAGTCATGCAGAATGGAAGCAGGAAAAAAGGAGATGGTAGAATTTTTCGGGTGTGGGTCAGCAGGGAAATCCACAACACAATCCAAACAATGTCAAATAGCACAACTAACAAGCTAGAAGACCTTCCATGCCATAGTAGTAGATTCTGTCTGCACCCCACCCACATCCCCCATACTTCCCATTTCCATGCATACCAATCTGACTTCCAACTACCAGCATCTCCCATTCTCTGCCTGTGCTCCAGCCTTCTCTGGAGCAACTGCTGGGGGATTAACATCCCCCTGGGAATAACCCTCTACCAAGGTAGATAAATACCCCAGAGCTCCCTTGCCTTTCAGGAGAGTTGACTCTGAGATGTGTGTTCTACGTTGCTTCCCAGGGTTTGCCTGGTGAGATTGTCCCCAGTTGCCCACAACAGTAACTGGCTTAATAACCTACCCTTTATTGGCTGCCTTCTTTTCTCTGTCTCACTTTCCCACTCCCTACCAGTGTTTCTTGGGACTAACTCACCAATGAACTATTTGCATAGAATCTTTGTCTCAAGGTCTTCTTCTTGGTTGCCCATGTAGTAGCCTGTCCTGTGAATTTAGAACAGTGGCAAACGTGTGCTGGAGTTACCTGACTCCAATGAATTCATGCACTAGAACTCATTCAAGAACTAATATGTCAGGGCGCCTGGGTGGCTCTGTTGTTAAGCGTCTGCCTTCGGCTCAGGTCATGATCCCAGGGTCCTGGGATCGAGCGCCACATCGGGCTCCCTGCTCGGCGGGAAGCCGGCTTCTCCCTCTCCCACTCCCCCTGCTTATGTTCCCTCTCTCGCTGTGTCTCTCTCTGTCAAATAAATAAATAAAATCTTTAAAAAAAAAAAAGAACTAATATGTAAAAGATAAGTTACTATATCACTCATTTTCTGGGCTGCACTAGCTAGTGGGTACTCTGCAGAATGTGAGCCACATCTCACTCTCTCCTATCCTTACGGTCCAGACTCCTCTAAGTTATTTTCAGGAATCCCCGACTGTGTCTCACGTATGCTGCAAACAAGTCAGTCAGGTCCCTACCACTTAAGCTGGCTCTGCACCCTGCCCGCTGCCCCCATTGAAAGTCACCATCTCTTCCCCAGGGTTCTTGACACACTGAGGTCACCCTGAGCTCCCCAGGATGGGAAACGAATGTCCCTTTCCCCACTTTGGTCATACTTTGTCACATGGGCAATTACATGGTATTTTTTGTATTCCCAAGTTACACATATACTCTCTGTAGAAAAGTCCCTCTGGAATCTGTTGCCTGCAGCCCCTCTGGCCACAAACCTCAACCATGAGCCCATGGGGCCATTTTTGAGAGCATCTCCAAGACAGATACCATTCTTTCCTCCTCAAAGCCTTTTCCATAGTCATCCCTGAGCTCTCTTGTTCTTATTCCTCCCCAAACCCTCCCGCCTACAGACCCTTGATGCCCCATTAATATCTCTTCCCAAGTATATGTGAATTGCAGGACTGGTCACAGCTTAGGTCCAAGCAGGGATCCTTGCTTCACTTATTATCCAACACAGACATATACATATCATCCACACTTCCTATCATTACTCAGTCAACCTCAAAAATCAGAGCTAAAGTGATTTTGGACACTGGAACCAACTGGATGCAGTGATGAATTGGTTTGGTAATTCCCATCATAGAACCAACTCTATAATGTGTGGTCATAAACTCGGTGATTTCCATTCTGTTCTGTCTGAAACCTTATAACCTTTTCTAAAGAACATAATGTACTTTTACTTTGCCCTAGAAATTCTACAAAGGCTTTTGGTCCAAAGTCATAAAGTTCTGACCTGATTAGATAGGGGTAGCTAATGGGAGAAATCAGAGGTCCAGGAGTTTTGAAGGGTTTCAAGCAGAGTTTAATTGGAAAGTTAAGAAAAGATCAAGATGTAACAAACTGGACATAGAAGCACATGAAAACAGAAAGATAAAACTCAAATGCCACATCTTTTTTTTTTTTTTTCTGTAATCTCTAACCCCAACATGGGGCTCAAACTCACAACCCCGATATCAAGAGCTTCATGCTCTACCGACTAAGCCAGCCAGGCATCCCACCATATCCTCTTCATCCTTCTGTTCCCTGCACACACATGTACACACACACATACACACATGCACAGCCATGCATACACACGTAGGATCACTCACTCGACAGGCACACAGCACTTGGCTTAATACGGGAATGCTGATTCTAGAACTGGACTCTCTGGGGGCAAATCCCAGATCTGCCACTTAATTACTTTTGTAACTTAGATAAATTACTTAACTGCCAAGTGCCTCAGTTTCCCCACATGAAAATGAAGATAATAATTGTTTAAAGTTCTAATGATTAACTATTTTTAAAGTGCTTAAAAGATGAATCACAGAGTAAGCACTTTATATAATGGCATGTATTTTGCTATCTTCTGTCTTATTTTAGTCAACTGCACATTTTGTCTTACCATTTCTACTAAATTCAGACACCAGAGGTCAGAGATCACCTCTTCATACTGATATTTCTCCTACAGGGCCTTGCATTTGCAAGATGCTTAACAGTAAATGCTTACAGAATTTGATATGATGTACTGCCCACCAAAGCTGAGGCCTCCTCCAGCCCCATAGGGAATATTTTTATCATGGCATGATGCCACAATGATAAAATCAATTCAGTAAAACAAAAGTAAATAGAAAGGAATTTGAAAGAATATGCAAATATGCAGTAAGAAGAGGGATCTACTGATACCAAACATTAAGTAATGGTAGGGACCAAGTCTGAAGGCACAAAAACCCCCACCAAAAATACCAACATGCTTAAGGAGATCTTGTTTCCTTGTGTTTCTCATAATATAAATTCAAATTGAATACTTCTTACAAAACTAAGAGGAAACAAAGAATCCAAAAATCCATTAAAGCATAAGAAACATGTGCATTTTACATGTACCAGGTAGAATAGGCTCATCCAAATTTATCAAAAGCCCAATTTCATACATAGGAATAAAGGTAATAAATGCATTTGTTGATTCCTAGTGCTCCACCACCGCCACTTCCCCCAGTAATAACAGCTACCATTTATTATCTACCTATTCTGGGCCAGACACTTTAAATATATAGTGGTACCTTCCAAGTTACCTCTTTAACTCGAGGTAAAGGAGAAGAGAAAACCACATAAAAAAATTTTTTTTTTTAAAGATTTTATTTATTTATTTGACAGAGAGAGAGACAGCGAGAGCAAGAACACAAGCAGGGGGAGTGGGAGAGGGAGAAGCAGGCTTCCCGCCGAGCAGGGAGCCCGATGTGGGGCTCGATCCCAGGACCCTGGGACCATGACCTGAGCCGAAGGCAGACGCTTAACAACTGAGCCACCCAGGCACCCTACATAAAAATTTTGAAAGTTGGGGAAAATAGCAAGCAAGGTACTGGAGGGGCTCTTTGAAAATAATACTATTAATAGTGAATTTTAGCAAATAGGCTATGTAACCTGATCTTTTCCATTTCGGATTTCACTTGAAATGAAATGGTCTATGGTGTGGAACAAAGTCTTCAATGCCTGAACAGAGAAGTAATATTTAATGTATTATTGGAAAATGTTAATTTAATTATGAGTGAAAGCAATTATCTTTCTGTCAGCATTAATACATCATTCCAGTATCTTTAGACATCTGTGAATCGCACAGGCAAGACTCACAGCTTGGGAAACTATTTGTAAAATTTCTTTGGCCAAGGATCTTTAAATGATCATGAAGATTAGATTGTAACCCAAATGTATTTACCAATAATGAAACACAATTTTTAAAATACCATAACAAATTATCTGATTCCCTTATGTTTAAAACCCACACATGGCTGTGGCCGTTAACTAAAATCTGAGAAATACATGATCCATGAATTAACTTAATCAGATGCCTGAATGCAAACATGGCCAGAAATATTCCCTCTCTTCAAAGGATAAATTCGTAAAAAAACAAACAATAACAATAATAATAATAATAATTTATGATGTAGGAAAGATGTTAGGGTTCAAAGCTGGGGGCCAAGAAAGAATTCTTGAGGCATCTTTGGTGCAAAAAGGTGGCTTTATTAAAGCACGGGGACAGGACCCGTAGGCAGACAGAGCTGCAATGGGGTCATGAGGAGTGGCCCATTATATACTTCCAAGTTGGGAGGGGGTTAGGGAGAGCGCAAGCCTCCCAGGTATTTTGGAAACAAGGTTTCCAGGATTCTGAGGGGGCTAGCTATTGTTAGGAAAGGTCTTCATTACTGTTTAGTAAAAACTCAATCCTGAGATTCTTCAGATGTATATCCAGGGGTCATATGCTTGGAGGGTGATTGCCAACATGTTATCTGGGGTGGGGGTGGGGGGAGAGAGAAAGGAAGTTTCCCAAGGAATTTCTATATGTTAAAGTAGACTTACAGGGTCCTGGGGATCGGGCTAAGATTGCCTTTTGCCCTTAGCAAAGCATTAATATTGAGGCAGCTGAGTTCCTAGAGGAAGGTCCCTCTGCCTGTTTCAAGGGCTTATCAATGGGCTATAGGTAGTAAGGAAATCTAATAATTTTTTAATTTGTTTCCCACATCAGTTTATATTTGAAAAGATAAGTTGATCTACTTACAAATTTATGTCTACTTTCTTAGTTGCTAACACCATTTTCCCTTGTAAACTGTGGGCATACAAGACTTTAAGACTGAAGGGGAGTAGAATTTGCCACCTCAAAATATACTTCTTTGGCTTAAAGATTATTTGGGGCTGTTTATTTTTAAGAAACAGCAGATTGGGGTGAAGCTCTGAAAACTCAGTAGAAGTTAACCCTCCTGTAAAAAGACATTTACATATATAAGGGATTATTAGTAAGGGTGTCTCCCTCAGTACCAGCAAGAGGGAGATGATTCTAAATCTCTAGAAAACTTTACCAGTGAAGAAGGCTGGACTCAAATCTGCATCACAACCTTACCCTTGTTTACCATGCTTCACCTAATAACCTCTCATAACGAATTCCCCACCCCCAACATTTTCTTTTGTCTTTAGCTGAAGATGGTATTTATTTAACGTGCTGGCTTGGGCCATCTCCAGGAATTACTCAGTTTTCCTGAGTCTTTCCCCAAGTATATAGGAGGTATACACTGTTATTAAACTTCTGTTTGTTTTTCTCCTGGTAATTTGTCTTTTATTGCAGGTGGACTCAGCCAAGAACCTAGCGAGTAGAGGGAAAACTATTTTCCCTCCCCTATAAGATAATATGTATTAAACATACATGTGCTCTATCAGTCAGGACACTGCCGGTTGCAAGTGATAATAAAACCAACTCAAACTCATTTGTACTAAAAAGAGAAATTATCGACTTGATTAACTGAAAAGTAGAGGGAAGGAATTCTAGTTTCAGTCACAGCTGTAGCAAACAATGGCATCTAGGACTCACTACAGTCCATGCCTTGACTTGCTAACAACTATAAACCTTTCTTTACATACAGTTTTAAAAATGTGTCCTTCCAACATTATGCAACTATTCAATATGTCACCAAAATTGCACTTGCCCCCTTCCCAAAAGGATATGCCCCAATGCCAAATCTCATTATACTATTCTACTCAAGATATCTGGGCGCTATCTCCCAGACAAGTCTACATGTAGTTCCTTGTTGCCTGGAAGTCTCTGGATAGATTATTTAACCACCCTAACAGATCCAGTATACAAAGGTTGGAGGGAGAGGAGAGTGGAAAACAGGACCACTGTTAGAAAAACAATTCCCATTTGAAAAAAAAAAAGGAAAGAAGGAAAAAACCACAATGATTATGAGCAATATATCCTACTTGAGAGGAATATCAACTCCCTGCTATAGAAAACCAGCTGCCTCTTGTTTTGTTCTCTGACAGAAGCCCCCTTATTCACTGTCCTCTCTATCTGCATCTGAGATGGGCATTAGAGGGAGAATCTCCTCTTAGGGGGCTGCATTTTTTAGCAACTTGATTCCCATTGGTGCAGGTTTGGGGTCCGGAAAATAACCTTTTATGTTAACCAGGAGATCACAAACCTTTGCTCACTGGACTTAGGGTTTCTCCCGCAACACAACCTTCTTTACAGAAGCTTAATAAGTTTTTTGCTTATATTCATTCAGTCCATTTTCTGAGCTAAGAACCAAAGTCAGAAATCTTGCCAAGTCACAGCCCATGAATTTAGACCCTAACCTAAGAACTGCTGTCTTAGTGCTCTGCCTAGCCTCCATCCTTCAGTTTAATGGTGTCCATCTTGACCTCTGATTCAGAGAAATGCAAACAGTAGCAGGATTAGGAGGCACAGGTACTTTGTACCCACAGGCTGTATGCTCTAAACCTGTATCAGGCAGAAGACATGCTGCAGAAGATGCCCAGAAGGAGCAGCAATATGGAGTGGTTCCCAGTCCCCAGTTTCACGACCTACTTTGTTTCCTGCCTCTTTTTTTTTTTACTTTAGCCTCTAACAGACAATTCACCTTTTTCAGTCCTGCAGGGGTCATGATATCCTGACTCTCAGACAATTTGGATTGCTGGCAGAAAGACCTCTAATAGTAAAGTTTCAAAATAGCCCCAAGTTGAGATGCCTTTCTCTTTCTTGTAAGAACTACTGGAGGCCTCAGAAAGTCACCAGCATATTCTAACACCCTGGCTTGTTTTTCTACGCATTCCCCCAAAACTTCAGCCTCAGTACCTATAAGGTCTAAGTCCCAAGAAGTCATGGGCAACAATTTAACCAACATCTTTGCTAACACAAAACAAACTGCCAACTTCCCGGCCTGGGGTAAAGAATCCCCAAAGCCCCACACCCATCTTAATCCTACAATTCCACATCTTGGCACTGTCGCTCATAGTCCTCATTTACTGTTTAGCTGTTGACTCTTACTCTGGGCAAGGCACTCAACTAAGCTAATCATAAAACTCTTGACACAATAATTTCCTACTGCATCATCATAAACAGTTCTTTTTTAAATTCAATTTCCCCCCATTTTCCCATTTCAAAGAAACTAAGAGCCCTTAGTCTTGGGGCTGGCCCTTGAAGCCCAACTTATGTTTTCCTTACAAGATTTCTTCTAATTCTCTCATGCTTGCATCCCTCCCACCACCCCACCCTCACGAATTCTGCATTTAGAATCTTCCATGAGGCCTATAGGCTATAACTGCAACTGAACCAACTTGAGTTCACTCCTTGGTGAGTCAGAAACTGCGCCAGGTTGAGTTGCCGCACAAAGAAAACTTATTTGCAGCAAATAAGGAGACCATGGGGAATGGCTTCCAAAGCTGTGACTCTCTGAGAGATGATGAATGGGTTCCTTTTGTTTAGGGTTAGGATGAACATTTAGATAGGGAAGCCTGGCCATCGGTGGTCAAAGGTCACACATGTGACTTAAGGAAACATGCCTATATACACTTTGTATGTTACGTAAATGAGGCTTAGGCTCCTCCTTGGGCAGAGATTTTAGTATTATTATGAGGTAAAGGTGACTGTAGGTCATTCCAGAGGTCACTCCATAGTCCATCTGCACAAGTGCAAATTGGGGGTTTACCTCAAAAGGTCTAGGTGGTCTGGGCCTGCAGAGCTCTTGTCAGGGCAGTCGCCATCACCTGAGGGATGATTTCAGGGTTTCATTTGCCAAGAGGAAAGCCAGAAGGAAGAGCTTAAGGGAAAACATAAGACAAAGGTTAGTGAGTACAGGCAGGTGGGCAGTGAAGGTCAGGTCTTGGGGTCTAGCTGGTGACATAATCACTGTATCCCCTTCCCCCTTCACCACCCCTACCGCCCCCTATACACGGGGAAAGTAAAGCCACATTGCAATCCCACTACACACTGGCCTATTCATTGCCTTAATTGGCTTCTTAGCCTCACACATAAATAGATATGTAATGTGGTTATCTCAAAAGTCAAAAATTCAGTCAAGTTCCTTAAAATGAGTAAGATAAAAAGAGATCTGCCCTGCTATTTTTCAATTATTAATATGTAGCTGATGTGTCCCCAGAGCTAATCAACTTCTCAGCGTCCCCTAAACAGTACCTTCCTTTCTAAGATATGAATAAAGAGGTAGGTAAAATAGAGAGAGGGATTAAATATATGCCAATAGCAATGATTACTGTAGGTTGTGGAATGAAGATCATTTTTATTTTCTTCTTTCTGATTTTACTTATTTTCTAAATTGTCCGAAGTGACTTTGTATTGTTTTTGTAAAAAGAGAAAAAAGGTAAAAAAATTTTTTTAATTCAGTTAGCATAGAAAATCTTCTTGGGGTGATAGAAACGGTCTAAAACTGGATTGTGGTGCTGGTTGCACAACTCTATATATTTACTAAAAATCACTAACTATACACTTAAAATGGATGACTTTTATGGTATGTACTTTACACCTCAGTAAAGCTGTAAACAAAGAGAGAACTTCTGTTTGACTAAATTTAAAGGACAGTGATCCCATCCCAACCAGAGCGTGTTGGGAGAAACTAACTAGGACAGGTCAGAGTAGAAAACGATGTGGACAATGAAAGGAAAAAAGAAAGACAGGAAGAACAAAAGAAAGAAAGAATGAAGGGAGGGAAGAAAGGGGTGGGGGGGAGAGCTCAGAAACTAAACAGGAGATGTCCTCCTACAGAATGACTAAAGATAGCCAAACTGTACAGCTCCATCGTTTCCACTCTGCGGGATATACATGGTACATCAACATGTTGGTAAATGAACTTTTCTTGGCCTTGCAAACAGCAGCAGAAGGCTAGTACTTTGAAGATGTTGATATCATTTGGAAATTCTACCACCAATTCTGTCAGGGTGCCCCACACATAGCAATACTGGCACTGTATCTTTGAAAGACAGACTGTACGCAACAAATAAAATGCTACCATAGTGTTGGTGTACCACATGGACACAAACAGCTCAAAGTATTTGTTTTGCCTAAATTAGAGAAGTACTATCTTCATATAATTTAACTCAACCTTTGTAGAACATCCGTTGGATGCAATGAAATCTTCTTGTTTTGAGGGATATAGAGATGAACAAGGTACAGTTCCTGTCTTCTAGGAATCAAATAGAGCGGATATATTCTATTTGGGGGGAGCTGTCACACCTTATGAAGGAAGTAATGTATGCGAGTAAGGCTAGGACTTTTGCAGAGAATTTGAAGAGATAAGGGAGCACCTTCCAGGCTGGGAAATGACATCCACAAAGGTACAGAGAATTGTAGGTTTAGGGTGTGATTAGGAAACGGTGAATCATTTGGCTTGACTACATGCAGGATTCATAAGCAAGTGATGGAAAATACGTAATCAGGGCCAGATGGTGGAAGACCTGGGGAGTTTAAGCCCTCCTGTATATGTAAAGTGGAGTCAGCAAAAATATTCAGAACAAAGATATGTCTCAAGATCCCAGTTTCTGGGAAGTGTAAGGTGGTGTGGTAATTTTAAAGACATGTCCACAAAGTCTTTGACATGGATTTGGCACGTGCAAGAGAGAGAAATAATTGGTGGCCAGAGGACAAACTGTAGTGGCCTTAAAGCTACACCCACAAATTCTTTGATACCCCTCCTCTCAAGAGATGGAACAAAATTCCTCTCCCCTTGATTGTGGACTGCACTTAGTGACTCTCCTCTAATGAAGTAAATACGGCAGAAATGAGAAGTCGTTTTCAAGGTTAGGCTATAAAAAGACTGCAACTTCCAACTGGGGAGAGCATTCAGTCTCTCTCACTCTCTCTTGGGTCAATCTCTGTGGGAGAAGCCAGCTTCCACATGCTAAGGCAGCCTGGTGGAGAGGCCTGAGTGGTGAAAAACAGCCTGCTAAAAATGCTGTGAGTGAGCTTGGAGGCAGAGCTTTCCCTAGCCAAGTCTCAGATGACTGCAGCCCTGAATAACACCTCGATTGCAGCCTCATGAGAGCTCCTGACCCAGAACCACTCAACTAAACTGCTCCTGGGCTTCTGACCTATAGAGACTGTGAGTTTGTCATTTTAAGCTGTTGAGTTTTGGGGTAATTTGTGATGCAGAAATAGATAATACAATTGGCTTGGAGGAAGACAGACTGGAGAAGGCAGAGAGATAAGTTAGAAGTGGCATTAGGCAAGGCAACAGACAATGAAAATGTAAATCAGAACAGTAAGAACAGTGATGATGAAAAGGGAAGAAAGGATCTATGCCCAGGGCCTGACAGAAATTTAACTAACAGCTTTTATGGGCTGATTAAACTGAGGGGTAATACTGAGAGACAGAGATGTCTTAAGGCTATTTCCATCCAGTTGAGATGGCCAAGGAGATGGTAATGTCATTAACGAGAAATGCAGTAAAGAAAAGGAAGCACATGAAGGGGGGTATGGTGAGTTGACTGTGTGTTGCCATGTCTGCATGTATTTTGGTTTTAAGCATGTTGACACTCATATACTAGCTGACATCTAAAGAGATATCAAAAAAGCTATTGTAAAATCATACCCTGCACACTTAGGGCACAGGTGATTCAGACTACAGATGGAGGCTGAACATTAACAGAGATGGGGCAAAATGATCCACACTTTGAGTAGTAATGCTCTAAAGTACCTGCCAGACTTTCAATTCTGTCATTGCCTGAAAATAAAGGAAGGTTGTTCACAATAAAATAAAAGTCCAGGGATCCAGTGCTAAGAAATTTGGAAGTCAAAAGACTGAGATGGGTGGAATAAACATATAGAAGAGGATACTTGGACATGAACAGACATTTCTGCAAAAAAGACATCCAAATGGCCAACCGACACATGAAAAAGTGCTCAACATCACTTGGCATCAGGGAAATGCAAATCAAAACCACAATGAGATACCACCTCACACCAATCAGAATGGCTAAAATGACAAGTCAGGAAACGACAGATGTTGGCGAGGATGCGGAGAAAGGGGACCGACCCCTCCTACACTGTTGGTGGGAATTCAAGCTGGTGCAGCCACTCTGGAAAACAGTATGGAGGTTCCTCAGAAAGTTGAAAATAGAGCTACCCTACGACCCAGCAATTGTACTACTGGGTATTTACCCCAAAGATACAAATGTAGTGATCCGAAGGGGCACATGCACCCCAATGTTTATAGCAGCAATGTCCACAATAGCCAAACTGTGGAAAGAGTCTAGATGTCCGTCAACAGATGAATGGATAAAGAAGATGTGGTATATATTTACAATGGAATATTATGCAGCCATCAAAAAAATGAAATCTTGCCATTTGCAATGACATGGATAGAACTAGAGAGTATTATGCTAAGCGAAATTAGTCAATCAGAGAAAGACAATTATCATATGATCTCACTGATATGAGAAATTTAAGAAACAAGACAGAGGATCATAGGGGAAGGGAGGGAAAAATGAAACAAGACGAAATCAGAGAGGGAGACAAACCATAAGAGACTCTTAATCTCAAGAAACAAACTGAGGGTTGCTGGAGTGGAGGGGGGTGGGAGGGATGGGATGGTTGGGTGATGGACATTGGGGAGGGTATGCGTTGTGAACTGTGTAAGACTGATGAATCACAGACCTGTACCCCTGAAACAAATACATTATATGTTAATTTTAAAAAAGAATAAAAAAATAAATAAAATTATAAAAAAATAAAATTAAAAAAAAAAGATACTTGGCCGATGGGATCATCAGGGCTAGAAAAATGCTTCCTATATGTACATCAACAGGGTTTTCTTTTAAATATTTGTTTGTGTGTGATACAGGATATGAGGAAAATAAGAAAAGAAATGCTTCAGGACATCTAGTCCCACTACTAATAAGGTAATGATACAAATAAATGATTTAACAATAACATAATCAAGAAGCCAGACTCTGAGATTAGTAAATACATATGCATGACTTCCCTATGACACTTGATAACATGAACAGTTTCCTATGGAAGTTTGTTTTACTTGCATGAAAGTATATTAAATAGAATACATCTAGATGGCCAATTTATTCACTTAAATAAAATAACAACCTGTGACGCTTTAAGCCAGTATTTGAAAACACATCAAGGATTCAAAGTTAATATAGAGGACTCCAAGGAAAGAATTAAAAGCCTCAGGGAAATTGTGCTGCAAAAACTGGAATGATAATGAGCTGAAATTTCAAATTTGTTCTTGCATTAGTTAATGCATTTGGGCAGAAATGTTGCTTAGAACAAATGTTATTTCAGGGCTTCTAATAACCAAATGCCTTTCTTTCTCAGCCTCTACCCATCGCAAAATCATGAGTCCCTCAAGTCCCCTTCTTTAGGTCATATAACCCTACAAGTTCACCTCTTTAGCACAACTATCTTTATCTCTCTGCTTGCTCTGCAGTAGGAAGTAGTCATACCCATCATGGAAATCTGTGCATCAGACCATTTCTGGTTCAACAGCTGAGTCCCACAGTCTGCCAGATTCAGGGAACTAGATAATTATGGATATTCCCTACACTAAAGGCTACCAATTAGTGGACATTTTTAATAGGAAACAGGTGCGGATCTCAGCTAACAAACTTAACTGTGCAAGAAAGCTCACATTTCTTTATTGTCTTTAAGCCAACCTAAATTGGACTCTGAGCCCTAGTTCCTCCTGGCTGGCAAGAAATCCAGTCTTAATCATTTGCACCCATCTCCCCTCCCTTCCGTGTGGGCTGTAAAATGTCCCAACCTCAAATCAATCATCAATCACCCATCTGCAGTGGTTACAGCTGGAAAGTCCAGTGACCTGTGTGTTACAATTACTTCCTACCTCCTGGGACGCATACATTCATCAGTGAATAATAAGAGCCAGAGAAAACCCCTTTGCCTCCAGAGGCTGTCCCAGTGACAGTGCCATAGTCTTGTTCTAATTTCTATGTTATATCTCAGACCTTTGCCTGCCCTGACTCCACACTTTCACCTAGTAAAATATCCAAATTCCTAAGCCCTTGTTCCCATCATGAGGAATGTAGACAACCCTCAGCTAGGACCACAGGACCTGAGGCAAGACTGGGTAAGTATAAGGGACAGAGTCAAGGAACTAATCAGATCTATACGAACGCCCAGAAGTTCATAGTCAAAGTGTAGGTAAGGTAAATGAGCAATCCGGTGGTGGCTGCCAGAGGACTGAAAAGTGTCCATTGAATTGAGCAGTCAAGAAGGCCATTTGGTCACTTTGATTAAAAAAAATAAATAAAAACCACTTCAGCGCAGTAATAGGAAGGGAAATCTGATTGAAATAAGAGTCTTTTAAAAAGTGGGAAAGGGATACAGCAGGTTTCATCTGTTCTTTTGAAAATGTGATAGCTAGAGATGATGGGGGGTGGTCTGCCAAGGCTTGTTATAGTTTTTTTTAAGATAACAGCAATTTGAGAATCTTTAAAGGCTACAGGGAAGGAGCCAGGTTGACCCCATAAGACAAAGAAATAGTGGAGAAAGCCGTAACTTCATTCCAGTGGAGAAGGGAGGGAAGGGACTTAAAAGCACAGAGACAAGTGTTTGTTTATAAAAGGAAAAAGGAGAGGGGTATCCCTTATGAATATAGAAAGGAGGCAAGGGTAGAGCTGAAAGGAAAGTTTGAGGTCATGAAATCAGGAAACTTGTGGGAGCTCAAAACTCAGAGCCTCATTTTTCCCTATGCAGTACAAGACAAAATCGTTGTTGAGTGATGGGGTGGACAGTGGGCTTGAGGCATGAGACAAAGATTTTAGTTTTGTTTACTTTTTTTGGTTTTGCATATACATATATAGTGATCTCACTAAATTTACCTATTAATCTTAAAAGTTTGAGGGTTCTTTTGGGTTTTCTAGATCCACGATCTTGAAACCTACAAGTAGTAAGTTTTATTTTGCCTTTATAAAAGCTGTGCCTCTTTTTTATTTTACTTGTCTTACAGCATTGGCTACTGCTGGGCTTACATTAATTCTTTTTTTAAGTTTTTTTTTTTTTTAATTTATTTGACAGAGAGAGACATAGCGAGAGAGAGAACACAAGCGGGGGGAGTGGGAGAGGGAGAAGCAGGCTTCCCACCGAGCAGGGAGCCCGATGCGGGGCTCGATCCCAGGACCCTGAGATCATGACCTGAGCCGAAGGCAGACGCTCAACGACTGAGCCACCCAGGCGCCCCTGGGCTTACATTAATTCTTTGGCCAGGGATTCCCACACCATGTTGAGACTATAAATTCAGGCTCCACACCTTTATGATACAGGTTTAGGGTTTTAATTTCTCCAGGAGACTTATTCTTCCTCACCCCAGACCACACCTGGGACAAGACTGCTTCTTTCCTAGACCCATGGGCAGAGGCTTCTAATTACTCTTACACATTAGGGCAGCCTTTCCTGGTGGACAGCTTTAGCCTACCATTCCAATTCCAGCTCCCCACCTCACACAGAGCCAAGGACACCTCTCTTGGGGGGACAGTCCTAGCCTTCTGTGGCCCTAGCATAGGGCTATCTACATTCTTTGTGATGGCAACAATGGCATGGGAACCTGGATCTTTTTCTAAGTTGTGGATGTTAAACTTTAGCCCCTATAAATGGGTTTACATGCAGCCTTTTGGGCCACCAGAACATCAGTGTGAATGCTTTGAGTTTCCTCTTTCTTTCCTTCTGGCAGCTGGTGGTGACTTCCCTTTCTTATTTCCAGTTCACCTCTGAAATTATGCCTTTTTTTTTTTTTTTTTAAGATTTTATTTATTTGACAGAGAGAGACACAGCGAGAGGGGAACACAAGCAGGGGGAGAGGGAGAAGCAGGCTTCCCGCTGAGCAGGGAGCCCGATGTGGGGCTCGATCCCAGGACCTGGGACCATGACCCGAGCCGAAGGCAGACACTCAACGACTGAGCCACCCAGGCGCCCCTGAAATTATGCCTTTTTAACCAACACTGTAGTGAGGTGGAGTGGGCCTTGAGGCCTTACTGCTGGTATTCTAGTGGTCCCTTTGTGGTGCTAATCTGCAGAGTTAGATAGTTTTCTTCAGAAACCCTCAACAACCCCGGTGGATGGATGCAGAGAATAAGGGCTGCATTTATCCTAGCCTGGGCTTTGTAGGGCAGGCAAGATAGAAAGACAGGGGGAGGGGCGCCTGGGTGGCTCAGCTGGTTAAGCGTCTGCCTCTTGGTTTTTGGCATCAGGCTCCATGCTCAGCACGGAGTCTATTTGAGATTCTCTCTATCCCTCTCCCTCTGCTCCTCCCCCCTTCTCTCTATCTCCATCTCTAAAAAATAAATAAATCTTAAAAAAAAAAAAAATCTGGTGTTCAGGGGTACCTGGGTGGCTCAGTGGGTTAAGTGTCTAAGTGTCTGCCTTTGGCTCAGGTCATGATCCCAGAGTCCCGAGATCAAGCCCCACATCGGGTTCCCTGCTCAGCAGGCAGGGAGTCTGTTTCTCCCTCTCCCTCTCTGCTCGTGCGCTCATGCTTGCTCGCTCTCTCTCGTGCTCTCTCTCTCTCAAATAAATAAATAAAATCTTTTTTTTTTAAAGGTTTTATTTATTTATTTGACAGAGAGAGACACAGTGAGAGAGGGAACACAAGCAGGGGGGAATGGGAGAGGGAGAAGCCGACCTCCCGTGGAGCAGGCAGCCCGATGCGGGGCTTGATCCCAGGACCCTGGGATCATGACCTGAGCCGAAGGCAGACGCTTAATGACTGAGCCACCCAGGTGCCCCAAATAAAATCTTTTTTAAAAAATCTGGTGTTCATACCCTAATACCCATCCTTTACCTGACTTTCGTGGCAACTTGAAACCTCTCCTATACAGGCTTTGTCCCCACCCCAGGAACACAGAAAATCCCTCTGCACATGCTGATGACATGCCCCCAACTTTGAGGAAGGATACTTTGTTTTGGTATATTATCAGAGTGTCTCAAGGTCAGTGAGATTTTTTATTGCTATTGTTCTTGCTCTTGAGTTATAAATTACTATTTAGGTTCATCAACATCAATTTAATTTGAAAAGAATTGTTTCGCTAACTCTGTAGTAGTAGTGAAATATTCTGCAGCCACAGTATTGGGGCCCATAATGTTCCAATAAATGGACATTTAAATGTATATCCACTGAATTTTTATGATTCCCTACCACCTGGGATCTCTGTAGATACCGAAAGGAAATTGAATTTGATAAGGCTGACATGTTTGAGACATGCTAATCTCCCCCATCAACACTGAAGAACATGTATGTGGTGATTTCCTACATGAAATATTTTGCAGACTTTTAACTTGGAAATCCCATCCTATAAAATTAGAAAAGCCCAGGCAGGTCAAGAGAGCAAGTGTACTAGGTGTACAAGGCCATTTGAATGCATACTGAAACACAAAGGCCACAAACACCCACAATTACCTGGTGGCTGAGCTGGGCCTAGAAGTCAAGGGTTATGGCTCTCAGTCTAGGGCTCATTTGTAGGTCCTCCATCATGGCATGAAGCTTAGAGCTGAGTTGAACTATGATGTCTTGCCAACATAAATAATTGCTCGGCTGATAGAAACTTCAGGGGGCAGATAATTCTATGTCAAAAAAAAAAAAAAAAAGACTTGGAAAGCTCAAATCCAAATCCATTCCACCATATAAATTAGCCAATTTCACAGTGTACAATAAGAAGCACTACTTTTCATTGCCTGTCTGAACTAGGAGCTCTTTGCAGCAGTACATTTTGTTTGGAGCAAAATATCTTTTACTGAGCATTCACGGAATCATGATCTCATTTTCCAAAGTGTTATCTCTGAAAACATAATCAGCTGCAAGAAATTTATCTCTTTACATAAATTAATTTTGCAGACAATTTTTCGTGCACACCCCCCCCCCCGGAAGGCTAACACTAAATGAGACACACTTGTGCTTGCAACTACAATTTATCTTGGTTAGTGGGCATTTTTGCTCTCTGGGAGAGAATTTTAATCTTCTGTAGGAGCAAAGCAACTTGGGAGTGAGGAGGTATGTCAAACTGTCAACAAAGAAAAGAAATGAAAAGAACCAAAGAAACCAATTTACACTAATTCAAGGATTAAGGGACTATGAGAAGTACTGGAGGAAGTTGCCATCTGCAGGAAATGTTTGGGGCTCTACCTCTGTGATTAACTCTGTTTTAGCCCCTGACCTATAATCCCCTTGCCCTCCTATTTATCAAGTTCTTTGTTCGTTGTTCTAATTGATATCTCCCTAAAGAAATCAGAAATTTCATCAAAAAAACAATTTTACTAGGAAGATCCTGAAACCAGGTTGTTAAATTCAGAAATGCTCCCCTGCCCATTGGTAAATAACTGCTACCCCAGGCCTGTTGAGTCCTCCCTCCCACACTGACTGAACCACCCAGGGCTGGAGAGCCCCAAGTGGGTGTTGCCTAGGCACTTGGTACCCAGTGGCCTTCCAGCCAGCCCACCACAATTCCCATATACCAGTGCCCATCTTTATGTGTCCTCCCAGACAGAGAAGGCCCAGTCCTCCGCTGGGAAGATGCCACTCCATTCAGCAGTGTTGGCACCCAGTGGACAAATGCCCAATGCCCATCTGGTCCCTGAGGCTGTGGCCCATCATCATAGGCTCATACTCCTTTGGAGTTGAGAGTGCCACCTAATGAAACAGCAAGGTACCAAGAAGGTTATTTGATCTTTTGAACACCACCTCAGATTGAAACTATACTCACTACTGTCTTTTCTTAAAACTGTTTTTTATTAAATATAAAACCATTCTGTCTGTTTTCCTCAAGAAAACACACTTCCTCATTGCCTCATCTCAAGATGAAAAGTCCACATGAACTTTCTGAAATGGCTGATTTCACAGAAACATCTGAAATTGCTTTCAGTCTCCCTGAAGTTCTTCCCTAGGCTTGATTTCAAATAAGATGAACTTGGGCATGGGCCCCCATCAAAAAGAAAAAAGTGCATATTACAATTTTGGTTGCTAATTATACCACAATAAAGCTGAAATTTAAAAAAAAAAAAATATATATATATATACACACATACAAACACACATTCACAGTGAGGGAAAAATGTGCATGAGCAATTTGGTTCTAGGAGTTCTCTTTATCCCTCCTCCACCCCGCCCATGTTGCATTGGCTGCAATGCCGTGAAGAAAAAGTCCATTTCATTATATATATTATTAGAGGTAAGAAGAATGGCATGAACAATAAGCCGCCAAATATTTGATTAGGACCAAGCTAGTTTTATTAAAGATAATATGCCACAAAGATTTAAGTAATTATATGTTTATGTGATCCTTTCGCCTCTCTCCACAATTCTCTCTGGCTGGGTACTATCGGCTGTTGTAGACTATGGCTAAATATTATAATCTTTTCCCACCCTATTTTTCCCTTAAACTGTCTAATTTTTAATGTCTGGTTTCATAGAATGTAAGGTATTTCAAGAACATATGTTATATTATGGCAGAAACACCATTATTTGGGTTTATTTCTAACCTGTTATTTTGTGCTTTCTATTCTATGCTATTTCTACACTTTCTTAAATTGTAATATTTGTCTGAAGAATAAAACAAAATTTATTCACACTGGATTTGGTCCAAACAATATTTCTCTACCTTCAAAATAGCTTTGCATCTAAGGGAAAGTCAAGAATAGGTACTGGGTTGTACACTTATTCAAGTATTTGAGAGACCGGCAATCTGGAAAATTTATTGAACCATCACATTAATCTGGTACAACTATAACTTCAGTTCTTCTGGTTATATTAACTCTATATATAATGTACTTAAAAATGTAGCTTTTTGTAGGCGCCTGGCTGGCTCAGTTGGTGGAGCATGTGATTCTTGATGTCAGGGTTGTGAATACGAGCCCCACATTGGTACAGCGATTACTTAAAAGTAAAATCTTAAATGGGCGGCGGGGGGGGGCACCTGGTGGTTCAGTCAGTTAAGCATCTGCCTTCGGCTCAGGTCATGATCTCAGGGTCCTGGGCTTGAGTCCTGCATCAGGCTCCTTGCTCAGCAGGGAGTCTGCTTCTCCCTCTGCCTGCCTCTCCCCCTGCTTGTGTTCTCTCTCTCTTTTTCTCTCTTTCTCTCTCTCTCTCTCTCTCACTTTCTCTCCCCACCCCTGTCAAATAAATAAATAAAATCTTAAAAAAAAATCTTAAGTGGGGTGCCCGGGTGGCTCAGTTGGTTGGGTGTCTGTCTCTTGGTTTCAGCTCAGGTCATGATCTCAGGGTCATGGGATCGAGCCCAGCATCGGGCTCTTTGCTCAGCTGGGAGTCTCCTTGAGATGCTCTCTCCCTCTCCCTCTGCCCCTCCCCCCTCTCTAAAATAAATAAATCTTTAAAAGCAAATAAATAAAATCTTTTTAAAATGTAGCTTTTTGACACTCAAATATTAGTGTAACTATCTTTGAAAAATAACACAAACTTTATTGCTGAGCAGTTTTTATATAGTACAACCACCAAACTATTGTTTCTCCTGAACAGTAAGTTTGCAGTGACTTCTATTTGTTCCTCATCTACAATTAATAGGCAAAACAGTATCTCAGAAATGGAGTGCCTTGTTGTATGCATTGCCCAGACATTTATTAAGTTCCTGGCATTGTATTCACACATGGCATAGAGATCAAGAAAACTAAAAAGACTCTGTCCTCAAGAAGACAGATAGGTAATAATAACATAAGCAGAAATATCAATGACTCAAAGAAAACACCAACCCCTCTATACAATGAACTACAAACTATTTTGCTGCAATATTATTCCTATCCAAATGTGTGTGTGTGTGTGTGTGTGTGTGTGTCTGTGTGTATAAATAAAGGGAACTGAATTTGGGGAACATTTTACTGCCTTTGCATAAGATTTTAAGTTATGTGGTTTCAGAGAACAGTGACAAACTCAACTGATGTTCAAACACTTGGGATTCTTTTTCCTTCTCTAAAAATATCAATAATATTTTTTTTTAAAAGATTTTATTTATTTATTTGACAGGGAGAGACACAGCAAGAGAGGAAACACAAGCAGGGGGAACGGGAGAGAGAGAAGCAGGCTTCCTGCGGAGCAGGGAGCCTGATGCGGGGCTCGATCCCTGGACGCTGGGATCATGACCTGAGCCGAAGGCAGACGCTTAACGACTGAGCCACCCAGGCGCCCCATCAATAATATTTTTAATAGCTAATATTATGTGACAGGTATAATGCTAAAAATTTGTTGTTTCATTTAATCCTCACATAATTCTATGCTTAGATATTTTTCCCTTTACACAATAAGGAAAGAGAATTCAAAAGGTTAACTAACTTGTCCAATCACTATGGTGCTTTAGGTTTGTCTGATTCTAACTATTCTGCTATGTTGGCTTGTGCCTTCTTCCTATTTAGACGTTAGATACAAATGCCAAAAGGAACAAAGGTTGAAATTTGACCCTGATTAGGATGCCAGAAAAAAAGACTCAGCCTTGTTCTCAAAATGAAGATTTCCTTGCAAATAAAAACTCTCATTCACTCAACAAATATCCACTAAATATCTGTTTCGTGCCAGACCTTCTTCTAGGAGCTGATTATTAAATTAAAATTGAGGGGGTCCTGGGTGACTCAGTCGGTTAAGCGTCTGCCTTCAGCTCAGGTCATGATCTCAGGGTCCTGGGATTGAGCCCAGCATGCCTCTCCCCCTGCTTGTGCTTTTGCTCACTCTCTCTCCTGCTCTCTATCAAACAAATAAATAAAATCTTTAAAAAAAATAAAATTGAGATGGATGCTACTCATTGGGTAACTTACCACTATATTAAGGTGGACAAAATAGAGGAAAAAAATGTAATTTAGAATATTCTCCTTAAGTATAGCAGGGAACTCAGCTTGAATCTAGATTTTTGTTCACCACAGAAATCAGGTTAACTTAGGAGCTTGGACAGTGGAATAGAAAATCCTTGAGCATTTATGGAAGCATAATTTTCAAAGAAACTCAGTCTAAAGGAAGAGAATCATAAAGAATTATTTGGGCACCAGAAGAGTGGACAAGGTCAAAGAAAGAGACAGGTCTTCAGATTGTCTGGATTGATGATACAGTCCCAGAACCAGGGGTCTGAAGCAAAAAAAGCCAGCAAAACCCGAAAGAACTGAACCACCAGGTGTCGACTGTGGCAGTTCCATTCATGGGCAACAGAACCCACTGCCCATGGCTCTTGCAGCAAAGGGACACTGTGCCTTGCAAGCAGACATCAGTGCCCTCTGCATGGGACTTGTGCAGCTTCAGGACAAACATCAGCTCTGGTCTCATCTCTGGAAACCACCAACAGAGAACCAGCTGCCATCTTGGGCATTAGCAGTGTAAAGAGACTTTCTTATAAAGGTCTGGAGCAGGGGAGGAGATAAATATGGGTGCCACACAGGGCACCTGGCTGGCTCAGTCAGTAGAGCATGCAACTCTTGATCTCAGGGTCATGAGTTCGAGCCGCATGTTGGGCATAGAGATTACTTTTAAATAAATAAATAACATGGGTGCCACAGGGCAGCCAATGGAATTAGTTTTTGGAGTCTTCATGAGATACCCCTTTTGAGACTCCCAAGACCATCTGAAAGGAATCTGAGAGACCAGAGTTCCAACAGAGTGCTGGAGGTAGAAGCAGAGCCTGGGACTATAAGTGTGTGCTCATTTTCTGCCAGTTTGTATTAAGTAGGTTTGTAATGTTGCAGTGTGAAAAGATTAATGAAGTCCAACTTTATGTGTGAAATGCGAATAATTCATCCATGATTTTAATTCAAGAATCTCATAATTCCAAAGCTGCATGACCAAGTGAAGTTCATATTGAGTTGATCCTATTTTCACATGGCACAGCCACGTTAGCTATTAAGCAGAAATAATGTTCCTATTAGAATATTAATGGATTTCGAATTATATAAGGTGTGTAAGTTTTGTCACTGTTGCTCTGACCTAGTCAAACTCCAGGCTGGTGTGGCTGGGATGCTTGGGTTATATAAACAGCAGAGATAAAGAAGCTGGTGAGTCATACAGCCATTCTAATCAACGAAAAAAGCACTTTTTCCTTTCATTCCAATAAATTAATACCTCCTTTCTTACAACATGGCATTTTCTCAGAAGACTCCTGAAAATGAATTAAGTAGGAGGTGCATTTTTAAGCTAGCTCCTGCAGAGACTTATCACCTAAGTAACCATCATACTGATGTGGCTGTAATATTTTTATTTTTCAATTCACTCATGATTACATCAATCTATTTTTCATCTATGGACTTAATTCTGTCTGCCCACTCAGAAGTCACCCATGGCCATAAGCAGTTCATGAGCCTTTTGTAAAGACAGTCTTCTGAAATAAAGAGACTGTGTTTGCTATAATAGATTTTTGTTTTTGTTTTTATGGCAAAGGTAAATGTAGTTGCCAAGATAAGCAGACTCTTACAGCAAGTTCTGTTTTGTTTTGTTTTGTTAAGGCTTTGAAATTAGTAATCACAGAGTATAAAAAGTTAGAACTGTGCTGTCCACTATGGTAGCCATTAACCACATAAGGCTATTAAGCACTTTAAATGGGGCTAGTCTGGGTTGAGATGTGCTTTAAATGTAAAACATAAACTGGATTTCAAAGATTTAATATAAGAAAAATGTAAAATGTCTTATTAGTAATATTTTATGTTCATTAAACGGTGATATAATCATTTGGATATATTGGGCTAAATAAAATATAGTACTAAATTTTATTTCACCTGTTTCTTTTTACTTTTTTTAATGGGACTAATAGAAAATGTAAAAAATACATATGTAACTCACATTATATTTCTCTTCGACAGCACTGAGCTAGATGCTACCATTATTCCTCCATCACCATATTCTTCCTCCACCTTTATATAGAGAGCATGCCGGGGCTGGAGAATTTAGCACTTTTCCATCACTGGAGATCCAGATATGTCCAGAATGTTTCTGAATATTCTCAGGGAATGTTTATATGTCCTGCCTGTCACTCTGAACTGCCTTCATACTTCTACCTCCTCAGAACACAATATCTGGGGCACCTGGGTGGCTCGGGTCGTGCTCCTGGGGTCCTGGGATCAAGCCCCGCATTGGACTCCCGGCTCAGTGTGGGTCTGCTTCTCCCTCTCCTTCTACTCCTCCCCCCGACTCATGCTCTCTCTCTCAAGTAAATAAATAAAATCTTAAAAAAAAAAAAAAGAACCTAACATCTTTTCCCATCTCCCCTCATCCCTAGTTTCAGCCCCCTAAGGACTCACGTTTCACAAAAAATTCTTTCAGACCAAAAAAAAAAATTGCTTTTCATGGACACATGCCTTTCCTTAATGAGACAGACTTCTAAGGGGTAATCTAGTTCCCTATTTTCTCAACCTCTCTCACCAGACCCACCTCTAGGTCTTTGATTTGCATAACCAAAAAGCCCCTCAAAATGTCTTCCTAAACAAGAGTAGTCTTTCCCCAAGACAAATTCTGCACCCCACACCACAGAATATGAAAAAGGCTGCCTCCCAATGCTAAACCAGTTCCCATTATTCCTTGCATCTCCCACTACACAGACTTGATAACACCTCACTGGGCAGGGTCTGCAGCCAGAGAGCTGCGTTGTAGGAGCTGTGTGTTTACCATGATTGTTGAATGGCATCTGCTCATTCAAGCCTCTTTGTTTACTTAACTGCACTCATCCTCAAGCTCCACTCTGCAACATCTGTGTATTTTTGAATTGCTGGTTGTGAATTGTTAGCTTTGATTAGATACCTGTGCATTTAGCCCTTTCTGCAGGCTAAGCATTGTGCTGGGTCAGAGGGATGCTGGGAACCTGGGGATAGGCTTTGTCCCTGTCTCTCACCCTGGGTACTTCTGCCCAACTGAGCTTTCACTGAGCCTCACAGAGTATGCATGCACCTGGGGTAGGGAATGGATGGCTCTTGAGGGAAAAAACCCAGAACTCCCTCAGCTGGTACCTAAGTAGAGGGAAGCGTCTCCAAGCTGGTGGGTCAGTGATGTGGATGGTGGAGCCCCACATTGCCCTGTGGTTAAAAGGAGAAGAGAACCAGGACTGTGCTGGGCTTCAATGATGATTTTTTAAGAATTTGAGAACAGGGTGCCTGGGTGGCTCAGTTGGTTAAGCGACTGCCTTCGGCTCAGGTCATGATCCTGGAGTCCCTGGATCGAGTCCCGCATCGGGCTCCCTGCTCGGCAGGGAGCCTGCTTCTGCCTCTGACCCTCCCCCCTCTCATGTGCTCTCTCTCTCTCATTCTGTCTCAAATAAATAAATAAAATCTTTAAAAAAAAAAAAGAATTTGAGAACACATTTTAATGTACATTTTTTTCACTAATTTTTAAATTTTTTCAACTAATTTAAACATTTTCCTCAGAGAAATGGCTGTTCGAGGTCTGAAACAGGAAAGGGACAACACATCATGTTAAATCAGAAAGTAGGGAAGTTTTCAAAGTTTAATAGGTGGGGTCTACAGGACACAGAAGTTAGCTCCTACTGTCCAAAGTCATAACATTTTGAAAATTAAGAATAATGGACTCTGGTTCTACTCAAGATGTAGTAAGGACACTCCATGCCATCTCTCCCTTTGATTTTAACAACAAAAAAAAAACCCTAGACATGATATATAAAGCAACTACCAGAGGCTCTGGTAGCAAGATGGATATATTAGTTTGCTTTTGCTGCTGAAACAAATTATCACAAATCTAGTGGTTCAAAATAAAATACATTATTGTATAGTCTTAGAGGTCAGAAACCTAAAATGGGTCTGCAAGGCTGTGTTCCTTCTGGAAGCTCTAGAGGAGAATCTATTTCCTTCCCTTTCCAGTTTCTAGATGCTGCCCAAACTCCCTGGCTCAGGGTCCCTTCTTCACATCACTCTGACTTCTGCTTCTGTCATCACATCCCCTCTGACTCGCCCTCTTCCTACCTCCCTCTTACAAGGGCCCTGGTGATCACATTAGACCCACCCAGATAATCCAGGATAATCTCTCCCATCACAAGATCATTCACTTAATCGAGTTTGCAAAATCCTTTTTGCCACGTGAGGTAACATATTCACAGGTTCCAGGTCTTTGAACATGGACATGGGGGAGGGGGGCATTAGTCCACCTACTACAGTGGATAAAGAGCAAGGGGGCTGGGTAAGGAACCCAGGTCTTAAGGGACGACGTGCAAGTGAGTTCTCAGGGTTTTTTCTTTTTTTCTCCTTCTGTACATCCCAGCTCAAGCTCTGAGGCAGCCCGCAACCAGGACTGAGAGAGGGCACAGATGGAGGGTGCTCTGAGAAAAGCCTGCTCTCTCCAGCCATGGGGGAGGGGCACGGGGGTCCTCGGGACGAGCACTTAGGACTTTGCGTACTCTGTGTCAGGCGAAAACCAGCGATGAAGCAGCATCAGGAAATCTCCACATCTCTGAACAGAAATGCTTTTTCTCGGAGTCCAGAATCAAATCAAACAGAAATACAGTAGTCCTCCTTACTCGTGGTGCATACGTGCCAAGAGTCCCCGCCCCGCAGGGGTGCCTGAAACCATGGAGAGTGCCCAACCCTGTATATACTATGTTTTGTCCTATACATACATAGGATAGAGTTTAATTTATCAATCAGGCCCAGTAAGATATGAACAGTAATAACTGATAACAAATAATAAATAATAACGAATAAAATCGAACAACTGTAACAATGTACTATAACAAAAGCTACGTGAATGCGGCCTCTCTCTCAAAACGTCCTTACTGTACTCACCCTTCCGCTTCTTGCGATGAGATAGGATGAGGGGACCGACACTGCGCCTGCGTCACGAAGCCTGCATCACGAAAGGCAGTGGGGCGAGTGACGCAGGCGTAGGCGCCGTGACGCAGCGTCCGGCTGTAAGAACGCTCCGAGCATGCGTCAGAAGGAGGAGCATCTGCTTGCGGAAGGCGTGGTGGGCAGTCGCTGAGTGACAGCGCGGAGAGCGGAACTGCGGTGACGGAGGACGACTGTGCCCACCGGGAACACCGTGGAGTCCTATAACCAGGATCTTAGAGGACCCACGGAAATTGCTAGGATGTTGGGGGTGGATAAAACTTGAGTTCTACGAAGGCACTTGGGAAATTAAAAACAAGAAAGAAAGAGACTCTTCAGGCTGAAAATAAGGATCAATCAGGGAAAATGCAGAAGAAAAGAATATGACTCATGAATTTCAGATACGGGCAGAAAATGAATATTTAACAAGTATACAGAAGATAAAATAGAGTTAGACAGTTGCTGGATGAAATGCTAAAAACAGAACACCGAGTCGGCTAAAACCTCTTTTTTAGAATTTTTCAATAAAAACTTTCAAGTAACCAACAACTGCACAATTTCAGGTTCCTTTCACAGAGTCATAAATCAAGCCAGAGGAAATTCCAAAAACCATTTAAACCAATTATCTGTTCCAGGAAGGAACAATGCTTAACTGACTCAAAAGAAAAATTCTAAAGGCTTTTTGGAAAAGTTTTGAGGAACTCCTACCACCTCCTCAGTTTCCCTTTCTGATGCTCAGCTCATCTCAAAGATGCCAGGTGTGGCCCCGTGACACCCAGGAGACCAGACAGAAAGGGGCACAGACCCCAGCCAATGTCATTGCCTGGACAGCCCTAAATTCTCCCAGTGATTTCTGCTTATTCCCACAGTTGCCCTTCTGTGTCCAGGCTGTGATGTTCAGCTATACCATCTCTGATCCGTCCCAAGTGTCCCTAGATGCATGGTCCCTTCACCACCACTTGCCACAAGGAACCAACTCATCTCGAGCATTTTGTGTTTTAATATAACGTTTTCAAGGTTGAATAGCTTGCAGGGAGAGGTCATACATAAGAGTGCCAGGACCTCTCCCATCTCCTTACTCTCTTCCTCTCTCTCCTGTGTGCCCATGGGATTGTCTCCTCTTCATCTTAAATGGATGATCTCTCCACTCCCCGGCTCCAAATTTCAATTTATTCATATAGAAGTCTTTCTCTCTCTCTCTCTCTCGCACAGTTATCAAGAATGTCCCAAAAAAAAAAAAAAAAAGTCTCAGCAACTACCACAAGCGAGCAAGACTGCCCAACAACTGTAGTGCTCTTGTGAAGAACTTTGATGCCTAACGTTCTCTCTCAGTCCATCGATCTAAGCAAGATCATTTCTGAACTTAGCTTAAATGTCTCTTACTACTGTTCTCACAATCCTTCACTGAAATTCCTGAGAGAGAGTAAGTTATGTAAAGCAACACCTGGTTTCTACATACTGAAGTCCAGTTTCTACTGCTGATATGCTTTATGTCTTCTTCAGCTTTCTATTACTTTTCTTGCCTATGCCTCAGGTGGGGATCCTCCAGAAGCAAGCACTGAGACAGGGATTTGAATGGGAGTAGCTAATTTGGGAGGTGATCCTAGGAAGGTCTGGTAGGGGAGTGGGAAGACGAAAGAGAAAAGGGAAGGAAGCCAATATAGAATGCATTCATGAGCAGCTCATTACTATGAGCAAAAGGGGCTTAATCCTACCGAGGATCTCAGGGAGATAATATTGAACAGGCGTCTCAAGAGATGGGGAAGCCGAGACATTTATCCATCAATCCTATTCATCACTGGTTGAGGGTAGCTCCCAGGGGCCTTGGGTCCCTGCCACTTCTGGCCTGCCCTGCACAGGGCTAAAGCACAAACCCACTCCTACTAAGAAGCCATTGGCACTGGTGGGTACTGGAATGGCAAGTACCTGGGGGTGTAGGTGGGTGCACTAACTTCATCTGCTATGACGAATAGCCTAGACCTCTTAGGCCTACACTGTTCTGCACTAGCCCCTGGTGGCGCTATTCCTATATAATATCCAACTGGCATAAGACAACTAACTTCCTCTCAAATTACCCAACATGGTTGACATGGCTTCTTCTGTTCTCTGGGAACAGTTTCAGAAGGATCCTTATAACCTAGTGAACATAAAGAGAGAAGGCAAAGACTAAACATGTCAGTGAAATGCATATTTGTCCCTATTTGCTGACATGGTAGATGACTTTTAGTTCCAACGCTTCTTCCCACCATTTTGACAGCTTACTTATCTCAATGAACTGTATCACTTTCAGTCTGGGCTAACAAACAAATTCCCATTGATCAGCAGAAGTAAAGGAAAAATCCATTATCGGGAAAGGAAATGTCTGTGAAAGTGATATTGGATTCAGATACCTTGGCTTCGGGCAAAATGAGAGTCTCCAGTAATGCAGTATGATCTTTTTTGTCACAAAATTTTGGTCTCAAAACATGATTTACTCCTATTTAAGTGTATATGAATGTTAGATCCTGAAATAATGATTTCCTCCAAGTAAAACTAAGTGTGCAAATGTCTTTTTCAACTGGAGCCTGAAGTAGTGGTATTTGTCTTTTTTGCTCTGCCATCTCCCATTCTTTTGGCAATCCTCTTTAACATTCCCACCCTGTCCTTATATTTCCGTAGACAGCAATGGTCTACACTGGAGTGGGGGATGCTTAGGAGATATGGATGGGGAAACTTTGTGGCCTCACCCAGATCTTCCTGTCATGTTCCTAATTTATATTTCCCTTTCGTCTCACCTCTCAAAATTCCTATTCCACCCTGATCTCATGTATATAATGAACTAATTTAGCTAAAAAGAGCTCAGTGCTTTATAATTCCCCCAAAATACTTTGTATTTTAGAAAGCAATGTGTTATTAATGGTGTGATCTTAGGTGATGTGTTGGAAAAGTTGTGGGATTATTTTTTTGTAGGAAGGCCTTTAGTGACATTTCTTAAATCCCTCCAATTGGGTTACCCCCTTTTCCATCTTGTGATATCAGTCCTAGAGAGATTCCAATAAAAATATTGTAAGACAACTGAATAAATTATCCATGTGAAGAAGGAATAGGTTAGAATGAAAATGTACACTTCTCTGCAGGATGAAGTGAAAATGTACACTCCTCTCCCTTTTAAGTTTGATTTCTATGGAGTTCTATTTGTTTAACCCATGGTGGTCCCACAGAAAAGCAGAGAGAGGAGAACTCCTGAAGAGTAATTGAATAGTAATGGTGTGTACAGATGAGTCTCTGATAGAAAATAAAAGTTTGGGGGTGCCTGGGTGGCTCAGTTGGTTAAGCGACTGCCTTCGGCTCAGGTCATGATCCTGGAGTCCCGGGATCGAGTCCCGCATCGGGCTCCCTGCTCAGCGGGGGGTCTGCTTCTCCCTCTGACCCTCTTCCCTCTCGTGCTCTCTGTCTCTCATTCTCTCTCTCTCAAATAAATAAATAAATAAATCTTTAAAAAAAAAGAAAAGTTTGGGGAGCAGAATTCAACCTCAAAAAATAATTTTCCAGCGACTATCCAATCCAACATATACCACTTACAGCACAGATTGTTGGTTAACCCCTAATGTGCATTTCTCCCTCTTATAACTCGTGATTTTCAGCTGGGCACATGATCACCAGGTAAAGTCTACATTTCCCAGACTCTTGTTCAGTTAGGCTGGCCATATGACTAAGTTCTAGCTAATGAGCTATAAATGTGATCTCATCGTGTGACCTTATCTGAAGATCTTTCTTAAGAGCAAGAGCTCAACTTTGCTCCTTCTTTCCCCCACCCTGCCTCCTGTCACCTCTCCCTTCATGCTGCTGCTAAATATGTTCATATGATGGCTCTAGTTGCATCTTGAACTGTTAGGATAAGGGCCATACCCCTGGGAAAGCAGAGAGAAGAGCTGGAGGTAGCCAGGGCCCCTGAAGATTTTGTGCAACAGAACCACCATACAAGCCCTGGAAGGCCCACCTCCAGGGCTTCAAAGTGAGAAGCACCAAGCTCTATTGGGAGCTTCTGTTACAGTCAAACTAATCCCAACTGATGCACAATTCTTTTTTTTTTTTTTTAAGATTTAATTTTAAGTAATGTCTACACCCAACATGGGGCTCAGATTTACAACCCCCAAATGAAGAGTTGTATGCTCTACCGACTGAACCAGGCAGGCACCACGCCCCCGCCCGCAATCCTTTTTTTTTTTTTTTTGACTCAACTTCTCATAGGAAAGAATGACCTATGACTCCTGCAGACTCCTTCCCGGGTTGGAAAGCTAGTTTTATCACATTTGTCAACATCCTAGTGTTATACAGATGATTTTTTTAACACTCTCCTTTCTTGTTATTTCATTATGATCTTTGATGCCTAGATAATTGGAGCATCAGAGGAAAGTGACAAGAATAAAGCCAATGTAATAACTTGTCAGTTAAAAAACAATAATAAAGAATAATCAGAAGGATGAGTTTAATCCTGGCTTTATCTGCACATTATTAAGCAGAACTGTTTTGGAAGCTGGGGAAAATGAAAGGCCTAGCAGGCACTGAAAATATCTCTAATCCCCTGTACCCTATGAATGAACAACTGAATAAATCCCAAAGGTTTAATGACCTTAGTTTTCCAATATGAATTATAACTTTAAGGCTGAAATAAGACCCAAAGATTTTTTTATGAAGCATTTTGCAGAAATCACCTTATAACAGTAACAGGCATGCATAGCTCCACAATCTAAAAGCTGATCATGCTATGTCGGGTCTTCCTAAACAGTTATATTTTGGAAGGTCAAGATATGACTTCAAATAATAACACATGCAAGATAATGGCACTCTTCTTCATTTGATGGAAATATTATTTCGGTATGAAAAGGTCAATTTAGAAAAATTAACCCCATAAACTTAACTAGTTGGACACTGGTTGTTCCCTAACAAGATGAATTAAAATAAATGTCTACTATTTTTTGTTGTACTGCTGATTGTGTTTCACACGTTGTTAAAAAATCTGATCCTCCTAGACCCTTGGTGATTTCCCCAAAACAGTGTTCACAATATTAGCTGCACATTAGAATCACTAAGGAGCTTTTTAAAAGGCCCAGGCCCAGGCCCAATCTCGGACCAATTGAGTAAGAACTTCTTGAGGGTTGGGCTGAAGCACTAGCATTTTCCATGTTACCCCAGGTGATTCTAATGTGTACCTCGGGTTGTACCCACTGCCACAAAGGAGCCCCATTCCACCTGTGTGACTAGACCCAACTCACATCTTGCTTAAATTAAAATATACTGAAAATTAATTCTGTCATCCCTTCCCCCAAACATACCATATTTAGACTTTCCCCTCACATTCTCATATCTGCTTCATTTTAGATATAGGTATCAAGAAAAATAATTTCCCCAAATAGTTACCTTCCACAGTTATGCAGTTTCTGGTTTGGCCTCTGTCTTCTCTAAATAAAACCAGATTCGTCTTTGCAAGAGAGAGGAGAGGTTAAAACACAGAGGAGCAGTTGACAGATGAACCAGACTGGAGACAGAGAAAACTAATCAACACTCTTTCCTTCCCCTTCTCTCACCAGCAAGATTGATCTCCAAACATCCTCTGTTTCAGGTAAGGGTACAAACCTGTTGGTGTTTCCAGAACCATCTCTGGGGAAGCCCAGGTAATAAATAGGAGCTACATCTGTCATCTTACTCCATTAGACCAAAATCTCACTAAAACATGAAAAAAAAATAATGTCAGTAACATTTTTGATCATTCTTACTCATTGGGAGTCTTACTATTTGAAAGTAGTCTTTTTCCTCTCTAACCATTGGGGTGGTGGTTGTGGGGGAAAAGGTGGTGGAGGATATTAGATATCCAAGCAGCTTCATTATTGACTGCTAAGTAATTCTGGATGAACATCTAATCCTGATTCACCCAGAAATTATGAAGATAATTTGACTCAAATCACAAACCTGTCCCCCATATCTTTGCTACAGGATGAAATCAAAAGCTGGAAAGGAGCATCTGTAAAAGAGACAAGGGTGCATAACAAATTCGTAAGTTACCCATGAGGGACGCCTGGGTGGCTCAGTCGGTTAAGTGTCTGCCTTCAGTTCAGGTCATGATCCCAAGGTCCTGGGATCGAGTCCCGCATCAGGCTCCCTGCTCAGGCGGAAGCCTGCTTCTCCCTCTGCCTGCCTCTCCCCCGGCTTGTGCTCTCTGTCTGTCTCTCTCTCTGTCAAATAAATAAATAAAATCTTTAAAAGATGCGGGGCTCGATCCCAGGACCCTGGGATCATGACCTGAGCCGAAGGCAGACGCTTAACCATCTGAGTCACCCAGGCGCCCCTAAATAAAATCTTTTAAAAAAAAAGTTACACATGTCTGTTACATGTTACATATAAAATTGATTAGTCTAATTTTAATACTTTTCCTTGTCTTCAACCTAATCATGAATCAGAGGTTTTCAGTAATTCTCAGAGTAAGAAGAGTTTCCATATTCAAAATGACACACTTGAAATGTTGGAAATGTTTAGACTATTAAGTGATTAGCTAAATGGGCACTATTTGTTCCTTAAATTACATAATAAAATGAATAGTACTTTCAGATATTCAAATAAAAGGCATAAAATACTAAACATAACAGCAGTCACCTTTTGATTATCTATACTCATGGAAAAGAAAAGGTGTTTTGAATAAATGGAAAGTTAGAGCATGTTTCTGGAATGGAAGACAAGTGTCAATTCTTCTAAAAATAATATATAAATGCCATCCAATCAGCATAAAAATGGGGATTTTTAATAGGTGAAATGATTTAAAAGTTCATAGAAGAATAAGTGTAAGAAAATTAAGCCAAGGAAAAATTAAAGAAAAATAGTGAGGGGAGTAATTTATCTTTCCAGGTATTAAAACTTACTGTAAAACCTATTATATAGTATATGCAAAGAAAGAGACAAATAGATGGTAGAACAAAGAATGGAGAATTCAGAAATAGATTCAAGTAAATGTGGAAACCTAATATACAACAAGGGTAGTTGTTTCAATTTATTTTTGAGTAAGGTGCATTAATATAGATGGTTCTCCATCTGAGAAAAAAGTCATAGCTCTATTTCATACTATATATATTTTTTAAAGATTCCAGGTAAAGATTACAGATTTAAGAGTAAACATCAAACAATAAAAATATTGTAAGAAAAGTTAGGAGAGTAAATAGATAACTTTAGAATGTGTGCATCCTTCCTAAGAAGATACTAGTCCCAAGAAAAGCTACCATTACATCTCATCTGGATTACAGCAATGACCTCTTAACTAGCGTGCTTGCATCCATCCAAGTTCCTCTCTAATATATTCCCCAAGTAGGGTGATCTTTAGGTCTTTAGAAAACAAGAACTGGGGGCACCTGGCTGGCTCAGTCGGTAGAGCCTGTGACTGTTTATCTCAGGGTTGTGGGTTCGGGCCCTACGCTGGGCACAGAGATTACTTAAAAATAAAATATTTTAAAACAAAAAAACAAAACTGTACAGCTGGATATAGTTGGACTTCTTGTAGTTATGTCCTCCTTTTCACCCTTAAACATTGTTTGTGCCTTTCTCTCTCTCTCTTTTTTTCTTTCCTTGAATCAACTTTTTTTGTTGAATTTTAAAAATTGTATATTTTCTATTTCACTTATTTTTATTGTTGCTTTTTTATCCTTTTTTAAAAAAGGTTTTAGTGCTATATTTGGACACTTGGCTCATTTTTTTTTAATTAATTATATTAAGCATTTTATTTTATTTTATTTATTTATTTGACAGAGAGAGAGACAGCGAGAGAGGGAACACAAGCAGGGGGAGTGGAAGAGGGAGAAACAGGCTTCCCACGGAGCAGGGAGCCCGATGCGGGGCTCGATCCCAGGACCCTGGGATCCTGACCTGAGCCGAAGGCAGACGCTTAACGACTGAGCCACCCAGGCGCCCCTTGGCTCATATTTTTAAGCTTCTCTTCTTTTCCCATGTAAACATTTAATACTATAAATTTCCCTTACAGTACCACTTAACCTGTTTTAATATGTAGTATTGTCATTAAGTTACATTTCCATCATGATTTTTTTTACTCATGATTATTTATTTAGACATGTTTTTGTTGATTTCCAAACACATGGCATTTTCAAGATAGTTCTTACTAAAGTGTTACATAAATACGAAAAGTACAGAAATCTCAAGTACACACCTCAATGAATTTCCACAAACTGAATTTACCCATATACTCATTCTCAGAACAAGATAATGCTTTTACTCCCAGATACCCCCAGTTTATTCACTCCAACTCATCACCGTCCTTGAAGGTAACTATTTTTACTTCTATTACCATCAAGCTGTTTTGCAGATTTTTGTATTTTATATAAACAGAATCATAGAGTATGCTCTTTTGTATCTAGTATCTTTCATTCTTCCCCATAGTTGTAAGATTCATTCACTTTGTTGCATAGATAAATAACTCTTGATGAACATTTAGGCTGTTTTCAGTGTTTGATTCTGATGAATAGTGCTATAATTAACATGTGTAGGCATTTCTGTTGGGTATATACCTAGGAATGGAGCTGTGTATTATAACTATGCCTAGGTTCAACTTTACTACATACTATAATACTACTAGAAACTAGATACTATTTTCCAATGCAATTGCACCAAGATACATGGACCACCAGTATAGAATAAAAGTTTTTGGTACTCCACATCATTGCAAACACTAGTTTCTCTAGCACTAGGATTTGGAGAGTACAGAGTGGCTTCTTATTGTGTCTTAATGAGAACTAATGAGTTGAGCACCTTCTCCTATGTTTATTGGCAACTCAGAGATCATCTTTTATGAAGTACCTGTTCAAAGCTTTTGCCCATGTTTTAAAAATTGAGATGTCTGTATTTTTCTCACTGACCTGAAGGAGTTTTTAATAAAATGAGTATCAGTCCTTTGTTTAATATACGCATTGAAATTTTTTTCTCATATTATGTGCCTTGCCTTTTCACTCTCTTAATGTTATGTTTTCATGATCAAAAGTCTTTAGTGTTCATGAAGTCTAATTTGTGGTGTTTGCAATACAACTGACAAAAGATGGATGCTTAGGATACATAAAGAATTTTTACAAATCAAAAAGGAAGAAACAAGTGATTTAAATATGGGCAAAAGACATGAACAGTTACTTCCATTTTATACCTGTCAGACTGACAAAAATTGTTTGGTGAGACTATGAAGCCATAAAACTAATACACTGGCAGTGGAGGGTGAAAATTGGAACAACAATTTTGTACTAAAATATGGTATTACCTTGTAAACTTGAAGATAATCCTCATCACCCAGGTTTTTTTCTCCCAGGTACCCATCCTAGAGAAATTCATACACATACATACCCAGAAATTCTATAGCAATATCATAAAAAGGTAGAAATAACTAATGTCCATTGATGGTAAAACAAATAAATTATAGCATATGCATATAATAGAACAATATACAGAGCAAAAATTAAAATAATAAACATCAACTTGGATGAATTTCAAAATTATAATGTTAAGGATAAAAATTGATTCTCAGAAGTCTACATGAAGTTTGAAACTACATAAATGTCAAAACCATACAAAGTTTGACAATATATTGTTTGGGGATACATATATATTCAGAAATACGATTATGAAATTATTATCACAGTTTACCCTTTATGGGAGGGAATATAATTGGGAAGGTGCCCACAGTGGTCTTGAGAGGTTTTGGTAGCATTCTTGCTCTTTTTTTTTTTTTTTAAGATTTTGTTTATTTATTTGAGAGAGAGAGTGAGAGAGAGAGAGCACAAGCTGGGGGGGGGGGGCAAAGGGAGAGGGAGGAGCAGACTTCCCACTGAGCAGGAAGCCCAACTCAGGACTCCATCCCAGGACCCTGGGACCATGACCCAAGCTGAAGGCAGGTGCTTAACTGACTGAGCCACCCAGGCACTGAAGTATTCTAGTTCTTTTTGTTGTTGCTGTTCTTTTTTTTTAAAAGATTTTATTTATTTATTTGATATATAGAGAGAGAGCACACAAGTAGACAAGGCAGCAGGAAGAGGCAGAGGGAGAAGCAGGCTCCCTGCTGAGCAGAGAGCCTGAAGTGGGGCTCCATCCCAGGACCCTGGGATCATGACCTGAGCTGGAGGCAGATGCTTAACCAACTGAGCTTAACCAACCAGGCTCCCCCAAGTATTCTAGTTCTTAAGCAACATCACAGATACACAGGAATTTCATTCATTACTATATTTGTATATTATATAAATGTTACATCTATTCTATGTAACACTATTTCATAATAAAAGGCTTGCTAATATTGCGTAGGCATCAAAATGATATTTTTGGAAGAATGTGAAATATCATGAAAATTACCAAGATCTCTATATATGCTTTTGTATGCATGGCATATCTCCGGAGGATATACAAGAATATGTTAACAATAGTTGCAATAGAAACTTAATCTGGAAAGGCTCCATTTGCCTCTCTAGACTCACTGTTCACCCTCCATCCTGCTCTATAGTTCAGACTCTATAAAGACTGAATCACTGGTTCCCTTGCTCTATAACTTCCAGGTGAGTTCAACCAATTGGAGGCACCAGGGAGAAAGGTGAGATTTAAGTATTTATTCTCCCAGCTCCCCCCACTGCCTGGTGGTTAGGATTGTCTATGTGTCCCTCTAAGAAAGGTCACAGCACCTGTTGCCTTGCCCTCTGTATTAGTCAGGGTTTTCCAATGTGTGTGTGTGTGTGTGAGAGAGAGAGAGAGAGAGAGCGCACACTTCATTATAAGGAATTGGCTTATAATACTATGGAGAGTAAGTCCCATGATTTGCCAGATGAGTCAGCAAGCTGGAGATGCTGGAGACCCATAAAAGCTAATGTATAGTTCTAGTCCGAGTCTGAAGACCAAAGAACCAGGAGGGCTAATGAGGTAAGTTCCAGTACAAAAGCCAGTAGGCTCATGACCCAAGAAGAGCCAATGTTTTAGTCTGAAGTCGAGACCAGAAAAGACTGTTGTTACTTCACTGTACCTTGTTTTCCTTAACCCATACTATTGTAAAGAGTCCCTTAAGTAACCATTCTTCAGTTATCCTATTTGAGTATATCATTTGTTTCCTGCTAGGCCCCTGACTGATACACTTATTTTAAAATATTAGTAGCTATACTTAAAATTCCTAACACATAATAAATTTTGTGAGCTTATTGGGAAAGAGCATTTTCAAACACAATGCAATCATGGGCCAGCTGAGTGCTTCAGAGGGCCTTTGACACACAGTCTCTCTCTCCCCCTTGACCTTCCAGTCTGAATTTCCAAGGGCAGAGGGGCCAGAGAAAACCTCAAAAGTAATACCTCAACAGCACTTACTGTCCATGGTATCTGGCCTGGGATCTTTGAACTATGCTTTGGCCTCATATCTCCTCCAGGACACAGCTTTCCACTGACAAGCAGTCCAACACAACATTTAAAATTCAAAATGTGAAACACAGAATAATGAAGCCATCTGGTCCATATTATGTTGTCCAACAATTATAAGTAATGTGAGCTATAAATACAACAAGCAAAAGGAAGCAAACAAGAGACCATTAATCAGGGGTGCCTGGGTGGCTCAGTTGGTTGGGCGACTGCCTTCGGCTCAGGTCATGATCCCAGGGTCCTGGGATCGAGCCCCACATCCGGCTCCCTGCTCTGCGGGAAGCCTGCTTCTCCCTCTCCCACTCCCCCTGCTTGTGTTCCCTCTCTCGCTGTGTCTCTCTCTGTCAAATGAATAAATTAAAAAATCTTTAAAAAAAAAAAAAAGAGACCATTAATCAATACAGACAATGTGCACAAGATATGATGACTCAAGTGTATTTACACAAGCGCAGAAAATTCTTTTTCAGGAGAATCTTTACAAATGGTGGACTAAAGCAGTTCTAGATTGAAAAATATTACTTGCTAATGCCCTTCAGTCATAAAAGTTCTCTGAAGTAATAAATATCTGCATGGGAATTTCACATAGAAACCTTGATGTTGACATTTAGCAATTCACAGAGTTATATATGAAAGGCCAGGACCAGGACCAGTTTTGGTTAAAAATCCAGAATAATTTCATGAGAGTTACATCATAAGGACACCTTAGTGGAGAGGATTCTAAGAAACTAGTAACACTCATCAGTAGCCCCACTTATAAAACCTGTAGGAGCTTGAGTAGAACTTAAACAACCAGAATGGTTTGGCTCTGGATCTATATAGCCAACAGTCTTGTCATCTCTCTATCCCATACTCACCTCAAACTCAATATATCTGAAATTAAACAAATGCTCCTCCCTTCCCAGTCTGGACCCTCTCTTATATCATAGGCTTCTAACATGAGCAACTGAATGGGTAATAATGTAATCTGCTGAGAGAGAAAACACATTTAAACCCCATGCCTAGTTTCTTAGAAGAAGAGGGAGTGTGGTAGAATGATTTATTTATTCTCAATTCTTCATTCCTTCCCCTTCTCTACTAGGGCTTACTGTGGGCAGAGAATAAATCCCAGTCCTCAATGATTTAGCTAATGGAATTGAAGCTGAGGCTTTAACTGTGCTCACAGAGTTTGGTTTGACCTCTATTGTACTTCTGCCATTGGCAATGAGAAGAACATGCCTTGAGTAGCCACTAGTGGTACATAGAGCAGACCAGAAACCAACCTGCAGCTAGAAGCCAAGCCCTGCAAAGCCACAACCACTTGCAGACCCATGAGTAAGAAATAAGTGCTTGCTTTTGTAAGCCACTGAGATGCTGGGGATGGGAGGGTGGTGTTAATTGTTACGTAGCATTATCACAGCAGAAACCTGACTAATACAGCCTTCTTCTCTGCTCTGGGAAAACAAAATAATAAATGTATACCATAGTCTATCTTTGGTAGTTTAGGTGCATACACACACACACACACGCATTTGCATGCATGTCTGCACATGTCTTTAATCCTATGCACATGTTTTTTAAACACTACCACCTAACATAATACAGTTACTCCACATACAACCAAGAATGGACTGAATCCCCACCCCCCTTCCCCATTATGAGACAATTAAAAATTATAGCTAGTCTCCCCATCGAGCTGCCAAGTCAAGTTATCTCTTGGTGATGTCCATGACTTAGGCAAGATGAGATGTGGCATCTTGTGGTCTTGCAATCTGTGGCCTGAATGATACCTGATATACTACATGAGGAGAGAGAGACCAAAAATGTTTAATAAAAAGGCAAAAAGTAAAGCAACATTTCAAGCATGGACACAATCCTCCTGGACCATCTTTTGTAAATGTCCACTTGTCGATTGGCTTCTCTGGCAATGACAAGAGGTCCTTGATTAACTGAGGCTGTGCCCACTGGATTTCCTTCACCCAGTGTCTTCCAAAGCCCCACCTGAGAAAGGTGCTAACAGGATTCCCTTGCTGAGCACCGTACCATCTTAGCAGCCCACTTCCTAAGGGGGCATGGCAGACAGACCTTTGATATATCAGATCATTGGCCAGGCTGTATGCTTTCTTTCTTTCTTTTTTTTTTAAGATTTTATTTATTTATTTGACAGAGAGAGACAGCTAGAGAGGGAATACAAGCAGGGGGAGCGGGAGAGGGAGAAGCAGGCTCCCCGCTGAGCAGGGAGCCTGATGCGGGGCTCGATCCCAGGACCCTGGGATCATGACCTGAGCCGAAGGCAGACGCTTAACGACTGAGCCACCCAGATGCCCCAGGCTGTATGCTTTCTTAATAAAGCTCTGCACCAGCCTTGTTCTCTTCTTTCAGCTGGATCATCTTGAACCAAAACTTAGCTCTCTCTCTCAGAGCACCTCAAGAAAGGCAAAAAAGCAGCTCACCCTGGGAAACATTCAGACATTTTACAGGTAGGTACACAGTCCCGGGAGGAAACGAATCACAGTCTGATCAACAGTTTTGCTGCCCTTTATTATAGAAAGGACGGGGGGCTCTGCCATCTACTACAACTCTATCAGTCCCACATTCTAGGGTCTGTTGCTTGCAAAATCCTTCTTCTAGGTTCAAATTTCTGACTTAGTTTAGATTCTTTTGATTGCAAGCAAACAGAAACCAATGCTGGCAAAAAGCACAAAGTGAGGGCATGGGCTGTGGAAGAATTTGTGGGCAGGACACTGAGGAAGCTCACACACTCCAAGGAAACCTGAGCCACGCTATGGAAAGCAGAAACCAGGGCTCCAGCAACCAGAGTCCACGGACGTTTTGTCCAGACCTGTGCGACCAACAAGGTTACAGGGAGTGCCCAACCTAAATGTGTCTCCTTGAGCTAAAGGCACAGTCACTTTTGGGGCTGACGAAAGAATTCTAAAATGGATCGTGGTGATGCTTGCATGACATTGTGAATATACTAAAAACTAATGACTGCTTTTTAAGTGGGTAAATTTTACAGCATGCAAATTATATCTCAGTAAAGCTTTATGTGTGTGTGTGTGTACATACACACACACACACACACATATATATATATATATATATATATATATTTTTTTTTTAAGTCAGGAAGTCAAAGAGAAAAAAAAAAACCCACAGATTAAAAAGAGATAATCCACAAAGGAGGAAACCGGGATGGTCACCATCACCAGCAATCAGAGAAATGTCAAAACGACATTGAGATACCACTTTGCACTCAGCGGATGGGCAAAAATCAAAAAGGTGACTAATACTTGACAAGTACAATGGGAAGTGGCACACTCCTCACCTGCTGATGGAAATGTAGACAGGCTGCGATGGCCACTCTCCAGAAAAGCAACCTGGCCAGTTTTGGCTAAATTAAGTGTGCCTATTTCCTATGGCCCAGCAATTCCACTCCTGGATATGTGTATTCCAGAAAAACATTCGGGTACATGTTCAGGGATATTCTACGCAGCCTTGTTTGTGGCAGCAAGAAGGTGGGTGCAACTCAAGAAATATGTAAGTAAATGGCATGGATGCAGACGAAAGACTACTACTCAGCAGCCCAAAGCAATGAACTAAATGTACATACAGCAGCGGGGATAGACTTCAAAAACATGGTGTTGAACAACAGCAGGAAAATATAGAGTAAGAATTGTGGCACGATACCATCTGTATAAATTTGACACAAACACATGCACAAAACAGCACTGTCAGTGTTTCGGGGTTTATTATACCTTTTTAAGAACATATTTGGGGTGGGATTAAAAAAAATCAGGTGCCTTGGACTGACCACGGAAGGTAGTGAGCCATGAACGAAGATGCATGGTGAACTGAGATCTCTGTGTCAGAAAAAAATTTTAATTAAATAAATAACAAAAGTTAAGTGTTTTACTGACTCGTTCTGGACGACTCCTAAAAAATAAAAGCAATTAGAACAAGAAAAAAAAAAAAAAACCTTCCCCATACTCCCCACCACCTGAAGAGAATCATTTATATTCCCAATTTTTTTGTCAATGAATTACCATTTTTATTTTTATTTTTTTTACTTTTTTGTTGTTTTTATTATGCACTACATTAATACACTGCATAACCTTCTAGAAGGGGTAGATGAGTATGACTGAGTTACTTTTCATCAATCAGGAAAATGCTTCCTTAATCGATATTCTCCAAACCCTTTGACACATAGTAACGATTAACTCCAGAGACCCGCCTATCTCTTTGCATCAAACTCCACTGATATGGATAATAGGCAACCCTTTTTTCCTTGCCCCCGTTACTGAACCTGTGGATGTGCGCTGTGGCCATGCCCGGGAGGACCAAGCACACGGCCATGACGCCGATCCCGGGCAGGATCTCGAACCACATCGCAGCGCGGTTGCCAGAGCCAAACCCCTGCCTTCCCGGCCCAGTAAAGGTGACCCGGCCTCGGCCCCCTCCCCGAATTACTTTTTTAAAAAGAAGGCTCCACACCCAACGTGGGGCTCAAATTCATGACCCCGAGGTCAAGAGTTGCATGCTCGGGGCCCCTGGGTGGCTCAGATGGTTAAGCATCTGCCTTCAGCTCAGGTCATGATCCCAGCATCCTGGGATCGAGTCCCGCATCGGGCTCCCTGCCCCTCCCTCTGCCTCCCTCTCTCTTTCCCTCTCTCTCTCTCTCTCTGTCTGTCTCTCATGAATAAATAAATAAAATCTTTAAAAAAAAAAAAAAAGAGTTGCATGCTCTACCAACTGAGCCAGCCAGGCGCCCCTTGGTGAGTTACTTTTTAATGTGATTTCATATAGCTATTTTGCACGTAAATGACTTATACTCTTACTGTTTTTCATATAGCTGCATTACATGTAAGTGATTTATAATTTTACCACTTTGTCTTTGATGACTATCATAAAATAGGATTTCTTAAGTTAAATAAGGTATGGCAAAAAGGCTTAAAAAGTTTTTGGCAACACATATGCTCCCTTGCATGGTAAGTCACTTCCAGGTGTGTCTCTGGGTGAAAAAAAGAGATGTCTTATAAAAAAAAAAAAAAAAGACATTTTCAGTTATGTGATAAGTATATGCCACCATATTTACCTACTTCTTTGCTGAAGAAAACCTCTGGCGTGGACAAAAAATACATTACCTTGATTGGGTCGGCTGCATTTTCTCACAGCTGTGGAATCCCACCAAGGGCAGTTTGGCCTTCATAATAAGCCTTATTTCTAGGATGTAAATTCGAAGTAGCTTAACCCCTGAAGTTAGTAGCTATCATGTTTAGTTAGTTAGTAGCTATCATGGTTGTCTTCCTGAGTTTCTATGGGTGGCCTAAGAATGAAGTTGCAGTTGAGGAATCAAAGAAAGCAAGATAAAACAAAATAAAAATACCTCAAGCATTTACCTGAGCTGTGCTGTATTTCCATGTGATATTCTAGGTTATATGTTATTTTTCCTTTGATGCTCTTTCTGAATTCTTTCTGCCTGGGCTGAATTGGGTTAAGCTGGCCTGTTTCTGCAAGACCCGAAAGATACCAAAAGCAAATAACTGCTATTTCAAAACTAGCCAAACCATATTGTCTGGCTCCAGATTAAACACAGAGAAAACACATGCAGAGAAACACTACCACACTCTGATCAAGTGCGATGATCAAGAGGATGCTGTTATGGGGGAGGCTGCCTTCTATCTAATTCAGGTCAGTAGTTTTCCAGGGAGGCCACCCCTGACCAGGCAGTTTGCTCTGAGAATTCAGCTCCATTTTCTCCATGAAGGGGGCTTTGGCTTTGGTGAGTCCCAGCTTTGCAAGATACAAACCATAGGTTAAGGTTAGCCCCGCCCTCATATTCCCCTAATCACTAAGGACAGAAGTAACATTATATATAAACTCTTATTAAGGATGTATTCTGGACACCAAAGCTTCCTATTTCTGTGCCCCCAGCCACAGAGCCTGGCACGCCAGAGAGAACCACTACTGAGCACTTAAAACGGGCTTAGTCTGAATTGAAATGCACTGTTGAGATCAACAGACTAGACGACAAGCTAAATTTAAAACAAATGTCCAATAAACATTAAATCTCACTCCTAAATTAAGGAAAACATCATTTACATAGCTATTAGAAAGGCATCCTTTATGTAGCCACTTAAAGGATTTTCTGCTCCAATATTATGGTTTGCCTTTGTTAACTGACATTTTAAAACAACTTTGATTGGGTCATTAGCATTAGAGACTCCCCACCTGCTACAGGCCATTATTCTCTTTTAGATTAGAGAAGAACTATCCTAATATACAATTATTTATTATCAAGCCGGAAATGGCCAGGAATCAAGAGAGCTATAGAAAGGGAGGCTTGGTGCAATTTACGAATTTAATAAAGTCCCATCTGCATAGCATTTCCCACTGTTCATTCAACAGCTGAAAGTCCCATTATTGCTATTATAGAATCCCTTCATAAAACATGTCACAATTTCAGAAATTTACCCAACTCTATTCTAGGTTGGAGCAAATCATTCTTGTGCATATCCACATGCGTGGGCAGCTTCTCTCGGTAACATAGAAAGCCTTGCATCCATGTCATCACCTCCCCAGTAAGATGCCATGACATTATTCTATCTCGCCATTGAAGCACTCGAAAGAATCAGATGTTACTTGGCTATGAATCTCTTCCTAACTGCCCCTAATATCAGATTGAATTCTCTGAATACAGGACTCCAAGTCACTGTCTAGCACCCACCCTATTAGCAAAGTTGAGTCAAAAAAATGTTTGATTGGGGCACCTGGGTGGCTCAGTCAGTTAAGCATCTGCCTTCGGCTCAGGTCATGATCCCGGGACCCTGGAATGGAGTCCCACATCGGGATCCTTGCTCAGCTGGGAGCCTGCCGCTCCCCCTGCCTGTGCTCTCTCTCTCTCTCTGACAAATAAATAAGTAAAATCTTTAAAAATTTAAAAAAATAAAAAATAAATAAAAGTTCCATTTTTTTTCCATTCTAATGATGAGAAGGGCCAAATTTGCTAATCACCAGTAACTTCTACCTGAAATTTGCAAGGAGGTCTGCTATTTTATTTTATTATTTTTTTAAGGTTTTATTTATTTATTTGAGAGAGAGAGAATGAGAGAGAGCACATGAGAGGGGGGAGGGTCAGAGGGAGAAGCAGACTCCCTGCCGAGCAGGGAGCCCGATGTGGGACTCGATCCAGGGACTCCAGGATCATGACCTGAGCCGAAGGCAGTCGCTTAACCAACTGAGCCACCCAGGCGCCCAGAGGTCTGCTATTTTATAAACTATATCCATATCAAGGACAAAATCTTTGAATCACTGTGTTGTACATGTGAAACTAATGTAACACTATGTAACAACTATAGTCAGATAAATTTTTTAAAGACAGAATGTAGAAGTACAACACTGGCAATTAGATTTTACTGTCAATGTTATTCTCCTTTGAACGCAAAAATTGCTCATTACTTGCAAATGTTTTTTTGTTTTTTTTAAAGATTTTTACTTATTTATTTGACAGAGAGAGATACAGCGAGAGAGGGAACACAAGCAGGGGGAGTGGGAGAGGGAGAAGCAGGCTTCCCGCGGAGCAGGGAGCTCGATGCGGGGCTCGATGCGGGGCTCGATGCGGGGCTCGATGAGGGGCTCGATGCAGGGCTCGATCCCAGGACCCTGGGAACATGACCTGAGCTGAAGGCAGATGCTTAACGACTGAGCCACCCAGGCGCCCCACTTGCAAATGTTCTTAAGGAGAATCTGAAAGGACCTGCCAAGTAAATTTCCCCTACAACGGTCCTGGGTAGAGAGTGACAAATGCTAGAACAGCAAACCCAACTGACTGACATCTTCTCTCTGTTTAAGAATGCAATGCAGCATCTGGAGAATTCTAAGGAAGAAAGAAGGAAGTACTTTCTCACAATCCAGAGGCAAAGGTAGGGCTAGAGGACCTGGAGAGCCACCAGAAAAAAACAGCAAGAAGGCCGACTACCAAATCCAATAGCAAGCCTCATACATGACTGCACTATACTGCTTTCAGCTTGTTGGGGAGGAAGAATTCCTGTCCCCTCAAAGGTCCTTCCGGCTGGACTAAGAATCATATTGACATGAGGCAGATTAACAGAAGAAAATCAAATTTAACAGGCATACATACGGGGAATCCACGTAGACATGGAAATTCCAAAAACAGTCAGGCAAAATGAGGTCTATATGTCATTCTGAACCAAGAAGGGGCGGGTAGGGGTCTGGGAGTTCAGAAGAAAGGAATGCATTTCACAGGGTGGTAAGAAGAGCAGAGGTTTAGTAATTATAAGTTTGCCCTACCATCCAGATGGGTCACTCAGATAAAATTTATCTCTGTTAATAACCCTTATTCTGGGAAAACCCCCAATTTAGATTCTTCTGTGTGGTTAAGGGAGGGACAAGTTTCTCTTGAGACTCCTGCAGAGTTTCAAGTGCCTTCAAGCTCAAAATAATCCACATGCCAAAGTGGCACATTCTGGGGGGGGGGGGTGTCTGTCCTGAACCCCTTCACATCTCAAACACAAAGATATTCATAACCCAACGTGAGATGCATTGAGATATTAATATATATACTTGTGCTTTGTGACACATACCCAGGGATTCTGCCATGAGCAAGTGGTAGATCTGTATATCCTCTTTATACAGCATTTGGTAGTATAATATAACATCATACTACTGAAGTTAATACATATAATGTTATACTACTAAAATTAATTTCATCTGTTTCTTTCCACTTTTTTTTTTTTAAAGATTTATTTATTTATTTGAGAGAGCGAGAATGAGAGACAGAGAGCATGAGAGGGGGGAGGGTCAGAGGGAGAAGCAGGCTCCTCACCAACCAGGGAGCCCGATGCGGGACTCGATCCAGGGACTCCAGGATCATGACCTGAGCCGAAGGCAGACGCTTAACGACTGAGCCACTCAGGCGCTCCCCTGCCAGTGTTTCTAACATAAAGATGCATCTACTCTACTCCTACTCATCCTTCAGGATTCAGTTCAAGCATCGTATTGGGCCCTCCCCCAGCCAGACCACATCCTGCAGGTCTTCCATATTCTCTGCTGCATCACTTGAGGGCTGGACCCACAGCATGCGCACAATATCCGTACATTTTTTATTAGTAGTCCATAATTATTCTTTTCACACTAAAGAGAGAAATATCATTTCATCTGAAATAAGAACGCTGCTTAAACATTATGATAAAACAATCACCTTTGCATGGTACATAGCAGGCAGGACCCAGAACAATTTGATAAAACAGCCTCCAGGGAAGGGAACAAGGTGGCTGAAGAAAGAAGTTGAAGAGAGACTTCTCTGTAGTCTTTCAATGTGGGACCTCATGTCAGGAATTCTTCTAGAACCTTTTAAAGAACATGTCTTCACTATATAGAAAAAAGAGTTTGAAAACCGAGACCCCATCGGAGACTTGTACAGTTTTCTTGTCGCGCTCCTTTCGGATTACAGTCAACAAACTTATTCTGTGAAGCACCAGAGAGTAATGTTTTAGGCTTTGTGGGTCTCCAACAACTATTCAGCTCTGCCCTGGTAGCAGGAAAGCAGCCATAGACAATAGCAAAAAAAAAAAAAAAAAGGGTGCAGCTGTGTGCCAATGGAGCTTTACTGACAAAACTAGGTGGCATTTAGCCTATGGCTCTAGCGTGCCACCCCCCTGCTTTACATAGTGCCGCCTTCGAACAGTAAAGTGCAATCGTGCTTTTTACTGCTTCATTCTTTTTTTTTAAAGATTTATTTATTTATTTATTTATTTATTTGACAGAGAGAGACACAGCGACAGAGGGAACACAAGCAGGGGGAGTGGGAGAGGGAGAAGCAGGCTTCCCGCAGAGAAGGGAGCCCGATGCGGGGCTCGATCCCAGGACCCTGGGATCATGACCTGAGCAGAAGGCAGACGCCTAACGCCTGAGCCACCCAGGCGCCCCTACTTCTTCATTCTTAAGCAGGTTAAAACAGATCTCCTTTCAACCCAAGTTAAAGAGTTATGCTTAGGAAGGTTGAAACAAAGGAAAGATAATGGAGAGCAGAAGAAAAACAACACTGAGTTTATGGGATAAAACCACGGAGTTGTGATATTCACTCAGAAGAGTAGAAGTGTTGGGTGGCTCAGTCAGTTAAGCGTCCCACTCTTGGTTTCTGCTCAGGTCATGATCTCAGGCTCTTGGGATTGAGCCCCAAGTTGGGCCCTGTGCTCACCAGGGAGTCTGCATCTTTCCCTCTCCCTCTGCCCCTCCCCTCGCTCATGCTTTCTCTCAGTCTCTCTCTCTCTCTCTCGCTCTAATAAATAAATAAATCTAAAAGAAAGAAAGAATAAAAGAATAAGTGTTTCAAAAGCCATGAAAAACTCTCATCCTATCAGATATTTTCCTGGTATGAATCAATGGTGGCAACAAAGAAGTCACTTTCTGGGTGGAAAATTACTTCTGGGAGCACCTGGGTGGCTCAGCTGGTTAAGCGTCTGCCTTCAGCTCAGGTCATGATCCCAGGGTCCTGGGATCAAGCCCTGCATCGGGCTCCCTGCTCACTGGGGAGTCTGCTTCTCCCTCTCACTGTCACTCTGTGCTTGCTCACACGGTTTCTCTCTCTCTGTCTCTCTCAAATAGAATCTTAAAAAAAAAAAAAAAAAGAAAATTACTTCTGAGTCTTCAAACTTCTCAAGTTTGACATTTAAACAATGTATACTTGTGCAGGGGTGCACAGTTGGTTAACTCTTGGCTTCAGCTCAGGTTATGATCTCAGGGTTGTGAGATCGAGCCCCACATCGGGTTCTCCTCAGTGCAAAGTCTGCTTGAGAGTTTCTCTCCCTCTCCGTCTGCCCCTCCTGCTCCTGCTTGCTCTCTTTCTAAAAATAAATAAATAGGGGCGCCTGGGTGGTTCAGGTGGTTAAGCATCTGCCTTCCGCTCAGGTCATGATCCCAGGGTCCTGCGATCGAGCCCCGCGTCGGGCTCCCTGCTTAGCAGGAGGCCTGCTGTTCCCTCTCCCGCTCCCCCTGCTTGTGTTCCCTCTCTCGCTGTGTCTCTCTCTGTCAAATAAATAAAATCTTTTAAAAATAAATAAATAATGCATATATATATGTATATATGCTTGTGCAAATAAAGTCAGAAATTGCTACTCCAGAAATTTATAGTTTCAAATAATATTAATCTCTTGCCATTAAATTCTCTACATAAGTGACCATTATAACAAGTAGTCTCATCATCCTGGCCTGTGGCATGTGATGAGGTTTCTCTAGTTCACAGAAACCCCTTGAGAGGGTGATTCAGCGTGGAAAAGTGTAGTTTCCTGGTAGACTGACACCAGCCCCCAGGTTCTAGGCTTTTACCTTACTCAATATCGAATACTCTCAGCATATTAACTGAAAGCATAGTCTCCCCCAGGGAAAACAAATCAAAACAATACGTCTATTTTCTTTTTTTTTTTTTTTAAAGATTTTATTTATTTATTCATGAGAGACAGAGAGAGAGAGGGGCAGAGGGAGAAGCAGGCTCCCAAGGAGCAGAGAGCCCGATGCGGGACTCGATCCCAGGACCCTGGGATCCTGACCTGAGCCGAAGGCAGACGCTTAACCATCTGAGCCACCCAGGCACCCGCTCATTTTTTTTTTTAAGATTTTATTTATTTATTTGATAGAGAGGGCACACAAGCAGGGGGAGCAGCAGGCAGAGGGAGAGGGAGAAGCAGGCTCCCTGCTGAGCCAGGAGCCCGATGCGGGGCTCGATCCTAGGACCCCGGGATCATGACCTGAGCCGAAGGCAGACGCCCAACCATCTGAGCCACCCAGGCGCCCACAATACGTCTATTTTCTTTTTTTTTTTTTTAAGATTTTTATTTATTTATTTGACAGAGAGACACAGCGAGAGAGGGAACACAAGCAGGGGGAGTGGGAGAGGGAGAAGCAGGCTTCCCGCAGAGCAGGGAGCCCGATGCGGGACACGATCCCAGGACCCTGGGATCATGACCTGAGCCGAAGGCAGACGCTTAACGACTGAGCCACCCAGGCGCCCCACGTCTATTTTCAAAACAATTTCTTGTTCAAGGAAAAATGGGAAGTTTAAAACTTGACAGTGAGGCTTAAAAATGAACCATGTAATCACACAGTGCCACCTGCATTCCCCAGCTTTTCACCAGTATTCTCAGAGGAGAAGGTAGTGATGTAGGAAAGACGATGTTAGGGTTCGAAGCCGACGGCCAAGAAAGAAATCTTGAGACGTCCTTGGTGCGAAAAGGTGGTTTTATTAAAGCACGGGGACAGGACCCGTGGGCAGAAAGAACCGCACTGGGATCATGAGGAGTGGCCCATTATATACTTTCAAGTTGGGAGGGGGTTAGGGAGAGCGTAAGTCTTTAAGGAATTTTGGAAGCAAGGTTTCCAGGACCTTGAGGGTCTAGCTATTGTTGGGAAAAGGTCCTTTATTACTGTCTAATAAAACCTGAGTCACGAGACCCTTCGGATGTATATCGGTGGGTCATATGCTTGGGGGATGATTGCCAACATGTATCTTGGGGGGTTTAGCGATAAAGGAAGTTTCCAAAGGAATTTTTATACATGAAAGTAGACTTATAGGATCCTGGGGGGGGGAGGGGGCGGGCTAGGATTGCCTTTTGTCCTTAACAAAGTATTAACATCGAGGCAGCTGAGTCCCTAGAGGAATGTCATTCTGCCTATTTCAAGGACTTGTCAGTGGGCTCTAGGTAGTAAGGAAACTTAATAATTTTTCTTCTGCCTTTGTTTCCCATATCAGTAGTACCAAGAAAGCTACCAGAATGGAAAGTGAGCCCCATCCCAGAGAGAGAAAACTGAATGGCATCCATAGATTTACCACCGTGTTTTAGAGATCTTCATGGACATGAACCTTAAAGACTAAAGCCTAATGGCAAAAAGCAGCTCACCAAGTTCACGTTCTATTTCCATCAAAGCCTGGGATAGAAGATACCCCCTTACCTAAAAAACAGATTAACGGGAGAAAAACAAACAGCAGTTTAACGACCTGTACACAAACGGTAACTTCTACTCAGTTTTCAGAGCTTTTCCTATGTCTGCTATTTCTTTAAAATCAGCCTAGATGAATTCTTATACCAAAGAGACATATTTTGGGGGTGCTGGGGAGGAAGACCTTCCTCTGCTCTTCAAGGTCCTTCTAGCAGGACTAAGAATCGAATTGACGTGAGACAGATTAACAGGAGAAAATAAAATTTAATAGCATACTTAGGGGAATCGACACAGATAGGGAAATTCCAAAGACAAGGAGGCACCATGGAAGCTTATAGGAGCTAAGGAGAGGTGGAGGTGTCTGAGGACACAAAGGGGAGAGAGCTCATTAGCAGGAAGGTGAAAGGAGATGTTTTGAAAAACAAGGTTGCCCTGTTATGCAGACAAGGTTCTTAGATAAAAGGGAGTCTCTGTTAATAGCTTTCTTCCTCGTACAGGCTTTCCTTTCCAATGTAAAATTAGGCTGTTGAAGGGGAGGCAGAGAGCTTTTCCTGCATCTGCTAGGTTTTGATGACTTTTAACTCATCTTTATGCCAAAGTGGCCCGTCTTGGGGCACCCTGCCCCGGACCCCTACAAGGGCAAATTTTGCTCCTCTTCGTTTCCCCCAGCACCTGATACCATTTGTGGCTCCTGCTGAGGGCTCAAGATACATTTCTTGAATGAATGATTTATAATAACTTTCTATGTGTTCACGTCCCACGGTTGCTGACTATCCTGAGCAGCCACGCTACTACCATTAAGCCTTCAGTGGATTCCAAGGTCAAGGTGTGTCTCCAAAAGAGGAAAACCTCATGTAGTAACAACAAAAGGGCTGGTTTATTTTTATTTTTTTAAAGATTTTACTTATTTGACAGAGAGAGACACAGCGAGAGAAGAAACACAAGCAGGGGGAGTGGGAGAGGGAGAAGCAGGCTTCCCGCGGAGCAGGGAGCCCGACGCGGGGCTCGATCCCAGGATCCCGGGATCATGACCTGAGCCAAAGGCAGACGCTTAACGACTGAGCCACCCAGGCGCCCCAAAGGGCTGGTTTATTGTTTTTAAGTGCCCTTCTTCTGGTCCTATTTACATGCATCATTAGCCCACAGTGAAAGCACTCTGGTATAAGTGACTTTGGAAATCATAATCATCACAATCGAAAACTTCCATTTAAGCCACGCTACCCCTTTGTGATGGTAAAGTATGCCCCCAGTGCTTAAGTCCCTCTATGAGGCCTATTCCGGCTTTTAACCTACCTCGTGGGCTTTTCATTTGGAGCCTCTTGTGATCTCCGTTATAAATTTCACCAGTGGAGCTCTAAAGCTCTCTAATATTTTTGTTTACCAGAATTATTCATTTCACTTCTGCCTGTGTTTGGTAGATGAATTTTCTGTAGCGTCTTACAAAAATAACGTTGTAACACCTTACAGCATTAAGTGAAAAAAGTTAAAAGGCCAAAGACAACACACTCAAAACAATTAACTGAGCAGTTAAAATATTTAAGTTAGAGTCAGGAAGCTCAGATGTGAGCAACAACTCTCCTCTCAAGCGCATTCAACGGGGACATCAGGAAGCCGACTGGAAACAGGTGTTGATTGCACAATGTTGCGAACGTACCTGATGCCCCTGAACTGTTCACTTTAAAAAGTTTAATTCTAGGGGTGCCTGGGTGGCTCAGTTGGTTAAGCGTCTACCTTTGGCTCAGGTCATGATCCCAGAGTTCCGGGATGGAGCCCCGCATCGAGCTCTCTGCTCAGCGGGGAGCCTGCTTCTCCCTCTCCCTCTGTGCTCTCTCTCACTCTCTCTCAAATAAATAAATAAAAATCTTTTTAAAATAAATAAATTAATTAAATAAAATGGTTAATTCCAGGGATGCCTGGGTGGCTCAGTCGGTTAAACGTCTGTCTTTGGCTCTAGTCATGATCCTGGGGTCCTGGGATCAAGCCCCTCGTTGGGCTCCCTGCTCAGCAGGGAGTCTGCTTCTCCCTCTGACCCTCCCCCCTCTCATGCTCTCTATCTCATTCTCTCTCAAATAAATAAATAAAATCTTTCAAAAAAAATAAAAATAAAAATAAATTAAAAAATAATAAAAATAAAATGGTTAATTATGTGAATTATGCCTCAATGAATATACATATATAATATATATTTTTATGTCCCTTTACATTCTGCCCACCTGCGGCGAGGGTCTTACTTGCCCCCGCCGCAGTCTTGGACATGTTTAATTTTATTTTTAGCTAAAAATAAACAGGATGACAAACTAAAAGAAGCTTGGGCCTCACACAAACCTGTGGTTGAGCTCCAGGTCACAGAACGACTCCTGTTTGACTCAAAATTCACTGTGGCATGTGCCCTGCCACCTTTCTCATACAGCACAGTGAAGGCTCAGTTACCCGGATCCTTGCTCACTACCGGGACATCACCATATGCCGGACAAAACACAAACACGCTTTCTCCCCCGTGAGGTTGCTGGGAAAAGTTTAATCGGCTACAGAAATTTGTGAGAACCAAAGGCCACCTCTGGACTGAAAAGGAAAGTAGCCCTTTGGTTCTGGTTTATCTATTATTAGATCCCCTTCGAGGCTTTACATCCATGTTTGGTGGAAAATAGAGTGATTTTTAAGAGTGTGGTGATTTCCTCTGATAGTTCCTTCATCCTGGCTTCAGTTACTTCAGAGCCTTAAAAAACAGAAGAAGGATATAAGTATTAGCAACATCAGAAACTGAATAATGTAAGTCTTTCAAGTACCTCCAGCTAGTCTTTGCACCATTTTGGTTTGCTCCTAAAGGTCTCCATGTTTGAGGCAAACCGAAATGGAGAGAGGTATGCGTTCCCTGGTGAACATGAATATCCTCCTTCTAAGTGAAACGAAGAGAGCTCATACTGGAGCAATTAACTCTATACATTTGCCAGAAAAGAGAGCTGCTCATCCACTTCAAGGCCTGCCATAACACTAGAGTTATCCCAGGCAGTATCAGCCTCTGAGCTTGAATTTAATAAAGTTATCCAGGCTGCTATCCTCCCTCAGAAAGCCTAAAAGAGCCATGGAGAAAATACGCTGCCCTCAGAAGCTGAGCCAGTCTCTGGCATCTCCCTACAAAGAAATAAAATACTATTTTATTTTATACAAATCCATGGAAATCTGTTTCTCCATGAATGACCTAAATCAGGGGTCAGCAAGCTGCTTTTGTAAATAAAGTTTTATTGGGACACAGCCATGCCCATCCCTTTATGTATTGGCTATGCCTGCTTTCCCCCTCTAATGGCAAAGTAGAATAGTTGCAACAGAGACTGCAGGCTCACAAATCCTAAAATATTTACTATCTGGCCCTTTACAGAGCAAATTTTGTTGATCTATGACAACTCTAACCACTCTAGCCTCCAGATACACATTTAGAGGTGCACTTACAGATTTATTCCTGGCCTCAGGTGCATTCCAGTTTCCCCGCGCTAACTGTGAGCTTTCTCAGGTGCATTCCAGTTTCCCACAAGCACGATCGGCTGTCAGGTCTGTCCTAACTATGCTCCGGGATGCTCATATTTGCTGCCTATGCCAGGCAAATGGGAGCATCCCGCGAGAGCAAAATCCTGCAAGGCAAGTCCTATAATGGTCCCTTCTCCACCAGGACAACAGCTTGTCTGTAAGACAAACAGAGACTACTTGAGGCTTCCATCTTACCTGCTCAGGCAGTCCTGATTATTCCCAGTCCTGTGCTGGTTTCAGCTGATTTCCAACTCGGCTATTCTTGGCTCTGAAAAGCTATCATCACTGGCATCGCTGTATCTATCACTAGATCAAAAGAGGAACGAATTTAGCAAGGTGTAAAAAACCCTGGACCATTATTCTATTTACAATTCAAAACACATTCCATGATTAATCTCCACTCAGAGAAAATGCTAAGCGATATTCTACTACCACTTTCTAGTCACGGCAAAAAGAGGTTAGTCCAACCACACACAATGATCTTCTGTCAGAGGAGCTGATCACTTGCTTTCATCTTAAGTTGGAAGCAACTTATTCAGAAAATTTATAAAAGCATTTCAATTTAGATTAAAATTTATAATCTTCTGAAGGCCACTAATAGAGGCCAGCAGCATGAAAGTTTTCCGTTGCAACAAACATTTTCATACGTCCAAGGGCTTCAGAAATCATTTCCACAATTATGGCTATTTTCACATTAGAAGCTTTATGGGATGCTCCGACTACCTTGAGTCACATGTAGTATTCAAAATAGGACCAATGACTGACGTAGATGCTGCAATGCTGGGTTACCTCAGAAGTACACCTTCTCCATGACAGAGCCCTGCAACTGTAGTTTTGCTTTGAGCCATGGGCTCAGGTTGGGGTTCCTCTTGCTCGGTTCCAAATCAATCAGCAAGTAAATCAACTTCACAGGAGTTCTACTGATCTATGGAGATGACGTTGTCAGGAAGTAAGTGTTTTATGACTGACCCATTCCTAGCCTTGACCAACTGTTTGCTGACTTACAGCAATAGAAGTCTGAATTCCATAACACGTGAAAATCCACTCTTTCTTTCTTTCTTTCGTTCTTTCTTTCTTTTTTTTTAAGGAGGAAAGCAAACTGAAGAAACCCTCTGCTGACACGTTAGGAAGCAAAGATTTACTCTAAACATATTGAGCGTGTATCAATAAATAGGTCAACAAAAATGTAAAAGACAACCTCACTCTCCTCCCTGACTTTTGAACAAAATACTGGAAAGGCTGTGGGGGCGGGGCTCGAGTACAGAGAGGAGATAGAAGAGCATTGAGAATTGGCAGAAAAGACATGTTAGATAAACATATAAATCAACAGATCCTCAAAACAATCAAGGAGAAGATACCTCCTACTTAGATTTTAGAGCAGGAAAATCACTTCTGTTACAAAAGGGTTTCCAATAAAGAAAACACAGGAATAACTAAATAATTTTTTTTTAACTGCCCCCCCCCACCCCGGGGAGCCTGGGTGGCTCAGTTGGTTAAGCAACTGCCTTCGGCTCAGGTCATGATCCTGGGGTCCTGGGATCGAGCCCCGCATCGGGCTCCCTGCTCAGCCGAAAGCCTGCTTCTCCCTCTCCCACTCCCCCTACTTGTGTTCCCCCTCACGCTGTCTCTCTCTCTCTCTGTCAATTAAATAAGTAAATAAAATCTTTAAAAAAAAACAAAAAAAAAACTGCCCCCAAAAGTTGGTATGTCCTTCCTTATCCATGCACTCTCATTACACAAATGTCGAATCCTTCCTGGTTCTGTGTGACAAAAAGGGAATTGGAAGTTGCACTCAACTTCCTCTGGGAGAAGAAATGAAGGTTAGGGTGTTCAGGTGATTCACCCAGCACACAGCTCATTCGAGGTGGGGTCAGCATCCCCATCATGCCAACCCAGGCCACAAGCTCAAGTCTAAGCTGGGCTGCAATGTGCCAGCAGGCACCTTGGGGCATGTCCCCTGACTCCACAAGCGAGAAGGCCAAAAGAGCCAAGGAACTCCCATTTTCTCAGGCATCAGATGTTACACCTGCTTCCTTCCTGACCTCGGAGCCCAGAGAAGAGTAAGGTGGGCCCACATCTTCCCCCTCACACTCCTGGTTGTACTATTTATTAGCCACATATCTTTGGACTGGTCACTTGACTCCTGAGAGTCTAGGAAAAAAGTAGTAACAATACGTACAACCTCACCAAAATGTTATGAGGGCCAAAAGGGAATGTCTAAATGTGCTCTGAAGACTACATAAAAATGTAAGCCATCGTTGTTTATGAGAGTTACATATTTATAACATGGCATCTCTCAAAAAGTCATGGAAATATGAAGAAGTCACAAAAACTGCCAATTGCATGCTTTTCAGAATTGCTTTTTTTTTAAGATTTTATTTATTTATTTGAGAGAGAATGAGATAGAGAGAGAGAGCATGAGAGGGGGGAGGGTCAGAGGGAGAAGCAGACTCCCCGCCGAGCAGGGAGCTCGATGCGGGACTCGATCCCGGGACTCCAGGATCATGACCTGAGCCGAAGGCAGTCGCTTAACCGACTGAGCCACCCAGGCCCCCAGAATTGCTTCTTGTCCCAAATAATTCCCTGCCCACATTAGCCAGCAGAGTAGGGTGGGTCTGTTTCTAACCTAACGGCCCTCATTTCTGTCTGATGGCTGGCTCCCCCAAACTCGGACAACACATCAAAATGGCATGGGGAGACTCAGCTTGAGTTTAGTCATTTCTAAGGCAAATGAGCGGGTTTGGTGATTCTTTTTCCTATGTGTCAGGGGCCAGAAGTAGGACAATGAAATAAACCATGGCACTCAAGAACAGAATCATTAAAATAGGCATTGCTGCTCAACGTGCTGATTTCAGGGCATCCACGTGCCAGCAAAAAGCAAGCGCTAGGAATAAAATGTGGATCATCACCACACACGGAACAGCAGCGGCTCTGTCACGTTCAGTAAAATGTGAATGCTACTCTGTGCTGCGTCTGACTTAGGGGTTCATTTGAGTTTCACACAGAACAAACTTAAAGAAGTCATAAGATATACTTGTCTGAGTATATTTTCACTTAATTCGCGACATCTCAGCTCTACCTTAAGACTAACCCATCTTTTAAAGTCATCTTCTCTGTACACACATTTCTCAGTAGGGAAAATTATTAGATATCAAGGTCTTACATGTTAAACTTTATGAAATGCCACAGAATACAGACCCATTTGTGTATATCTTGATATATTTGAGGAGGGGAAGTTTTAAACCTGCAGTGCCCAATATGGTAGCCACAAGCCACAGGACGCTATCTACATTTAAGTCAATTAAAACCGAATTGAACTGAAAATTCCATGCCTCACTCACACATATTAAGTGCAGTTCAAGTGCTCCATATGTTACCGGGTTGCTCGGTTCTTGCCCCAGATGCACCGAAGAATTGGAAACCCGAGACCAGAATGGGGAGATAGAGTTCATTAAGTAGATAAGCATAGTACACTTTCACGAGCGAAAACGGGCCACTATCAGAGCAAGAGTGGCAATGGCCCCAAGAAGCTCTAGGTGCATCCTTCTAAGCCTGTTTTCTTCCCTAAATTTGGCTTTGACAGATATGTTCGATTGACAGCTGGTTATATAACATTTTGGCTTATGCGCATGCGCCTACCCATGACGCATTCTGTTACAACCGTATTTATCTATGTATTGTATATTTATGAGTTTCTAAGGAGCTTTTGCTGTGACCTTAAGGACACGTTGCGCCTTTTGTGCGCATGCTCAGCCCTTGGAAGTCCCCTTGTGGCTTCTGAGCCAGCTCTGTGGCGAGGCCTTTCCTGTTCTCTTAGCTCTTAGAGGTGGCTCTGAAGGTGTGGCTGTTAACCCTCAGGGCTGGCTCCAAGGGTGTGACCAGCATCTCCTTTATCCCTCCTCCCTCGGGCCCAACTAACCGCCCCACAAATAGTCCTGTAGGGCTGGTGACTGTCATATTCGGCAGTGCAGATTATAGAACAGTTCCATCATTGCCGAAAGTTCTGTTGGATAGCACTGATTTTAAAACAAACGAGTAATGATAAAAACAGCAACAGCAACAAACTATAATCACCATGCATTGGTTCTCCTTGTCACTTCCTAAAAAAATTTTTTTAAGGTCTGGCTATCTACAGTTAATTAAAATCATGGCAAACGGCAAATGTCTCTCATGCATCCATGTGTCCCCCCAATAACAGAAGCACTCTTTTAAAAAAAGTTTTAATATATATATGTATATACACACTTTCTTTTTTTTTTTAAAGTAGGCTCCAAGCCCAGTGTGGGACCTGAACCCACAACCCCAAGGTCAAGAGTCACATGCTCTACCGACCGAGCCAGCCAGATGCCCCCTATATGATTTTTTACAAGACAAAATCAGAATCACCAGCAGTGATTCATGGGAATCTCTATCCTTACAACACTGGCTTGACCTAGGAGACTTGACTGCAGCAATCTACGTGTGGTTCTTTGACAAACAAAAGGTTGGTCATCGTCGTTTGTTTGTCAAAAATTCCTGGTTCCTAGTAAATTCCCAATATAAGAAAACATATATTTCAAGGCACTAGGACAAGATATAGTAATGCCTCATATATCCCACTTTTTATGCCATCCCAGGGGCAGCCGTTAAGCCACTTCTTCTCCATTAACAGAAAGAGGTGGTTGGAATTTTAAAAAATTTTGATGGCCAACTTAGGATTCCCAGCATGCATGAGTTCCTACAATGCTTTGTATCAAAATCCATTTCATGTGGAAAAAGCGTGTTTTAAAACAGGTTGCCATGCACACAGTTTTCTCCAAAGCATTGTTACTGCTTTACTTACTTCCTTTTCAAAGAGCCCCTGGAAGCCATAAAATGTAAGAGCAATGGAATAAAAACTTAGTATGCTTTGATGAGTTTTGCACTGAATAGTAAATGGTAGAATACAACCCCAGCAGGGCATTAAAAGCACAGTAGTCTCTATCACTATTAACTCCATCCCTGGCTGGCACCATATCATCAGCACTGCAGTGAACCACCATCAATAAAGAGCACCTTTTAATCAACATTTAATCCCTAAGGGAAGGTGTATTCAAATGTGGTTTATTAGCAGCACTTTACCAAAAAAAGTCTCAAGGTATGCAGTTGGTGACAAACAATGGGGGCAGAGGGGGCGGCGCTGATTTAAAAGGTGTTTAAAAAACTTAAAATAGAATCATTTTCTTTTTCCAGTTCACTTTTGCTTGAAATGTAACAAAGGGGAAAAAGTAGTATTTTTATATCAGTTTAAAATGTACAAAGCACCATCTCAACTATTCTTTACAGCAGCCCAAAAGGATGAAGATCCTGAAGTTTAGGAGTAGAGACTTGGGAAAAATTACCCAGTAAGCAGCAAACCCAGAAACCAAATCCATAGCACCTGCTCTACTCGTTCACACTGTCCCCAGAGAAACAAACTATTTGCACCTGTCCGGGAGCAAGAATTTCCTGTCCCCTTTAAGGTACTCCTAGCTGGACTAAGAATCAAAGTGACATGAGACAGATTAACAGAAGAAAATTGGAGGGACTAAAGTTTCTCTTGAGCCTGCAGGGTCTTCATTGCCTTCAACTCAAAACAGTCCACGTGCAGACGTGGCATATTTTGAGAAGACCTGTCCCAAACCCCTTCAAACTTGAACTAATCTTTATGCCAAACTGGCCCATCTTGGGATGGCCAGCCCTTGGCCCCTACACACCATAGACTGCAAGAATGGCCCTTGGCAACATCAACCATGCAGCCCAAATGTTGAAAAAAAATAGGCAAGGTGATCCCAAGTTTAAAATAGTGCTGGAAAACGCACATCAGATTCATGCAGGGGGAAAAAAGTATCTTACCCTCCTAGTCAAAGAGAAAGAGGTACCCAAGGGGGGATAAGTATGCCTTAGAGGGAGAGATGCACACACTACAATCAATAGAGAGGCCACACCCACCTCCCATGCCCACTGTCAGGAAGTAGCATTCTAACAGGATACAGATTGGCATTCACCTCTCACTAAGCAGTTCAGGAATGTATATCAAGGACCTCAAAAGTGGTGTGAGCTGAGGCAAAGGCATTAAAAGCTTCTAGGGAGATCGAGGGACTGCAAGCTGTTCCCTAAGGATTTGTGTGCATTTTATTCTCTAAGTCAAAGGAAGCCACTGAGAGTTTTAAACTCCAAAATAATGTAGGAAGATGGACTGAGAAGAGGAAAGCTGGAGGTATAGAGACCAGATAGGAAGCTTTGTAGTAGGCAAGAGATGAAGAAGACCAGAACTTCACACTAATTTAGAAGGGCTTGCTTAGTGGAGTGGGATGGGAGAACGACTCAGGAACTTGGCTTTCAGAATGTGTTCTCCATTACTAACTGATAAGGTCATTTCACTGGGTGTAGGCTGATGTGCTTTACGGTGAATGCTTGCTTTCCTTCTGAGAGTCTGGAATTTGAGTGGTTGCTAGGTAGAGAATGCCTATGTAACCAGCCCCAATAAAAACCCTAAACTCTGAGTCTCAAATGGGCTCCTCTGGGCACAAACATCAGACACATGTTGCTGCATGTTCCCTGCTGAAGGGCAGATGAGCTCTGTGTGAGCTCTCATGGGAGGAGGGGGCATAGGAAACCTGCAAATAGGTTTCTCCACACCCCACTTACATCTTTTCCTCTTAACTGAGCCAGCTGTGTGTGCTTACTCTGTCACTGAAGTGAGTTTTAACCATGAGTACCACTATATTCTGATTTCCTTCTAGTTAATCATCAAATGTGTGGGTCGTCTTGGGGGGACCCCCAAAACAAAGGCTTTCAGTTTGATTTTGCATGTACTTCCTGAGCAGCTTATAAAAACCTAAAAAATACTATCCTAAAACTGTTATGCCTTTCTCGAACCGAAGACTGCAAGTTGAAAACCAGGCGGAATTGGTCCTCATAACTGGGTTTCCACTCTATAGACAGCAGAGCAGCCAAGAATTTAGCTCATCAGCTCTAGATCCCAAAATAATATTCTCACCGCAACTTCCCAGGCACTAAAAGATAATTGTTCTCCACAGGCCAGAACGCAGAGGTTATAGTTCAGATGTACTCACTCAAAGCCAAAGATTTTTGTATTCTGGGCTTTAAAGATGTCAGCTGCGCATGTGCCATATAATTACACACCGTCAGCCAATTTCTGGGGAAGGAAGTCACTCTGCTGGTGTTCATATTCCTTGTTACGTTTGTTTGTGATGGATTATAGACAGTAATCTTGTTTGACAGAAATACAGTACCAGCTCAGCTCACATTAGAGCCTGGCCACGAAAGCACTCGTTCGCTTTTCATCGTTCACTCACGCCGCAGAGCTGGGCAGGGAGGAGCTGAAGTGCAAGGTTCCTCTGGAATCTGGGTGTCTGTCACTGGGTTAACTCATGGTCACCATTCTTAGTTGGAAAACCACCCGCACCCCCGCGAGGTGTCAAAATTAGACTAGACTATACCCATCCTCCCCTGCTACCCAACGTTAGTACTTTAATGGGTACTAAACTACCCCGTGCTCTAGGGAGCCAGGGAGATCACGATAAACAAGGTGTCGGCTGCCCTTAAGAAACACACCGGTTTATGGCTGACACGTAGGAATTCTCTGACCACCGCGGAAGCCTGCTAGTCAGCTGTAACTCCAATACCAGCCTCGGAGTTATATTAAGAAGTCTTGCCTTGTCCTCGAGACATACTGAGTCTTGCTCAGGAGTCCCTAGCAAGCAACCATTTTTCTCAGAAACTGCTGCTAAGCTTTGCCCAGAAACCACCATCCCCCCCCAACCCCCCCGCGGGAAGCAGCGGGCCATCTAACACACAGGTGCGCAGTCCACACAAATTAGAGAAGGCTCGTTCTTGGCCGTTGCTGCCAAATAGCCTGACATTATTTCGCCCGGCCATCTAACTTCCTCCGCTGCCACCCCCCTCTTACAGCCGGGAAACCAGTTGCCCTGGCTCAGCGGAGCAAGGAGTGATCATTGAGTCAGGAAGACACCTGACAGGGAAATACGTAAAGCTGTTCCCGTTTGAAAACTGGCTACAAGAAATGAGAGAGCTGTGAGCTTCTCCTCGCAAGTAATGTCACAAATAAGCAGGCTTGTGTAACACAAGCACACGCACACCACACCAGACACAGATCCTGGCAGCTCTCGACTGCAACATCACCAGGGTTATTTGCTGGGATGAGGGTCAGCAAAGGTAATCTTCTAAATGACATATATCCGGGGCGCCTGGGTGGCTCAGTTGGTTAAGCGACTGCCTTCGGCTCAGTCATGATCCTGGAGTCCCTGGATCGAGTCCCGCATCGGGCTCCCTGCTCGGCGGGGAGTCTGTTTCTCCCTCTGACCCTCTTCCCTCTCATGCTCTCTGTCTCTCATTCTCTCTCTCTCAAATAAATAAATAAAATCTTTAAAAAAAAATAAAAAATAAATGACATATATCCGGTTACTGCGTTAGCAACCCTTCATAACCCCTCTATGATTCTGGCTAGTTCCCTCCACTTTTAAAGTTATTGCATCCAATATTCTTGCAGGAGAAGAAGTAAAGATATAAATTCTCCCCAAACTAATATTTAAATGTAAAGAAATTTTAATGAAAATCCCTAAGGGATTTTTTTTTTATTTGAACCCAATTTTAAAAATCGTTGCGTAATTCATCTGGAAGAATAGCAAAATATATTTTTTAAAAAGTTAAATAATGGGCATAGGGGGGCTCCTGGGTGGCTCAGTCATTAAGTGTCTGCCTTCAGCTCAGATCATGATCCCAGGGTCCTGGGATCGAGTCCCGCGTCCAGTTCTCCGCTCGGCCTGAGGCCTGCTTCTCCCTCTCCCACTCCCCCTACTTGTGTTCCCTCTCTCACTGTGTCTCTCTCTGTCAAATAAATAAATACATAAAATCTTTAAAAAAAAAACTATAAAGACTATATAAAGTCCTTCTTTAAAGATCTAGGGAAAAAGAAAACCATGATTACCAACTTAAAAGACAAACAAACCCACTTTGAAAAATTATTTGCAACCTAACAAAGGATTAATGTCCTTTATGTATAAAGAGCTTACCAATCAGTAAGATAAAGGATACAATAGCAAAAGGAAAAATAGTGCAGAGGGTATGAACAGGCTAGTCACAAAAAAACAAATAAATATATAAAATATTTATATATATTCATTAATCAGAGTCACCAAAAGCAAATCCCATTTTTCACTTATCAAAATGACACAAACTTCTAAAATAACACCCAGCATCAGCGTGATTCGGAAAGCTAACATGTCACTGCCTTGGATGTGAAGAAATCATTTTTATTCAGAGAAAAAAAATCAGGATCGGTAAGAAAGAAAAAAATTACTCTTCATTTCAAAAAAGTCCTGTACTGATATTAAATTTCACGAGAACCCTAAAATGTTGATATAAGTGCAGCTGGGGTTGGTGCTGAGAGCAGTAAGCTGGTTACCTAGAAGACAGCTTGCATCCCTGTTGCAAGTAGGCATGCAGGCTCCCGGTTGCCGCAAGTAACAGGCCCAGGTATGGAGGGGAAGGCTTCATCGGCCTAGAAGAAAACTCAGGATGGAATTGGACACCAACAAAATAGGGGTGATCTGAAATGAGAATAATCATGATGTGACTGAAGCAGACAAACATGAGAGCTGCTTTAAAGGTCTTATCTTTGAATAAGAAAACGCATCAAATGGTGAGACAATTAACCTGTTACCATCACTGGCAGCTACTCTCACGAACCATCTTCAAGGCAGAATCTCAAACGGCAAAACACATCTCGCTTAATGAGAGATCTGGCATTTTATCTGTGCAAGGTGTTAGAGGGAGAAAAACCAAGCAACATTTTTGAATGGCAAGATGAATTCTGCTTTGCCCAAAGTCCACCTGCTTTTTGAAGGCCCTTCGTAGACGTATGTTGTCTCCATTCCCACAGTATCCCTCACGCTAGAGGCTAGCTGTAGGGCCTTCCGTCCCTTAGCTGGCTTCCGGCCAGTTCCTACAAGGTCGTTTCCTTTCCCAAGGGAAGAGTCCCCTGGGAATGCAGCAAGTACGACCGCTTTTCTCGTCACAGCTTTACGATGGATATTAATCAGAGGTGGCAAACATGAAACTGACCTTGCACCCCTATTTCAGCCTCTGCCAACTTATTGCCTGTGAGGACGAGTCTCGGAGTGATAAAGGGATGGCCTTTCAACATGTTAATGGTGGTTGTAGCTCCAGGTGGTAAGAGGTCAAGATACTTTTGTTCTCTTCCTTATACTTTTCCCTACTGTGTGAAACTTTTCCATGAGCATATGTTATTTATATTATCGGGGGCAAATGAAGCAATTTCCAAATTGAAGGTTGTAAAAAGCTCGTACAGGAGCAATTCGAGTTCTCCTAGATGGAATGGAACAGAAAAGTAGCTTTACCCAGCTACTTTTAAACACACAAATCCCCTTTTGGATTGGAAAACATTAAATGGGCAACATTTCCAAATCTGGGTAGAAATTTTACAGGAGTGCAAATTCCTTCCCCCAATCAGAACTCTCAAAAACTATGTTGGTTTTTTTTTTTTCCCCCCAGATTAGGAAGCAACTTCTAATTAGAAATCAGGCAAATCTCTAATCCCATAATTACTATAGTACAGAGCATGGTTGTCGCTGTATTCCCTACTTTAAAAATCATTTTAATTGCTATGTATATCAAACCGAAGATGACAGAATATAAGTTTTATAGGGGGAGTAAATATAACTTTAAAGCTTTCAACGAGATGCTTTATCAAATGATCTAAAAATCTAGTGTGGAATTCAAAATCACAAATCCCCATCACTTACCGCTGGAGACCCAAAGCTCCTACTACAATAGTAAGGAAATGATGACTGGACGGAAATGTCCACTCTCGTAAGGTTATCACTGAAAGCTTTGCGATACAAAATGGTAGCTCTTAGCCACATGTGGCTATTTAAATTCATTCAAATTAATTGAGCACATATCAAGTGTTCAATAGCCACACGTGGCTAGTAGCTACCATATCAAACAGGGCAGAATAGTCCATCATTGCAGCAAGTTTCACTGGACAGCTCTGAGTCCAGAAAAATCCAGTGTAGAAATCTTGTACATCGCATCTAGGAAGAAGCCTCCTTGAATGAGAGGGACACTCAGGTATGAGAGGTTGGTGAAGAGAATGCCACCCTCTCCCAGGAACGTGTCCCCTCAAGAAAAGAAGAAAAGCAATCATCCACTCTTAGAAAAGAAATGAAGCAATGTAGCTTTAAATTTCAGATGCAATGAATCTTACAGCACGGCATCTAGGGATGTCTTTGAAAGACACAGACGGTAATTGTGCTTTTGTACAACTGCAGCAGAAGCTACACAAAGAATCGTGTCATGGCCAGGGACCAAAAAATATCTGAATGAATGGACCACTGTTCTGAATCGCTTTCTCCAAGAGAATCCCCTATGCCAATATGAGGAAAGAAATGAAAAGTTTTTATTTTGATGGTGTTCTATCAGTCAGATAAAGTATCTTTGAAATAGTGCTCTTAATTGCTTTGAATCACGTTCTGACATTATACTAATCTCAAACTTTGTTGTTACTTTTATTTATTTATTTATTTTTTTAAGATTTTATTTATTTGACAGAGAGACACAGCGAGAGAGGGAACACAAGCAGGGGGAGCGGGAGAGGAAGAAGCAGGCTTCCCGCGGAGCAGGGAGCCCGATGTGGGGCTCGATCCCAGGACCCTGGGATCATGACCTGAGCCGAAGGCAGACGCTTAATAACTGAGCCACCCAGGCGCCCCTTTGTTGTTCCTTTTAGAACTCCTTTAGGAAATGTAGACATTCACAGAAATGCTTCTAAGGGGTAGCCAAGATCAGAATCTTCTGGGGAATTTTCCTTAATAAAACGAATTTCCTTGCAATTGGCTTTTTAAAAAAATGGCAGGATTTTACAGCGTCTCTCGTTTCCTTTCCAACCCTCATTCAAAAGTGTCAATGGGAATCTAAATCCGTGCAATGAAAGAGGCATCTAAGTATTTGCTCACAATAATGAGAGCCAGGAGAATTAAAAGAAAGTAAGTACTTGAATGAAGTAAGCAAACAGCAATCTGCTTATGAAATTCTCTGCCCTCTCACACACCAGAAAGATTTAAGAGACTTCAACCCTGACCAGTGATCCACACTATAAAAATTCTAAAGGATGGGCATTTCCATCAGAGAGACTACAGGAAATACATCCTCATCTTCTAATTCAAAACTTCGGGCATGGACTGATAACGTTAGGTGGCGTGTCCAGTGCAAACAAGAGGAACAGTAACATCTACCGAGGGGGTAGCAGGACCTGGTTTGGCTCCAGCCCCACCTGTGATGAGCTGGACATCTCTATAAAGTGGGAATAACATCATCTGTCTTCTAAGTTACATAAGGCACGCAGAGTCCCTAGCAAGGGGTCTAGGCAGAAGCATCTAGTGAGTGTGCACTCAGTGTCCACTGCTTTCCTTCTTTGAGGGTCCAGGTAACATGTCACTGCATTCAGAGAAGCTCTCGCCAACTTCAATTCTGCTCCCTGCTTGGGACTCCTGAAGTACCTGAACAGATTCCAGACAGAAAAGGAAAGGGGCAGAGAAAAGGAATTTGAAGTAGCGGATGGTGATATGGGCTCAGATGGTAAAAGAAGTAGGAAATTTAGAAGAGTAAGTCCAGAATACCTGTAGCCTAAAGAAGACAGGTTGAAAAGGTAGGTTCTAGGAAATCAGGTTACCATTTTTACAGTATCCCGTACAAACTAAGCATTTGATAAATGAGCGTGGTTTATCCACCGAATTTGTGTCACATGCACTGCACACTCAGAGCCCTGTCCTCGTTAGGAGGTGCTGCCGAGGGGAGAGCCTGGAGGCAGGAAGGAGCTTTAGGAGGACCCTGGGTCGGAGTCACCACGCGCTGGGGATGAGGGTGAGAGGGATGGGAATGCAATCGCAGCTCGATCTTTCTAGAGACAGAATCTACAGGACTTGACAGCTGATTTTAAGTTGGGGGTAGAGAGGGGAAGAAGAACTAAATAAGGCCGATTTTAAGCCTGATGGTCTAGGACAGGGGTTCCCACCCAGGGGCGAATGTGCCCCTCAAGGACATTTGGCAATGTCTGGAGATGGTTTGGGGTGTTGTGACATTGGGAGGTGGGGACGATGCTACTGGCATCCGGTAGGTAGAGGCCATGGATGTTGCCCAATATCACACAGTGCACAGGACCGCCCCCACCATAAAGAATGATCCCCCTCCCAATGCCAATGGCGGCGAGGGTGAGAAACCCTGAACAAGGAGATTGAGCATGACTTAGCAGAAATAGACGGGAGGATCAGCTAGTTTGGAAAGCATGTAACTTAGGTTTAAATAAGTTGAGCTGGGATTGCTAGGAGAACATCCAGATAGACAAACAGGTCAAGCAGGCACCAGAACATGTTAGGTTCAAGTCAGTTAAATGAAGTATATATGTGTGGGTCTACAACAGGGGTTGGCAAACACTTCTGTTAAGGGCCAGGTAGTAAGTAATGTTCGAGAAAGAGCTGGGACCAGCGGTAAGCATGGGCTTACTATGTATTTGCAGCTCTGAATGAGAATAGTGTCCTTGTCCTCTGTCTCATCAATAATGGTGTATGGTTTGTGCCTAGGCTCTTGAGGGTGTCCCAGCCTCCACACAAACAACTTCTTCAGCGATCTTCCCCAACAGAAATCCCTATCCCTTTGTGCTGTGTTTGGTCTCACTAAGAACTTCTGTGGGTGTAGTGACTAGTGTTCGAAAGTTAAACGACTGGCCCACACTTGACCATGGAGCACAAGTGGTACGGAAAGGCAGACTCCAGGTAGAATGAGGGGCCGGATCCCACACACAACAGATGTCAAAACCAGTCACAAGTAGGGGCGAGGGCACTGGGCCATTCTTCCTCAAAAGAGGGAGAAAGCAGAGTGCTACTCAATAGTGGGCCGCCTGCCTTTTCCAGAGCAACTAGCCTAGAGGCTAGCAACAGGAGAAGGCCCAGAAAGGGGGCAGGGATGGTGAGGAAGCATACTGCTAGTAGAACTGGTAGACCCGGAACAACGTATCATTTTCGGGTAGATTCAGACTAGTGGGCCCCCAAATGATTAGAATTATAAGTGGTCTGGTTTTTTTCATGTACTTTATATTTAGTCATATTATTTCTATTTAGTTGCATATTATTTCAAAGGAGAGAGGAAAAGGAGAGCAAACAAAACGAGTCTCAACTTATGGCTTCACATATAACGACAAATTATACCTTCCTATATAACAACAAAAAGACGTTAGGTTACCATGAAAATTTTCAAAAACAAAGAGCCACTTACTTGCCAGTTCAATGATTTCCATCCTCTGTCCATCGACATCCTGACCTACAAAACTTAAGTCATTCTGCTCCAACTGACTGATCAGGCTTGGGTTCACCTGGAAAAACAAGAAATTAAGTGCCTTTGGGCAGCAGAGCCATAGAGACATATCAGCCTATGAAAATGTCTTCCATCAGTTGGGTGGGTTTTCCATTTCAGTGATGCTCTTAACTAGTGGTTAATTTCTATATCCCACCCCCAAAGCCTATTTTTAAACTCAGGATGAACCTGAGAAACAGTCTAATCACAGCCCCTAAACCTGAGAGGCCCACCTTCTGTTGCTCAAAGGTGAGATTCAAAAAGTAGGACTGTGACACAGATATTCTGACTTGGAAACTTGAGATTAGCTATTTATAGCCATCATCATATTTGCTTCTTCCCTTGAGTTATGTGTAATTAACTGTTTCTCCCCTAAATCACAAATCTGCTTGAGGACTGAAACGATCTTATTTCCCTTGTGACTAACCCCAATGCTTTCTTCACATATAGTTACATAAAAGCTCTAAGGATTAGAAGCTTGAAGCAGTTCTTCTGCTAGAATATTGGTTATAGATGACAACCCGACGGCCTGGTGCTCAGCCCCTTCCCTCATTCTTCGCATCCCTAGTCCTTTCCCAAACTTTTCAGCCTCTTCTTCACAGAAATCACTAACTCATCTAAAATCAAAGTGGGGTCCACCTGTCCTCCTCAATCTTAACCCCATATGTTTTTATTTTATTTTTTAACATTAGGCTAGTTCTCATAATTTGTAATTATTTTTCCTTTTTTTAACAGCTTTATTGAGAAATAATTCACATACCATACACTTCACCCACTAACAGTGTACAACTCAATGGTTTTTAACACATTCACAGGATTTCAGCCATCGCCACAATGAATCCAAGAATAGGCCCTATCCCCTCTAACCATCATCCCCCTAATCCCATCATCACCTCCCCACCAGTCCTAGGCAACCACTAATCAACATTCTGTCTCTTTAGATTTGTCTGTTCTGGGCATTTCATGTTAATGGACCCACATAGTATGTAGTCTTTTGTAACTGGCTTCTTTCGCGAAGGATCATGTGTTTTAGGTTCGTGTCTATAGTAACATGTATCAATATTTCATTTCCTTTTATTATCAAACAATTCCATCGTATGGATAGACCACATTTCATTTACCCATTCATCAGTTGATGGACATTTGGGGCGTTTCTACTTTTTTTTTTTTTTAGCTATTATGGATAATGCTGCTTTGACCGTTTGTATACAAGTTGTTGTGTGCATGCACGTTTTCATTTGCCTTGGGTTATATATCTAAGGATGGAATTACTGGGTCATATGATAACTCTGTTTAACTTTTTGAGGAGCTGCCAGATGATTTTCCAAAGTGGCCGCACCATTTTACATTCCTACCAACAATGTGTCATCACCAACACTTGTTATTATCTTTTTTCTAAAAGATTTTATTTATTTAACAGAGAGAGAGCACAAGCAGGGGGAGAGGCAGGCAGAGGGAGAGGGAGAAGCAGACTCCCCACTGAGCAGGGAGCCCCACGTGGGGCTCGATCCCAGGACCCCGGGATCATGACCTGAGCCGAAGGCAGACACTTAATGACTGAGCCACCCAGTTGCCCCTATTATCTGTCTTTTGATTATAGCCAGCCTAGTGGGTATGAGGTGGTATCTCTTTGTGGTTTTTTTTTTTTTTTTTTTTTAAAGATTTTATTTATTTATTTGAGACAGAGAGAATGAGAGACAGCATGAGAGGGAGGAGGGTCAGAGGGAGAAGCAGACTCCCTGCCGAGCAGGGAGCCCGATGCGGGACTCGATCCCGGGACTCCAGGATCATGACCTGAGCTGAAGGCAGTCGCCTAACCAACTGAGCCACCCAGGCGCCCTCTCTTTGTGGTTTTGATTTGCATTTCCCTGATGATAAATGACGTTGAACACCTCACCTCTTCATTTGCTTATTGGCCACTTGTGTATCTTTTTTGGAGAGATGTCTATTCAGAATCTTTGCCATTATTTAATACTCAGTTGTAAGAATTCTTTATATAGTCTAGATAGAAGTACCTTATCTGGTATCTGATTTCATCTGTACTTATTTTATCTGTTATCTTATTTTTTGTCCTGTCCATTAGAATGTAAGCTCCCTAACAGGAGAGAGACTGTGTGTCTTTCCCCCTTCCATCTCTAGTGCATATCAGATATGAAATAAGTATGCAGGAATGGATGGCCACACCATTGTGTGCACAGTATTTCTTACACCTCCTGGCTACCACCTAGGCAAAGCAGCTCAATAGTTTCTGGTCCCACCAGCTGGGCCAGTTCCCAGTGGAAAGAAGACCAAAAATGGCCTCTACTCATCAAATTGCTCCCTAATTGTAGTGACACTGTTGGTAGCCTACCCGACATCGATTCCCATTGGTCCTCCCTCCAAACAGAACCCTTGACTTTTTCCGGCATCTACGCCGCCCCCACAGGACTCATGGGACTCCATCTCCCCCATTCTAGAAGTTGGCCCTGACTAGTCTAAGCCAAACGTGATAAACCTATACCTATAGGCTGATGAATAATGCAAGAACCCAGGTTTAACCCTGGTTTAGCTTTGCCCTTGCAATGGTTACTAGTTCACAGGTGGGCAGGTAATCTATACTGATCCAATCAGGCTGAAGAAAAACTTCCATGTCTAAGAGAGATGCGTGTTGCCTCAGCTGCGGCTGGTAACCACCTTGCAGCTAGGAGAGAGACCAGCCTAAGGGCAAAGCAAACACACAGAAAAAGGTAAGGCCAATAGAATCCCAGAAATAGTTGAAGCCCTGATCATACCATGCCTGGAGCCTACTCAGCCTCTGAACTACCTATTACCAGATATAACAAATTTCCTTATTGTTGAGGCTGGTTTGAGTGAATAATGAGCAGGGATTTTGATTCTAACTAACCAAAAGCATCATAATTGATACTCCAATAACCCTGGTATAGACAGCCCGCATTTTGAGGAACCTATGCTTGTCATGTGACAATCTCAACGATAACTCTTATTAATCATGTGACACTAAGCCTCATGCTCAATGTAGACTTCCGAAGAGGTTCCCAAATGAAGAATCCGCTATGTGATAGCCAGAGATGCCTCCCTATCCCGAGAGGCATATGGTTCAGAAGATGTAAGTTCTCTTTTCCCAAACCTGCCAAAATAAAGGGCAGGGGGTTAAGGATAAGGATGATGCCCTTATCTTGGTCTAGGAGACAACAGTTAGGGTAACCTAGAACCCTGATGTGTCCTATGTGCAGATATGTAAGATTTTGCCTTTGAAAAGCCAAGAAGGGAAGAGTGTCCCCGTCCCAACTGCCCTCCTCTGGTAAATTTGGCATGACTCCCCTGAGCCCGATGGATAGCACCGAGCTGGACACCTTTTCCAGAGGTCCGCCTGTAATCACTGGAATTCTTCGAACTAAGCATCTACATTCCACAGTAATTCAGTGTGTAGGCCATACCTCATACCGATGTCTGTGTCTTTCTTCTATAAAAGGGACATCACCATAAAGTTTCCCTGTAAAGATACAAGAGTGAAATTAATATCAAAGTAATCAGCTTTGGAACCACATCCAGAGCATATGTGTGGAGGATGTCTCTTTGACCTCTAGCCATATATCGGAGGCCTAAAAATTACCTGGACTCCAGATAGTCATCTAGATTTTCTTCTCTTCCAGTACAGAACAGCAATAGCTTTTGGAAACCCTGAAGCAATTCTCAAGTAAGCCATCAGCACTGCATAAAGGGAAGCCCTCTGTTATACAAGTCCACCATGAAGTCCAACAGATGGGCTGTCCTTTTCCACACCTGCCTGCACTAAGTACTGAGAGGCGGAGTAACATCTGAGCACCGTGGCTCCTGTGCAGACTCCTAACAGGGCTCATTTTACAAAAGAAGAAAATGAAACCGAAAAAATGGAAATGAAACTGAAGGACTTGCCCAAAGCCCCGCCCACTGGCAGCACAGTCCGATCTTGAGCCCAGGACCCCTCACACCTGGTCCGCACTTGTTCCACCACACCAGCTGCCTCTGTGTACTGGCCAAATTGGTTTACACCCTGCCTTAAAAATATGCCTGTCCTTTGACTCTAAAAATTTGGCCTCTAAGAATTTACCCCTGAAAATAGAAACGAAGACAGAGAGTTCACCACGAAGATGTGCACTGCTTCGTTCTTTAACAGCGAACAACTGGAAACAAGCTGAGCACCAGGCGCAGAGGAGTGCTGGATTAAATGAGAGCACATCTATACCAACAGCTCTTAACCAGGAGTGCGTGGCTGGCGGTCATGTGTCGCTAAAGTGTGCCCATGTCGCCATGGGTGCCGCAGTCCGGAGCAGTACGTTGGGCATGACCTATTAGGCAACGGGCACGGTGATCGGGGGGGGGGTCCAGTGACTGCGGTGTCACATGGATGGCAATGGCATCCATCACCAGACCCCTCTCAAGAAGAGCCCCCCCCATCATGTGGAGCAGCAGGATGAACTAGCACCAAGTGGGTGATAGCCCTGGAGCAATGGGAGGGGACCAACCACCCTTCCCTCAGCGCCAGCCCTTATGACGCAGGCCCCTGGCACACAGCCAAGGGAGGAGAAGACCTGCCACCAGCGCTGGAACACATCGCCCAACTCCAACAGAATCGGGAGCAGGGCTCAGTTCCACAGGCAGGGGATTGTCAGACTCTCTGAGACGCCATAAGGCTGCGGAGCAGAGAACCAAGAGAGACCAAATGCCTCGTGTCTTCTCTCAGCTTTTGACTTGGATAAAGAAAGCACAAATCGGTTGCATTCTCCTATGACTCAGTATGATCATCTATCACGACTGAACTTCTATTTTGCAATTTTGTCCATGTAGACCCAGCTCCCTGGGGGTGATGTTAGTCATAGTGAATATTTACCACAGGCGTTCTAGAAAAATTGGAAATCGTGGGGACAGGGAGCTACTTTGAGAGAACTCCAACGTGCCACCAAGAATGCAGTCATTCAAGACAGAGCCTTTGTACTCAAGCTATTGGTTCATAAAAATGAAAGGAAAAATGGAAACTAATAGCACAATGATGAACCAGCTGGAAAAAATAGAAGCATATGTGTCATTGTGAAGTTACAAGAAAAATCATTTGAAAGCTCTGGACCTAACTTGGAGAGGATCCTGATTCCCTTAGGACCTCTGACTTTGTGATTGATCTTTTCTTCCTATGGTCCAAAATTTCTTCTCTGCTTTCTCCATTACAACAGATGACTTTGAAATCCAATAATAGAGCCAAAATACTAACAGATGGTGAAGAAAATGGCAAACATCTCCGAATTAGGATATAAGGAATTATATCTTCAAGTCATCAGGACTAGCAGGATATAGCGTGACCTTTTGAAGCTGGATGGCCTGCGCATACTGCCTGGCTTAAGGCAAATTTTGTGTTTGCGAAGATATTGCAAATGTGACAGGAAGACAGGGCTGTGTAATGACTCTGGAACCAGGCCACCTGGCTCTAAATTGCACTACACCATTGAATGGATGTGTGGCTTGGGCAAATTATTTCACCCCTCTGCCTCACTTCTTCATCTGTAAAATGGGGATTGTGATAGTCCTATTTCATAGGGTTGTTGTGAGGATTAAACAAAGCGCTTGGAACCGTAAGTAAACCATGTGACTGCTAGTGTTATCTCTAGACTATGAAATCCAAGTAGAAAGAATGGAAGCCAGAACCTGAGCTCTATAAGATGATGGACAAGATAAGGACCCATCCCCTCAATTCCTGCAACCAGTCAACTGGTGTCTAGCACAGAAGCAGGTACTTAATAAATATTTGTTTAGGGGCGCCTGGGTGGCTCAGTTGGTTAAGCGTCTGCCTTCGGTTCAGGTCATGATCCCAGGGTCCTGGGATTGAGCCCTGTGTTGGGCTCCCTGCTCCGTGGGGAGCCTGCTTCTCCCTCTCCCTCTGCTGCTCCCCCTGCTTGTGCTCTCTTGCTCTCTGTCAAATAAATAAATAAAATCTTTAAATAAATAAATAAATAACTATTTGTTTAATATATGGCTCATTCTCTCTCTCTATATATACATATATGGTATATAATGAAACATTTTCAGGACTTTGGAAATATTGTTTCATGCAGTCAAATTCTTCCCTGATCACTTACAAATCTGTCAAGAATGAATTTATAAAACTAATGCATTGCCCTATCCATGAAAAAAATTAAAATTTCCTTTATAACTGTATGTTGAGAGTCAACTCAGAATGTTACCTGTCCAATTCTATTGGAAAAAAAAAACCAACAAAATAAAACCAAGACTGCTCATTCCGGGGCCTTGGCCCCAGGGATTCTGATTTGGTTACTCTCAGGAGAGGTCCTGGGCATGTGGGTTTTTACAAAGCACCACGAGCGACTCCAGGTGCATTCCGGATTAGGCACCGCTGATCCATACTGTCGCTGAAAGTGCTGTAGGAGGACAATCAATGACCATCAGTGACAAGGCAAGCCACTAGCTGCCGCTGACTGCAGAGTGTATCTGGGTGTGGAGTGAAAAGACTGAGGGGTAGATACACCATGTTGTGAGGAGCAGTTCTCTGGATGGATTTATCAAGCACTCGTGCCCTGCGATGATCTTAGGCACAGAGGGAAATCCTCAACAAAGCGACACAGTCTTCTTTTCTATCCTAGTCTTTCTGGAGGCAAAATCAAATGCAACAGAGATTAACTGCACATAAGCTTCATGTTCCCTTAAGAAGCAAGTGGGGGGGAGGCGGTGTCTGGGTGGCTCAGTCGGCTAAGCGTCTGCCTTGGGCTCGGGTCGGGTCCTGATCTGGGGGTCCTGGGATGGGGCTCCCCAGCATCCAGCTCCCTGCTCAGTTGGGAGTCTGCTTCTCCCTCTCCTTCTGGCCCTCCCCCTGCTTGTGTGCACGCACACACACTCTCCCTCGCTCTCTTTTTGAACTGTACACTTAAAAATGGTTAAGACGGGGGATGCCTGGGTGGCTCAGTCGGTTAAGCATCTGCCTTCAGCCCAGGTCAGGATCCCAGGGTCCTGCTATTGAGTCCCACCCTGGGGTCCTTGCTCGGCAGGGAGCCTGCTTCTCCCTCTCCCTCTGCTTGTGCTCTCTCTGTGACAAATAAATAAATAAAATCTTTTTTAAAAAATGGTTAAGATGATAAATTTGATGTTACGTGTATTCTACCACAATTAAAATTTGAAAAAGTAAAAGGCTATACAGCCCCATTCTTGCCCCCACCGCTCGCTCTTCCCCTAACTTACCCTTTATCCAAACCTCCCATCCCCATCCTTTGCAACTTGGCTTTTGTTCCTGTTATTTTACTGAACTGCTCTCAGAAAAAAATGCAGCAGATGTGTCTTCAGCTGGGACATGAGTAACTCCCCCCTTCCCCATCTGTGACCTTTACTCCTTCCCCATTTACTAGCTCTTCATCCTCAACTGGGGACACCTGCCCAGAACCGTACCCTCCCTTCTTCCCCCACTTTCACTCCTGAAAGCCATCCCCCCTGTGCTCTTGACCCCCATTCTGTATCTTCTGAACCTTATCTTCCACCTGGTCTCCACATTTCCTATTTCCAGGGGGCTAGAAGAAATCACCCATGGCATGTCCAAAAGGTAAAATCATTACCTGATGGGCTTTGTCACCTCTTCCCTCTAGGCAGAACTGCCTTGCCTTTGCCCAAACATCTTTTTTTTTTTTAATAAATATTTTTATTTATTTATTTGAGAGAGAGAATGAGAGAGAGAGAGAGCATGAGAGGGGGGAGGGTCAGAGGGAGAAGCAGACTCCCTACCGAGCAGGGAGCCCGACGCGGGACTTGATCCTGGGACTCCAGGATCATGACCTGAGCCAAAGGCAGTCGCTTAACCAACTGAGCCACCCAGGCATCCCTGCCCAAACATCTTTTAACTGCTGTACCAATGTCTCAATTTGACTCACTTTTAAGACTGCCCGGAACCGTGCCCTGGGCTAATTAGGCACTACAGGGGCTAGAGTTCGCTGTGTATGTGCAAGGGGCTGCTGGTGTTTGTCTACTTCAGAGATCCCAAGAGGCTGCCCAGGGTATAGAATATTTGGTGTATTTGGCTTGCATGGTGTTGGCAAACACACAGTGTTTTAAAAATGAATAAGTTGCCAACATTTAGAAACCAGGAGATTTCTCATAAAACTTCAGATTTCCAGATTCTCTTGAAAATTTAGAAGACTGGCAACAGTGAATCCACAGTTCTTCATGCAACTATCAGTTTGAGCGGTTACTCCTTTGAGGGGTCAAGTGCTTGTCACTTTGCCCCAGTCCCCACCACTCCCTACCACCTCTCCAACGCTTGGAGAGCGTTGAGCTTAAGCTGTGGCATTTCTTACACCTGGCTGTTGGACTGGTTTGCATTCCAGCCCAGTCCTACCGGCCCAGCTGCTCAGTCCTTTGTTGATTCAGTGCCTGTGTCCCTCCTCAAGCCAAGCATGTGGTTTCAGACTGGCTTTCAGAAGCCAGAGGTGGGGGTCTTCACTTTCTGCACTCCCTGCTCTTCTCCCACAAGACACCCCCCCAGAGACCTGTGGAACCCTGTCTTGGGGGCTCTCAGCACAAGGCAGCTTTCAGTTCTGTGAGCTGTTTCGGTCTTTCTATTCCCTCTTTAATTAAGGTCCAGCTATTTGATATAGTGAGATGGTCAAGAGTTCAGGCTCAGAAATCAGCTGAGTGACTTTCTAACAGATGACTTAAGCTGGCTAAGATGCCCTTCTGTCTCGTGCAAAATCCGACCGGGTCCTGGGGTGTTTAAAGGAATAACCGAAACGATGCAGAGAACGTCCTCATTACTGATGCTTAGAAAGTGCGCAAGCGGGGCCAGCCACTATCTTTCTCCTTCTTTATTTATTACTTTTGGATTTTGGTATACCGTTTCTTCAGTTTTTATAAAACATCTCATTTCTTTTAAGCATCTAAACTCCTCCTCTTTCTCTAATTTTATTTTTCGTGATCTGCTTTTATCTCAATTTGCTAGTATAAAAATGCTCATTTTCTATTTTTAAAATGTGAATCCTTGCCTTTAACTCCACATTACAGCGTTACATGTTTTTTCATTGCTTGTATCTCTTTCCCCCCACCCCGACTTAGTATTCTTATCCCATTTTTAACATCTCTTTTCTTAGACTTTTTTGTATGCTTCTGCTAGTCCATATTAGCAGGTAGGGAGCAAGGAGACTAGAACAGAGGGACTGGAGAGAACGTGTAAGGCAAGGAGGATGCCTGCTCCCCTTCTCCTCAGGCTCACCCCCTTCTCCCCTCCCCCTGTCCTAGCAGACCCCATTCTTTTTTTAGTATATTCTTTTTTTTTTTAATTTTTTTATTTGAGTACAGCTGACATACAATGTTACATTCATTTCAGGTGTACAACACAGCGATTCGATATCTCTGTATGTTACGCTGTGCTCACCACACGTGTAGCTACCGTCTGCCACCAGACCTTTTATTCCCGTACTTATTTATTCCATAACTGGAAGCCTGTATCTCCCACTTCCCTTCACCCGTTTTGCCCATCACCACCCCCGCCCCCGGCAACCATCAGTTTGTTCTCTGTATTTATCTATATAATTCTGCTTTTCATTTATTTATTCATTTGTTTTTTTAGATTCCACATTATGAGTGAAATCATATGGTATTTGTCTTTTTCAGTCTGACTTACATCACTTAGCATAATACCCTCTAGGTCCATCCATGTTATTGCAAATAGTAAGATCTCGTCCTTTTTTGTGGCTGAGTAACATTCCTGTGTGTGTTTGTGTGTGTGTGTGTGTGTGTGTGTGTGTGTGCGCGCGCGCGCGCGCGTACCACAGCTTCTTTAAGCATTCAGCTATCGATGGACACTTAGGTTGCTTCCATAGCTTGGCTGCCATAAACATAGGGGTGCATATATATTTTTTTAATTAGTGTTTTATTTTTCTTTGGGTAAATTCCCAGTAGTGGAATTACTGAATCACATGGTATTTTTTTTTTTTAAAGATTTTATTTATTTATTTGACAGAGAGATAGAGAGAACAAGTAGGCAGAGAGGCAGGCAGAGGGAGAGGGAGAAGCAGGCTCCCCGCCGAGCGGGGAGCCCGATGCGGGGCTCAATCCCACGACCCTGGGATCATGACCTGAGCCGAAGGCAGACGCTTAACCAACTGAGCCACCCAGGCGCCCCTGAATCACATGGTATTTTAATACTAGGTCATACCCAGAGCTTTGAGAGACTCACAGGTCTCATTGTATTGGAATATACCCTTCACATTAACGATCCTAACAGCCACACTCGAACACTGCTTTTTCTGTGCCAGGCACTGAAGGACTCACATGTATAACTGATTTAACGCTCACAAGAACCCCATGAGGCAGGAGGCATTCTGATGTCCGTTTTCCAGATGCAGAAACCTCAGTGTCGTGCGTTAAGTAGCTACGCGGCGAGGGACTGAGAGCTGGGACTGGAGGGGGTCTCCAATGAATGGGGCAGTGAGACTGGGCTGTTAGCCACTCCACTAGTTCCCACGGGGGAGATGCTCGGCACAGGGCCGGTTCAGTAAGGGACATGCCTCCTGTTGTCATGATTAAAGGAGCTAAGTCATGTCCCAGACCTGTAAGCCCCCATATCCACAAATACACCCTAGAGAAGGGTTTCCCCAGCAAAAGACAAGAAGGAGCAGGGCAGAGAGCTACCTTGCAGCGTGGCCCATCAGCAGGGAGGCCGGGAGGCTGGCCAGCGGGCACACTCCGCTCAGGAGGCCCACCGCGCTCCCTTCCCGTAGGTCTCGGCACGACAAATTCACTGTGGCACGGACTTTCGGCGTCCCTAAATCCCTGGTGGCCTCTTTTAAACTGTTTTGTAAATCACCTCATTAACCGAGCCAAGGCTTTTTGTACGGCATGATTATTTTCTTAAACTTCCTAACAATCTAATCACACCAAGAACTAGAAGCTGTTTTTCTCTACCCATGCCCTGATAAAATATAAGAAAGCAAGAGCAATTTTTCTAGCCAGTGAAAATTGGTTCCACCATATCCCCTTTTCCTTCAGTCCCTTCAAATTCGAGATTGACCAATCTGCATTTCCAACGCCATGAATTTAACCCAGATCTTAACACTGGGACTCACTCCATACCTCCCTAATTGGCCTGCTGCCTGTTCTCTCAGAATAAAACCCTTTTTCTCTTACAGTAAGGCAGAACCAGGTGTTTTAGCCAAGTCCTCCCCCTTATTATGAGGAAATGCAGAGAAGATCCCAAAAAGGAATTAAGTCTTCTCCTAAAGCATTCAACTTCCATTTGCCATGGCCTCCTCCAGCCTAGATTCTGGCACACTCCCTGCAGCATCATCCTGAGGAGCTCTCCCCAGCCTCCATTGCCAGCTGACATTTGTCCCCTTGCTGTCTGCCCTGAGGATAGGGGTCATCTTCTCAGAACTCTGATGGGAAGTCACCAGGGCCTGGTCTCCAGCTGCATACACTGCACTGAAGAGGGCTTCTAATTCCTTCCAAAATGTTATGGCACGTTCTCCACTGGACTGGACACCCCTAGAGGGCAAAATGGCACCCACTCACTTTTAACAATCCCGCGGCCCAGCGCTATGCTCATGGGGTGGCCCTTTCCCTCCTCTGCCCAACTCCCACACCCCCTACCCCTACCCCAAGCACTCAGGTCTGCTCTGCACCTTTCCACCCCAGCAGGATTCCTGTTTCTAAAGGCAAGGGCTCCCTAACCATTTGGGTGTTGGTTTAGAGGACAGAGTTTCTCAAATGCATATCAAATATGGGATTGCTTTAAATTGAGTTGACTCTAGCATTCCTACCAGTGCATATACACACCAGATTGAGCAGCATTAAAACATGCTACCTGCATGGTCCAAAAGCATATTCTTTCTGGTCGGTGGTGGTTAGGTTGGAAAACCACACTCAGCACAGACAAAGACATGTTTCCTTTCCTGGATCTCTCAGCAACATATCTGGGACCTGACCAAAAAAGTTAAACCTGAGGACTGTAATATTTTGGAAACAATAACCATCAGACAAGTTATCAGCCATCCCCGTAATGAGCTCTGAACCTTGTCTGAATTGCTTTGTACTTTACTACGTTCCCATGTCTCACACTCAGTGGAGAGCCACAAGCACACAGATAAAGTTTATTTTTGGAGTCTCAAAACCCTCTCATAACAAAGCTCCCTGGTGCTTTCCCTGGCTCCTCTCTCACCTGAGCCTGACCCACTCCATCTCTAAACATACCTCTTTCTAGATTTCTCACTCTTCAAAGCACCCCGTTTAATACTTACCTGCTCTGCACCATTTCTCCCTGCTCTTCAGATGTCATCTAATGAGTTAATCAACCAAGTAATGGTCTCACTATGAGACAAGTCCTGCCATCTATGTATCCAGATAAAATGTTGTTTTGGAAAATTGAGGTGTAATTTACATGCAATGAAATATACATATCTGAAGGGTAGAGCTGTTGAAGGAGTTTAACAATAGTAAAATGCCTGTTTTAAGAGTTGCACTTTGGAGAGTGATTATAACAGTGGGCTGTGGAACCAGGGCCATCTGTTGGAGTAGAAGACTAGAAACTATGCAAGAAGAGTGGTCCCGGCCTGTTCTGACCACCCACTGACCATGAGCCACTTCCCCTCTGTGCCCATTTCCTTGCTGAAAAATATTGATTGGGTCAAATGGTTTCCGAAAGCCCTCTTGACCTTATTCTGACACTAAATAGGCTATTTTGGCAGGCAAGTGGACAAGCTGGGAGATGTCCTTGAACGCTCCCCAGGAGGGTAACAGCCTCACTGCCTGGGCCTTACCCTTCATTCAGCCTGTGCTTCTTTTGTGTAGACCAGGGTTTGGCAAGCCATGGAAACTCTGAGGCAAAACAGGATTCCCCTGTTTTTGTTCAGCCCTTGAACTTAGAATGATTTTTACATTTTCAAATGGTTGAAAAAAAATCAAAAGAAGAATAATATTTCATGACGCCCAAAAATTACATGAAATTCACATTTCAGGGGCGCCTGGGTGGCTCAGTCGTTAAGCGTCTGCCTTCGGCTCAGGTCATGATCCCAGGGTCCTGGGATCGAGCCCCGCGTGGGGCTCCCTCCACAGCGGGGAGCCTGTTTCTCCCTCTCCCACTCCCCCTGCTTGTGTTCCCTCTCTCGCTGTGTCTCTCTCTGTCAAATAAATAACTAAAATCTTTAAAAAAAAAAAAAAAAAAAGAAATTCACATTTCAGTGTCCATAAATAAAGGAACATAAATTGGAACGTAGCCACGCTCGTTCACTTACATATTTGCCTACAGCTGTTGCATCAAAGACCATGTGGCCCCCAAAGCTGAAAATATGTACTATCTGGGCTTTTACAGAAAACGTTTATCAACCCCTGGTTTAGGCCATTTAGGTTATAGACTCTGGGCTGGTAGATCTCTCCCTTCACATGTTTAAGTGTTAGTAGGAACATGGGCAGTATATACACAAGTAAACCAACATTTTGGGGTGGGGGGGAAACTTCCACTTTGTGGTAATGAAAAGAAATGCAAAATAGAGTACTCTAATAGAGGCCCTTTTTGTTTTTGCAAGGAGAGCAAAAAGAAAAATAATAAAAATACTAGCAAAAAGACTAGAGAAAGCAAGAACAGTACAGTGTAGTTAACATCACTATGAACTGGTTCACCTCTTCCTTCAAACAATCTGGCAGAATTATCAGTAATAAAAGCGTTCATACCCTTTGACCTAATAGTCTGACTCCTGGAAATCTATCCTAAGAAAACAATCAAAAGAATATAAACAGTATGTCAAGATGTTTGTATCAGCATTTTTCTAACAAAATGTTGGAAACAACTTGCAGTGTTTAGCAATAAGAAATGAATCAGGGGGCGTCTGGATGGCTCAGTCGTTAAGCGTCTGCCTTAGGCTCTGGTCATGGTCCCAGGGTCCTGGGATGGAGCCCCACATCGGGCTCCCTGCTTGGCGGAAAGCCTGCTTCTCCCTCTCCCACTCCCCCTGCCTGTGTTCCTGCTCTCACTATCTCTCTCTCTGTCAAATAAATAAAATCTTTAAAAAAAAAAAAAAGAAAGAAATCAGTAGATTATGGTTCCTTAATTCAATGAAATATTATATGTCCAAGTAATAAACACAAAGACTAGGTACATAAAACATTATTCTACAACAAAAGGCTATATAAAAACTAAGCATGATAGATAAAGTTTCGAAAACATCATGAATGTGTAATTAATACTAAGGTCAAGTGTTACAGAAAAAATATCTTATTTGTGAAGACCTGTGAACCAGCTTTGACAATTCCCCACACACTGCCCTTAGTCCTTTAAAAAGAAAAAGCCTTTGTAGGCGAGGACAGCACATACATCCAGAATGCAGGACAGGAGTGAGCCTCTGGGAACATGTTTCTTACAAACAGAGCAAATGATGATTAGTACTTTGGTCCAACTCAATTTATACCTGTAATCTCCACTTTAGAAAACTCAAGTTCAACTCATCTCATTGCATACGTGTATGTCAATGATGCCTCAGTAAAGTGGTTGAAAACGAAGAAAAAAGAAAAAACAAATACCTAGTTTTCATGAACCTTAAGGAATGAACAGGTGACTAAGAAAAAAAGAGGAATTTGTTCCTGATGAATATAAAAATTAGAATTACTTTAGTAATCCAGCCATTGTGTCTACCAACATCTTTAGGCTTTGGTCCTATTTCAAAGTATTCTCTTTTACTAAAAAAAAAAAACAAAACCCTTTACTTTTCTGTTTTTCCATTTAATCCAGAGCATTGCCATCACCGGCCCATAAATCAAATTTAAATAAAGAATGAATAGCATCAAATGCTGTCCATCCAAACTATACATTATTTTCAGAAGCTATGTAGGCAAATGTATTTTGTTCCTAGCACCTTGCAGAAATGTGAATGGGGAAAAAAAAAAAGCCTACAAAAGAAATATACCGACTAGGGGAAGAAACCCACAAAATACTATGGTGCTATTTGTTTTTCTATTTCTATGACACTCAGTAGAGCCATGCACAGTGGTCATATTCTTATCTCTTATCTCCAACACAACCCTTTTGGAGAACGGTGGAAGATCTGGCGCAAATGGGAGGGCAAAACCTTATGCCTCCTGGGAATCGTAGGTTCATATACGCACATGATTTTGCAAACTAGGAGGCACAGTTTAAATTTAAGGCAGGCTGGGAAATAACCCAAATGTCCATCAAGTGATGAACGCATAAACAAAATGTAGTCTAACCATACAGTGAACTATTATTCAGCCACGAAAAGGAATGTGCATATACCTTGAAACACGATGTTAAAGAAGCCAAACACAAAATATAGCATACGGCTCCATTTATATGAAATGTTCAAAACAGACAAATTGGTAGAGACAGTAGATTAATGGTTGCTGAGAACTGGTTGGGGGGGGCAGTGATAGCTAAAGGAAACAGGGATTCTTTTTGAAGTGACAAAAATGTTCAAAAAGTGACTGTGGTGATAGTTGCACAACTCTGGATCCAATAAAAAACAGTGAAGGGCGCCTGGGTGGCTCAGTCGTTAAGCGTCTGCCTTCGGCTCAGGTCATGATCCCAGGGTCCTGGGATCGAGCCCCGCATCAGGCTCCCTGCTCCACGGGAAGCCTGCTTCTCCCTCTCCCACTCCCCCTGCTTGTGTTCCCTCTCTTGCTGTCTCTCTCTGTCAAAAAATAAAATCTTTAAGAAAAAAAACAGTGAATTGTATACTTCTAACAGATGAATTGTATGGTATATAAATTATATCACAATAAAGCTATTTAACAATTTTTTTCAAAGCAGGCCAAAGATATTAATTAAGCAACAAGCTCTTAGTGTGTTTAAGATTCATAAAAATCATCGACATTACTTTTATGTCTACTGTAAAGAAAAACAAACCCTAAATCAGTCTTATTTCTATCAAGACAGACGCAAATTTTCAATATTTTGAACACTATGCTCTTTTATAAAAGCTTAGTTCGATGAGCACCGAACCCTTTACAGAAGATACAATTTTAAAACATTACATTTCTCACTAACCATTTTTTGTCTCTTAGGCAACTATTTGAACCAAGTTTCAAAGGATTTGAAAACATCGGAAAGCTGCAGAATCACTGCTAATATCCAAGAAGAGAAAAAAATTCTTCTATTCTGAACGAAAAAAAGTCACTTAGAGAGCAATGGTTTCTTATCCAGAGAAAGTAGAGAAATGTGTGTACCTTGAAACTTTTCCTTTTTAAATTTCATTCTTACTAGGAAGCTTTATATTCTTTAGAAGCTGTTTCTCACCCATAAAGGAGAAACCCATACTCCTGGTCTTATTCTTCTTCAAGAAGGCATTTTTCTAAGATATGCTTATAATTTCACGGGAATGATGCTGGATACCCAAGAAACCTGGGTTCCCTTTCTCTCCTTCCAGCTTTTCGGCACCTCGCACGTTCCCTTTCATCACACTCTTTGCACCTGCTTTGAGGCCAGCAGGGCTAACAGCTGTCCCGGGCATGGCTGGATGTGCAGCATCTAGCACAGTGCCTATGGCTCAGAGTAGGCACTCAAAATATATTAAATTGAATTCAGGGCTTTGCGGGTTTTCTCACTTTAAGTTAGTCTCATATAAAATGTTCATCTATGAAAGAAAAGTGCCACAAAAATTCGAATAACCTTATCGGGAGTAGAAGATGGGCAAATAGCAGACGGCAAGCCACATCATATTTTGCTCTCCCTATGCCCAAGCTACTGGGGGAGCAGAGAAATCTACTTCTCAGACATAACGGCTCTCCTCCTCCACGAAGTTCGTAAATTAGTGGCTAAAACCAGTCAGACATGAAACAATTAAACAGGGAGCTGGTTTCAGTGTAGTGGAGAGAATGGTGGATTGGAGAGAACTTGCTCCCAGGGGCAAGGTCATCTCCAGGAGCGGCAGCAAATCACAAAGGAGCTCCCCGGGCAGCGTGTCGTGGACATCGAATGAGAAGGGGCATTCACAGTTTCCCAACCCTGCCAGGGAGAGGAATCCAGAAGCAGGAGGACTAGCAAGGGCTTGGGGGGAGGGGGGCGGCGGGGAATGCAGGTGGGAGGAAGAGGTGCAGCAGCAGGGGCTCCTGGAAGGGGAAGCTGGCGAGGTGGAAGGGGTAGGGTTAGCCTCGGGCTGTGCAGAGCCATGCTAACCACACCCACTGTCATAAAACCAATGATCGGAGAAACTTACTTAATATTGAATTTTCCGTTTTGAAAACAGTTCTTCGGATTCCCAGCCTCATCGTTCCTCCCAAATTGCCAGGATTGTGTTCGGGCATATCAATCACCTTAGAGAACAAAACAAGTCTGGTTTTGCCATCTCATACAAATGTCATTTCCCACATTTCAAGCTTTATTTTTTTTTTTTTTTAAGATTTTATTTATTTATTTGACAGAGAGAGCACACAAGCACAGAGCAGGCAGAGGGAGAGGGAGAGGGAGAAGCAGACTCCCCACTGAGCAGGGAGCCCCATGCGCGTTCGATCCCAGGACCCAGACCCTGGGATCATGACCGGAGCTGAAGGCAGACGCCCAACCGACTGAGCCACCCAGGCATCCCCAAGCTTTACTTTTAGAGTAATGATCATTGGGGTAAGGATGTTCCCTAAACAGTAAAATCTGATCGTTCCTTCCAATTTTCTTATTCAAATACAGCCATGCTTTACACAGCCCTCACGGTATGCTCTCTTTTCGTCTCTGCTTCTCATCTTTCATTCAAATCACTTGTAAAAAATTTATCAAGAGCCTCTTTATGACCTTCCTCCTGTCATTACTCAAGCTGTCAGTTCCAGGCAATGTTCACACTTCAAGTTCCGGCCTTCTGGGACCTCTCACTTTGCTATTCACATCCCTCCCCAACTGCCCACTTCACTCCCTAAAGATTTTCCATAAGCAAATCTGCCAATCCTTGTGGAAAAGTACACCAAAGATACTTTTTTGTAGAAAACCTTAGAAGGATTCCTTTAAACAAAAAGGGAGGTAATGTCATCCATTCTAGCACATTCTGTATGTCGTAAACTTAAGGGCCACCCTGGATCTCTCCCTCTTCTTCATCCCTCATCTCCAATGTGTCCAGTCCTATCAATTCACCCCCTCCAGACTTGCGGCATCCGTCCATGGCTCCAACCACCACCCAAACCACAGCCCCTCACCCGGGCTATATAGCCAGAGCTTTCCAAACGGCTGCCCCGCGTTCACGTGGCCCCAGTCTACCCTGCACACTGCAGGCAAAGTAGCTGTATTTCCCCAGCTTGAAATCTTTGACTGAGTGGTATCAGCCCAGCCTAGTCCTCCAGCCTCACGTCCCATGACCGTCCCCTGAGTTCTGGTCAGTGTGGCCTTTCTTCCGTTCCTCCAATGCATCTTCTTTCCTCCCCACACGGGACTTTGCACATGCTGTTTCCTCTACCCAGAGCATCTCCCATTCCCCTACCTTCTTTTCCTAAATTAAACCAGCCTCAACCTTGGGATCTTAGCTCAACAATCAATATGAACTCCTATGGGGAGCGGATACTCCCAGGCGCCATAGCCTAGTCAGGACCCTCTATCCCTACCCTCCCTGCCACTGTGCTTCCCTCAGTTCATGTCTGTAGAGCGCTTTGTGTGTCAGACTGTAATCCTTGAGAGCTGTTTTTCCTTACATGGCATTCCCATCCCCTTGCATCTATGGAACTGGCCCAGGGTGTACACTGAATGAATCCATGACAGAAGTAAGGAATGAACTCAGACCAAATAATTTCAGATTTATCTTTATGATTACTTCACAGAAATTCAGAAACATGTGATTTTTTTTTTTTTAAGATTTCATTTATTTGACAGAGAGAGATACAGCGAGAGAAGGAACACAAGCAGGGGGAGTGGGAGAGGGAGAAGCAGGCTTCCCGCAGAGCAGGGAGCCCGATGCGGGGCTCGATTCCAGGATCCTGGGATCACGACCTGAGCCAAAGGCAGACGCTTAACGACTGAGCCACCCAGGCGCCCCAAGAAACATGTGATTTTTATGAAAAGCCCATTCTCATAAGTCATTGCTCTGTTTTCCAACCTCCAGTCGCTATGATCTCATGGTTTTGTTTCATCTATTGTTTTTTTTAAGCTGTTAGACCATAGGTAGGCAAGGTAACCTGCTCTAATGGAACTGCTCAGGTTTCCCTCTCATAAAACCTTTCGTTCAGTTTCTTCCCCCATATCTTAACTGCCACGTATTACTCTATAGGAAGCCTGGACAACTGGAACTTCCTGAGGTCAAAATTTTCCCAGAACTTGTATGATCTTATCAGCGCCCCAGAACTTTCCGAGCCGTCTGAACCCTGTGTCCCAAGTACACTCTAAGAGTCACTGAGGGGAAGGGGTGGAGAAAAAGTTTGATTACTCCCCTTGTTGGATGGAGTGCTCAGTTCTGAAGTGCTCTTGGCCTTGGCATCTATTTGCTATCTTCTTTGGTTGGCTAATTATGGCTAGATTAAGTATTACTAGAGTGAGGTGAGAGAGGGCATTAGCTTCTAGTTCTCAAAGCTGAGCTGCTTATAAATGCCCAGCCCCTTATGCATTTTCTAGGAAAGGGCAGATAAGACTGCACTACCCACCACAACCTCAATTTTCGCTTAAGTTTAAGACAATCTGAACCATGTAGGAAGAGCACAGTGATAAACTCCCCCCTGGCTTCTTAGAAGTTCTGTGATTGTTCAATCCATCCTTACTTTCTGCGTTGGGTTCTTCTGCCCAGGAAGAGTCTCTGAACGTAGTTTGTGCAGTTATTGGCGTGCTTGGTGTTTAAGAAATGTTCTGCTATGAACCACTAAGAAAACTCAAATGACCTACCTGAGGACAGGAAACCTGCCTTACCACTCACTTGAGATGAACTTGACAAACACAAGACTACTACATATTTCCAAAAGAAAAATGCAGTGGGCACAGGGGTGGCCTGAGGGCATTAAGTACTCCTCTAACATAAATGGAAATCTGGAAATCTCTGAGAGAGCAAGATGAGAATATTACTTAAACACATGGAGGTAGGGGGCACCTGGCTGGCTCAGTCAGTAGAACATGTGACTCTTGATCTTGGGGTGGTGAGTTTGAGCCCCATGTTGGGGGCAGAGTTTACATGCATACATAAAAATAAAAAAAGGTGGAGGTAAATATCAGGAGAAACAGCTAGAAGACTTGAGGGTGGCAGAGAGGGTGTGAGGATTACTAAATATTTTCATTATAGGCCTTTTGGAACATGTTGGCTTTGTAAGCTTTGTACATAGTATTATGTTAATGAGAATACAAATTTAAAGCCCAAACAGTGAAATAACTTATTTCGACCTTCCACTAGGCTATTAGTTCACATTATCCCTGCTGTTTTCAGAAGCAATAACTATAACCTTCTCCTGAAATGATAACACAGAATGAAATCCCAAGGAATGGTAGCCACAGTGATCCTCTGATTAAAACGTGTTAGCACAGAAACCAGTGGAGAAGGCAAAGAAAATGCTAAAGAGAAGATGAGGGAGCAGAGGCAAGTGGCTTTCTGATGCAGAGTGATGCCCCAGACGTCAGTGAAAGGCCAAAAGCAGAGTGAGAACTGGCAGGAGACTTGCTGTTCTCTCTGGTCTGGCTCAGGAGGTCTCGTCTGGGGATGCTCATCAGACCCTCAGACAAAGGACCCCCAGACCATGCACAAGCTGGTGCAATCCAAACACACTGGAAGGGGAAGGTTGCGGAAGGTAGAGAACACAGTGCATTTCTGCCGGGCCCAACCAGCTGCAGTACGACCGACTGCTTCTCAGGTTATAAGCAACCTGATTCAGCAACAAAATTAAGGAAAACATCTTTGTGCCTGGTATTCCTTCCACGATAAGCCTGAGAGACGTCAGTTTCAAAACATATCCTTTATCATTACTGGGGTAGTTAAAAAAAAAAACACGCAGGGCACCTGGGTGGCTCAGTCAGTTAAGCGTTTGCCTTCGGCTCAGGTCATGATCCCGGGGTCCTGGGATGGAGCCCTAAGGTGGGCTTCATGCTCAGTGGGGAGTCTGCTTCTCCCTCTTTCTCCCTCTGCCCCTCCCCACCCCTGTTTATTCTCTCTCTCAAATAAATAAATTAAATTAAAAAAAAAAACGCAAATGTGCTTTAGTTTTAATCCCGACATTTCCAAAATACCCTAGATTTGCGTGTAGGAGGAAAATGCCTCTTCCATTGCAAAAGGATTGCCTTGGCCTGCTCTGACTTTGCCTAAGCACTGCCTGTTGTTTGATCCCGACCACAGATCTGTCCTTTCTTGGAACAGAGCCAGCCATACAGCATAAGAAAAATAAAAAAGGATCAATAAGTAACGAATGTTGGTGGTGATAAAGCTTTAGATGTAAAAGTACCACATAAGGATAAATACAGCACTAATTAACCTTTACTGAAGTTTCTGCAGCCCACGATAAAAGTGTAATGGGTTCAAGCCTGGGTTCATGCGTTGCACATGCCTTAACAACAAAGTCTAGGGAAGTTAGGTTCTCTTATCAAAGATGAAATTCCAGTGTGTGAGGTAAGTCAGCTTCCCTCCCACCAAGGGGTGTTCATAAAGTATGAACTCATTCTGTGTTACACCGCTAGCTCTAGTAGCCTCCATCACTACCGATCAACTCGACACTCTTCCGCATGTGGCACTCAGGTTCCACACCTCATTCAGGAACCCAGTCTGGCTATGCTCTCCTCACGTGTTCTAACCTGTGGTTTCCACCTTGGCCAGACAGGTCCATTGCTGATGCCTCCTCTGCTCCCCCCGCCCGCCCCCCCGCCGCCAGCCCCTCTACATATATATCGCCTCTTCACTACTTTTCCTAAAATGTCTTCTCCCCACCATTCCACATGGGCCCATGTTTTCGGGACACCCTCTTGTTCTCCTTAACTGACCCATAATTAACACCGTGTTAGCATGCTCACCTTACCAAATAAATCACCTATATGCTGTGAATTCATCTTGAACTAGTCCTTGTGGTAGGCTGAATAATGACCCCACAAAGAGATCCACGCCCTAGTCCCCGGAACCTGTGAAGAGGTTACCTTACATGGCAAAAGAGACTTTGCAGACATGAGTAAATTAAGGCTCTGGAGACGGGAAGGCTATCCTGGGTTATCTGGGTGGGCCCAATGTAACTACACAGTCTTTATTTTAAATTTTTTTTAAGATTGATTTATTTATTTGAGAGAGAGAGAGAGAGAGTGTGGGGAGGAGCAGAGGGAGAGTGAGAGAGAGAATCTCACGCAGACTCCACACTGAGCGCAAAGCCCGATGAGGGGCTCTATCTCACAACCCTGAGATCATGACCTGAGCTGAAATCAAGAGTTGGACGCTTAACCGACTAAACCACCCAGACGCCCTTTTAACCATAGGGTCTTTATAAGACAGAGGCAGGAGAGTCTGAATCAGAGAAGGAGACAGATGACAAAGTGGTGGTCAGAGAGAAAAGAAAGAGAGAGATTGGAAGGTGCTACCTTGCTGGCTTTGAAAATGGAGGAAGGGGCCTTAAGCAGGCAGCCTCCAGAAGCTGGAAAAGGCAAAGAAACAGATTCTCCCCTAAAGCTTCCAGAAGCAATGGTAGCCCTGCCTACCCACTTTACACTTCTGAGTTCCAGGACTGTAAGAAAAAAAAAATTGTGTTGTTTTAAGCCACTAAGTTTGTGGTAATTTGTTACAGAAGGCACAGGAAACTAATGTAGTCCTTCATCGTATACAACCTTAACCCCCTCCATCATTTCCTTTACATGCCTCCTCTCATTGCCTAAAGGGGGGTGCTCCTCAAGCACAAGGACTGGGTCTTCTTCTCTGTCTCCATCAGAGTTCAACACAATGTCAGGTTCCAATCAAGTGCTCCATAATTAAATCTCCCTGGATTTTTATCAGAAACGAACAGAGCGGACTAAGGGACTGGTGGACAGCCGAGGAGCAATGGATGGGGTCTTTGAGATGCTGCGGATTGTCCTGAGCTACAGGCGGATCCTTTCAGCATCGAGGGAGGCGGGGAGGAAGAGTGCCGTGCATGGGTCCCGCTGAGCTTCTCACCTGATACAGGACTGTTACTTCCCTGTCTGTCTCCCCAGCCTGTCTCATCACCAGCAGCAGGATGATGGAATCCACAATGGTGAAGGCACTGAGCACGCCCATAAATACGTATGTATTTTCCAATCTTTTCAACTCATTTTCCACCAGTAAAAGAAGGCCTACGTTACTTCCGTCAGAAAAAGAACATTCTTATGCCTTCAGGTGTGAATGTAATGCATAAATCCTACCTCTGGGCCTCACTCTAACCTTGAGCAGCCCTCCTCACAGAAGCCCTCCTCCTGAGAGGGGCAGGCAGCATGGTGGCTGAGGGAGCAGCCTGGGCCTGGACCAGAATCCCAGCTCTAGCACTGCCCAGAGCTGTGACCTTGAGCTGGTCTTTGAACGTCTCTGTAGACTGGGGATAACAGCAGTATCCACTCCACAGAGGGTACTGTGGCCAAGGGTGGCACTCAGCCACGGGAAGAGCCAGCCCTCGATCAGAAGAAGGTGAAGTCGGTGGTAGGGCACAGAGTAGGCAGGCAAGGGGAAGCTGTCACACAGCATTTAGGGATAGCTGTGCCTTAGTGATCAGGCTCTTTTCTGAACCTCAGGATCAAAGACAACACGAACCCAGGATAGCACTGCCTGCCCACTTCGTTTTGCAGGGACTGACACTGACCCCCTTCCAAAGGTACTTTTCAAGGCACTGCCCGCTGTAGACTTCGAATCGAATAACACAGCCATGGAACCCTGTGGTATCGGAGCTTTGCAAATAAGTTACTCTCGGCTTCCCTAAGAAAAACTTAAGTCTGTCCAAAGATCAAGCAATTGAATGGTGAGGTGATAAATAACCTTTGCCTCTCCATTTTTCCATGACCAATCTTATGCCTGTCATTTTCCCCCTTCTCTAGTTTCAAAATGCACTCTTTTGAACACACCCTGTGTTTATCGCCTGTCTCCATATATTTTTAGTTAATGTTTCATGAGAATATCTATTGGTGGATTTCGTGGTTCCCACTGCACCTTTATCCTCACACTTAAGCCCATAGGTAAAGAGAAACATAAGAGATGAGAGATGTGCCTGGCACAGGAGAGCAAGGGAACATTTAAAACCCATGGGTCGTTTTTCAAGCTCTGTCAGTGTTTACTACAAGCCTAAGTTCTGACAACAAATAGCATTGGACCTCTTTTATTTTTTATTTTTTTAAAAGATTTTATTTTTAAGCAATCTCTACACCCAACAGGGTGTGTAGACAACTACAACCCCGAGATGAAAAGTTGCTTGCTCTACCAACTGAGCCAGCCAGGTGCCCCAGCACTGGGCCTCTTTTAATCAGAGGTCCTCCCCTGAAACTAAAGACGTGTAGCCTGAAAGACTGTTAACCAAAACTGTCCCAAATGTTTCTCTTAGACTTAATATCATACACACACACACACACACCCATATATACAATATATGCCATGTGTTATACATAACATATATCTGTCCTATAATATACAGTTATTAAAATTATACAGTTATACATTATATAGTTATTAAAACCATTTCTTCAATATAGACTCAAGAAATACAACAACTGCCATGTTGAGTTTAGCTCACAGGTGGTAATTCGAGAGAACAGATGACTTAAGATGCTATTTCCACACTTGGAGAGATGTGAATTTGGCCTGTGATAATGGCGCTGTGGTTGTATAGAAGAATGTCGTTGTCCTTAGGAGATAAGATGCTAAGGTATTAAGGGGGAAAATCAGTTGGCAACTGATTCATAAATGAATCTGGGCAAAAGGTAGGTTTGTATTCACCGACTATGGCAACTTTTCTGTAGATTGGAAAAATTTTTTAAAGGTTTTGGAAGAAAAAGGTATTTTTTGCTACAATGGTTCAACAAAAGCTAACTTCCTCCCAAGTAAAACAGAGCATAAGTATAAAAACACCAGAAATTCTCTAAAATCTTGATTAAAATGCATTGCCAAAATCAGAATCTTTTTGCATAAAATCTTACAACTAAACCCAAAATGCTTATCTTTACTCCAAGAAGTGAGTTCCTATATATTCAACATTGGTGAATACCAAAGTCAAAGAATCTGTAATAAAAGCAAGAATAACATATACAAGGACAGTGAAGGCACATGGAATGATAAATGCTCAGGATGGGTGGGAAGTTTTTTTTGGGGGGGGTGGGTAGTTTTTAAGAAACTATAAGATTTCACATTTGTTCTCCGAGGTAAATAAGGCCCTAGAAGTTTAGAACTAAAAACTGTCAGAGAAAAATACAGTTCAATAGTACAACGCTCAATTTATACACGATATAATGAAGGGTCAGACAAAATTATACAAGTGTGGAAGCGTGCAAGTATTTAAAAGCTGATAAGACCTCTTAAAGTCAATCTGGAAACCTTTATTGTGAGTTAGATCAGTATCAGATTAATGTCCTCTGGAAATGTCCTTGTTCTTTCATGGAACTCTTTCCAATAGAAATAAATTTAGTCTTCAACTTTAAATCCTGGCAGTTGCACAAGTTTGAAGTATTTCCAATTGAATAAAAGTAAGTCAAGTGTTTTCGCAAGTTTTTAGAATGATTAACAAAATATATTTGGGAGGCGCCTGGGTGGCTCAGTCTTTAAGCATCTGCCTTTGGCTCAGGTCCTGATCCCACGGTCCTGGGATCAAGCCCCACATCGGGCTCCCTGCTTGACGGGGGGGCCTGCTTCTCCCTCTCCCACTCCTCCTGCTTGTGTTCCCTCTCTCGCTGTGTCTCTCTCTGTCAAATAAATAAAATCTTAAAATATATATATATATATATGTATATTCATTTATGTATATATATATATATATTTGGGGGGATGTTGTACACCTGAAAATATAAAATTGTGTGTCAACTATACTTCAATAAAAAAAAATTATATATACATGTATGTGGTAAGGAAAGGGGTAATGAGAAATAAAAAAGCAGATATGGGAGCAACAAATAATGAAAAAGTTGAAAAATTACCATGCTAGTTGGTAATCTTGCTTTGCTAAATAAAATCACAAATTATTATGTATCTTCTCCCCACTCCTTAAGCCTACTTCTCAATGATACTTCTGTTCATTCATTCATTCAATTATTCAAATATTTAAGCACCTAATCTGTACAAAACATCAGAGGGACTTCAACGGCCATACTGCAATTTCTTAAACTCTAGAGGATTGACCATCCATTATAGCATTTTTTTTTTTCTGGATGTGAAGAAAGTTATTGTTTCAAGCCTAAATATGCAATTAAACTGAAAAATATCCCAACCCTCCATAGTTAAGCTTTCTGAAATGCGAGCAGTGAGCAAATATCATAATGCCACATTGGAGGGAAAATATAATGTAAGGGGGAAAAAAAAATCCAAGTTTACTCTTGGGACTCTGAACCATTAAGCAACTGTTGAGGTGGCCGTTTATTGGCTCTTGCCCTTAATTATGAGGTTCATGCAGTCTTAAGCTTGGGTTTCAAAAACCATTAATAATTACCCTTAAATGGCAAACAAAAGGAAAATTTTATAATCAGGGTGGTGTGTCTGTGAAGACTATAAAAGTCATGATCCTGCTCAACTCTTCACACTCCTACTTTTTGATTCCTCTAGCTGTCTTGCTGCTGGGCAACCAGGTAAATGTGATTTTAGTACAATCTGGTGCTTCTTCTGCTTCCTTCCAGAATGGTATGAAAGATAGTGGTCAGGAGAAAAAGTGGGTTGGTGCCATCTAAAGATATTTCCAGTAATTTAGAAGCTAAAAGCTGTGGTCAGCTTTCTTGGAGACCACAGCCTACAGAGCACAGACCAGGTGCATAAAAAGTGGAGAATGTCACGATTACTAATAAAAGGGTTTGGCTCCAGGGACCATATCCTCACAGATGGACTCTAAGAACAGACATTTAACATACTAAGATGATTATTTTTACTACACCAAGGAAAGAGCCCAAAGGCACTGAACTGCTGGCAAAATCATCAATATAAAACTCCGCTTCAGCTTTTTGGTGAGTTCATTTCTTTTCCAATTGACAGGCCACCACGATGAGCATAAAAAAGTCTCCCGAAGAACTGAAGAGCATTTTTGAAAAATACGCAGCCAAAGAAGGTGATCCAGACCAGCTTTCGAAGGAGGAGCTGAAGCTATTGATTCAGGCGGAATTCCCCAGTTTACTGAAAGTGAGTGCACCACCGCAGAGCCCATGAACGGGGCCTCCGAGGGTGAGGAGGGAGGGGTGGGAAGAGGAGAGGATGCAGGGGAGGCGGAGGAATGCAGTACTAATCGGGGCTCCTTCTGGGGCAGAGCACACAGCAGCCAAGGTGCGGGCATCCCTTGACTAAGGGCCCTTGAACGTGTGTTTTCTTCCCTGGTGGCAGGCCACATCTCAGATGGCAAGCACCTAGAAAACAGGGGCCAAGCCTTCTGTGCCCCACAGCCTGGGCACAGAACTCTCCATGACCAGCCAGAGTAAAAGGAAGCAATGATTGCACTTTCAATGAAGCTAGGCCTAGAAGACCCATAGGTCACTAAGCCAACATGCTAAGTCCTTCGGCCTGGATTCAGCACCTCTGGGCCAGGCTTTTAGGAAAACAAAGAGGTGTGCAAAATAATATTAGCTGACCTTGGACATGCTTCATCGTTATAGGTAGGATCTGTCAAGACCAAGTCAAGAAGACTTACTAGGCAATCTGTAGAGAAAACCCACTTTGCACTGACAAATTGCCATCTGGTGACATCCATTGATATTTCAAAAGCATTTAAATTTGTGTTAATTTGTGTTAAGCACCTAAATCTGTGTTAATGAGGCAGCCAGGCATTTCTAAACAACTCCAGGAAGGGATTAAATCTCTTTAGCCAGACAGTTTCTCTTCAAAACCATCCCAGAGTTGTCCAAATCAAAGTGCATCTTGAGGGCGCCTGGGTGGCTCAGTCGTTAAGGTCTGCCTTTGGCTCAAGTCATGATCCCAGGGTCCTGGGATCGAGTCCCACATCGGGCTCCCTGCTTGGCAGGAAGCCTGCTTCTCCCTCTCCCACTCCCCCTGCTTGTGTTCCTGCTCTCGCTATCTCTCTCTCTGTCAAATAAATAAATAAAATCTTTAAAAAAAAAAAACAAAGTGCATCTTGAGGCAATCATGGGAAAGAGAGGCAGGCTGATCTCCTTGCTCCAATACACTTTCTCTACTTCACAACTAAAAGCCATTTTCAAAATGGAAGCGACTGTGCAACCCTTTCATCCGACTTGGTCACTATTTAGCTGTAACTTCAGAAGAAAGCATTGGCTTCCCAGATTTTAACCAGAAATGTCCCTTCTGCCAGTATGACACATGAGGAGGTTTCTGGTTATAGCTGTTGAGGTTTCTGGTTTTAGTACTAAAAAGAAAAAGTGGCCGAATTCAATGATATAATCCAATCTCTCCTCATTTGCTTACAGTTAAAATATAAAATAACTTTTAAAAACAGTTAGAGGTGCTAGCAGAAAAGGAGACTTAAAAAAAAAAAACCTTTCCTGATTTTTATTTTATTTACTTACTTTTAAGTAAGCCCTACGTCCAACATGGGACTTGAACTCATGACCCTGAGATCGAGAGTCATGTGCTCTACCAAATAAGCCAGCCAGGCGCCCCAGAAAAAGAGACTTTTTAATTAAAAATTAAGACAAAGTTTTCTGAGAAAGATTAAATTCTAAAAAACACTCTGAGATTTTTTCAAAAGGAAGAAAAATAATAATAGGAAGGAATAATCATAATAAAAGAAAGAAAAATAATAATCTGACAGGAAAGCCTAGGCAGTCTACTCAAACAAGTTGTTTTAAAAGGTAAGACTGGGGAATTGTTCTATATTTTCCTATGGTTTAGGTATTTCCTACAAAAAGCAGGTATGATGACTTATAATTTGAATAAAGGTAGGAATACTGGTGGTAAGTTTTGAAAAAATCTACTTACCATATCATGTACCGGATTATACTTTCTTAAGGATTACTAAGGTTTTCCAAGCTATACTCTTCCCATCATCGCCTTGTATGGCTGAGAATCTCATAAACGCTTCAGGGAAAGTGTTTGATATTTTTACAACAAATGCTGAGTAACTAACTTAGTTTTGTCTTCTGATCACAGCAATGTATCAAATGTCTTTAGAGGAACCTTAAGGGTTAAAACATATCTTGATGTAGAGATCAGTTGTACAATGTCAACATACTTAACAGTACTGAACTCTACACTTAAAAATAGTTAAGATGGTAAATGTTACCACAATTTTTTTTTAAATGTTGAAGCTGACTTATAAACTAAACCATTATTTCAGTGAGTTTCCTAGGTACTATTTTGCCACAGATAACCTCCTACCTGAAAGGCAGAGCTGTAACGGCTTTAAGATTTGAGTCTTAGGGCGCCTGGGTGGCTCAGTTGGTTAAGCGACTGCCTTCGGCTCAGGTCATGATCCTGGAGTCCCGGGATCGAGTCCCGCATCGGGCTCCCTGCTCGGCAGGGAGCCTGCTTCTCCCTCTGACCCTATCCCCTCTCATGCTGTTTCTCGCTCTCTCTCTCAAATAAATAAATAAATAAA
>NC_138385.1:95258657-95291000 GCF_054177405.1 Leptonychotes weddellii | reverse complement strand
CTAAGATTTACTGACTTGGACAAATTATCATTTGAGGACCTTCAAGAAGGGTGAAAACGTATGGAGTGTCGTACGTAGTAGGAGTGTATGTACATGTCTACTTCGTTGGCTTTCTTGGCCTAGTTTCCAACATTGATCTCATCTCCCACATCCAACAGGATTCGCCTGAATTTCCTCTAGAATCAACAGTACCAGCACTTTGTCAACCACAAAACTTCAATCCTCACTAGACTGCAGGCTCCGCCAGGGCAAGGACCCTGGGATCATGACCCGAGCCCAAGGCAGACGCTTAACAACTGAGCCACCCAGGTGCCCCTCTACTCCCTTTCTGACCTTGGCTTATCATGGCAACCAAGGACTTTTATGATCTGAAGCCAGCATGCCCTCTTTATTCCCTGTAGCTGGCTTTCCACCCAAAATGTAGTATGTGTGTTTCTGAAAGATCTCTGGTCTTTCACTGATGTACCCCCAAGTCTAGCTCAGAGCCTGGCACATGGGACAGGTTCAAGTGTTATTTGCTGAATGAATGATTCTTGACTCTCCAGTCACTAAATCATTCCATAAAGCTGCTCTGCCAGCTGGATCTTTCTACTCTAACTCCTGCTCCAACCCAGCTCCTTAGATCGCAGACTGAGGCTGCCTTAAGACTCAACCCAGTGCTGTGCCTGGAGTCTTCTCTCCCCTCTCAGCTCTCTTGATGCCATGCCAGCTGAATCCTCCTAAAGCACTCATTCTATTGCAAAGTCTTCTGCAATGAGTACGGTATTTGCATAATATGTCACAGTTGACAGGTATTATCTTATTGGTTCCCTAGGGCCTTCAGGATTAATTTTGACACTGATACTCAAGGAGCCCCACAAATCCGTACCAACCTCCCTTATTTCCCTCCACTTCTCTACAGGAGCCGTATGCTTCAGCCAAGCCACTCGGTATTTTACCAGCAAATCTTGGACATTCCGGTCTAGCCGATGCCTCCCCTCCTCTCTATGAAGTCTCCCAGCCTTTGACAACCTTCTCTTCTTACTCTAACCCACAGTATTTTTTCTAGATTCTGGATTCTTAAGTATGTAAGGTTTACCTGCGCTGGGCAATACTGTGGCCACTAGATCAGGTGGTCATGGACATTTAAATCAATTAAAATTAAATAAAATTTAACGTTCAGTTTCTTGGCCACACTAGCAATATTTCAAGCGTTCCACAGCCCCACGTGGCTAGTGGCTATCATATTGGATAGCACAAATACAGAGCATTCTACCACAGCAGAAAGTCCTAGTCGACAACCCTGCTAGCATTAATGTGGGCACGACGCACGTACTGCTGTATATATTTGGTTATATGTTTCACCAGTGTATGTCTCGAATCCCCAACTAAACTGCAAGCAGGGTTGTGATAGCAGTTCATTTGTAATACACTCTATTTGGAACTGCACTTAAGTAGACAAGCTCTAAATGTAGAGTGACCTTTTTCTTTTTATTAATCTCTTTCCACTAGCATCCAGTTATTTCTACTGCAGAAAAATCTTTCAAGTGGTTGAAATACCTATTCCTAAGGCATTTCCCTTTGAGCTCAAGGTACAAAAGCCTTCAAATACATTAGCTTTGAAGTACTCATTTAGTCATTTATTGTTAAAATTATAGACGACCCTTGTGATTCACTAATGGAGGCTCATTGCAAGCACGGCGCACCATCTCCTTCCAAAAAGTAGGCCGGCGAAAGGGGGAGGCTTGGGTGGAGAACATGCCCTAGCCATTAGACAGCAGCCATCATGCCTGAAGAATTGTTCTTTCTCCAGATAGAAAGCAGTTTCTATGGCCAACAGCCTAATATCAACTCTGAACCTACTGCCCCCACAGAGACAGGACTAAATGACTATTAGGCTCCCAAACTGGTCCATAAAAGGCTATTTTAGCCATAGCTGTCTTCTTGGCAGCTGCTTTGATGGGAAGAAAAGTTCTTTAGCCCAAACGAAGCTCCAAAGGACTTCTATAAGACCGTTCTGTTAGTTGGGAGATGCTCACTCAATGTTCTAAATGCAAAGCAGTCTTCAAAGTAATAAAAAGTCGCCTGAAAGGTTACACTGAATGGCTGTCTGGGTTTGTTTTAATGCCTTTTAATTTGCTTTCCATATAAAGTTGTTGAAAAATAACATGGAAGAAAAGATATTTCAAACAGCTTCATCTAGAGGTAGGAAAATGTCATGCATTAATTATGCTTAATGTATAACAGAAATTACCCTTCACCTGAATCGACTTTTAATTAGATGTAACTATGCCACAAATCCAGTGTGTCAAATGTGAAATCAATTTTGACTTTGAAAATCCCTGGATCAAAAAGGGATAAAAGAAGTCATTATCTATGATAACTAGAATTGAAATAGTATCAAATACCACAATCTCAAATGTCCATTTGCATCTGCTTAAAATGCTTCAAATTCCTCACTTTTCCTTACCAATACCTTTATCCAAGTAGACACGTGTGTACTGATGTGTGTGAAGGTGGAAGACGGATTTTGTTTTCCAAGTGTTGTATCTTCTGGAAATCCAGGGTTTTTTTAGTTACTATTCTCAATAAACAGAAAAGAAATGCTAAAAATTAAGCATATCCACATACCTAAATATTGGATTGAGATCATTCTTCCTATATATGTCTCAAAACCCAAAAATATTCTAAATAGAAAGTACACGATGCCGTGAACTATCCTCCACATGAACTGGAGAGATCTGAAGCCAAAATCAAGGTCAAGGGTGTCAGCAGCAGCCACGTGATTAATAAAGAGTCAGAATGCAAGTCACTCACAGCTGTGTTCCTGGTAAGCCTTGTCCAGAAAGCAGGTAAGCCTACTTTGACACAAGCCAAAAAATCAGACTCACTATAGAACCCTAAATATTCAGCAAATTCCCAGAGCCTTCTATTTCACCTTGTGGATTAAGCAGAGAAATGACACAATAAAATAAATTTTATTCACTCTCTCCTGGTAGTCCCGGAGTCTACCTTCACTCTTAGAGAAAAATCTATTTCTCCTTTTATGTGTATAAGAGATACCTCCTCTTAGATCTCTCTCCCGGATGCCCTTGTCTCTACTGCTGGAAGAGACATTGACATGGTAAAAGGCAAATCTCCATCCGTAAGGGTTATCTCCCACTCTGTACCAGGAAGAGGATGACTAAATCTCTAGAAACGCATATGAATGTAGAAAGCAAGGATTTCAGTCTGCATCACAATCATACCCTTGTTTCCTGTGTTTTTCCAAGTAACCCCCCCCAAAACTTGCTCCCCACTCCCAACATCATCTTTTGTCTTTAGCTGGAGAGGTTATTTAACATGATGGCTTGGGCCACTTGGTTTTCCTGGGTTTCTCCCATGTACGCAGGAGGTAAACAGGTTATTAAGCTTTCTTTGTTTTTGTCCTGTTAATCTTTTATGACAGAGGGGTCTCAGCCAAGAACCTAGAAGGGAGGAGTAAAAATTATTTTTCCTCCTCCACACCTATGAAACAGATTTTAGCAGCAAATATACCCTAAAGGAGGCTCCTGGTTTCCAAATTATCTACTTTTTTAGCTGGAAGGGCCAGAATGACCATTACCCACTGTAAGTCATTGTTATTTGCTCAAGTTTAACTGATTTCCCCAGGCTGCCTGGTATCTGCTGCCTGACGATTCTGTTCCCTTAGCCTTTCTCCTTAAGAGGACTTCTCACCATCAGCACAAATGCTGCCTCTTAAGGCTATTTTTCTCCAACAAACTGATTACAGGCCATAAAGATGTTCAGTGGCAATTAGGTTTTATTGTTCCCATCTCACTTATGAGTATAGAAGCTATCAAAATGCAAAATGCACAGATCCTCAGACTTAGTAATTCCCCTCTAGGAACGCATGCCATAGAAATGCGCATGCATGGGCCGCAAGGACATATGCACAGGGATACTAATTTGGAACATGATTTAAAGTTGCAAAATAATGGACACATATTCATCAGTGTGAGACTGGTTAAATAAATGATGCATACAGCAGGGAAGCATGTGGAAGTTCCCTGTGCACTGACAGGGAGTGATGCGCACAAAAAGCAAGGGGGAAAAAAAAAAAGCAAGGGGGCACAGTGTCTCAAGCATGCTAGCCAATGTATTTGTTAAAAAGGAAACACATATCCATATATGTGTGCCCACGCGCACGGGCACGCGCACACACACACACAGTGCAAAGAATAGTCCGCAAAGGATTAACCTTGCCAAAGCTATCTAACAGTGGCACCTACTGGTCAAACCACTTCCTAGCACACACTACCCCCACCCCCCCAAATCACTTCCTATCCCAAAGTATTATCTTAGGAAAGAAAATCCATGATTTGCCTGCACAGCCGTTTCAGCCATTAGCCAAGAAATATGTTTATAATAAAGCTTCATAAGGAACTCTTCAATAGTATTAGGTCTTCTGAGCATAGGACTTAAAAGTACCATCTGGCTGGGAAGCTATGGTTCATTATGGTCTGAATTGCAAGCTATAAAAAGAGTGAAGAATATCTCTATATCCTTCCATGGAGTGATCTCCAGCATATAATGTTAAGTTAAAAAAGCAAGAAAGAAAAAAACGTGCAGAGCATGCTACCATTTATCTAAGAAGGAAAGGGGGTTACAAGTAGACATATAGGTTTACTTATATTTTTTAAATGGAAAGATAACCTGTTAAAAAAAGAAAGAAAGACAACCTATTAAAAAATAGAATTAATGACTACCATAAAGGAAGGGAAGTGATAGGATGGAGGAGCGAAGAACGGAAGTGGATTTCTTAAAATCAGCGGTTCTCCGGTTTTGCCCGTGCCCCCAGGGGATGTTTGGCTGGAATTTTAAGTGTCACAATTGGGGGTTGGGAGGAGTCTACTACTGACATCTAGTGGGTAGAGGCCAAGGATGCTCCTGAATATTCTACAGTGCACAGGACAGCACCCCACCACAAAAAATAATCCAGCCCAAAATGCCAATAGTGCAAATTGTATATTTAATGGGGGACTTGTATTTAGAATACATAAAGAACTCTTACAATCTAATAATACAAAGACAAATAACCCAGCTCAAAAACAGGCAAAGGACCTGAATAGACATTTCCCCAAAGATGGTATACAAGTGGCCAGTAAGCACATGAAAAGATGCTCAATATCCTCAGCCATCAGGGAAATGCAAATCAAAGCCACAAAGAGATACAACTTCACACCCACTGGGATGGCTATAACCAAAAAGTCAAATAATAATGGGGCCTCTGGCTGGCTCAGTCAGTAGAGCACGCAACTCTTGATCACAGGGTTGTAAGTTCAAGCTCCATGTTGGGTGTAAAGATTACTTAAAAATAAAATCTTAAAAAAAAAAAGAGAGAGAGAGAGACAAAACAAGTGTTGAGGATGTGAAGAAGCTGGGATCTTCATATACTGCTGGTGGGAATATAAGTTATTGAAGCCGCTGTAGAAAACAGTGGGACAGTTCCTCAGAAGCTTAAACATACAGTCTCCATATGACTTACAATTCCACTCCTAGGTGTATATACCCAAATGAAATAAAAACATGTCCACAGCACAACTTGCATCCAATGGTCATAGCGGCATGATTCAAAAGTGTCAAAAAGTAGAAAGAACCGAAATGTCCATCAATGGATGAATGAATTAATAAAATGTGTTGTGTCCATCTAATGGAATATGATTCAGCAATGAAAAGAAACAAAGTACTTATAGATGCTATAACATAGACAGACCTTGACACCATTATACTAAGTGAAAGAAGTCAGTCACAAAAGGCCACGTATTGTATGATTTCATTTACATGAAATGCCCAGAATAGGCAAATCCATAGAGACCCAAAACAGATTAATGGTTACCTAGAGCTGGGGGTGAGAGTAGGTTGGGGGCGTCAGCTAAGGGGTGTGAGGTTTCTTTTGAGGTAATGAGAATGGTCCGACATGGATTGTGATGATGGTGGCAGAGATCTGTGAATATGCTAAAAGCCATTGAATTATGGACTTCAAATGGCTAAATTTTATGGTATGTAAATTATATCTCAACAAAACTGTTAAAAAAAAAGTGATCACGGGGCGGGGGTGGGGTACCTGGGTGACTCAGTCAGTTAAACGTCTGCCTTTGGCTCAGGTCATGATCCCAGGGTCCTGGATCGAGCCCCGCATTGGGCTCCCTGCTCAGTGGGGAGTCTGCTTCTCCCTCTCCCTCTGCCCCAGCTCATGCTCTCTCTCTCTCAAATAAATAAAATCTTTTTAAAAAAAAAAGTGATCATGGGGCACTAAGCTGGCTCAGTAAGAAGAACATGTGACTGTTGATCTCGGGGTTGTGAGTTCAAGCCCCACATTGGGTGCTGACATTATGAAAAATAAATAATAAATAAACTTAAAAAAAAAACGATCACAAGGGTGAGGTATGCACTCTGACAGAGGTGGGCACGAGGCACAGAAGGCAGAGGCAAGGGAAGACCGGAGATCAGGACAGCCTTCCCAGGATGAATAGGAAGTTGTCAGTCATCGGTTTGGTTTACTTTTTTAATTAAATTCTTCACTGGTTTCATTGACATTCCAGGGGAAGGGAGACTGAAGGAAGGGGGACATCTCAGGTATAGGGAATATATAATTATAATTGCCCTATTTTATTATTAGTTATTGTTGTTCATCTCTTATTGTGCCACATTTATGAATTAAACTCTATCATAGGTATGGACGGGTAGGAAAAAATAGAGTATATATACAGTTGGGTACCACCCACACTTTCAGGTAACCGCTGGGGGTCTTGGCACGTCTTCCCCACAGGTAAGGGGGGCCTACTGTAGCAAAGCCACACGTGACCAAGCACAGTGACCTTCAGTCCCAGCCAAGAACCTTGGACTGAATATTTTCTAGGAAAAAGAATCAGTGAAAGATGAGGAGCAGCGCAAGAAAGGTCGTCACCTTTGTGTTAGAAAGGCAGATGGCCGCCAATGTGGAAACTAGACAGGCAGGGGACGAGTCTGGAGACAGGACAGCCCATTTATTTACATGAGCAGTTATAAAGTATTGTCACAGTGGAGTTAATCCTTTCCTAAACATGAGGCTTGAAAACTGCTGCAAAAAGAAATCAGTCCAGGACTGTGTTTCTTCAAGGCACAGCTGACAAGAGGGACTATTGAGAGCAGAGCCGTTTCATATAAAAATAATAGTAGCAGTAGTAATAATAGTAATAAAATCATATCTAATTTAAAGTGTCCTGATGTGGTAAGGAAAACATAACAATAATTTCCCCTTATGCGTTTAGGCCAGAGCTAGAAACAAAATGACAATGACCCGGGGCGCCTGGGTGGCTCAGTCGTTAAGTGTCCGCCTTTGGCTCAGGTCATGATCCTGGGGTCCTGGGATCGAGCCCCACATCAGGCTCCCTGCTCAGTGGGGAGGCCTGCTTCTCCCTCTCCCACTCCCCCTGCTTGTGTTCCCTCTCTCGCTGCGTCTCTCTCTCTGTCAAATAAATAAATAAATAAAATCTTTAAAAAAAAAATGACAATGACCCAACCCAGAAAGATAAGCCACTTACCACAGGAACACAGGCATTTGGCTCAAATTCTGTGGAATCGGCACCTGAGGATGAAGAAATGAGGTCAATAATTCACCAGTATTGCTGAGAAATAGTTTAAGTAATAAGAATTTTTTAAATCAAAGGGTATTAGCAAATAGCAGGCCTACCTTTCAAGTTAAGGCAGTTTCTTGCAAACTCTATCACGGCTAGTTGCATCCCAAGGCAAACTCCTGTTTGAAAAAGCATGTGTATAAAGCAAATGAACATATTTTGTATGACTTCATATTTCCTGTTCATTTGTTTACTGCCCATCTCCTTCCTCTAGAACGCAGGCTCGGAGAGAGCAAGACTGCCTGCCGGGTTCACTGCTGTGCCCTCTGCACTCAGAACACCTGTGGCCGGAGGCAGGCGGGGGGATTAAGCCACCTGGACTTGAGGAAGAAGGAATTCAAGGTCAGAAAAGAGCAAGAGAAGACAGGGCAAAGGTCCCAAAGGCAAATCTGCCTCCTTCCAAATTTGCCTCTAACTCGAGGCATATGCGTGGGATGCAGGGCTGACCCAGAGCGCGTGATTCCTTCCAAGAACGTCTACCAACACCCCGACTCAAGAGGGAGACTTGATACTCCCTCCTCTCAGAGGGCAGCCTGAGGCTGGCCAGCGGGCCGGGATCGAAGGAGCAGGAAGTCTGTGCCAGGCTGCTGGGCGCAGAACGGCCCTATAACCTCACTGCAGGAGAACAGCGGCAGCTGGGGGAAGTTGGCATCTCCACTGCGGGCTTGAGCATGCTGGCGAGCAGGAAAGGGAGGCGCAAGATGGAACGGAACAGAGAACTCAATAAGGAGGAAAACAAACACCTGTGTAGCCCCCAGCTGCTGCCACAGGGATGGGTCCTTCACCCATCTCCACATCCACCCATTCTCTCCACTCAACAGATGCCAAGGAACATTCCAGATGTTTTTATAGACATATCTAAGGTATACAAGGGACTCATCAGAGAAGGGCAATCAGTATAGTTGGCACACTAGAGCAAAAGTTGGTGAGCACGAAACAGCTGAGTGCTTTGGGGGGGAACTTCAGCAAGTTCCAAATGGCTAAAACATAAAGAGATGCTGTGTTAAAGAGAAAGCTGAAGAGTTGCAAACTATTCTATACAGCGAAAACTATCTGAAGAACACTAACCGCGTTTAGACAAAAACCAAACAAGATTACTTCATAAGAAAACAGTGGCCCAGAGGAGCTTAGATGGGTAAAACAAAGCAACATATCAAGATATCTAACTACTCCCCACTTCTCTTTTGAAAATGGATCCCAAGTGGAGAGCGTGTAGGAAGCTATTCAAAGGACAGGAGGCAGTGGGGAAAATGAACAATCTGCTGATATTGCAAAAGCCACAGAAGCCAGTCCACTCGGTCATAAACCCACCAGTACAGTGACAAACACAGCCTCTCCCCCACTTCCCTTCCCACACCCCTGCCCCTGCCTGAATCCCCAGCTGCAGAGCTGCCTTTCCCCCACTGAGGGGCCATTTCATCTGGTTCACTGGTCCAGAAGCAATGCTTTAAAATTTGAACAAAAGGGGCGCCTGGGTGGCTCAGTGGGTTAAGCGTCTGCCTTCAGCTCAGGTCATGGTCCCGGGGTCCTGGGATCGAGCCCCACGTCGAGCCCCACGTCAGGCTCCCTACTCGGTGGGGAGTCTGCTTCCCCCTCTGCCCCTCCCCACTGCACTGCTCTCTCACTCATGCTCTCTCTCCCTTGAACAAATAAATAAAATCTTTTATAAATAAATAAATACATACATAAATAAATAAATAAAATTTGAACAAAGACTTTAAAAAGACCTGGCTCTACCAAATTTTAGCAGAGGTCTTCCTGTGATGTAGGATGGTCTCTTCTAGCTCGAAGTGGTGAAAAGATGGATTCGGGTGAAAATGGGAGAAGGTAAGGGCAGGTGTACACAGCGACTTCTCCCAGCCTCTTGCTACCCAACCAGAATGGTGCTAAGTTCTCCCAGGTCAACAGCCTTTTCTACGAAGGACCAGACAGTAAAGATTTTAGGCTTTGCAGGCTGTAGGCCTCGAACTCTGCCACTGCACCATAAAAGTAGCCACAGACAATATGTAAACAGATTGGTGTTACTCCAATAAAATCTTATTTACAAAAACAGGACAGAGTTTGCTGGCCCCTGTGGTGGACTATTTGGCACCTGAATATGCAAATCTGAGTTCACACCTTTCATGTTAACAAACCCTATGACGTGTTACCCCTACTACATATCAACAATCCAATCAACTCATAGTTAGGATGCATAAACGTGAGTTTTACCCAGGAAAGGGATCTTCTTTGCCCGTGCCCAAGAAATGGCCTGGAGTTTTCCCAACGTTCCTCGGATTCCGAAGCCTCCCGGCACAAGAACACCACTGCAATCAACACAAGACGAGGGTGAATTTGACATCGTTTTTCTTTTTAAAACTCTTATTTTCAGCCAGTCAGGCTTACTGACCCCAAGTCCAACACTTGGCATGATTGCTAGAGAATATGCTTGAGGTCTATTTTCAGAATTGACCACATGATTTCACATCCTGAACTTTCTTCCTGAAATCCTCCCAATGTTATGAAGAAGAGGCAATACTTTTTCACAACTGACTTCGATATATATATTTTCCGATAGGTCTTTATGGTATGTGAGCATAGTGACTGAGAAACTCAGTTCGATTACAAATGCCCCTGAAGTATCTGAATAAAAAAAGGTTAAGGTTCTTTTAAAAGCACTATTAGAAAAACGTTAAGATCTCTTGCATAATCAGAAAGAGTTAAACTGGTAAAATCAGCCTAAGATTTCAATTGCTAATTAAATAGTGGCACATGAAAGTCTCCTGGCTAGGAGACACTTTAGAGACCTTTTAGGCAAACACTCATTGAAAAAGACAAGAGTTCAAGAACTAACTGGGAGGGTCATTCTACCCTCACAACACGGTGTTGCCCCCAAAAGTTCTGTTGACTACTTATAAAATAAAACCTAGACTCAAATGATGTAAAAAAGAAAATATAACCAAGAAGGAAGAGTTGCATCCTTGTTCTTTAATTGTGCATCTGTAAGATCTATTTCTGTATCTTTCAGTAGAATCAACCCACTTTCTCCCCGTACAGGATCCCCATAGTCCCCTGAAATAAAACCCATTTCCACTGCACATGCCACGAACATGAACGTGGCACGTTTCAAAGTAAATGAGGTGAGGATGCAGCATGTCCACCCTTAATGACCACGACTACAATAGACTACCTTTCAAAAATGCACAAAAATTAGGAATTGGGGTCAATCAGATCGTTATGGGAAAAGCACAATGGCATTCTCCTAATTGGCATGGACGGTCCTTGGCACTCACTCAGCTTTGCACAGCTTCTGCCAAGCTTCATGGAATTTCACAGGGTCCTCAGTTTCGGTGGTCTGCTCCAGATCAATGGAGTCTATGTACTAAAAAAAATATCCAATAGATTAAAAGAACATTTAAGAAAAGTAGATACTCAAAAATACTCGAGGCATCTAACACTCTGACCCAACTATTCAATAACTACTCATTTTGCAAACACTGCACGGGTCACTTAGGATAGAAAAGCACAATCTCAGGCTTGGGGCTCTTATCTTCCAGGAAGACTACAGAACCAAATACACAGGCACACACACCATAGCGTGGTAGTGGCTATGATGGGCAAAGAGAATGCTGTGGAAATAAGTAGGAGCCACACTTAATCTAGACCTTGACACGGCAGGAAAGATGGGAAGAAGCACCATCGGGGAAGGTCTCTAGGGAGGTGATGTCCGAGCAGCTCAGCCCTCGAGGATGAGCCTGTGTGTGCATGTTGGGAGGCTGGCGGGAAGGTGTGTGGGAGACACAGGGAGGAGGGGAGCAAAGGAACAGCTTGTATGAAACCTCAGAGGAAAGACACAAAGGGGTGGTCACTCGGGGGCCCTCAAAGCAGACTCCACCAAGGGAGAGGAGAAGTTTACACTTGAAGCCTACTGGAAGGTCTTAAGGAACAGAGAAAACAGAGAGAGATTTTAGAAGGATCACGGTGCTATGAGGTGGAAAATGGAGGGAAGACAGCAAACCAGTCAGGAAGCTGCTACAGTAAGCCAGGTGAGGTAAACACAGGAGCAAAGTGGTCTGAAAAGAATATGACGAGACCATGATTCAAATAGTACTTCGTGGGCGCCTGGGTGGCTCAGTCGTTAAGCGTCTGCCTTCGGCTCAGGTCATGATCCCAGGGTCCTGGGATCAAGTCCCACATCGGGCTCCCTGCTTGGCAGGAAGCCTGCTTCTCCCTCTCCCCCTCCCGCTGCTTGTGTTCCTGCTCTCGCTGTCTCTGTCTCTGTCAAATAAATAAATAAAATCTTTAAAAAAAAAAACAAAACAAATAGTACTTCGCGGAAGCGAATGTCAACAAATTCTGTCAACTGAAAAATCATATATAATGACTCTTATGTACATAACAGTCCCTATAGACCTGTATTATTTTAGTGTTTATTTTGTAAAAATTATTATCTGAGGAGCGCCTGGGTGGTTCAGTCATTAAGCATCTGCCTTCGGCTCAGGTCATGATCCCAGGGTCCTGGGATCGAGCCCTGCATCGGGATCCCTGCTCAGCGGGAAGCCTGCTTCTCCCTCTCCCACTCCCCCTGCTTGTGTTCCCTCTCTCGCTGTGTCTCTCTCTGTCAAATAAATAAATAAAGTCTTTTTAAAAAAAAAATTATTATCTGAATATATCTTAACATACAGACTTTTAAGGCTTTATAAAATTGGTAATCTAACAATTTTTCTATTGCTCTTTTCTTTTCTCTACGAGGGGCTGGGGGACTTGGAGGAGCAGGAAGAGCAAGAAGTGAAGTGTTCCTTGGAAAGCCACAAATAAAAAGTGATTACAGGGGCGCCTGGGTGGCTCAGTTGGTTAAGCGTCAGGCTCTTGGTTTTGGCTCAGGTCATGATCTCATGGTTGTGAGATCAGGCCCCGTATCTGGCTCCTTGCTCAGCAGGGAGTCTGCTGGAGATTCCCCCCCCGCCCCCCCCTCGCGCTCTCTCTCTCCCTCTGCCCCTTCCCTCATGCTCTCTATCTCTCAAAAATAAATAAATCTTTTTTAAAAAAGCGATTAGGACAGGAGGAGCCTAGAAAGGTGAGAGAAAATTCAGATAGGTCCTAAGTTGGAAGTTACTAAATTTCTTAGATGCATACATGTATCCTTTTGTTCATTATATAAATATTTCACCATTTAAATCAAGATAATAAGGCTTGCTTAAACTATGGCATACCTATATAGAATACCATTAAACAGAACATATATACGTATGTCTAGAAAGATACACATCAAACTGGGAGTGACAGGTATAGCAGAGGAGTAGGATTTCAGGGAAGAGGGATCTTTGGCTTTCTGCATTTTACATGATGCTTTGTGTAAATGTCCTACACTGAGCATGTACTACTTCTATATCTAACAAAGACAAAGAATATACTCAAGCTATATACATAAGTTCCCCCAGACTTCATCCCATACACTTTTTCCCTTTGCTGACTTTGCTCTGTATCCTCTCACTGTATTAAACCTTAGCCACAAGGCAGGCAATATGCTGAGTACTGTGAGTCCTCCTGGTGACATCAATCCTGGCGGAAGTCTTGGGGACCCTTCAACACAACACGAGATACCACAGCGAGTGACTGAAATATGCGGAAGACCAGTAGGGGCTCACCATCAGATTCAATTTGTGGTTGATGGCCAAGGCTGAATGTTCCAGGGCTTTGAACACAGAGGCGTAGCAGTCCCTGAGCTTGGTGTATTTGCCAACCAAGGCTATGGAGCACGTTTTCTGCAACCTTTCATACCTGAGATGAAAGACAAGCTTAAGAGTTATATGCATGTAATATAACATCACAAATATAATGACAGCCACTGTTCTTATCCCAAGGCACTTCTTAAAACCTTAAGGGCAGATGAGCCTCGAACTTGATGTACTTGACTCAAATCCCCACTCCACCCCTAGTGAATGAAAATCTGTGTGTCTGACATAAGCAGGCACAGACATAAATCCAAGGAAGGTGTATCAGAGAAACTGTTAAAAGCATTAAAAATAAAAAAGGTCTCCCTGTGATGGACTCTGAAAAACAAACTGAGGGTTGTAGAGGGGAGGGGGGTGGGGGGATGGGTTAGCCCAGTGATGGGTATTAAAGAGGGCACGTTCTGCATGGAGCCCTGGGTGTTATGCACAAACAATGAATCATGGAACACTACATCAAAAACCAATGTATTATATGGTGACTAACATAACAATAAAAAATTTTTTTAAAAAAGTCTCCCCGTCTCATAAACATGAGCTGTCTTTAAATTCGTTTATAAGGTGACACTGTATAAGAAAATGCATTCTGAATGTCAACAGGAAACACTTCAATATTAACTTTGTAAGGTGACGTTATATAAGAAAATGCATTCAAATTGTCTACGTTAAAAATGGTTACAGTCCCAGCTGGCCCACAAAGGCAGGTTATTCAAGGCATGCCCGAAGAATGGCACTAAGAGAACTACCGAAAATATTACAAGCCATTTGGATCATTTTTATGAGAAAATTCCATTCTACATAAGATGCTCAATCACATTTTACCACTAAAGACACAATGTTTCCTGTTGCTTTGTTAGGAAATCTGTACATGAAAATTGTCTGAATTGTCTGGTCTGGTACTAAGTATGTAGAAATGTCATCTTGGAGCTAAAGATGTTTTAGGGCCTGAAAGCAAACCCGTCACCAAACACCTTAGAACAGAAAGGTTACCGTGAGTGGGAACACTCCACTTTCATACCAGCATCTGCAAAGGGTGCCAGACAAGAATGATTGCACACAGGCTGCGAGGCGAAAAATGCATAAGAAGCTAAGAAGTTCAAACTGACAGGAAAGGTGACTTTCTACGAAGGTGACTGAAGAACCTCAGAGAAAGCTGCTAAGCCTTTAGATTGCTACTGAATTTTACGTCGCTCAGGAGATTGCATGGCTGCTCATACTTCACCCCATCCCTACTCAAAGGACACAGGTGACAAAGTAAGTTGGTATCCAAGCAAGATTCTGATACAACGTCAGAGGGAAATGCTTCCCGTGCCAGGTTTGGGCCTGGAGAACTGGTGATCACAACCACATCTGAGCTGACCCACTGGGCTGAGCCCTTCCCCCACTATTCTCACTCCTCCACTGAAGGAGGGATGTCCACTCTGTTCCCAGGAAGGAAGAAGGACTGGGGTCAACACCACCAGCTCCTCCTACTCACTCAGTCTGATCTATCCAGGGGAGAGGAGGAGTCACTCAGCAGCTGGAGGAGACAGGCCACATGTCCCAGGGAAAAGGGCTGCCGTCCAGGAAGGATATGTATCCTGAGCGCACTCCTCTCGTGCTCTTTTTCACTCTTGGGCCTGCAGTCGAGGCTCAGGGGGCCCTGTCCAGACCAGCCGAGCTCTCACCTGCTCCGCACCTAGCCATCAGCTGAGGGGGTCAGCCACTGAGGCTGCTGTGAGCCACTTTGCAGGCCCACCCCACAGGCAGGTCCCCAGGGAGGCGAGCCGTCGCCACTTTGGCCTGGGGTCCCAGGCGAGCTCTGCCATCCCGTTCAACCAGGGACCCCTGGCCTCTGAACAGCACTGGATCTCCATGAGCAAGGCTACCCTGGTTAAGCGTCAGGCTCTTGATTTCGGCTCAGGTCATGATCTCAGGGTTGTGAGATCAAGCCCCGTATCTGGCTCCTTGCTCAGTAGGGAGTCTGCTGGAGATTCTCCCTCCCTCTCTCTCTCCCTCTGCTTGCTTTCTTGCATCTCTCTATAGGCTGTACTGAGGGGACAGTACATACCCTCATTACCAATAAACCAACATCACCACGAGAGACCAATGCTCAATATCCCTTTTGCTTGAAGACTATGGTGAGCTGAATGGTGGCCCCCAAAAACCTATGTCCCCCAGAATCTGTGGATGTGACCATATCTGGAAGAAGGGTCTTTGCAGATACAATTAAGTTAAGGATCTCGAGATGAGATCATCCTGAATTAGGATAGGTCCTAAATCCAAAGACAAGCATCCTTATACAAAAAGAGAAGAGGAGGGGAAAAAAGAGAGAGAAAGGAAGAGAAGAGGAGAGACACAGAGAAGGCCATGCAATGACAGAGGCAGAAACAGGATACCAAGGATTGCCGGCAGCCCCAGAAGCTGGAATGGTTTCTCCCTCAGAGACTCCGGAAGAAACCAATCCTGCTGATGCCTTGATTTTGAACTTCTGACCTCCACAACTGTGAGATAGTACTTTTCTGATATTTTCTGCCACTCAGTTTGCAGACATTTGTTACAGCTGCCAAGGAAACTAACATGAAGACCAAACACTGGGGGTGCCTGGGTGGCTCAGTCGGTTAAGCATCTGCCTTCGACTCGGGTCAAGATCCCGGGGTCCTGGGACTGAGCCCTGCGTCGGGCTCTCCGCTCAGTGGGGAGTCTGCTTCTCCCTCCCACTCTACCTCTATGCTCTGTCTCTCGCTCACTCACTCTCTCAAATAAATAAATAAAATCTTAAAAAACAAACAAACAAACACTGGCTTTTAAAAGCACAGCAGCTCAGAGTATAATTTAGAGCTATTTCCAATAAAAGGAGTTATATATTAAAATTTCTAGTGCTTAAAGAGGATCAGCCCCAAGCTACTCAGAAAGTTCCCCCAAAGGGACTGATTCCTTAAGCATTCTGGAGGGCAGGGGCTTAACTGTATCATCATGCAAGAAAGTACCTAAGTTCAGAAACTGCACTTTGTTCCTGATTTTACTTGTCCCAGAAATTCTAAGACACTTTTTAAATTTTTAAGTGAAAGACTGATAGGTGATCAATCTACTGATCATCTACCAAGATCAGTGCTTTTGTCACCTTCAAACCACTTTAATTATTGTTACCAACCTCAGTAACCAATACTCAGCGCCCAATGTGAGATTAAGGTCTTAAGTGTTTTCTCTCATAATTATCACAATGTGGGTACTAGTATACCCCTGTTATATGTGGATGGGAGAACAAGTCCAGAGAAGTTAAGTAATCCACCCAAACTCACACAGCTAGTGAGAGGAGAAGCTGGGATCTCAGTCCAGAGTGCCTGATACCAGAGCTTACTTTTTTTTTTAAATTTAAATACAAGTGACAAATAACCTTGTATTAGTTTCAGGGATACAACATAATGATTCAATGTTTGTATGTATCACGAAACGATCAGCACAATAAGATCTACTCCTTAGCAACACCAGAGCCGACATTTGTAACCACTGCCTCTCACCTAAGCTGCATGAAAAGCAAGGCAGTCAGGACTTTATGGAGTGATGCCTTTCTTTTACTAAATGTAGTAAAAGAAAATAGGTGACAGGAATTTAATTTCCATATGACTTCAAATGAGACAAGCCTCGCTGAAATTAATATCGTGGTCTTAAAGCTAGAACCTGTCTGAGGTTTTAATAACAATGCTGCCAGTTAATAACTGCAGGATGGAGCAATAATGATAGAGACTGAACCTCTCATTCAAAGGGGATTTTCTTTAGGAAATGTTATTCATGTCTTTTTTTTTTTTTAAGATTTTATTTATTTATTTGACAGAGAGAGAGAGGGAACACAAGCAGGGGGAGTGGGAGAGGGAGAAGCAGGCTTCCTGCCGAGCAGGGAGTCCAACGCGGGGCTCGATCCCAGGGGATCATGACTTGCACCAAAGGCAGACGCTTAAGGCTTAGCTACCCAGGCGCCCCTAGCCAAGTCTTTAAAGACAAGCAAAACAGGGGCTCCTGGCTGGCTCAGTTGGAAGAGCATGTGACTCTTGATCTCAGGGTCGTTGAGTCTGAGCCCCACATTGGGTATAGAGACTACTAAAAAATAAATAAGCTTAAAAAAAAAAACAAGCAAAACAAACAGCAAAAATCTGTGACATTTAAACATGTTTAAAATGTTCAGAAACTGAGAAATCAATCAAAATGCTTCCAGAATTAAAAAAAAAAAATCATTCTATCAATTCATTTTCGTTTAAGTAGAACGAAGTCAAAAGCTCCAGAAATCTTCAAAGAATACAGCAAAACACTCGACCAATGTATTAAAGCTTTAGATAAATCCAGACCAAAATATATACATACAGAAAGTCAATGTGACTTAGGTATACTTCAAAGTATGTCTCAATCCTACCCCCAAACCCAAGAATTATTAAAGATTACATTAGTAATTCCTTTCACGTACCTGTCAGCCATATTTCTCCACTTGAAAAGCAAATTACTTGCAGAATCACCAATGGGCAGATCCAATCTCTCTTTAAAATATTTAACAATGCCTTGTTCCTCCAGGAGCACAGGCACTCGGTATGTGGACGAAACATCATGGATACATATGACCTGATTAATGATGATAAAACACCATATTTAAATGGAACACCTCAAATATGGCACAAGAATGAGCTCAAGAATGAGCCAAAATTCAAGAGACATGGCAGTTCATTTATACTGATTGAAGAAAAGCAAGAGCCCGGTGACCCAAACAAGAGGCAGAATTAACACAAGCTTACTTTGATCTAATTATAAAACTCTTTGAACTCATTATTCCAATTCTGGAAACGTGGATACCATGGTAGAATAATTTTATATATATATCTGGTCTTTGTTCTCAATTCCTGGTACAAAGTTTCAAAAACCTTTGGAAATTCCTGAGTGACAGGAGTATCTTTATTATGCTAATGAGGTGACTTATGGTGGCCCCCTAGATGGCTTCAGGATGGGAGTTGGTCACCAGAAAACCCACGAAATTATACTGGAACTTTCAGCCACCTGACCTCCAAGGATAATAAGGGGGCTGGAGAATGAGTTCAATTAAGCGACCAATGGTTGACTCGATCATGCCTATATAATGAAACTCCCATTAAAAAAAATCTCTAGACACCAAGACTCAGGGGAGTATTCTGGTTGGTAAATCTACAAATGTACCAGGTACAAAAGCTCCTGAGCTTGTGATCCTCCCAGGCCTTGCCCTATGTATCTCCTTATCTGGCTGTTCATTTGCACTCTTTATGATAAAATGGTGATAGTAAGTATAACATTTTCCTGAGTTCCATGAGTCACTCTAGAGAATTATCAAACCTGAAGGGGTTATGGGAAGCCCAAAATCTGTAGTCAGCCAGGCAGAAGTATAAGTGGCTCAGGGACACTGGAAACTTGTGGCTGGCGACTGAAGTGGGGGGCAGTCTTGTAAAGAACTCAGCCCTCAAATTTGCAGAATCTGACGCTCATTCCAGGTAGTTAGTGTCGGAGTTGAATTACAGGACCCCAGCTGGTGTCAGAGAATTGGTGTTGAAACATGGATGCTCTATGTGTCCATATCCAAGACACATGGCCCAAGGCATCACCTAAGTCCAGGCTAAAGCAGTAACATTGAATATGTACACTGTGTCTTCTAAATGTGGGTGTGCGGTTCGTGTGTGTGTGTGTGTGTGTGAGAGTGTGTGTGTGTATTCATTTGTTGCTGTTGCTGCTGCTGGAGTGCTTTTGTCTCCTCCCTTCCTGTGGATAAATTTCAAGCACACATTGAACCCAGTCAAATTAATTATTACACCTGTTAGAGGAGAACAGCTCCTTTAAATGCCAGGTGGTATGGTTGTTTTTCACACTTACCCTAACGAGCTTTCACCACCCTGTCAAGTACATCCAAGGGACTACCGGCAGGCTTTTAAGGATCTGCCACATTCTAAATCAATGCCAAGAAATGTTCTGCTAACTCTATGCGTTCACTTGTGCATTCACCAAACTACTAATTAAAACTAAATCTCTGGGCAGCCCAAACTCCCACAGTGGAAGATATGGAATGTGGAACTATTTACTCATTTATCCTCCAGGCCAGAGAGAGATTTTTTTCAAGTGTCATGGTAACGATCACATCCATAGAGATGCCTCTGACCTCCACCCCTTCCTCAGGAAACCAGAGGAGAGGATCTTTAAATGCCAGTTCACCAGGAACCAAGAAACGGGAGCATTAACTCACATCAGAAAAAACGATGTGCTGAAAAATAGCTAATAAGCTAGCCTGTGGACTGCTGGGATAGAACATTCTTCGGAATCTATACTTCTATTGAAAACAGGCTCTGTATGGTCGGAAATGTGCACTCTTCCTTTCTCAGAGCCCTCAGTAACCCAACTCTGAAAACTGTATCAGGCAGGAGGCTGTGTGCTAGGCTGCCTCACGAGATACAGAAATCCGAGGAGATGGTTTTTAGGCTTCAAAGAACCCAGGGCTAATCTGAGGAAAACAAAGGGTTTCTGCCAAACTTCACCCTTTTCCTGAGCACCATTCATTATCACCTCTTCAACTCTAGCCAACTCCAATCCCTTACACCTAAGCCTTATGGCAAACAAGAGACAGATAAGAGAATGAAAGAAAAAAGAAAAAGCTCTCAGATACCCAGGTGGAAAGTCCCGCAGTACAGAGGACTTGAGCCCAAATCACGGTACAGTTTCTTCTTCTTTTTTTTTTTTTTTAAGATTTTATTTATTTATTTGAGACAGAGAGAATGAGAGAGAGAGCACATGAGAGGGGGGAGGGTCAGAGGGAGAAGCAGACTCCCTGCCGAGCAGGGAGCCCGATGTGGGACTCGATCCCGGGACTCCAGGATCATGACCTGAGCCGAAGGCAGTCGCTTAACCAACTGAGCCACCCAGGCGCCCCACGGTACAGTTTCTTTAGCAAGGAACTGAACTGAGGCCACTGATACACTCAGCAGCGATGGTGTGAATGGGGTCTGGGCAAAGTTAGGCTGTAACATATACAAGGAGAAATCACGGTGAAAGCAGTCAGTGTCCTGGAAAGACAAGACAAACAGAAGATAAGCAGGCTTCACGGGGTTCTCTCCCTGCAGGTTTGACTATTAAGTTCAAAAACCCACCTGGTTTTGTCCCTGTGACTTAAGGAATGATGATGCAAAGAAATATGTGATCTACCTAAGGAATCAGGAGTCTCAGATTGTTCACTTCAGGGCAAGGAATCCGTGGCTGGCTGGATATGAATCTCCCAAAGCTTTCATAAATGCCATGAAAAATAATACAGTAATTTAAGAGAGACCAAACATCAGCATCCGTAGAAGTGCCTGCCTGCAAAGCACTAAAAGCTAAAGAGCAGCACTCACCTGTTCGGGGTTCACGTGACAAAACATAGAAATCTTTTCCTTCACAGCCATTTCGATGGGTGTTGAACTTCGGCAGACAATCTGTCAAAGTCAGGTGTGCACAGGTCAGCAAGCAGGAATCCGGCTGTTCATGCCACCGTTCGTTTTCAGGAGGAGGCTATATTAATTTCTTCTTACAACCAGAGACTTGACCAAGTATGTACCTGTTCATTCTGGGCATGCCACTGGACTATTAGAAACACCTGAGTGCTAATATAAGCAATTACAATCAAACTCAACACAAATCTACCAGTAAGAGCTCAAAATGTCAAGGCATCTCTAGTAAACAAGAGTGAAGGCTCACAAATGTTGCCTCTTTAGAGGCTTGGCCCACTTTTTCTCTAAAGGGCCAGACAGTAAACATTGTAGGTTTTGCAAGTCAAGAAGCTACTGTCCCGATTACTCAGTTGTATCGCTGCAGTACAAAGGCAACTGTGGACAAACGTAAGCAGTAGACGGTACCATGTTCTAATAAAACTTTATTTACAGGCAGCAGGCCTGCAGGCCCTTATTTGCCAACCTCTGATCTAGACTGTTGGTGATAACTGGATTACCTGTTATAAATAAGAGCAGTGATAGCCCACCCTAGTGGGTATCAGGAAAATCCCCAAGGTCCCACCTCACACTAAAAGACCCAGGGACCATAAAAATGATAGGACATTGCACTTGCCCAGCTGTCAATGTGGCAATCACATGAGGACCTGGAGGAGAACAGATGGTCAATTTAGAAATGTGTGAAGCTGCCCTTGAGGATATGGGAATAAGCCTTCCCTGGCCCCTGGATACAAAGAGCTCAATGTCATAGGAACCACTTGAGAGATAGAAAGGACTTAGATGATGTTATAGATCAAGAAATGGAGGTCCTATTCCAAGAAATTTACCCATTCTCCGTAACTCACCAGATCAGGAGACAGGCCTAACCCCCTCAGCGCACGGACACTGTTTTGTGTGGGCTTGGTTTTTTGTTCTCCGGTAGCACTGGGCTGAAAAGAAATGGGTCACTGTCAGTATATTGGATATTTAGCTCTTCCGGATAATGAAGGGCTCCCTAGTTTAAAATGTGGAAAAAAACAGGCAGACAGTCTCTCCTCTGCTGTCCTGTCCGCTGTGCCCTTGCAGTGTATTCAATAAACTTCTATCTCCTTTTAAAAAAATGTGGAATAAACAGAATATCACAGGAAGATTTATAGGAGTTGCTGTCTACATACTTATCTGGAAAGCTCACCTGTGGCACAAGGCTAACATGGATATTACAGAAATTCTCTTTTTTTGCTTTAAACTGGAATTGTCTGAATGCTTCCACGAACGGCATCCCTTCAATGTCTCCAATGGTGCCACCCAGCTGGGAACGGGAAAAAAAAAAGACACACGTGACCTTCCACAGTATACAGACTAATAGAAACATTATTAATAAACAGAGCACAAGGGGCGCCTGGATGGCTCAGTCGTTAAGCGTCTGCCTTCGGCTCAGGTCATGATCCCAGGGTCCTGGGATCGAGCCCCGCATCGGGCTCCCTGCTCGGCGGGAAGCCTGCTTCTCCCTCTCCCACTCCCCCTGCTTGTGTTCCCTCTCTCGCTGTGTCTCTCTCTGTGAAATAAATAAAATCTTTAAAAAATAAATAAATAAATAAACAGAGCACAAGAACAGAAGTTTACAAATATACTAAAAATCATGGAATTGTATACTTAAAGCAGGTGAAATTTATGATAGATTCATTAAACCTCTGAAGCTGTTTGACATGAAACAGAAAAGCACTGTACATTTAAGAACAGCAGGAAGCAAAGGAAAGAGAGACAGGAGACTCGAAAGGAAACTAAGAAGAAAGGATGCAGGGTAACATAGCCAGGTAAGCAGGTAAGAGAATAGGCGGAACATCAGAAGGGAAAAGAAAGAGAGGTCAAGGAGGGCTTTAAGGGGTGCCTAGGGGAGCCTGGGTGGCTCAGTCTTTAAGGGGTGTCTGGGTGGCTCAGTCCGTTAAGCGTCCGACTTCTGGTTTTGTCTCAGGTCATGATCTCAGGGTCGTGGGATCGATCCCCACGTCAGTCTCCATGCTCAGCGGGGAGTCTGCTTGAGATTCTCTCTCCTTCTCCCTCTGCCCCTCCCCCCAAAAATAAATCAATCTTTATTTTTTTAAAGATTTTATTTATTTGACAGAGAGTGAGAGAGCACATGCAGGGGGAGTGGGAGAGGGAGAAGCAGGCTCCCCGCTGAGCAGGGAGCCCAATGCGGGGCTCCATCCCAAGACCCCAGGATCGTGACCTAAGCCGAAGGCAGACACTTAACTGACTGAGCTACCCAGGCGCCCCAAAAGGAAGGCTTTAATAGAAGGGAATTCATAAGCAGACAAAAAGATCCGGAGTATAGGCCACTGAGGAGTGAGATCAGGTAGTTTCCACCAGTGGTCCACTTGGAAGGTAGAACACAAATGCAGTGACTAGATGAGAAAGGTGGGAGCCATCTGGCTCTGCCTGATGTCCAACAGTGCTCTCTCACTCTCTCTTTCTTTCTCTCTCTCTCCCCCTCTCCATGTACACACACAGACACACACACACACACACACACACACACTCCTGCATGCTCTCAACAGTCTCTTTGCGATGGTGGTATTACTAGGATTAACTACTATTAAAACATGCTGGCTTTCTGAAACGAGTCCTACCAAAAGCCCCTATAATACTCCTGACAGCGTAATCCTTTGATAAATGTTAACTTAATTTACAGTGTGCTTCCAACAAGTAAGGCATTTTAAAGTAAGCATTTACTTTAGGATAAAATTTGCCTTAACCTACTCATCCTCACCATATTTAAATACTTAAAGGCTATCACATGGATTTTAAAATTAATTCTCTAGCATTTGAGGATCTACTGTATGCTCAACACTATAAATGAGGTGCTGAGAAGAATTTAAGACAACAGTGCTCCTAAGGAGCTCAGAATTTATCTAGGAAAATTAGGCAGAGGTAAAGAACAATAATCAAGAGTAAAACTTGGGGCACCTGGCTCAGTCAGAAAAGTGTGAGACTCTTGATGTTGGGGTCATGGGTTCAAGCCCCACATTGGGTGTAGACAGTATTTAAATAAATAAAACTTAATGCAGGATCTAGTTACAATGTAGCTGTAAAGTGCTGCCTTGTCTTTGCCCCCTGCTCAAAATAAAGCTGTTACCTTTCTAGCCCTGTCCGCCATGGTGCTTAGCAGCCAGGGATGCATGGTCTCAGACATGTTTACCAAGTAAAACACTGACTTGAGGGGCACCTGGGTGGCTCAGTCGTTAAGCGTCTGCCTTCAGCTCAGGTCATGATCCCAGCGTCCTGGGATCAAGCCCCACATCGGGCTCCCTGCTCAGCGGGAAGCCTGCTTCTCCCTCTCCCACTCCCCCTGCTTGTGTTCCCTCTTTCGCTGTGTCTCTCTGTCAAATAAATAAATAAAATCTTTAAAAAAAAAAAACAAAATAAATAAAACTTAAAAAAAAAAAGAGTAAAACTTAAGCACTAATTGAAATGATCTGGATGCTGAGAAGGAAAAGATCATGGCGGGACCAGTCCCAGAATCCACCGTCTTCTTTGGCTTCAGCTACCTAAGTAGGTCCAAAATCTACTACGAGCCCTAACCTCTCTTCCCAGCACAACTGGATTTTGGAGCCAACATGTCCTTGACATCCTGGATGGCTCAACAATTACTCAAACTTCGCACGGCCCAAACTGAACTCTCCCTGGGCCCATTTCTCTGAGTAGCGCCTCATCTTAGCAAAAGCATCTCTTCCCACTAACTAGTTCAAGCTGGCAGTCTAGAAACCATCCTTGATCCCTCCCTTTTCGTCACCTGATCCAGTCTGTGGGTCATACCTGCGAAACCTCTTGAAAATCTCTCCACTGCTCTCTATATCCAGGGCTACCACCATAGACACCCACGCCAACACCAATCTAAAGCAATCTAAAGCAGGGGGTGGTGACTATGGCCTGCTGCTTGTTTTTCTATATAAAGTTGTACTGATTGGCACAGAGCTATGGCATTCACTTACATATTGCCCACGGCTGCTTTCACACTGCAACGGCAGAGTTGACTCTCTGACCCGCAAAGCTAAACATATCTACTATCTGGCCCTTTATAGAAAAAGTTGGCTGACCTCCCCCCCATGTAAATGGCCTCCGAGCTTCTACCCTCTCCTGTCCTACCATCAAATCATTTGCCACACACCAGCAGAGTGATCTTATGAAAACTCAGAATATTAAAAAACAAAAACCTCAGAATATAGCTCTCCTGTGTTTCGACCCTCAGTGGCTCACTGCTTCACTAAAAATGAAATCGAAATTCCTTGAGGATCTGGCCCTTGCATACGTTTCCTTTTTTTTTTTTTTTAATTTTTTTTTTTTTTTTAAGATTTTGTTTATTTGCGAGAGAGAGAATGAGAGACAGAGAGCATGAGAGGGAGGAGGGTCAGAGGGAGAAGCAGACTCCCCGCCGAGCAGGGAGCCCGATGCGGGACTCGATCCCGGGACTCCAGGATCATGACCTGAGCCGAAGGCAGTTGCTTAACCAACTGAGCCACCCAGGCACCCCCCTTGCATACGTTTCTAATGTCGTCTCATGCCCCTGCTCACCACACACTTCCCCCCCTACTCCCCACACACACTCCCTGTACTTCAGCCCCACTGGCTTTGCAGGTCCTCAGATGGGCCGCTCTCTTCTTTCCTACCCCTTAAGCCCTCCTACCCTCCTTCTTTACGTATATCTATCTCCTCCTTATCCTTCAGCCTGAAAAGCTAGGTCTTTCTCAGAAAGCCAGACCTTGACCACCCCCCTAAAGCAGCCTCCCTCCGACCGCTCCCTATCACAGCCCTGTGTCTGCGCCCTTCCTACTAACTCAGCACCAGGTGCCATTATTTCCTGTGTGTTCTCATTTCCTGCGTCTCACCCCAAGAAGCGATAAGCCCCATGAGAGTAGGAACATGCCTGCCCTGCTCCCCACCCTATCGCTGGCACAAGCCCAGCTCCCTGTACATGGCACTGGAGTTGAAGGGGTTCAGGACAGGTCTCACAGAAATATGCCACTTTGCCATGAAGATTATTTTGAGTTAAAAGCAATCAAAACCCAGCAGATTCAGCTGCCTACATTTACACTGGAAAGTGGGGAATCCCGTACCAGGAAGAGAGCCATGGCCAGAGGCTCCTCTTTACCTAAGGAACTTAGCTGCATAACAGGGAAGTCTTCGTTTCCCAAACATCTCCTCTGCCTCTCTGCAAATGGCCTTCCTCCCCTTTGTATCCTCTAGGACTCTACCCCTCTCCTTGGTTCAGGATATCATATAAGCCTCATTTTGCCTGGCTGCTTTGGAATCTCTCATGTTTATACGGACTTTCTGTACATATGTAATTAAACCTTTGTTGGATTTTCTCCTATTAATCTCTTTCATGTTAGTTTGATTCTTAGACCAGCCAGAAGAACCTTGAAGGGTAAAAGTAAAATTTTCCCTCTCCAACAGGGTTTAGCTTAGTGCTCATTCCAAGACAGAAGGGTCTCAAAATTCAATTATAAGCCCTAGGTAACAGCATTCTAGTACCTGTTACCATAATTACAATGGAATCAAACTAAGAAATCTCGGGACTACATTGCTACAGAAAAAAAATTATTCTTCATTAATTTTAAGTCAGATAACAAAACATAATTAAAATTCAAGCTTCCTGGGGTGCCTGGGTGGCTCAGTCGTTAAGTGTCTGCCTTTGGCTCAGGTCATGATCCCAGGGTCCTGGGATCGAGCCCCGCATCGGGCTCCCTGCTCGGTGGGGAACCTGCTTCTCCCTCTTCCACTCCCCCTGCTTGTGTTCCCTCTTTCGCTGTGTCTCTCTCTGTCAAATAAATAAATAAAATCTTTAAAAAAATAAAATAAAATAAAATTCAAGCTTCCTGGGTATGGAACAGATAGAAATATGTGACCTTTCTGTAGGAGAATGACAAACTTAATTATGAAAATCCTAGAAATATCACATGCAATCAGGAAATTGGCAGGGGGTGAGGGGCTGAAGTGCTCACCAACTACAATGTACCAGAATCTAATGAGAAAAATTTTTAGGAAGAAAAAGGTCTGCACTTAAACTAAACCATATGGGGACACCTGTTTTTTCATAGGTGTACTCTGGTAATCAACAGGCAATCTGAAAAAAAGGGAGGCAAAAAACTTTAAACATTATCCACTTCTGCCCTCACATGGCTTATAGTGGTACTGTACTCTCTCAGCCAATTTGGAAGGTCTTATTACCGGGATCAGAAACCTTCAGTATTGGGGGGTGGGGGGATGGGTTAGCCTGGTGGTGGGTATTGAGGTGGGCACGTTCTGCATGGAGCACTGGGTGTTATGCACAAACAATGAATCATGGAACACTTCATCTAAAACTAATGATGTAATGTATGGGGATTAACATAAGAATAAAAAAAATAGCTGTCATTATCTAATAAAACATAATTTATTTAAAAAAAAAAAAGAAACCTTCAGTATTATTACTAGAATACACCTAAGTTAATTATTTCCCCACACAACAAAGAAAATAACACCTATAACAATATTTTAAGATTTATCCAAAGTTGAAATTGAAGCAACAGCAAATTTATGAGATGTGCAATGTCTGCTTTGCCTTTAAGGAAAGGATTCTTTTATGAAATGAAAAGAGAGACAGAAAAAGAAAGAATTTATTTCTTTAAGCCAGGCATAAATCATTTCAGGTTTATGTGGAGATGACCTGGACTTATTAACAAATAAAGCCTGTTAGCTCCACTAGTCTGAAAAGTAAGAGCCTCACAAAAAGGCTCTGGAGACATTTCAACCACTTCTACATGGTAAAACTGAAAAGTAGCTTGGTGGTCCTTCAAAAGCTTAAATCATGCACGAACACATATGTTGAGCAGAACTTAAAACGAACCCAAAAGGATACCTGACTTAGTGTCCAATAAGCCAATATAAACACTAGGGTTATATGAAGAAGGAATGTTATGCTGGGGACAACTTGTCAGTTTCTGTTTCCATGAAATTAAAAATGAAGACCATGAGTTCCCAAGAACAGGAGTCATATCACATTTGCCTTTATACGCCTAGCAGCTATCAACGGGGCTGGTGCATATTAAGTACTAAATTAATGTTTTTTAAGCCAAAAAAGTCAATTTAAGAGCAGGATGGAAAAATAATAATAAAGACCATAGACATGAAAGAATAATATGCAAGTACAGACCTAAAATGTTTGCCTGTTGTTTCCTGGGATGGAAATTTCAGTTTAATTTGAAATGTCCTTGGGGTGCCTGGGTGGCTCAGTTGGTTAAGCGTCTGCCTTCAGCTCAGGTCATGATCCCAGGGTCCTGGGATGGAGTCCCACATTGGGCTCCCTGCTCAGGAGGGAGCCTGCTTCTCCCTCTCCCTCTGCCTGCCACTCCCCCTGCTTGTGTGCGCTCTCTCTCTCAAATAAATAAATAAAATCTTTAAAAAATTTTTTGAGATGTCATTGAGAATTCTTGATTTTATTGTACAAGTGGAATCTTGGGTCTCAATCTATAGTATACATCTTTGTAAAATGATGACAAAGAGAATCAGATGCGCTGACCCCAGAAAGAAACATAAAAGCTTTCTTCAAGGATGATTCTCAAAAAATAATAGCTAAGGGGCGCCTGGGTGGCTCAGTCGTTAAGCGTCTGCCTTCGGCTCAGGTCATGATCCCAGAGTCCTGGGATGGAGCCCCACATCGGGCTCCCTGCCCCGCGGGAAGCCTGCTTCTCCCTCTCCCACTCCCCCTGCTTGTGTTCCCTCTCTTGCTGTCTCTCTCTGTCAAAATAAATAAATAAAATCTTAAAAAAAAAAAAATAGCTAAAAAACTGAGAACATGAAAACGAAGTGTTAAGAAGGCTCATCCTAAGGCCAAATTGGGCTTATATTTTAATGTCATCCAAAGGCAGCTCAATTACACTACAAAAATAGATTTCCCTCAAGTGGGGGGACGGAGCCAAGGGGAAGCATTCTGGGGGCGGGGGGGGTGCTGGCGAGGCTCCTGCCGGAAGGCTTCGTGTTTGGGGAAAACAGCTTGGAAACAGGGCAGCGAGGGTACTGGCGGCCATGAGATCTCTGCGGCTGCTCAGAACCCCCTTCCTGTGTGGCCTGCTCCGGGCCTTTTGCGCTCCAGGTGCCGGGGCTGAGGAACCTGGGGCCAGCTGCTCCCAACCTGGCGGCGTGGGCCTGGATAAGAATACAGTGCACCGCCAAGAGCATATCATGGAGCATCTAGAAGGTGTCATCAACATACCAGAAGCAGAGATGTCCCCACAAGAACTGCAGCTCCATTATTTCAAAATGCATGATTATGACGGCAGTAATTTCCGTGATGGCCTAGAACTCTCCACAGCCATCACTCACATCCATAAGGAGGAAGGGAATGAACAGGCCCCACCAACGAGTGAAGCTGAACTGATCAACTTAATAGATGGTGTTCTGAGAGCCGATGACAAGAACAATGATGGATACATTGCCTGTGCTGAAATTTGCCAAATCACTGCAGTAGACATTGTTTGGCCATCTAGTTATATGTAAATGTGACCGTTATAATGGGATCGAACACTTTGGGTAATGCAGAATAACTCATTTCCAACTACTGGGATAGTATTTTTGGTAAAAACCTGCAGCAGTTTATTACGCTGGGGTGAGAAAGAGAAATCAAGAGAAATATAAGACAAATGGGACATACTGTAGTCCCCAAGTACTGTTCAATCTCTTACTGGACAAGGGCTTGATTAAAGAATCCTTTTAAGAATATTGGATAATTGGAGGGCGCCTGGGTGGCTCAGATGGTTAAGCGTCTGCCTTCGGCTCAGGTCATGATCTCAGGGTCCTGGGATCGAGTCCCGCATCGGGCTCCCTGCTCCTTGGGAGCCTGCTTCTCGCTCTGCCTCTCTCTCTCTCTCTCTCATGAATAAATAAATAAAATCTTTAAAAAAAAAAAAAGAATATTGGATAATTGGAGCATCAAGTACTCAGGAACTTGACTGTAGAACATCGCTAGTCTCTAGGTTTTCATTCATGCTACCTGAAAAGTAACACAAGCTTTGCCAAGTGGACACACTTTTCAGTAACAGGGAAGGAGTAGCATAAATGTCAAATGTTTCCCCTGGTAGATCCTGTCTCTTCAGGTAAACACGATCAGTATTCCGCAAAGATCCCCCGGCCTGAATGATGACGTGCCCTTGGGCAGGGGAATATTAGGCTATTTCAAAGCCACTGCATAAGAAGGCTGCGAAATATTGAGTTCAGCTAACCTTAGAGTCTAAGATTCTGTATCTTCTGGCACTTTGGAAACGATACACCATTGACCTAAGTGATTAACATTTTTTAGTGTTTCTTTTTTTTTTTTTTTAAGATTTTATTTATTTATTTGACAGAGAAACATAGCAAGAGAGGGAACACAAGCAGGGGGAGTGGGAGAGGGAGAAGCAGGCTTCCCACTGAGCAAGGAGCCCAATGCGGGGCTCGATCCCAGGACCCTGAGATCATGACCGGAGCCGAAGGCATTCGCCTAACCAACTGAGCCACCCAGGCGCCCCCATTTTTTAGTGTTTCAATATTTTATAGAACTACTGCCTCATCCTTTCTTTTATGTCTTCTTCAATTTAGGAGAGACCTTGAATTTGAAAGCATTCTTTGTTCTTATCATTAGCAAATGTTTTAGCTTTCTTGATACTTGTAAATTTAACCCTTGTTTCTAGGGTTTGTTTTTGCGGTTGAGAAACCATTAGGAATGCAAGGACTATATTCCTCCTGCTTGGTGCCATGGGGGGTAAAGCTACGAGCTGGTCTTGCCTAAGTGAGGAGTGAGATCACCAAGCACCAACTGCGGCAAGCTATATTCAGAAGGGATCGTGTTTAAATGACCTCTTCTACCTTAAATACATGAATTCTTTCAGATCAGGAAAAATTAGAAAAAGAAGCCTAAAACGCTTAACAGTGCAAATCTCAATAATGGTTGAAAATGAGAAGCAGCTGCAAATTGTAATTTGGTTTATTGGATGTGATGAACGTGCTGGGATGGAAAACCCAAAATGATGGTTGAATGGGGAAAAAACTGCATAGGATTTGCTGTAAGATGTATAGAGACTTATTTTCTTTATTAAAGTATTCCTATAAGAAAACATGGTTTCGTGTGTCAAGTATTTGTGCAATCAGAGCTGAATTGTAAACTATTCTTGTAATATCCCGTTATTTCGAAAGATTTATATACTGAATCCTGGATATATGAAAAATAAAAACGATGAAACAAAAAAATAGATTTCCCCCTTCTCCTTTTTTGTAATTATTTTTTTAATGTTTTTTAAAAAGAAGAGCAGAGGCAAAAACATCCATACACATGAGCATTTGGAAATTTTCCTGTGATTAAGGTTAATAGTCTTAAAAAAAGGGGGGGGCTATTCTTTCACCTACAAAAACTAAAAGAAAGAAAATAAATTACTGGAAAAGTCATACAAATGTTCAGGTTTAGAAAATTGGTCATTACTTTTGGGCCAGAGACTGGTTCTTCTTCAGGGAAAATGGACACATTTTGGATCCCTTACCTTTTCTATTGCTAGAACAGCAAAAACCAGTGAAAGTGCTAGACCAGCACTGTCCAATAAAAATAAAAATATAATCTTAATGTTTTTTGTTGCCACATCTAAAAGAACAAAAGTAAACAGGAGAAATTAATTTTAACATTATATTTTATATAGCCCAATATATCCAAAATGTTATTTTGACATATCACCAATTTTTTAAAAAATATTAGGTATTTTACATTCTGGGTTTTTTTCATGCTATTTTTGAAGCTCAGTGTGTATTTAAATTTCACAGCAAATCTTGGGGCTCCTGGGTGGCTCAGTCGGTTAAGTGACTGCCTTTGGCTCAGGTCATGATGCTCAGCGGGAAGCCTGCTTCTCCCTCTCCCACTCCCCCTGCTTGTGTTCCCTCTCTCGCTCTCTCTCTGTCAATTAAATAAATAAATAAAATCTTTAAAAAAAAAATTCACAGCACATTTCAATTAATCCCTCTCCTGTCAGTTTGATTCTTAGTCTGGCTAGAAGGACCTTGAAAGGGACAGGAATTCTCGCTCCCCAACAAAAAAGTAAAAAGCAGGAGTCCTGTACCCCACCTCTTCGCTTCCAAATCCAGATTCCACAAGGTAAGCGTTTTAACTCCTCTGTTCATGATTTCTTCTGCTGGTTTCTATCACATCTCTAAACACCATCTCTCTCAACTCTTTCTTGACTTGCCCATTTCAGACACCTTCTACAATAACACAAAAGTGGACTTCTACTGTAACAGATGAGGCTGGAGCTCTCTGCTGCCCCATCCCCAGATCCCAATCTCAGTTGTTAGTTGTACTGGTTACTTTACTAACCTGAGATATTTTTACCTCTTTTTCTGCCAACTACTACCGATATCTGTAGCTGCCTCACAGTGGAAAATGAAGTTCTTATCTCCCTCCCTCCCTCTCCAGCACCCCTCCACACCTCCACCTCAAAGCTGACATTTACAACCCTGCTTTGAAGCCTTCTCTGATGCATCTTGGGGATTGATTCTAAAACTCGAAAA